>NC_059353.1:45612500-46265000 GCF_019703515.2 Myxocyprinus asiaticus | reverse complement strand
ACACATTTATTATAGTCTGGCTGCTATAATAAATATTAGGCCTACATCATGTGTACAATGTTTAGGGGTTGTATTGTGTGTTTTGTTGTTTTAATGTTCGTTACATGCTGTTTATCACCTCATTCTTGTATATTGCAGTATTACAATATAGAAGTATTGAAGTTCATTATTCTCTCTCTGTTAGCGAGTCATCGGGATTACCATAAACACTCATATAAGTGGGTTCCCTACAATTTATGCAAGTGTATATTCAAATCAGTATACATCTGTAATATAGGAACATTTCTGGTTCATGTTACATTAGTCAAACCTTAAATAGCAGCAAGTCCAAATTCCAAGCTTTTAAATTACACATATTTTTCAAATGAGAGGCTTTTAATGAATTAGCTAGCAGTTCCAGGTTAAAGGGTTAAAAATGTAACATTTTTTAAAAATATCGGTTATTGGAATTGGCCACAATGAGCTGTGAGTTATTGGTTCTCGATATCGGCCCAGAAATTCAATTTCGGTGCATCCCTACTCCGCGTCTGAGACCGTCAATCCACGCATGTTCTACACAGGCAAATTTAGCTGTTGCACACAGTCTCCGTGTTTACATCCACTTCTCCTGCTGTACATGTTAGATGCGCTCCACTCGCAAGTGCTCCACTTGCAAACGCCAGCTTGGAAGAAGCTGTCTGGGAGTTTTGGACCCCTGGGCTGCAGACCACGTAAACCCGTGGATTAATGCACCCCTGATCAGCACAGCACCATTGCTAAACAGCAGTGCAGGAAATGCTGAGAGAGAGAGATCTAGATGAGAAGCTAGTAATAAAAGGATTCACTTTAATCAGACCCAGTACACAAAGATCGATCCATTCTTTTCAGAATCGATATTGAATCGACCAAATAAAAAACCAAAACAATGAATCGAAAAATCTATTTTTTTGCCCAGCCTTATTATGGATAAGCTAAAATGCTCATTCTTTTACCGATATTCTCTTCTTGAAATACTATAGAGACTTGCCCTTGCCATTTATTTTACTGCATTTTGCTAATTCTGCACATGTAATTTAACGAAATATTATTATAGATGTGATTATGGTAAAGTGTGCACACAGTCGGACTCGAGCGTATCGTAAAACTTTCTGATAGACTTACGGGGCATCTCATTTCTTTTTAAGTTTGAAATGTCTCCTCGCTGCAATTGCGTGCTTGACATTTCATAATTGCTTGACATCTTGTTAGGGATGCACTGATATGAACATTTTTGGCAGAGACCGATTTTAACAAACTTTTGGCCAGATACCGATGCAAATACTGATATTTTGCCACTTACCTTTGTCATCAGATCACTGTTTTGCTCAGGAATTATGTTTAAAGAGCTACAAAAGCCTTTTCTCTGTTCTAACAATAAATAATTTCCACTGAACACGCATTGGATCTGTTGAACACATGATGGGCCAAATTTTTAAAGAGAGCCACAGTAAAAGATAAAAAGTTTAAAAAATATATTGAAAAATTACAATATCATTGCATGATGATTGATGTGAAAAAAACATTTTTGCACTTCTGTTTTTTCAGTTCAAAACAACAACTCACATTTTACGTGCTTGTATTGTATATAATAGAACATCACAAATTCATAATATGCATATGTTGGACAATTTCATCTAAATTTCAATCACATAAAAAGTTACCAAAAGAACAAAACGCCCTTTTAAGGTTTATTGTAGTGTAATGGATAATGGAATATGCTGTCCAGAACGCTAGAGGGCGCCGCTTGCTTACACAGTGCTGAATGAAGCGCTGACTTGAGCATTGATTGCAGTCAATTTTTAAACACAGTCTTTCAAACTTTTGTAATTGTGCAAGACCATATTGCTATTTCATTCTTAACTCAACCAATCATGCAGCCTTAATGGATACCATACCAATGTCACAAAAGTCAAAGTTTACTGGTTTCAAAGCATTTTGGACAGGTAAGTGTCGGTTTCACAACTTTCACATCTGTAAAGGCGTTTTTCCCTCAGTGTGAGAACGAGATGATTATAAATTATATATTGCATGTTCTTAGGAGTGCCAACCCTTCTACATTCTGTTGTTATCATTATTTCTGGATTGTACATTTTAATTCAAAGAGTTTTTAAAAAGTGTGTTTATTATTATAAATGAACCATCAGTTTTTCATATCTGCATTTTCATGCTTAAAACCGATTTGCTGATAGTTTTAATTTATTCAGTAATTGGCCGATAAATATCGAAGGTTGATACATCGGTGCATCCCTGTATCTCAAGAATAACATTGATATTCATGCACAGATATATACGAAAATTCTCTTTCAGATGATTTTAATGTTAGAAATACATGGCGAATGGGATACAAGTGTTTAGAATCAGGTCAGATACCCAGATATCACATATGTGTCTGATTTACAACCGCATTTGGAAGTTTCTCAGATGAGATCGGATGCGAAAAAATCCGATCTCATAAGTGTTTTTGCTGTTGACATGCATGCAACAAGATCCGATCAGAGCTAGATATCTGTGAAAAAAAAAAAAAAAAACAGAATTGGTTGATACTGTAAATGTGACCTGAAAGACCTGTAAAGCGACCAAACATACTGTAGTTTGACTTATTGTTACATGCAATTTAGGGCACGTTTATCTGAAGTAACATAAATGGTTGTACAGAAATTTACAATGAAACTGTCGATTTCAGCAAGCGCTTGCTGTTTTGTGTGCAATATGCAGCAGATGGTCAGTGAACGGACTGTGGGCGGTCCGTGGGCATGTCGTCTGAGGCTTAGACGAATCATATGTTGACTGCATTACAGGGGCTTCATAAATGTCTTCTTTATGATAATCATAGACTTGCTGGGCTAGGATGAACCCTCTGATTACCCTTTTCCACTTGCTTGTGAAGGGTGGTCTATAGGATGTATGCATTTATACAGTATGTGTGTGGGGCATTTAGACTCTTCAGTTAGAGATGGTGAGCTTTATCTTTCATCAGAGGACTACTTTGTCCATCAGGCTAGTGAACGTTGCTTAATCTGTGAAGCAAAACATCTTGGGTTTCAGCGGAAATCTCTAGTAGAAATAGTAATCAGGCCACATAATTAAAGGCCACATTTTAGACATGGACTACTTTTATGGTGTTTTTAAATCTCAGACAAGAGGGTGAGGAAATAATGACAGATATTTTATTTTGATTTTTTTGATAAACTGTTCAATTAACAACCATGTTACACTGCCTTGCTCTCATCTGAAGAAGAACCTGTGGAATTCAGTTTATGAGAGGAATGTGCATTTGTTAGAAGATTTAATTTTCCGTGTCCGTGTCATTTTGAGCATGAATATCAGCCATAACCCAAACTTCTGAAGCCTAGAGGACACTAAAGTACACATTCAAGTCTAGAGATACAGTGGATATAAAAATCTACACACCCCTGTTAAAACATCAGGTTTTTTTGATGGAAAAAAATGAAACAAAGGTAAAAATGTAAAAATTACAACCTATGCCACTGAAATCCAAAGTGACACTTTGCAGAAAAAAAAAAAAAACTTAACTGCATAAGTGTGCACACCCTTTTATAATTGGATATGTGGTAGAGCCCGAAAATTCACCGATTACCGATATGGTGACCGATATAGCTAATTTTTTCACTGGAATGAAAACAGACCTTTTCCATGTGGATTGTGCACCGATTTTGCACCGATATGACTATGGAAAAGTACTCAGAAGGCTGCTTTCTTAAATATTTTTATCAAAGAATATTTGACATTATTATTATACATTGTCAAATTCTAGAAATGAACACTGAGAAAATAAAGAATAAATAAAAATACAATAAATAGCTTAATAAACATCAGCACTGTATGTTCAGTATCAGTCAATGGCTGACCATTAAAATAAAGAATAAATAAAAATACAATAAATAGCTAAATAAACATCAGTATTACTGTTTAGTATCAGTCAAATGCTGACCATTTAAATAATGATAAATTAAAATAAAATAAATAGCTAAATAAACATCATGGGCTGGTTGCATCAGCTATACGTATGTTACAACTTAGCCTAGTTGTGGCGTAAATGGGCACTAAGTCACAATTTACACACTACTAAATATTTGAGCGTTGCACCATTACATTTATGTAGGACGTAACCCTACTTATAAACTAAATATATACGGCAGCCTCCGATCAGGAGTAACTGATGGAATAAAAAAGTCATTTTTATGTCATTTAATGACATCAATGAGCTCATGTTTTGGTTGACAGGCATCAGTCCTTTCGACATATATGATGGTGTTGGCATTTACACTCATTTACATTTACGAGAGAGAAGAAAAAACTTTAAGCGGCTCTTCAGCATGAAACCGATCTAGCGGTGCCGTTTTTAGGGTGCGTCACCCGGTGTCAAGTTTCAACACATTCAAAATATAATATATAGGATATTAAAATGAATAAATGTCTATTTTTCCAGCCTGTTGTATTAATATTTATCACCCCTCATTTATTTTAGATACAGTTCCTATATATTATTATTTACACAGGGCGAATATATTTATTAAATCTACATGTATTACACATCCTATTTTAATGTCTGGAAAACCAGACTTTTAAATATTACATTTTGTAAATGCAACGACTGGAATTGTTCGGTTGAAGGGGGTACCAAACTGTGAATCCTGAACAAAACAGTTTGGTGAATACTAAGGATGTGCGAGACTAGTTGACTAAACGGTTCTGATGCTGCTAGTCATCACTGGAATTACTAGTCGGTTAATATTTCCCCCCATTAAACTGATAATAATTTTTACACATTTACATTTGGCTTTATATTTTGACAGAGGCTGCACTAAAATTACTGTCATATTAATGTTACATATTTTAAATAGAATTAATAATACAAATATTATTTAAAAAAGAGGATATCTGGAGCAGAGTGGTACAGAGTTTCATTTCACCTCAGGCTGCACGTGCTTCTTCCCTCTCACTTGCGGCGCGCGCAGTAAATTGTCCTCTCGCTAGACAAGCAAACTCAGTGAAGTAGTTATGAAATCACTTCGGTGGTGCGGGAATCTCTATGGATGTTTTCACATTTGAGTCTTCTTTACATCTGTGCATGCTTGGAAGTTATTTTTCCACTGAGCAGGCTTTTTCAAGTGCAGGATAATCGCCTCAGGTGAGTCAAGTCCCGTCTTTCACCGGACCATGTCGACGTGTTAATTTTATGCTATTGAGTAAGTAGCCTAGAAAATAACTGTTTTAGACTATGTATGCCATTTTCTTTTAATCTGCTGATTAAGAAGGCTATTTTCAACTAGGTGCCGACTGCTTAACGGGTTAAATTATCTTTTCCTCTGTGTGCACATCGTGTTTAGAATACATTAGGTTTATTGCAGGCTACATCATAGGCCTATTTTTTCTATCCTATAGCTACTTTTTTTTACATCGTAACTGTTATTTGTTAACGTTCTTTACCAAACAGCTGTCATGTTGGATCAATGGTTAATGCACGACTGCACGTTGTGAAATACGCGCAACTTTTCAGTGCTTTTTTTTTTCTCTCTCATAGATTTGGCTTAGTCTACCTGTTAATTATTTTCAACAATGTCCTGACAGTTTTACTATGTTAAGTAACTTTTACTTGCTGATTTCCATTTAGAAAAGGCTTTTAGGGTTGTTCCATTGATCCTGCACTATTCATTCAATTGTTTTCAATAAATGTCTTAAATATTTGCTAATGTTGATTCAGTGAATGCGTGTCATGTTCTATATTTAAAGTACAGTGATCATAATTCAAGGCGAGCACGTCGCAGATAAATGCTCATTTTCAGTGGAATTTAGCGTCGGATTTGGTATAGATTAAGTATTTTAAATGGGTCGCATAAACTTTTTTTTTTTTTACTGTTTTCTGAAGGTTGGTTTCTCTTTAGACTAGTCGACTAATTGGTTATAAAACGTCCATTTAAACGACAATCAAATTAGTCGTAGCGCACATCCTTAGTGAATACATGTTTACACGCTGACAACAATGAAAGTAGCTACGTGGTTAGCTAGTTAGCTGTAAGCTCGTTGCCACGGAGAGTAAAAGATGGACTTAATTTACTTTCCAGCATTGCGTCTCACCAATTAGGTAACAGCAAAGCGTGAAATCAACACTCGCCACACACAATCCACCACCGCACTGTTGTCTGCTGAGCTGCAAAAAGATGCTCTGATGTTTACCTTTCAATCTGCTACATTACTGACTGCACTGACAAACTATAGCTGGCTAACAGCAAACAGATGGGACATGGTTGTCAGGGACAGGGTTAACGTTATATTAGTTATATAAAACGATGGGGTCATTTTTTATTCATTTCCAGTATGTATTTCACAAATTAGTTAGCAATTTAAGGAAAAGAGACCGCTCAAATCCACACCATTTAACTCCGCCCTGTCTGCAGAGCCACCATCAGCTCAGCTCTGTAAACAATGGAGTCGGAGCGCGCTCTGCTGGACAAACTACGCTATGACACCAATTCTAAAGCATTGTTTCCCGCATTATATGTTCTGAAAAAAAGTTTTCATATCGGTAAAATATACGCAGATACCGATATATCGGTGAAAGGCTAATATTGGCCGACCGATAGATCGGTCGGGCACTAGTATGTGGCTGTGTTCAGAATCAGCCAATCATCAAGCTCATGTGAAATAGTACACCTGTCTTCACCTGAAGTGACTCTGATTAACTCCAAATAAATCTCCACTGTTCTTGTAGGATTTTTCTGACATCTTCTTGGTTGCATGCTACTACAAGATCCATGGGCTACAAAGAGCTTACAAAGCATCAATGGGATCTCATTGTTGAATGGTATCGCTCAGGTGAGGGATAAACATTTTTTTCCAAGGCATTAGATATACCATGGAACACAGTGAAAATCAACAAGTGGAGAAAGTATGGCACAACAGTGACATTATCAAGAACAGTACATCCCTCCAAAATTGACGAGAAGACAAAGAGAAAACTGGTCAGGGAGGCTGTCAAGAGGCCTACAGCAACATTAAAGGAGCTGCAGCTCTTTCTGGCAAGTACTGGTTGCTCCCTACATGTGACAACTATCTCCCGTATTCTTCAACTGTCTGGGCTGTGAGGCAGGGTGGCAAGATGCAAGCCTTTTCTGATGAAAAAAAAAACATCAGAGCCCACAAAAACCTATATCCAGTCTCCCAAAACCATGTGGAAAAATGTGTTATGGTCTGATGAGACCAAGATTGAACTTTTTGCCCAAAATTGTAAAAGGTATGTTTGGTGCAAAAACAACACAGCACATCAGCAAAAGAACACTTTTCTGTACCGGTGCGCTGTAAAGCAAACGAGTTTTTGAGTTCAATAAAAGGACATTCCTGTGTGGGAATCGCCGTCTTCCGCTTCCTCCTTTTCATGGGTTTCGACACCAGTGTAACAAGTTCGTAATTTGGATCAAAGGGAGGAAGCGGAAGTGGAAGACAGCGCAATGGTACAGCTTCACACGCGCACAAACCCAAGGTGATTCAGTATAAAAGAACAACGGCAGCGGCCAACACATGCAGCTTCTCTGCTGGGCTCTCTCTCTCTTTCGGTGGACTGGGCCATATTTTATCTCCCCTGCCTCTCACTGTGAACACAGAAATGGTAATTAGTCACCATTCATCTCAGGTGGATGTCCTTACAGCTTTCTCTCTCCCCAGACGGGCGCTCGACCATGCCCTCACCTCCACAAAAGGTAATTTATAATAATTAAAATAATTATAAATAAACTCCTCTCGCTTTCAACTGGTCCCAAACATGCTCAGTGGGATTGAGATCCAGGCTCTTCGCTGGCCATGGCAGAACACTGACATTCCTGTCTTGCAGGAAATCACGCACAGAATGAGCAGTATGGCTGGTGGCATTGTCATAATGAAGGGCCATGTCAGGATGAGCCTGCAGGAAGGGTACCACATGAGGGAGAAGGATGTCTTCCCTGTAACGCTCTAGCGTTGAAATTGCCTGCAATGACAACAAGCTCAATTCGATGATGCTGTGACACACTGCCCCAGACCATGACGGACCCTCCACCTCCAAAACGATCCCACTCCAGAGTACAGGCCTCGGTGTAATGCTCATTCCTTCGATGATAAACGCGAGTCTGACCATCACCCCTGGTGAGACAAAACCGTGACTCGCCAGTGAAGAGCACTTTTTGCCAGTCCTGTCTGGTCCAGCGGTGGGTTTGTGCCTATAGGCGACGTTGTTGCTGGTGATGTCTGGTAAGAACCTGCCTTACAACAGGCCTACAAGTCCTCAGTCCAGCCTCTCTCAGCCTATTGCGGACAGTCTGAGCACTGATGAAGGGATTGTGCGGTCCTGGTGTAACTCGGGCAGTTGTTGTTGCCATCCTGTACCTGTCCCGCAGGTGTGATATACGGATGTACCGATCCTGTGCAGGTGTCGTCACATGTGGTCTACCACTGCGAGGATGATCAGCTGTCCTTCCTGTCTCCCTGTAGCGCTGTCTTAGGCGTCTCACAGTACGGACATTGCAATTTATTGCCCTGGCCACATCTGCAGTCCTCATGCCTCCATGCAGCATGCCTAAGAAATGTTCATGCAGATGAGCAGGGACCCTGGGCATCTTTCTTTTGGTGTTTTTCAGAGTCAGTAGAAAGGTCTCTTTAGTGTCCTAAGTTTTTATAACTGTGACCTTAATTGCCTACCATCTGTAAGCTGTTAGTGTCTTAATGACCGTTCCACAGGTGCATGTTCATTAATTGTTTATGATTCATTGAACAAGCATGAAAAACATTGTTTAAACCCTTTACAATAAAGATCTGTAAAGTTATTTGGATTTTTACTAAGTTCTTTAAAATACAGTGTCCTGAAAAAGGGACGTTTCTTTTTTGAGTTTATAATATATAGGCCTAATAAACCCCACGTATACATGCGTTGACATTGTACTTTGGCTTCGCTATATGCAACACATAATTTAAATGAATTTAAACCTAAGGATCTCAGTTCAGAAGACTCTGTGCTCTCAGTAAAGGGTTAAACTTTCAACATACATAGTCAATCCAAATTCTCAATTACTGAACATTGTGAGTGGTTTGTCACTCAGTAAAACAGTAATGGGACACTTTATAACACAGAGAGCAAAAACAGCGAGCGGGAAAAGGTTTAGGTACGATGTTAGTTAGGAATAGTTTTAGGTACGATGTTCATCTATGGTGTGTAAGGGACCATCTAAAAATTCCACAAACTGCGCTAAAATGGCGGTATCCAAGCGTCATTCAATTGACTTGCATATTCTAACAAAACAAACACTGTTATTAAAAAAGCATTTTCTCATTCTAAAGGCGTGATGCCTCACTTTCTACATTTGAAGCCAGCATGCCCAATTATGAGTACAGTGTTAAATTATTCTAGAAAAAATATTGCTGAAATTTTACCAATATATTATATTCATATTGTAAATCTTGTAGAAGGCTGCTATTAGATATGCTGATTTAGGTGAGATTTTCCCAGGATGTGGAATTAAATGATTTTCAAATGCATTTAATATATATTCCAAGTTTCTTAATATAGCCTATTTATTATAAAAAGTGTAGTCAACAAGTGTTTCAAAAGAAATTCAAAATATTTATTCATATTACAATGTTACAAATTCATCAAACATTTCAACAGCAATACATTTATACATGTATCCAAGAAAAATACAAAACTACAAAAACACACCAACTTACAGGTGCATCTCAATAAATTAGAATGTCGTGGAAAAGTTCATTTATTTCAGTAATTCAACTCAAATTGTGAAACTCGTGTATTAAATAAATTCAGTGCACACAGACTGAAGTAGTTTAAGTCTTTGGTTCTTTTAATTGTGATGATTTTGGCTCACATTTAACAAAAACCCACCAATTCACTATCTTAAAAAATTAGAATACATCATAAGACCAATAAAAAAAACATTTTTAGTGAATTGTTGGCCTTCTGGAAATTGTTCATTTACTGTATATGTACTCAATACTTGGTAGGGGCTCCTTTTGCTTTAATTACTGCCTCAATTCGGCGTGGCATGGAGGTGATCAGTTTGTGGCACTGCTGAGGTGGTATGGAAGCCCAGGTTTCTTTGACAGTGGCCTTCAGCTCATCTGCATTTTTTGGTCTCTTGTTTCTCATTTTCCTCATTTTCCTCTTGACAATACCCCATAGATTCTCAGGTGCCAAATCCTGCTGGAAAATGAAATCAGCATCTTTAAAAAGCTGGTCAGCAGAAGGAAGCATGAAGTGCTCCAAAAGTTCTTGGTAAACGGGTGCAGTGACTTTGGTTTTCAAAAAACACAATGGACCAACACCAGCAGATGACATTGCACCCCAAATCATCACAGACTGTGGAAACTTAACACTGGACTTCAAGCAACTTGGGCTATGAGCTTCTCCACCCTTCCTCCAGACTCTAGGACCTTGGTTTCCAAATGAAATACAAAACTTGCTCTCATCTGAAAAGAGGACTTAGGACCACTGGGCAACAGTCCAGTTCTTCTTCTCCTTAGCCCAGGTAAGACGCCTCTGACATTGTCTGTGGTTCAGGAGTGGCTTAACAAGAGGAATACGACAACTGTAGCCAAATTCCTTGACATGTCTGTGTGTGGTTGATGCCTTGACCCCAGCCTCAGTCCATTCCTTGTGAAGTTCACCCAAATTCTTGAATCGATTTTGCTTGACAATCATAAGGCTGCGGTTCTCTCGGTTGGTTGTGCATCTTTTTCTTCCACACTTTTCCCTTCCACTCAACTTTCTGTTTACATGCTTGGATACAGCACTCTGTGAACAGCCAGCTTCTTTGGCAATGAATGTTTGTGGCTTACCCTCCTTGTGAAGGGTGTCAATGTCAGTGTCTTCTGGACAACTGTCAGATCAGCAGTCTTCCCCATGATTGTGTAGCCTAGTGAACCAAACTGAGAGACCATTTTGAAGGCTCAGGAAACCTTTGCAGGTGTTTTGAGTTGATTAGCTGATTGGCATGTCACCATATTCTAATTTTTTAAGATAGTGAATTGGTGGGTTTTTGTTAAATGTGAGCCAAAATCATCACAATTAAAAGAACCAAAGACTTAAACTACTTCAGTCTGTGTGCACTGAATTTATTTAATACACGAGTTTCACAATTTGAGTTGAATTACTGAAATAAATGAACTTTTCCATGACATTCTAATTTATTGAGATGCACCTGTATATAACACAAATGGGAGTACAAAGAAACAGGTTTGGTATCAAAATATGTACAAGACAGGAACAGTACTTATTATTTCACCATGAATTAGTTATATTTGGTCTTAATGTTAAAACCTAAATAAAGTTTAGAAAATAGTACCTGTGAAGTTTGCAATGTTGCAGCATCATCACATACAAATTTAAAAACAAAAGATGGCAGTAGCAAAGACAAATGCATTTTGCAAACTTCATAATTAAGCAGAATGTGCAAACATTGTTAGCTACTTATTTAATTAGCAATTTTTACATAAACATTTTGAATTAATATGCCACACTAAAACACATTAAAACATGACTACAAGATACGCTTGAAGACTGAACACAAATGGAAAAAAAAGTATATTTTTACACAATGTGTGTGTATATATATATATATATGTATGCAAGAAAACCTAAAAGGTAAATTTGTCTTTACATCTGAAACATCATAAACCTCTGCTCCCCCTTAATGATAACTGTTTGACTGTCGTCATCAGTAACAACATTTACTTGAGAAGTAACATACACTGGCAGCCAAAAGTTTGGAATAATGTACAGATTTTGCTGTTTTGGAAGGAAATTGGTACTTTAATTCACCAAAGTGGCATTCAACTGATCACAATGTATAGTCAGATCTTTACTGATGTAAAAAAAACAGCACCATCACTATTTGAAAAAGTCATTTTTTATCAAATCTAGACAGGCCCCATTTCCAGCAGCAACACCTTCTCCTTGAGTAATCATGCTAAATTGCTGATTTGGTACTAGAAAATCACCTGGCCATTATATCAAACACAGTTGAAAGCTATTTGGTTCATTAAATGAAGCTTAACATTGTCTTTGTGTTTGTTTTTGAGTTGCCACAGTATGCAATAGACTGGCATGTCTTACAAACAATATTAGGTCAAAAATGGCAAAAAAAGAAACAGCTTTCTCTAGAAACTCATCAGTCAATCATTGTTTTGAGGAATGAAGGCTTGAATGCTTGAAATTGCAAAAAAAAAAAAAAAAAAACCTGAAGATTTCATACAAAGGTGTACACTACAGTCTTCAAAGACAAAGGACAACTGGCTCTAACAAGAACAGAAAGAGATGTGGAAGGCCCAGATAGTAATGTTTCAAGTTATTTATGTTCTGACTATACATTGTGATCAGTTGAAAGCCAATTTGGTGAATAAAAGTACCAATTACTTTCCAGAGCAAAATCTGTACATTATTCCAAACTTTTGGCTGCCAATGTATATACATAAACATAAATACCAGTTTCAGAGTTTGTAGTTATTTAAATGACCTGCTTTGTTATTATTTGAACTTTAATAATAAAAGCTATAACACATTAAATATAACTGCATTAAAGATGTAAAGCCGGGTTTTCCTTTAAAGATGCTCGACACGCAAGTTTTGCTTAAGGACTCTGCTTATTCCACAACGAGAGTTCTTCTGTATTTACTTATTTTGTATTTTTGTATAATTCCCTCATACTTTGTGATCTACATCACCTGAAGCTGTTTGGAAAGTTTGGACTACATCTGGACTGTGAGCTGTGTTTTCTTCCTCTCCTCAATCTGGCACGAGACCTCTCGTGTGCCATCATTAGAGTCTAATGTGATTTTTATTTTATTTTTATTTTTTTTATTGTCGTTGTTGTTGATAACGTCAACTAATCATTTCAGCCCTACTTGTAAGAGCACAGCACAGGGCACTTAACCTATACAGCATAATAGAGCACCGCTCCCTTAATGGGACACAACAAGGCACACCCAAAATTTCGTCTTTCAAACTTGCCAGGGCAAAAATGTGGGATTTTATTTGTTGTGGTCTTGATTTAAGTTGATAAATCTTGGGGCTCTTTTGGGGTTATGGAAAGATGCTTACTCTTGACTAATAATTTTTTATTTTTTTTTGCCGCGCATCCTTTGTCTTAATGTGGTTCCTGTCTACAATAGTTTTTTTTTCTCTCTCTGATGTGTTAAAGCTGATGTATGTTACTTTTTCAGTGTTAACATATTTTATTCTATCCCAGCTTAATATGCAGAGACAACTATAAGTAAGCCATGCATAAACTGTAAACACTGCTTCTCTGTGGCCCGCCCTAACAACATTACTCAACCAATGGCACGGGTTGGTGGCAGGGCTGTCTGATTGTTTAAACAACAGCAGATGAGGGACGTATTCGGAAAGCTGTTTTGAAAACATTGTTTATTTTTGCAATTCCGTCTGGTTGTGCTAGTGTCACAGAAATTACATACTTCGGCTTTAAATTGCCTAAAAAAAAAAAGTTTCAAACGCTTCCTCTGTCTGCCATTTCTTTCATTTCTTTCAAAATTCTATCATTATTTACTCATGTTGTTTCAAGCTGTTATTTTTTTACTGTGGAAAGCAAAGGTAAAATTTAAGAATCTTTGGGAAGCTCTGCTTACAACAACATTCATAGTGACTACAGATGTTGAGCTTCAAAAGCATAAAAAAACAACAATTAAAAGAATTTGAATGTAAATATCGACTTAAATTTCAGTCATCGTACGACTTCAGAAGACTAAGAATATAAATAACCATCTCATAGAATCACGTTACTATACGTGCATTTTTCCAAAATGATTTTTGTTCACAACGTGGTTTTTTTATGTATCACTGCAGTTTTTTTGGGTGCAATGAACAGCTGTGACTTTCATTCACTTTCACACAATTCATTGGCAGATTGTCTGTTCATAAGCACTTTTTGCCCTGTTCCTCACACAGTGCTGTCTTATGACATCCAAAGACTTTTACTATAGCCCATCCATAACTTGTAAGGTGATACCTTTTACGTTTGCATTATATAACCAACTACTTTAACAAGCTTATTCAAACGCAATCAAGTTGCACAGTAGCTCAAATGATAGAGTTTTTGTGGTATGAGTTCGGAAGAGCACATGAGTTGACACGTAAGCCAAAAGTGTCATAGATGCACCACAAAATTCAGCAATTTAGTTTTTCAGCCCACATTTACTTTTTCTGCCAGTTCGGTTTAGGTTTAGGGTTGGAAGGTAGGTATGTTGTTTTTTATTTAAGACTCAATAGAGCATTAATCTTAACCTCATCTGTTTGGGAGAAAAAGTAACTCTCTTTTAGCACCACACTGTGAACATTTGGGCTGAATTGATACAGATTTCCCGATTAGATTTTGATTCACAAGTTTTCGTTATAGATTCACATGGGTATATTTCGGTTAAGGCGGATTTACATGGGACACGGTGGGTGTCGTTTTGTTTAATTGCCTAATTTGTACAATTTATTGGTATTTACATTGATTTGTTGAACACATGCTAAAAAACAGTACTGTCTCTTTAAGGAAACTCGGCATTCAGTGTTTAAATGAGCGCATGTTAACAAGAGACTACGAATGGCTTTATATTATCCGTTCTATGCCTGATTAGAATTCAATATTTATTTTTTGTTGTTTTTTATCAACAACTGACTGTAAAGAACAGAAAGGGTATTAAAAGTGACATTATTCAATGACAAATCGGTTGCGTGGATCTCGTCTTTGGACACGCATTACATGGAACAACTTCTACTCTCAACACGCAGTGAAAGGATCTCACTGCTTAATACTCTACCACTATACTACACAATTAATGGTGAGTGAAATCTGAACATTTACCTGCCAGTTGCCAATGCATACATTTTAGTCGTATAGCGCAACATTTAGTTGCAAATGTGAGTGATTTCCTCTCATTTTAGTGGAGGGTTGCACATAGAGTAAAAGATCGATCTTGGGATTTAAGAAACGGTATCAAGGTCGTTCAAATGAAGATTGCGATGCATCGGGAAATAGATATTTTTACCCACCTCTAGTGGACATTTCATCTCAGAACTGGGATATGCATAATGAACCATGTGATATAATTTTGCAAAAATACCACAGTCACATAATTTTCATGAGATCAGGCTGAATATAGATCAAAATTCATATGGACTACTAATGGTGCTTTTATGGTTTAATGTGTTTTTTTTTTTTTTATTTAATTTTTTATTTTTTTTTATCTGTTATGGAGCATGACAGTATGAGGACAGGATAAATGGTCGTTGAATGGAAAAGAGCCCTGTAAAGATTCTACAAAAATTCTCCTTTTGTGTTCCACAGAAAACATAACAGCATATGGGTTTGGAATGACATGAGGATAAATAAATCATGACAGAATCTCAGATAATGACAGAATCTCACAATTTCTGCTGTTTTTATACCCCATTACCCCATTCTTCTCCCACTGGTATATTCTGGATGATCTGTCAGCACCCAGCTGAAACACATTCCCTCCTGTCACGGAATCAGCTCAATGTTTTGGTCTTATCTCAGCGCTCACTCGCAATATTCCTGTCTGATGGCGGCGCAGAGCTTCAAAAGGGCCGAGCTTCTCTCCCCAACAACACCGTTCAGCTATTCTACACATGACTGCCCAGGCTTTTGTACTATCACAGAGTGATTGTGCGGGACACCAAGGGTTCCTGAGTGAAAAACATGGCCAGTCAGGTGTAGGTACATGTGCCGGTTAAAAAGTAATTTTCAGCCAGTCTCTGCCCCTTTTTTCCTGGCTCTCGTTGTGGTGAGTCATGTTTGTTCCTTAAGATCAATGCCTTCTCTTATTTTTAGACCCATCTTCAGAAAATACACCCCTGGCCCCTAGCTACAGCTAGACTTAGCAGATCAAAAGAGACCTGTCAGTGCACTTTCTCAGCCTGATCTCCTTAAAGCTGGGTGCCGCAAAATCGTGGTGATATTTGCCATGATTTTGCCATCTGAGGCAAATTTCAGGGATCCTGAAAGATTTCTTTCATTGTAGGGCTTTTAAAAGTATTTAAAGTATTCTAAATGACTTGTGCACTATACTAAAAGTATTCGGAAGCCATAAAATAGCTTTGTGTATGGAACAGACTGAAATTTAAAAGTCTTATGATAATCTGCAACGTCCTTTACCTCTCTTGGGTTTGCATGGCACCACTTCAGTTTTGAGTGTCAAAGAGGATGTCAGAATGGTTGCAGACTTAAAATACCCAAGTATTATGTTTATATCTCAAAGTCTTTTTTTAATTTTTTAATTTTTTAACATTTTTATCCCCTTTTCTCCCCAATTTGGAATACCCACTTACCACTACTTAGTAGGTCCTCGTGGTGGCACGGTTACTCACCTCAATCCGGGTGATGGATGACAAGTCTCAGTTGTCTCCGATTTTGAGACAGTCAGTCCACGCATCTTATCACGTGGCTCGTTGTGCATGACACCACGGAGACTCCCAGCATGTGGAGGCTCATGCTACTCTCCGCGATCAACGCACAATTTACCATGTGCCCCATTGAGAGTGAGAACCACTAATCGTGACCACGAGGAGGTTACCCCATGTGACTCTACCCTCCCTAGCAACCGGGCCAATTTGGTTGCTTAAGAGACCTGGCTGGAGTCACTCAGCACACCCTGGATTTGAACTCACGACTCCAGGGGTGGTAGTCAGCGTCAATACTCGCTGAGCTACCCAGGCCCCCTATATCTCAAAGTCTTAAATAAAAGACATTTGATGTCACACAGTCTGCCTTGGCTTATACCCAAGATTCCACTTGGGTCTTATTGTGCTATCTGACAAGCAACAATTATCAAGGACTGAAAAAAAAAATAAAAAATATGCAGTGTACACCAGACTTGAGGCCTGCTGGCTTCTATGATGTTTATATTTACTGTCAAGCTCAGTTGAAGCTTTTTTTATGGTCTCAGGTTCTACATTTTCTGTTGGAATAACTGCAGTTTAAGTCAGAAGTTTACATACACTTAGGTTGAAGCCATTAAAATGAAATTTTTAACCACTCCACAGATTTCATATTAACAAACTATAGGTTTGGCAAGTCGTTTAGGACATCTACTTTTTGCATGACACAAGTAATTTTTCCAACAATTGTACAGACAGATTGTTTAACTTTTAATTGACTATATCACAATTCCAGTGGGTCAGAAGTTTACATATACTAAGTTAACTGTGGCTTTAAGCAGCTTGGAAAATTCAAGAAGATGATGTCAAGCCTTTAGGCAATTAGCCATTAGCTTCTGATAGGAGGTGTACTGAATTGGAGGTGTACCTGTGGATGTATTTTAAGGCCTACCTACAAACTCAGTGACTCTTTGCTTGAAAATCCATAAAGTCCATCGTGATGTTTGGAGGAAAAAGGGTGAGGTTTGCAAGCCGAAGAACACCATCCCAACCATGAAGCATGGGGGTGGCAGCATCATGTTGTGGGGGTGCTTTGCTGCAGGAGGGACTGGTGCACTTCACAAAATAGATGGCATCATGAGGAAGGAAAATTATGTGGATATATTGAAGCAACATCTCAAGACATCAGCCATGAAGTTAAAGCTCGGTCACAAATGGGTCTTCCAAATGGACAGTGACCCCAAGCATACCTCCAAAGTTGTGGCAAAATGGCTTAAGGATAACAAAGTCAAGGTATTGGAGTGGCCATCACAAAGCCCTGACCTCAGTCTGATAGAACATTTGTGGGCAGAACTGAAAAAGCGTGTGTGAGCAAGGAGGCCAAAAAACCTGACTCGGTTACACCAGTTCTGTCTGGAGGAATGGGCCAAAATTCCAGCAACTTATTGTGAGAAGATTGTGGAAGGCTACCCAAAACATTTGACCCAAGTTAAAGGATTCAAAGGCAATGCTACCACATACTAACAAATTGTATGTACATTTCTGACCCACTGGGAATGTGATGAAAGAAATGAAAGCTGAAATAAATTATTCTCTCTACTAATATTCTGACATTTCACATTCTTAAAATCAAGTAGTGATTCTAACTGACCTAAGACATGGAATGTTTAATACGATAAAATGATAGAATTGTGAAAAACTGAGTTTAAATGTATTTGGTTAAGGTGTATGTAAACGTCTGACTTCAACTGTATATGTACAGTACATTAACTTAGTACAAAAATCTTTCAGGCCAGTTTACATTTAGCAAAGAAGCTGCCAAAGCTTCCCCATGATCCGATACAGTGTCTTTTGCTGAGATGCTCACGGTTATTCCATATCACACCTCCTGAAACAAAAAACATGGTGTAAAACATGGTATTTACATGGTAAATTCATGCTGATATTTACATACATTTACATACATGTTTACAACTTACCAACTTGTTCATTGACTGGATTCTTCTTTCTAGTTCAGTCAGAGTAGACTAAGGAGGATGAAGTTCACGTCTTATTTCCACTGTCGGTTTCCACGGGTGTCTGAAGGTTAACGTCTGCTATTTCTTCGCGGCCTTCAATGATAACTCTTTTCTGTTGATTATTAAATAAAAACCAGCACACTACACCAGCCATGAGCATATTGTCTTTCAATTTGTAGCATGTTATGATAATTAATAACTCTGCCTGTTTGGCAGACATCTCAGCCAGGATGAAGGAACACCACCTGCAACTTAACCCAGCCAAGACCGAACTCCTTGTATTTCCAGCCAACCTTGATGTTGAACACAACATCACCGTGCAGCTGGGTTCAACTACAGTAACGCCTTCCAAAACGGTCAGAAGTCTAGGGGTAACCATCGATAACAAATGAAATTTCACAGACCACATCTCAAAGACCTCAAGATCATGTAGATGTACACTCTACAATATCAGGAATATAAGACCCTTCCTCTCTGAACATGCCACACAACTTTTTGTTCAGTCTCTTGTCATAACTAGACTGGACTACTGTAACGCTCTCATTGCAGGCCTCCCTGCATGTGCAATTAGACCCCTGCAAATGATCCAGCACGTCTGGTCTTTAATGAACCAAAGAGAGTGCATGTTACACCACTCCTTGTCTCTCTCCACTGGCTACCAGTTGATGCACGTATCAAATTCAAGGCTCTGATGTTGGCATACAGAACAGTCACTGGGTCTGCTCCAGCATACCTAAAATCATTTCTGCAGAGCTACGTGCCCGCTAGAAGCCTGCGGTCGGCTAAGGAACATCGCCTTGTTATACCAACACAAAGAGGCACCAAAACACTTTCCCGGACTTTCGGCTTCATCGTACCACATTGGTGGAATGACCTTCCCATCTCCATCCGAGAGGCTGACTCACATTCTGTCTTAAAAAAAAAAAAACGTCTAAAACTGCATCTTTTCCATGAGCACTTAACCAGTCACAAAAAAAATAAAAAAAAATAAAAACAAAATTCTTGTTGCACTTTAATCTGTTTTGAATACTACTATTCTGATGCTAGTGAAACTTTGTAATATGGTACTTTTCATACCACTTTTTCCTTAAGATGATTCGCTTATGTTTTCCTCTTTTGTAAGTCGCTTTGGATAAAAGCGTCTGCCAAATGAATACATTTTTTTTTTTTTTTAATGTTTTAAAATAACAGTAATTCAGGTGTCTCATGCAGATTAAAAAGCAACAGAATAAATGTGAAAACAATTTGATACAGTTTGTGTTGTAGTCTTGTCAGTTACACTTCTTGTAAGCAGAATAGAGCAACTGCAGAGGATTATTCCTGTACTGATACTAATTTGATTGCCATTATTTTTGATAATAAAAATGCAACCACTGAAAATAGCTTTTCAATTAGTTAAATTTTAGATTATTTTTAAAATGAATCTTTTCATCATTATCACCTCTTTACAGGTCAGAGTGTTCATCTGATCATTACAGTCCAGAAACAATAACAGAGAATGTTACAATAAAACAAGGCTTGTTTTAGCAGCAAAAATGCACATTCAGCATATATCCAAGTACACCAACTGCTGTCTCATATACTACACAAACATGTATATGTATAGTTCATTAACTTAAGGAGTACAAAAATCTTTCGGGCCAGTTCACCAGTTCACCAAGGAGCTGCCAAAACTTCCCCATGATCCGATAGTGTCTTGTCTGTTCAGATGCCCCCAGTTATTCCATATTACACCTCCTGAAACAAAACAGTGGTATTAAACATGGTAAAGTCATGATGAAATTTATGGCCTTCAACTTACATTTACATACACATTTACTACTTACCAACTTGTTCATTGATTGGATGATTATTTCTTTCTAGTTCAGTCAGAGAATTTGAGGTCACATCTCAGCTATTCGCCATGTACTACTTACTATTTATAAATATTTGTATAATTGTATTTATATTTTATATACAAATAAATAGTCATATTGTATCACAAATTCAGGACATTAAACTTGGGGTTTACAAATGATCAGACATTACAGGTGGTGAATGATGTTAATTTAAATGCAGACATAATGCAGCCTTATAAAGATCAATCCGAGCTGAATCTTTGCCAGAAGATGCCCAGACCAAGTGGCCTGATCTGGCCCATCTGTGTTGAGCTGGAATCGGCCCAGTGTTTTAATACCATAACTAAAACATACGTAAGGCAGCCGGCTGCGGGCAACACTCTGGCCGGATTACACCTGCAGATGCAGAGTCTGAGCCGCAGGCGCTGGTAGGCTTCTGAGCTCGGGACGATTACTACATGCTGTCTGGGTTTAGTCTAGCCCAGTGGTTCTCAACCCTTTTCCTGGAGCCCCCCCAACACTACGCTTTTTGGATATCTCCCTAATCAAACACACCTGATTCAACTCATCAGCTCGTTAGTGGAGACTCCAAGAACTGAATTGGGTGTGTCAGAAAAGGGAGATATAAAACATGTGCAGTGTTTGGAGGAGCTCCAGAAACAGGGCTGAGAACAACTGGTCTAGCCTAACCCATTCCCTAACCCTAACCATGTGGGGAAGTGTCGTCCCCTTTTGGAGTTGGCCCAATCCACTTTTGATGTAACACTGCCCCCTTCTGGTGTAACCCCATCCTCTTGTGTAGTTTCTGCCCCATTTGGTGATCTCTGGACATGTATTGCTGAGGTTCGTGCAAAACTCCAGCAGAAATATAAGTGAGAAGTTTGATCGTGATGAAAAGCGCCCCAGTTACACTACTTTAATGTGCAAATTATGGAAAATGTTCTTGGCCATTGCAGGTTCATACACGCAGTGTTAATGACACGCAGTGACACAGAGGAAGAGAAGAGCCGCTTATAATAGAATATATATTTTTTTTTCCAAGTACACTTCCTTTATTTGAAATAAGGGCACATGGGTTTAATGGGAGAGCCTTAAAATAACATGTTAAAGTGAAGAATTTAGGATAAAAATATTTAACTATTGCATAATAGAATATGATATAATATAGCAACAACAGAACACAACACAGCTGCACACAAAACAGAGAACATAACTTACTAATGTCTGGAGAAGAATTGATGCATTTCAACACCCAGCCTTATTTTTACATAGAGGAGGCTACAGGCACCCACAGTCACAGTCACACCGTGTCCTAACCTAATGGCAAATGACACGCGATAAAAGATATCTTTTTTATGTTAATCAGAGTTTTTGTCCTAACCAGCAGTGATGAGTGACGGTACATTCTATCGATCCCTTGTTTTATATTTTCGGCAACGCACGTATAACACTGTCTGCTGTGAACCGGCACCAGTCCAAAAACGTAAAAAATAAAATAAAAATAAGGCTGGGCATAGAAATGCATCAATTCTTCGACTACAGACTCTTCAGACAGGTTTAGTAAGTTCTGTTCTCTGTTTTATATACAGCTGTGTTGTGTTCTTTTGTCACTATTGCTGTGGTGGACCTGTTTTTAGATAAACCAGTTTTCTCTTGAACGCCCCAATGTTGTGAGGGGGATTCGTGAACTGTTGCCCTTGTGCACAGGAGATAATGGTCAGTGAACATTTTCACTAAATAATAAATTCGATTTCAGTTTGTTTCTCACAAAACCTTATCGTATGCTTTCATAACAATCATGAGTCTCATGGAATAATTTGTTAGACTTCTGAATTATTCTTTTGTGTTCTTTTTAAGCTTGAAGATGTGGTCACCATAAACTGCCATTGGATGACATCACTGAGCACACATTTATTTCACAGTTTGTCCCTTTGTGTTAAGAAAAAGAAAGAAAGAAAGAAACTCATATAGGGTTATAACAACACAGGGGTGAGTAAACAATGACTGAATTTTCATTTTTGGATGAACTATCCCTTTAAGTATTTGGAAATATTTTGATAATTAAAATAATATTTTCATTCTACCCCTGTGCAATATTTTCCAAGTTTTTAAAGCCTTAAAGAAAATCATGTATACCTATTTTATTATATGAAGTTAAATATGAATAATTGACTTTTATGGCCTTTTGGCTTTTTACTGGGATAGGGAAAGTAGAGAGGTGACAGGAAATGAGAGGGAGAAGAGTGGGAATGGGTTTGGGAAAGGACCTTATGAGCCGGGACTCGAACTCGGGTCACCCATGATGCATCAGCACCACATGTCATGAGCGCAGTCTGCTAGGCTGTGAAAGCCCTAATAACAGACAATTCATCGTCATAATTGTGAAAAGCCTAAAACAGACAATATATCGTCATAATTCACAATTATTTGTTTGACAATTAATCAGTAGCCAAATTTCATAAAAGTGACAGCCCAAATTGCCAGGATGGCTATTTCAAAGTTTAGGAGCCATTTAGGAAAAGACTGTACCTCCCCTTGTGAATTTTTATATTCTAGGTACTACCAAAAGACCAGAACTTAGTTAGCTTAAAGGAAAATTTTACCCAAAAATGTCACCCTTATGCCATCTTGGATGCATGACTTTCTTTCTTTAGCAGAACACAAACAAAGATGTTTTGAAGAATTTCTCAGCTCTTTTGGTCCATACAATGCAAGTGAATGAGTGCCAACATTTTGAATCTCCAAAAATCACATAGGTCAGCATAAAAGTAATCCATATGACTCCAGTGGTTAATGTATTCAGAAGCTATATATGATAGGTGTGGGTGAGAAACAGTTTTTGGGTGAACTATTCCTTTATTAAGTGTGATGGACTGTAGCTTGATAGAAGATTGCTTAAGTACTGTACTTAAATACTGGAGTATTTTATAACAGGTAGCTGATGATGAATGCCTCACAGGTAGGAAAAAGTGTCATATGTTTGTAATGTGCATTATGATATTTTAAAGGTTGGCTCTTTTTCAGATGAACTCCTGTGGATCAATGTCTTGAGGCGTACGATAAAAGTAGCTACAATTGCCTTGCCTGTGCTAAACTATATTTGAATAATGAGAAAAACCCTGTTGAAGATAAATGCAGAACAGAACCTTGTATTCAGTGTCAGGTGTGTTTTTGTTAAAACATTTTCAGCTTTTGAATGCAAAATTTGATACTGGTCCTTTAAATGTATCTGTTTGATTAAAGTCCATGTAAAATATTATTTACTTGTCTGATCAAAAACTTTCTATTGTGACGGGCTGTTCCAAAATCAGAGAACAGATAGGACTCATTCCAAACTGTGAAATTTATTCCATAATTTAAGCTTTGAACAGTTTGAGTCTAGTTGATTTCAGTCGATTAGGAGTTTGTTTTTCGAAATAAAATCTGAAGAATTTACTTCTCCAAAATGTATGCGGCTTTCATATAATCTATTGCCAACTATCAACAATTGTTTTAAATGGATAGCACGCAGAAAATATCCTTACTGTATTATATATTCCTTACAGAGACGGTATTGTTTAGCCAATCAGAAGTCATTCTTAGTCTGGCATAAGTTAGTGAAATGGCTAACATTGCTGACAGCATTTTTAAAAGAATAGTTTATTCAAAAATAAACATTCTCTCATCGTTTACTCACAACCATATTCATGTCTGGAGCTATGGTGAAAGTCAAGATTTTCATTGTAAAATAACTTGCATTTCAGTTTGTTTCTCACCCAAACCTTTCTTATGCCTTCAGAGGACTTCAAATATGATGTACGGGCCATATAGACTACTTTTATGAAATTTTTTTAAGCCATTGTATTGAAATCAAGGAACAGGACATCCTTTAAAATTCATAATTTTGTGTTTTGCAGGTGAAAGTCATGACATGAGGGTTAGTAAATGATGACAGAATTTTCATTTTTGGGTAAGCTATTCCTTTAAGGTCAAGATTTTTTGTTTTAAAGGTTTGTTCTTGATTTACTGGATGTAAGGAGTGCAATATGTATACCACTATCCATTTTGCTAGTCATTGTTGTGCGATCACTCATTAAGTGTCACTTTCCTGTGTATGTGTGGTGGCAGAATAGCACAGTGTCGCCTCATTTTTGTTGTGACAGACCGCCGGCAGTCATTCCCCCACACACCTGAACTCTGTAATTTCCTGATAAGGTATGTGGTGCAGTGAAAGTTACCCACAATCCCTCCCCACATTCCAGTGCCCCGCTGTCCAGCAGAAAACAGTGTGCTCTCTGTGAACAGTCTCCACGGTAACTCCTGCGGCTGATCTCTGCACCATTACTTCCATGCTTTAATAAAAGTATCAGTGCTTCAGGAACTATACCTGACCCCTGGCAGACCTTTTAGAGTGCACTACGAACAAATACAGTTTGCTTACAGTCGCTCATTGTGTCTATTCATACTTGGTATTTAACCTCCCATATTAATATTTATTTTAAGTTAAAGGGAGAGTTCACACAATAATGAAAATGATGTTATCATTTACTTACCTTAATGCCAGTACAAACCGGAATGACTTTCTTCCGTGGAACAAAAAAGGAAATGTAACAGAACAACACGCCAGCTTCCCGCGTGATCATGTTGCGGCTGATAGCCTGTCACCATTCACTTTCATTATATGGAAAGAATATGCAGTGAAAGTGAATGGTGACTGAGGCTATCAGTCGCAACATGATCACGCAGGAAGTTGGGATGTTGTGAGAGTTCCAGTACCCTAGGATCGGCCACATTATGCCGACTTACTGATAAGCTCCATCTCCTATCAGACATTTTTGCATCTGCTCCAGTGTGTTTACCTTCCTCTGTGCCGCTACCAGAAGCGTGTTGCATCCACAGCATGGGAGACCCTGGTTCAGATCCAGCGTTGAAACCAGGAAGTAATCGCGCTTGCATAATCAGTGACTAGCACGATTCATAGGTTGCATTTTTCTCTGTTGCATACATTTTTTACTCCACTGATGATTAGGTTTAGGTTGGGGGGTACACTTAATAAATATGCATTCCTCATCACTGTACAGCTGAAAACAGCTTGATTCACAACTCTGTTTTGGCACCCCTACATGGACATTTCACCCAGAAAATGGAGCTCACACATTCCCATACACCTAACAACAGTTACCACTTTGTCCACTGGGGGCAGCGTTTGGTATTTCGGTAAGCACAGACCGATTTTAGCTATAGAAATGTCAACCTACTGTTTTGATTTCACTGTGAGATCAGTCTGTCAGCTCTAACATTCAGCCTAACATTTCATTTTGTGTTCCATGGAAGAAAGTAAGTTACATAGGTTTGGAGCAACATGAAACTTTGGTCTGTGCTACCTTTGGCTGATTTTTTTCAACAGCAGTCACACACACCTAATGAAAGATCTTGGAGATGGTTTTACTTTGGTGAGAAAAAACAACTTACTTCACTTGGCACTTTATTGAGAGAAAACAAATTTTTTTGGACTGAAGGTCTGAAAGACTACTGAGGGTTTCTGTCTTTGAATAGAGGGCTAAACCAAACTGCACTCCATTAGGTTTTCTCACAAGTGATTTTCTCTAAAGGGAAATTCAAATCACAAACGTGTAAATGTGTTTTACTGTGCCAGTCCAAAATCAAAGCTAATAATAATTGGCATCTGATAGTGTTTCATTAAATTGCCTTTAAAATCCTTTAAGCTGTAGATGACTTTTAGATTACAGGTTGACAAAATACATCTGCTAGTGTTACAAATAAGAGTGTGATGTTTAAGCTGTCAGTAGAGTGGTGTAAGTGCGAGGATTGCCAACTCAAAGGACTGTACATTGAGTGTGACTGGGTTCAGATTGAGGATATCATTTTTCCAATTTCCCAATGCTCATGTATGGCTTGACTCAAGGAAAATTTTAGGTCAATGGATTGACAATCCACTGAAATCTGAGAAAGGGATTTACATATTGTCACTTATTAATAGAAGAAATTGTCCCAGTACAGCTGCACAATTGTGACAAAAAGCATGTTAAAATCAATAAAGCTGTGCACGCTGCAGAATAAATCTCTAATTTACAAGGTGTTTTTGTTGATTATGAGTATTCTGGTTTTGTTGTATATATTGTTTTTACACCACCTACATTGCAAGTGAGTGGCACAAAATAGAGGGAATCACAAATAATTCCAAATTACCAATGGTGCTTTTCGCTTTCGTTTTAAACTGTGCTTTTTGCTTTTGTTCGCTTACGTCACTTTTGTTTTGTTTAAAATGATGTGTATTGTAATAAGCGCTTCACAAATAAAAATGACTTGACTTTTTAAATGAAAAATGCCCCGTGGGGACTTCCGTTTGCACTTTTGACTGATGACATACAAAGTTTTGAATTGATAATTGAAACAGACAGTTTACACTGATTCACAAAAATGAAGAGGCCGTTCGCACCAAACACGTTTTTGCATTTTTTTTCATTAGTTTTTTCCATGCGCTAGATCGACGTCTTTGACCATTTTGCCACGTCTCACTATTTTCTTTAGCTGCAAGAATGTACTCGTGTGAGCATTTTTGCTAATGTAGTTAAAGTTAAGAGACACTTTTAAACATTTATAAACTTTCTTTATTCTCTCATACTCCCGAGTTGCGACACAAGGATAGATACCGAAAAAAGTCTAATGATGTACTCTGTTAGAAACTTAATAGCCAAATTAAAAATGCAGGAAAATAATTGTAAATATATCGTGAAAATCCAGTATCCCCCAGCCCTAACATTTTTACTCTATGGGAGTGGACCTAAATTGAATGCTGTACTCAACACTTTTCATGATTAGTAAATTGCATCAGCCATAACTGAAATCTCAATTATTTATTCTATTATTGTGCAATGGTATGTTCCAGATCAGTTCGGGATTTGCGAAGTTTATGTGAGGCACTACGTGCTGCAGAAGACCCATGAATGGTATGGTCAGATATTCCTTTCACAGGCAGGCTTTCAGGACATTACCGACTCACTGATGCAGAAACGCCTTTCACAAAGACACTGTCAACAGAAGATAATGGAGTACAAAAGACTTTAATACAGTCACTTAAAGCTACTTTAATGCAGCACGGGCATCGCTTTGAGGATGAAATGACAGTCCACATGATAGATAAAGGGTTAAGGGAAACTGTATTTTTTTTTCCCAGAGTTATGCTTGCATGCTCTCTTTGTAGAGTGTAACAAGGCTTGTCCGACTTAAACACCTCTTTTGGCTCAAGCACTGTTGCTTGGAATGGGCAAAATGTGAATTCTACGCAGTCGCTTCCATCCGGCACTGTCTCTTTGTGTGTTGATGAATGTGGCTTTTATGCCTGATTTTTGTTGACAATTTCTGCCGAAGAGGTTTTCTTGTCAGCTTTCTAATACTTGCCAAAGAGTCGTGTCAATCGCACTTGGCAACCAGGAACTCCTACAAAGTCTTGCTCCTCTGCTTTTGTGGCTTCTAAAAGGCCTTTTGGGTGATGGACGGAGTGCAGTGCTCTTATATGGTCAGGGCTCCAGACTAAAAAAATTACTTCAGAGCCATTGGCTCCTAAACTGAAACATTAAGGAGCCAAATCACAGAATTGCTCAATTTAGAAAGAAAAGGAAGACAGCTGTTAACCCATTAATCAGAGGTTTAATAAACATTATATATATATATATATATATATATATATATATATATATATATATATATATATATATATATATACACACAGGTGCATCTCAATAAATTAGAATGTTGTGGAAAAGTTCATTTATTTCAGTAATTCAACTCAAATTGTGAAACTCGTGTATTAAATAAATTCAATGCACACAGACTGAAGTAGTTTAAGTCTTTGGTTCTTTTAATTGTGATGATTTTGGCTCACATTTAACAAAAACCCACCAATTCACTATCTCAAAAAATTAGAATATTTTGACATGCCAATCAGCTAATCAACTCAAAACACCTGCAAAGGTTTCCTGAGCCTTCAAAATGGTCTCTCAGTTTGGTTCACTAGGCTACACAATCATGGGGAAGACTGCTGATCTGACAGTTGTCCAGAAGACAATCATTGACACCCTTCACAAGGAGGGTAAGCCACAAACATTCATTGCCAAAGAAGCTGGCTGTTCACAGAGTGCTGTATCCAAGCATGTTAACAGAAAGTTGAGTGGAAGGAAAAAGTGTGGAAGAAAAAGATGCACAACCAACCGAGAGAACCGCAGCCTTATGAGGATTGTCAAGCAAAATCGATTCAAGAATTTGGGTGAACTTCACAAGGAATGGACTGAGGCTGGGGTCAAGGCATCAAGAGCCACCACACACAGACGTGTCAAGGAATTTGACTACAGTTGTCGTATTCCTCTTGTTAAGCCACTCCTGAACCACAGACAACGTCAGAGGCGTCTTACCTGGGCTAAGGAGAAGAACTGGACTGTTGTCCAGTGGTCCTAAGTCCTCTTTTCAGATGAGAGCAAGTTTTGTATTTCATTTGGAAACCAAGGTCCTAGAGTCTGGAGGAAGGGTGGAGAAGCTCATAGCCCAAGTTGCTTGAAGTCCAGTGTTAAGTTTCCACAGTCTGTGATGATTTGGGGTGCAATGTCATCTGCTGGTGTTGGTCCATTGTGTTTTTTGAAAACCAAAGTCACTGCACCCGTTTACCAAGAAATTTTGGAGCACTTCATGCTTCCTTCTGCTGACCAGCTTTTTAAAGATGCTGATTTCATTTTCCAGCAAGATTTGGCACCTGCCCACACTGCCAAAAGCACCAAAAGTCGGTTAAATGACCATGGTGTCGGTGTGCTTGACTGGCCAGCAAACTCACCAGACCTGAACCCCATAGAGAATCTATGGGGTATTGTCAAGAGGAAAATGAGAAACAAGAGACCAAAAAATGCAGATGAGCTGAAGGCCACTGTCAAAGAAACCTGGGCTTCCATACCACCTCAGCAGTGCCACAAACTGATCACCTCCATGCCATGCCGAATTGAGGCAGTAATTAAAGCAAAAGGAGCCCCTACCAAATATTGAGTACATATACAGTAAATGAACATACTTTCCAGAAGGCCAACAATTCACTAAAAATGTTTTTTTTTTATTGGTCTTATGATGTATTCTAATTTTTTGAGATAGTGAATTGGTGGGTTTTTGTTAAATGTGAGCCAATATCATCACAATTAAAAGAACCAAAGACTTAAACTACTTCAGTCTGTGTGCGCTGAATTTATTTAATACACGAGTTTCACAATTTGAGTTGAATTACTGAAATAAATGAACTTTTCCACGACATTCTAATTTATTGAGATGCACCTGTATGTATGTATGTATGTATATATATATATATATATATATATATATATATATATATATATATATATATATACACAGTTAAGAAGACTAGTTTGCATTCCCTTTTTTCTCATAAATGTTCACACCCCTTTCATAATTTATACAAATATAAGAGATAAAAGATTTGTTGTATTTAGTACTGCTCTTCAGAATCTACATTACAGATAATTACATATAGTATTCATATAGTAGTGTGTTGTTATCAGTGAATGTTTGCACCTTGTGTAATAGTTGTGTTCAAGTCCCTCAATTGTCCTAAGTGACAAAAGCTTGAATATATGATTCGCTGAGAAAGTGAATCTGATTCAAACTGCTAACCTGAGCTCCTGAGTTCAAACCCTCCCTGCGCCCGAAACCGCATAATGCCACAGTATTTACTGTATTTGGTGAGAAATGCACTTCTCAGCCGGTAAAACAGTATGCTCTTTTGGTATGCGAGAGGCAGTATGGATAGAATTTGGACATACTAACATACGGGAACGTACGCATGGTTCCGTGACCAGAATATATGACGTGACAACAACAACCGTGAAAATAATCAACTCAAGTTTGGTTAAACAAGCACCATTTACGCACAATGACCAACGTTCTTTGTGTATACAGCACTTACTTTTGAAAACAGCCTTTTGCCTTTCTTTTAAATCCAACCTTTGAACATGACGTCTCCTCAGTTCCCGATGCATTGTGGGATAAGAGTGTTCAACCGATCCACACTTTGGAATCCCGCCGGAAGTAGTAGGTCATCTGGGCATTTCTCGCTTACTGTCTTATGAATACTATGGAATACTGTTTTTGGCATACTATATAGAAGGGAAGTATGGATAATCGGATGCAGGGCCTCAGTTCTTTTCGGGTGATTCATAAAAAAGACCTGGTTCAAAAAGAGTAATTTTTCACGAGTCTCTCGCGCTGGGCTTGTTTTTGCTTGCGGTGCAGTGAGCTCATAATTAAGGCTGTTCAGTTCCAGAAATTTGGGAATTGATTCCGATTCCTGGTGTTGGAATCGATTCCAAGAGTCGATTCCAGACTCATTTGATTCTTTTTCGATTTAGAAAAATAAACGGGAGGCAAATTTAAATCTCATAATAAATAGATCACTACAAAGCGTTCTTTGCACTGTTTATAATAGCATGAATGACATTTACTATTAATAGGTCCATTCTAAAATTAAATCAGGGCCTATATGCACATACCAAAGCGCGATGCTTCAGTCCCATGAGATAAATTTGAGGGAAGTTTGAGTAGATGCGCCTGTATTTCCAAGAACTACCGAAAAGCACCATTTAACCTATATTGAAATAGTTTGTTACCACTCATGAGTTCTTGTTTAGAAAGAGGTTTAATTTGAATGTACAGTAATTGTCCACTACCTTTTGTACACTGAATAAAATGTCCAAACAATACACTTCAGTTTTATTAAAAAAATCCACATTGTTGTACTGGTTTATATATACACACATATACATGTGTGTGTGTGTGTGTGTGTATATATATATATATATATATATATATATATATATATATATATATATATATTATACACACATTTTTAATGTGTATTTAACATTTTTTAAATATAATTTTTTTTAAAATATAATTTTAATGTTAAATTGTGTAAAATTTAGGCTACTAAAAAAAATACATGCAAAAGATTTTAAAACACTGTAAAAATGTCAAAAACGAGTAGATTAGATTCTAGAGAAGCATTAGATTCTCGCTTTTATAAGTGAGATTGTTTAAATTTTTGATCATTTAAACTTTAACATACCATAACATGCCATCTCCTTGTTGCAGACTTGTGTTGTAACATCGGGGAAGTTATTATTGTATAGCAATTTACTGTCATAAATTTGGCACGTTACTTGATTATTAGTTTAATCCAAAGTAAAATACCGGCAGACTATCCAGGTGTGGAAGCAGATGTGTTGAAGGGCTTGTGTGATTACTTCTTACAGATGAACAAATGGAGTGGATTTGACTCCGAGTCAGATTGATGATCATTAAGATGCAGTCATTTTATTATCACTTTGTAAATTGTATTAGTAGTGTTAGGCTTCTAAAATGTGTACTATTTCAGTGGTCGAGGAAATAAATGCAGTCCGAAAATATCAACCGGTTTCCCTGGAAGGAATCGACTCCAAAGCTGGAGTTTCAAGTCGATTCTCAATTCCCAACATCAAAATCAGTTCTTTTTGGAATCGATTCCCAGCCCTACACCACAATAGAACGGGTGAAAAGCGGCGTGAGACACACTGGTGTGCGCTCTAAAGATGTATTCAATAACACGCAATAAATATCTGAAGAAACCGAATATGAATCCACACAACCCGACTGTTGTGGCGACTAGATTTAAAATCATTGTTGCAATCAATTATTTTAGTCGCAGTCTGGAGCCCTGATGGTGTATCACATTTGGATTGATTTGCCGCTTTGTTGATGTTAATGATCACACACGACGACCAGCACATATTTGCCAAAATTGACTAATGTGTGGGTTGCCTGAATGACAATTCCACTAAGCGGTCTTTCGGACGCCCTGTATAATTTGGGGTCTTGGTTTTGCCAGAACCTGATCAGATGTGTTTCTTGGAGTTGTTTACATAAGTTTAAGGAATTTTCAGGTTCAATATGTAAAAAGTTACGCTCAATCGACAGAATTTATGGCATTGTTAATCACCACAAAAAAATTATTACTTCTAATTTCATCCCTCCTTTAATTTAAAAAAGCAAAAATCGAGGTTACAGTTGAGGCACTTACAATGAACTGTGCAAACTAAAGGACATCATGCTGTCAGCAAGATAATTTAAGCATTGTTGCTAAAATGTTGAAACTAAATGAAAAATAAGGAAAAACCTAGATCAGCTAGTCAACTTTGCTAATTACCCAGTCAGTTACTGGTAGACTAGTCGGACATTGTGAGCAATCCCTAGAACTTTTGTAGCCAGAGTGAAGACTGTTAAGCCCAGGTTGGGCTCCTGTGCTCTTAACTTTGGGAGAGGGTTGTTTTTCTGAGGGATTGTAATATATCCCTTGGTCTGACATGCTGCATTTACTCTGAATACTCACAGGAAGAAAGCCCCAATTTATTCCTGCCCAATTCACGCCAAAGTTTGTAACAAGCCAAGGCAGATAATTGTAGTGACTTGCACAAACTGTTTTTAAAGGATAGGCTTGCACACTTCCACATTCCATGGAAGAGTATGTATGTATGTACAATGTCCTTGTGGACTGTGATAAATTTCAATGATTGGAAATAGAATCTTATGCAAAAATTAATAAAGGTACTGTGCCTACTTAATGCAATGGCTGCTGATAATGTCCCATTTACCTGACAGACATCACTGAAATGGTTGTCCTGAGAAATCAAATGTCATTTTGTGTTTTGCTAAGATTCTTTGTGTGGCCTACTAGAAGACTTAACCTCGTGTGACCCCACACATGCGTGGGCGTTATATTTTGTCTTTGCTATACACAACACGTAATTTAAATGAATTTAAACCGACTGATCTCTGATTGGATATTGCTGGCCATTACTTTGAATCAGAATTAATTATGTTAATTTCTGCTGTAATGTCTGTAACATCTCAAAATATGAATAATCAACACTCCTAGAAACATAAAAAATTGTATTAAAAAAATCTGACTTTCTATAGCTTGATGGTATTTAAAATGTCACAACTTGGTCCCGCTGTCCACATATGTTGCCATTCATTTTTAGGAAAATCTCATTTTATAATGATATAGATTTGAGGGATAGCTGTATCAAATTAATGAAAATTCTTACATTTACTCACCTCATGTCATTACAAACCTTTATGATTCAGGCAACATTCACTTTCATCATGAGTGGTGTGAGTGGTGACTATGTCCTTCTAAATCTCTTTTTGTGGTCCACTAAAGAAAGTAAGTTATACGGGTTTGAAATATAATGACAGTGAGTAAATGATGACTGAATTTTCATTTTTGGGTGAAATATTCCTTTAAGAAGCCTTGTAGGGACATCAGTACTGAGACTGCAATCACCAAAGACTCCAGTGAGACTGCCTGTCCGATAATCCATGGAGAATTTGTCTTTCATCACTGTGCTAGGGTGTGGACTTGCTCGGGTGGTGTGCTTGGAGACTAAACCAGGATTATCCACATACATTACGGCTTAGATGCCAAACTGAATCAAGTTACGTGTGATATGATAGGACAGCACAAGTGTGCCACACCTCTGTAATTAAAACACATGTGTCATGTTGTGATCTCTCTTTATAGATCGAGCATGCTGCTCTGTATGTAACATGATCTGGAGCTTCTATATTCTCCAATAGCACTAAGCTTCTGGGGATATCTCACATTCACGTAGTGCCATTTGTTTACAAAGCAATGCATTGTCCTTTGGTGAGTTGTGAATACCTAAAGGACATTACTGTATAATAATGGGCATTTAGGTGCTCAAAATAGCCTGCTGAGTTAAAGGCATCATATCATGCTCTTTTGTATTTATAATTTTATGATCATTGGAGCATGTGGAACATTGGAACCCCCACCGCCCAAATATACTGAAGTTTATTGGAAAAAAGAACTGTCTATCTCAGAGATCACAAACATAGTTTTCTTTTGTTCCAAGTTGCATATAGACTGTGTATTATACATTATACATACAGTAGTTTTACCAGAAGCTACTGTACATATCCACAATGTGACACGCTCCATCATTTGAGTCAGAAGTATAGTTTTTGGAGAAACACAATTTTAGTCTGAGCTTTCAAATTATGCAATTTTATCATGAAATTCAAACAATAAATGTTGTATTGATGCTCTTTAATGCTGTGTGTGACAGACTGCTTTAGCTTTGAGGTTTAAAAAAGGACCCCAAAATATCCTAAAAGTAGTCCATGCACCTCATATTCCAAGTCTAGAGACATACGATAGGTTTTGTTGATTTACGATATAATCACGATGATTTTGCTGAAGATATAAGGTAAAGCAATATTGTGAATATCACAATAATTTTGATGTGCTTTTTATTTAGTCATTAAGTTTCATAAAGAGCATCAGTAGACTCATTTCACAATCCTTCAGGGCTGCACAATGAATCAAAATAACAAAAATTGCGAAATGGCCAAATGTGATTAATAAACTGCAAAAGGCTGCAGTTAAAGACAGATAGACATGGTCTGTGTGCGCTTCTGAATAAACGGGTGACGCACTGTTCTGTGAATGCACAGGGCTCATGGGCTCGTGTTTTAGCACTTTTAGAGCAGTTCACATGCATTGTCTTTTGTGCTTTCATTAGTGCTGTGAGAGTACTTGCGTTGCTTACTAAAAAGTTATCATTTTTCCTTTTGTTTTCCGCATAAGAAAAAGTCATACAAATTTGGAATGACATGAGGGTAAATTGTGACAGAATTTTCATTTTTGGGGGAATTATTCCTTTAAAAAAAAATGCATATAAAAAAAGTGTTACAAATAGTGTTGAGTACTGTTACTGCTTTGGACTGAAAGTCACAGTGTAAAGTCATTGTTGATTCAAATTGTCTTATGAATCGTAATGCAGGATACTGTCGAAAATGACAGCGTAACCAACCATTGAATTAAAAATGAGGCCGCCTGTTAACATGTTTGTGTAGTTGTTATGCAATTTTGATGAGTGAAATGTTTGATGTTGAAAAGTAAAGTCATACAGTTGTGTTTTCAGATTCAGTCATTGCTGTCACTTCTGAGTACTCTGTATTTTTGCTCATCCTTTGTCCCTATACAGTACCTCAGTTTTCCTAAAACAGAACATCTGCAGATGACAAAGATATGAACTATGAAGAAAGCAATTGTTTTGATGCAGACATGGCCATGGCATTGATATCAGACAAAGAGCATTTGTGTTGTTTTATAGCACATATTCAGGTGTGTGTATATGCACACGACTTTGATCCAACACTTTCAGGGGCATCAGAAAAGGCTTATCAGACCCACCATGCTGCTGAGACAATAAGGTCTAGTCAACAGCCAAAAAGTAGTGTGATGCCCAGACTGAATCTGCCTTTTCATTCATTTAATTCAGTTGAATTTGGAAAACAAAAATTCAGTGGCCCTGTTCCAAATACTGATGAGCTGCCTATGTAGGCAGCATTTTAAGGCGTGTTACTGAAGGTGCACTCACGAAGGCGATTCCAAAATGAATCACATGGGCAATCACAGAATGCCAAACCTTGACAAACCTGGTAAAGAAAATCCATCAAAAGTGATGGACGAACTGAGATGTTTGCTCAGGGCAAAAATGCAAAAAATGAAAATAAATAAAATGACACACATGCCATTTAAATGTAATTATAAACATTCAAAAAGGTTTTTTTTTTAATGAATTTACTTAAGTATTAGAATGACATGCATTGTGTTTTTATATGGTAATTTTTTACATTTGCACGATCAATAGTTACGCAAGATATTTCTTAACCTATTTAGGCTTATAAAGCCCCTGCTCATCATGATTTATTGTTTCATGTAGGGTCTGTAGGATATTTATTGTCTGATGAAGGTCAATGCTATCAGCATTCTGTTATCTGGATGATTATTGTGTTCAGAATGATTGAAAGTCACCTTCAATGCAGATGCTCTGTGTCTCTGAGTGGTTGCCGTTTTCAAACATGTGATAAAATTCAGAGGGGCAGATTCATTTCCTGTGGCTGATAGTAATTCAGGTGGAGCAGATGAGACTTCTGATTTTGCAACACTGCTCTGCAAAATTATTTGCTAAATGAGTATTTCTGTCTTGTTTTCCACTAAAAATATCCAAACATGTGGGACCAATCCGTAAATGTTAAAATACTGTTTCAAAAGTATAGCTACAAGACATAAACAGTATGCATGTTAACATGATTTTACTGTGACAAAATCACTTACTAACCTTTTCTGTTTAAAGTTCTAGACCATTTCAAGGACTGTTCGTTGGTGATGTCAAGTGACATCACGGTTCCGTGAACATTTCCTGCTTGTCAAAACCATTTAGCAGAGATGGGCCACTTCTATTAAAATTAATGGAAGAAATTGGAATCCCAATGGCAGCCAACCGTCAACAGAAAAAATACAGCCTCCTCACCGCTGCCTTTAAACACAGAGCACGCCTCTCATCGGGAGACCGGTCTCTACCTACTGGCATCTTCGCAGGTCTAGGAACGGAACGGTGAGGGTCCGGTGCGAGTTAGAGGCGTTGCCGGACCCGCACCCCCAGCGCGAGTTAGATGCGATGCCGGATAGTGGAGCCATGTGCCACAAATGTTACTGCTTATTTGAAATATGTTCTTTTATTGTAATCGTTTTAGAGATTCCGTTTATTCAAGTAGTTAGGAGCACTGTCATGACGCTTGTTAACATAGAAGAATAGCTGCCCAAACTGGCCAAGAGCGTACCAAGAATGGCCACTGAGTGGACTGACTTAGCTTGAAAAAGAGACTTTGTTGAAAGGATCCGGAAATACGTTTGGACCGTTCAATTCATTTATTTTCTATAGCCAATTTCACAACTTCGTTGCCATGACGATGTAATGTCAACAGTATTGGTCGACTGATATGGGTTTTTTTAATGGCCGACGCCGATATCCAGAGAGCAGGGTGGCCGATAGACCTATACAATTCCGATATATCACACAATTGAAATAACATAAACATAAAATTGCTAAAAATGAACAAACTCTTATTTAGCACTATATTTACTAAATTTCACACAAAACTTTAACTTTGTAAAAAAGAATCTAAAAAAATAATATTGTATTTTAAATAATAGATAGCAGGTTCTTCAGATTTCTGTTTAGTCATCAAATTTTTGTACTTTATTTGCACATGAAGAAATTGTTAATATATTAGAAGGAAATAACAGTACACACAGTAGTCCAGCAAGTATGGATGGCATGTCCACATTAGCAATCGCATTTTCAAACAAAATACAGAATCAAACCAATTGTACATACATTGCATAGTGGAAGTACATTTACTTATAGCACACGTGAAGCTCTTTTACTTTGAAGATGCACTCATGCGCTCGTGCGGATCCAGCCAAAGTCTTTCTAGCAAGTCAGTCCACTGGTGGCCATCTTTGGAATTCTCCCGGGAGACTATTTCCAGTCATGCCAGTGCAGCCCCTATCTACTTGAATGGGGAACACCGAAATCTTAAAAACAGTTGGCCAAGATTACGATCAAAAAACATATTTCAAATCAGCAGTAAAATCTGACAGTGCTGTTATCATAAATTGTGCTGCTTTACCTCAGATTACGCTAAAAAACAAAATTTTCGTGGCTTGTATAGCTAATGCGCATTCTCGAGATGATTGACAGGCGATGTCTGTATCTAAAAGGTGATTGGCTTTTTTATAGGGAAGGCACCGATATGATACCTGGATCGGTATTGGATCCAATACTGACGTTTTTATCAGGATAGGGTATCGGTCCGATGAGCCTGATCCAAATCCGATACTGCATGCTTGTCATTGTCATTACTGTCAAGCTCAAAAAAATGACATAAAAACCTTCAAATCACCATTAAAGTAGTCCATATAACTCGTGCATTTCATACAAGCTCTTACAGTCATCCAAAAGCTTTGTGAATTGCTAAAGGCTGTGTTTAATTATAAATATACATTCAGCATGCACAGCTCAGTAGTCTCTGGCACCACGCTTTACAGAACAAGCGCCGCTCTGCCAACACACACAAATAAACACGCACAGAGGCTCATGATGTGCTGCTCAGCAGTATATGTGGTCACGCCACACAAACTTCATCTCAGATGTAGATAATCGATAGTTCGGTCCACCTATAGCATGCATTGAGAATGGCGGTTGGAGTAATGATGTGATTGAAAAGTGGATTGATAAACAAATAAAATAAATAACAATGAGAGAGAGAGAGAGAGAGAGAGAGAGAGAGACAGAGAGACAGAGAGAGATCTGAAACCACTGAAAAGTCCAGATACAAGTTAAAATGTGTAAAGAGAACTGGCTTCTTTTCTACTGAAGACTTTCACTGGAATTACTGTTATTTTTGCTGCTGCATCCTGCAGACTAGTTAAACAAAGTTTGCATGTGCTCTTATGTAATTGTTTTTTGTTTTCCTATTTTATAATACAATGATGTATTGTTAGAGGTTTTTGTTTATTTACGCAAAGAGTACTCCCAATCAGTTCCACAAGAATTATAGATGTTCTAAACTCATTAAGAACAAACAACACTTGTATCGGATCGGGATCGGTATCGGCCGATACTGATAGTTCAGGTATTGGAATTGGAAGAGAAAAAATGGTATCATTCCATCCCTACTTTTTTACCGGTAAGGCGGGACTTCCTTTCTACTTCCGTTGACAGCTGGGCGCTATAGCCTCTTGGTTGGGCGTTTCAATTTCTCCCATTCATTTTAATAGTAGTGGCCCGTCTCTGCTAAATAGTCTCTGATCCAGCGCAAGCAGCAATCTCCTGACAGTTTAAACAGCCTGGATTGCCTGTTTGGATTGTCACGGAATGACCGTCATGATTTGTGAATCAGAGGAACTTTTGATCCTGATCCTGAAATTTTGATTCTGGCTGATGGAATATGTGCTTCATAGGAAGATATTAGATGAAAGCTCGACGGGAAGCAAACAGTAGAGTTTCGTGAATTGTATCTGTTTAAACGAGATATCTGCATATTTGCAGATGATATATGATATTAGTTTTATTGATATTTGCCTTTTATCATTAGAAAAGAATGTTAAAAGTTACAGGGAACTGCTGAGGAGAGGCTGATAGAAAAAGTGTTTGAGGTAAATAAATGAGCGCTCCACAGGATGCTGGATCTGCTGAAGTTGTGTGAGGTTGGTTTATTACATCTTTTTAAACAAGATATGCACATATTTGCAGACGGTATAAGATATTAGTTTTATTGATATTTGCCTTTTTATCATTAGACAAGACAGTTAAAAGTTACAGGGAACTGTTGAGGAGAGAGAGAGAAAATGAAACAGGCGAGTACTTTAACATATGAGCTCAAACGCATCTGCCATCTGTGGCTCTGATATGCGGACCGTTTAAATGAGACTGTGTTGCACACCGGTCTATTATTGTAGCAACATGATGGCATGTAACAACAAAACGAACCGTGACTGGTTGTTTACGCAACTCAGTCGCTTCAGATGCAAGCAGGCGATTCTCAGCGCCCTCAAGAAACAAATTGGCCAAACAGGAAACTTTATCAGCCGATGCGATAATTAAAAAAGTCAGCTTTGCCGATATATTGGTCGACCACTAGTCAACAAACCCTAAAAACCTAAAATGACTATAAAGATAACTATTTAAACAACTTTACAGCTCAAATAATACATGAGATTTATCAGAAAAATTAAAGTGCTTTTATAAAATTATAAGCTTCACATTTCTGGCTTTAAACCCTCCAAATATTGGTCCCATTCACTTCCATTGTAAGTGCCTCACTGTAACCTCGATTTTTGCTTTTTTTAAAGTTAAGAAGGTACGATCAACATTTATGCCACAAATGCTGTTGATTGAGCTTAACTTGTTTTAAACCCGGAATATTCCTTTAAGTTTATTTTTCTCACACTTTTGACAATTTATTTTCTTGTTTTGAGCATTAATGTAACCAAGTTTAGTGAGGTTTATGCTCAAAACAGGAAAAACTGTTTGCATGGGGTTCGAAAAATAAACTAAATTCAAGATATAGTCTCAGAAGTCTTACTGTATGTAATTTTTACCTCTCCAGTAAATTGTTCTTGTTTTAAGTATGTTTAGATATTTTCACTGAAAAAGACTGATTACGATAACATATATATATATATATATATATATATATTTTTGGTATAATGCTATTATAAGACTAGTCCCGGAGTTGCTATGCTCTTTTTTTTAATTATTAAAATTATGAAATTTATGTGTAGTTACATGGTTCTGTATGATTCATGGTTCATGTTTCACAAATAATATGAAAGCATTCTGGCCCTACTCGTGAAAGTCATGAAGGTGAGTAAACAATGACAGAATTTTCACTTTTGTGTAAACTATTCCTTTAATAAGTTGTGGCGTACCTCACGTTTGTTCTTTCTAATGCATGAACAAGGCTAAGAACTACTATTAGTGTGGTTCGACACACTCGACTGGTTTGTGTGTGTGTGTGTGTGTGTGTGTGTGTGTGTGCCTGCCAGGCAGTAGCTGATGACATTGAGGTGAGGATTGATGGTGAAGCAGCCAGTGAAAGCTGGTGATTATATGCTGTTTGTTGTGTGATCAGTGAATGACATCAGGCAGAAGTCAGTCACTACACCCCCATACCGCACTCTGACCACACAAATAACATCACATCTCAATCAACTGTGCACCTCCTTAATCCAGTCGACTGCAGACTGGAAACTACTGACAAATCAGCAGCAGCAGAATGAAAGTAATAGTTCACCCCAAAATAAAAACAATTGTCATCATACTGTATGACTTTCTTTCATCAGTGGAACACAAAGGGCCCGTTTACACCTGTTGCGTCTCGGGTGACCCTCTCACATGTGGTCAGGTGAGACACATCGCTGTTTACACCTGGTTGCTTAAATGCATCTCCTGTGACCACTTGTGTTCAGATTTCGAGGGGAGGGTTTCCATTTCGACTCTGTTGACGACATACATCGGTCACTATGTCAGTGTGTTACTGCATGATAATAAACTTTGGAAAAGTCAGAAAAGACAAGAAAAGCACGAACAAAACCGGCACGCTCTTTCTCCCAGATACAGTTGAAATTTAATCTAAGCACAAATGCAACATTTAGAGAAAAATATCCATTATATAAATGGAGTATCTGTTTAAGCGGGACTTCAAATGTGTGTGCTTCTCATCTGCGTCCCTGCATGTTGATATCAGACACACTGAAGTTGATCCGTGTGGTTCTCGTACTAGAGTATGTATCCGCTTATTCAAATGTTCAGATCGGTGGGTTATTTCCTTTTAAAGCCGCTCGTAACCAGCAATGTTTAAAAGTCTTGTTTTAGCACAGCAGTTGATTGACAAGGACGCATTCAGGACGGATTTGCATTTACACCTCAAATGTGATGTGGTCATATGCGTTTTTGACTACCTCCGTATGTGATTTTTGTGATCTAACCACAAAACATTTAGACCCTGTTTAGACCTGTATTTAGCTTTGACCACTAGTGATCAGATCACCTGAAATACATCTTAAAGGAACAGTTCACCCAAAAATGAAAACTCTCATCATTTACTCACCCTCATGACATCCCAGATGTGTATGACTTTCTTTCTTCTGCTGAAAACAAGCAAAGATTTTTAGAAAAATATTTCAGCTCTGTAGGTCCATACAATGCAAGTGACTTTTCAAGCTCAAAGTCACATAAAGGCAGCATAAAAGTAATCAATATGACTTATGTGGTTTAATATATGTCTTCTGCAGCGATGCACCACTTTGGGTTAGAAACAGATCAATATTTTAATCCGTTTTTACTATAAATCTCCACTTTCACTTTCGGAAAGTGAAAGTGGACATTTAGAGTAAAAAAAAGACTTAAATATTTATCTGTTTCTCACCTACACCTATCATATTGCTTCTGAAGACATGGATTTAACTACATATGGTTCACTTTTATGCTGCCTTTATGTGATTTTTGGAACTTCAAATATCTGGTCACCATTCACTTGCATTGTATGGACCTACAGAGCTGAGATATTCTTATAAAAATCTTCGTTTGTGTTCTGCAGAAGAAAGAAAGTCATACACATCTGGGATGGCATGAGGGTAAATAAATGAAGAGAGAATTTTCATTTTTGGGTGAACTATTCCTTTAATACCAGGTGGAAACAGGGCCAAAAGGAGATGTTGGGCAGAATGTTAGTCACCATTCACTTTCATTGCATCTTTTTTCCCATACAATGAAACTGAATAATGACTGAGGCTAACATTCTACCCACATCTCCTGGGTGAACTGTCCCTTTTAAAAACTAGATTTGTATGTTTTCTGATGAAAATGTGAGAGGTGCTTGCCCATGCAAATCTTACTGACATGATGCAAGGGTGTTCTCGGGGGTTGCCAGGCCATTACCAGGCCGGTGTTCTGAGAGGTTCATTAGCTATGTGGTTGTCAGGGTGTTCATTGTGCTTGCCAAGATGTTGCTAGGTGGTTGCTAGCATATTTTATGTGTTTAATTTGGTAGATGATTAGATCTAAGCCAGTCATAATATGCAGACCTGTGTCTCAAAAAAATGGATTGGTACCCTTCCACCCCAATGTGTCAATAATGCCTGTTCAAGGATCTGCTTGACCAAATGCAGGACAATAGTCCCTGGCCACAAGGTGGAGATATTGTTATAACAACGCAAGACAATTACCATTGTGTAGTGGTCAAGCAAGCAGTTGGTCAAGATTCAAGAGCCAGTGTGAGTGATTTCATATAATGTCTGAATTGTAAATTGACTTGGATGCTCTATCCAGGGCCACAGTTACAGTCTATTTAGTCTCCAACTGATGTAATGGAGTAAGGAAGGAGTGAAGTATTAATCTTTTTTTTCTGTGCTCTAGCTGTTGTCCAAGCTTTGTGAATAATTCACTAATGAAAAGCAGTTTAAATTTGTTTTGGATTTCTACAGGGTGTATACATCTTCTAATGACATCATTTGATTTTGGAAACAAAGAACTGACAGAACCTCATGGATGCATGCAGCTTCAGTCTCTGATTAAGGGTTGGACAGTGTGACCAAAAACTTGGTGTTAGTCATTTTATATGACGATAAAGGTATATCTCACAATACATTTATTGTATTCTTGGAAATTCAACAAAAAAATGGTTTGTATATTAAATTCCATTAAAACGTGGTAATGACAGTTTTTGGATAATTCAATGAAATACTTTAAACATGAGAGGTACTTGATCATATTTTATTATGATTATTAGACTAAAAAAGACAAAATTCTTCTGTTTTTCATCACTCTCACATGTAAATAATGTAATGTAGACTTGTCCACTGTTAACCATGCAAATATATCTACCGCAGTATAAACGATATAGCAAAATCTGTCTTGATACCGTCATACTGTCCATCTGATCTTATTGATTGACATTGTCATCACATTACATTATAAAAGACACTTTTTGTTAATGGCCACAGACCACAGTCCCTCCTTTACCATTTTTTTTTTTTCTTGTCTGGTCCTCCTGCCCAGCTCACCACTTCAGCAAACCTCTATTTTCTGGAAATGATCTGACACAAAGTAATCATGGGTTGAATTTTATGAATGCAAAAAAATATTTACAAGTGTCACCATTTGCTCACCCATTTGGCCCCTTGGTTTCTTGGAAAGAAAAGTTCCATTCATGTGCTTTAGAATTTAGTAATAAATATGTTTTAATGCTGCTGTAAGCTTCTGTTTATGAACGTTACATTTACATTTATATAGCGCTCTTCTGACACTACACTCAAAGCGCTTTACACAGTGAACAGGGTGACTCTCCTCACCCACCACCAGTGTGCAGCATCCATCTGGATGATGCGACGGCAGCCATAGTGCGCCAGTACGCTCACCACACACCAACTATTGGTGGAGAGGAGAGAGTAGAGTTATAGAGCCAATTAATGGATGGGGATTATTAGGAGGCCATGATTGAGAAGGGCCAACGGGGGGAATTTGGCCAGGACACCAGGGTTCCACCCCTACTCTTTACGAGAAGTGCCTTGGGATTTTTAATGATCACAGAGAGTCAGGAACTCGGTTTAATGTGTCATCCGAAGGACGGTGCCTTTTTACAATATGGTGACCCCATCACTACTGGGGCATTAGGACCTACACAGACCGCAGGGTGAGCACCCCCTGCTGGCCTCCCTAATACCTCTTCCAGCAGCAACATTTGTTTCCCCAGGAGGTCTCCCATCCAGGTACTGACCAGGCTCAACCCTGAGATATGGCTGCTGGCCATATGGGGTTTAGCGTTGACTGAAAGTGCAAGGTGTAATTGTCGTACATTACAATCTGCAGTGTGTTTCCCACAGTGAGTAGTAAAACAATATGTGTTTATGTGTTTGTGTGTGTATATTTTAGGCATTGTTTTGTTTTGATAAAGTGTGTAATTTTGTTGGCACTAGGGCTGAAACTATTAGTCGACGCTATCGACAACAAAAAATTGACGACAAAAATTTCCGTTGTCGAATAGTTGTTTGATCTCATTTAACACAAGATGAGATCATTTGAAACGCTAATGATGACGTGGGAGAGCAGCACTTCATCTCGAGCTTGATTGAGGAGGAAAACACAGCTCACAGTCCAGACGCACTCCAAAATTTCCAAACAGATGAAGGTGATGTGGATCGCAAAGTATGAGGGAATTATAATACATAAATACAAAATAAGTAAATACAGAAGCAGTGTTGTCGTGAAATAAAACGGAGCCGTATCTGACATTCCACTTGAGACTTGCCTGTCAGAGCGTCTAAAAAGGATACACCCAGATGTTGGATCTTTAATGCATCCTATATTAAAGTTCAAATAATAAAGGAAGCATGTTGTATAAATAAGCACAAACTCCAAAACTGGCATTTCTCTGTGCTGTCAGAGCTGCTTATATGCGTGAAAAACAGTGCGAGAGATTTTCAAATTTCTTCCGGCTGATGCACTGTCTCGCGCGGAGATGCTCCTTTTTCGAGCGCACTTGCAGCAGTTAGATTATAACATGATGGCTCCTGACATAGTGAATCATAATATATGTGTCATGGTGTGTATCTTATCGTGAAAAAATTGGCCATTCAAGCTCTGTTAAGAAGAGGGAGTTTGTTTTTTGTGAGTTAAAGCTGAATGAAAGAATAGAGAGAGATAGAAAATGTTCCACAAAGTAAGTCTTGCAGGTTTGGAACAACATTAGGGTGAGTAAATTATTATATAATTTTCAGTTTTGGGTGAACTAGCTCTACCAAGTGTACATGGTCTTTTTCAGTGACTACTTTTACATGGACACTAGAAAGCGGGTTATTTTATTGCGAGAAAGCAGTGTTCCGGTTTACAAGTTTTTTGTTTTTAGCACCATTCTGAGTAAACTCTAGAGACTGTTGTGTGTGAAAATCCCAGGAGATCAGCAGTTACAGAAATACTCAAACCAGCCCATCTGGCACCAACAATCATGCCACGGTCCAAATCACTGAGATCACATTTTTCCCCATTCTGATGGTCGACGTGAACATTAACTGAAGCTCCTGACCCGTATCTGCATGATTTTATGCACTGCACTGCTGCCACACAATTGGCTGATTAGATAATCGCATGGATGATTGTTGGTGCCAGACGGGCTGGTTTGAGTATTTCTGTAACTGCTGATCTCCTGGGATTTTCACACACAACAGTCTCTAGAGTTTATTCAGAATGGTGCCAAAAACAAAAAAACATCCAGTGAGCGGCAGTTCTGCGGACGGAAACGCCTTGTTGATGAGAGAGTCCAACAGAGAATGTCCAGACTGGTTCGAACTGACAAAGTCTACAGTAACTCAGATAACCGCTCTGTACAATTGTGATGAGAAGAACATCATCTCAGAATGCGGGTTGGAGCTGTTTTGGCAGCACGAGGGGGACCTACACAATATTAGGCAGATGGTTTTAAATGTTGTGGCTGATCGGTTTATATCTAATTTAAGAATAGCCTAAAGGTCTGTGACAAATTTGGTGGACGTTACTTGAAACTTATAGGAGTTAAAAGGCAGAAAGAGGTTAGGGATTTAAAAAAAAAAAAAAAGCGTACCTAAGTTTCAATAACAGTAAGTTGGCTTTGTCAAATGAGTGTGTGTGCAGATTAATTTCACTCGTCAAGGCAGGTGCTTAATCTTCTCTCCTCAGGGCACTATGTCACACAGCTTTCACCAAATGAAAACACAGTTCACGCTCAAGGGGACGGTAAATCTACCCCCTTTAATGGAGGACATGTTCACAGAATGTCCTGTGACAAGTCTGCCCACAGATGTGTTATTTAATACCTGACGGTGAATAGAATGGAAGGGCCTTTCCCTTATATCTAGCCTTTTTCTCTCTCTGTCTCCAAGCCGCTACCTGTTCACAAGGAGGCTGAGCCTCCTTAAACAAAATTATAGAAAACGGGCAGAACCACTAAATTGATCATATTAACTGTTGTTTTAATCATTTTACCTACTAATGTGCATGTATTTTGCCTTTTATTTAAGGTAGCTCAGCCAAGTTTCACTGCCCAAATGTCGAAGATGACTGACAGCATAAATGCTCAGCTCATTAGTAAACGTATCAATCAGAATGGGTATTCAAATGACGCAAAACCATTTGCTTTGTCTAAAATGTGGCCTAAAAAAAAACAAACATGTCCTTGCGTTAAAAGCTAGAAGAGACGATTGAAACAACTGAAAAACACCACCGCAAAAGGAATGCAAAATCAGAGGTAATCTTATAAACCAAGTGGCTTTTGGTATTTAATACATCATAAAGTGAGTTTAAAACAGATTTTGCCAAAATAATTTTGAAATCCAAATGTTTGAAGGCGCTCAAAAAAAAGTCAAAGACAGTTGACTGTATTTACAAGTATTAGGTTTGTGATAAGAAAGATTATAGGGATGAGACGATGTGGTTATTTCACTATTCAATATATGATATGAGGTTCACTGTTCAATATAATCTCGATTCGATATAATAAAACTTAAGTGGCAAAGTATGACAGAAAATGATGTTTATATTTTGAAAAATGTTTGCACAAAATGCACATTATAATTTCACATTAAAGTTCTTTAATACGCAATATTAATGCTAAAAATTTAAATAATAAGAATTTTACGAGAAGTGCCTTGGGATTTTTAATGATCACAGAGAGTCAGGACCTCGGTTTAATGTGTCATCCGAAGGACGGTGCCTTTTTACAATATGGTGACCCCATCACTACTGGGGCATTAGGACCTACACAGACTTTCTCTATAAGAAAATATCACAAACAAATCTTCAGAAATAGTGGGCTACATTCAGGCTGATCAGGTGCAGAACAAGCAATAGAACTAAACAAAACCTCTCCTGTAAATGTATGTGAAAGTGTATATTTATTTTTAATAATTTGTTTGTCATCATTATAATCACATTTTAACTTTTTAAAAATATAAAAATTCTACAATCTATAAATTCATATTATCTCATGACTTTATATATATAAAAAGGTATATGAGCTATCAGTGTTTGAAATAACATGTACAATTTACAATTAATAGCATTATTGAGTTTACATTCATTTGTATTACAAGCGCTAAAAATGAGTTCAGCGTGCATCTCACAGACTCGCATAGTGTCCCAGTTTATTTACGAGAAAGAAGTCTTGTTTTTTTAGTGCATCCGTGCTATTTGTGATTTAAATATATATTTTTACTTTTTTGATTTGACTGTAAAGAACAGAAGGTATATTAACATATATTTAATGAAAGTGGAGTGCGGGATCTCATCTTTGCTGGACACACATTACACGGAAGAAATGTTCTGTTTTAATCTCAAACAATTTTCAACAAAACAAGGTAATTTCCAGGTATTCCAGTACTTAAATTTCTAAAAGGTAAATTCAAGCACTTCAAGGACCTTGTGCGAATACAGTGTAGGAAAAAAAGCACAGTTGGGTAAAATCAAGTGAGAGTTGACTGGTCATTTCATTTATGATCACATGGACAGAAAACAATGTTGCAAATTTCGAAATATCGAATTTTGTCTCGATATGGTTCGCCATTTTTTTTGGCTCACGATATATCGAAATTCAATATCGAGATCAGAGAGAGATCATCTTGAGCGTAAATGTCCACACAAATTATCTGATAGTTAAACCACCTACAGTTCTTGTATAGTTTGATCAATATCGATTTACAATTAAGCCTCCCTGGAAAAATTCCCACACAGACCGTCTATTCATTTTCATTTAAGGCACACAACAGGAGATTCTGTGGAGATACCCAGGGGATTCATTAAAGATGTCCACCCCTGTTGATTAAGGGGTTGTGACCTGTCTGGCCTTTATATTTTGTGTGGCTTTCACTCATGACAGATTCACCCCTGTGCTAATTCTGCTCATAGCAGTGAAAGTGAAGAGCTAACGCATGCAGGCTTGGTCCCTGCACACACACTCCTTAAACTTAACTGCCTCTGAATTTGCCACCAAAATTACCTGGCTTAAGTTTCCAGCTGGACTGCGATGCTCCTCACTTAATGATACATATGTCAACTTGGTCAAAGAAGGGACGACACTCTCTTAAACTACATAGAAAATTAATTAACCACTAACAAAAGCCTTCATCGGCCCAAATCAAAAGACAATGCATCTACTAGGTGTGGGCATTTTTGTCATTTTGTCTACTCGAGTACTCTGACTAATTACTTAAGTGCTCGTGTATAATAACATGTCTGACAAACTTATATGGCTGCTGCATTGTTTTGCTGTTCCAGTGTATCATCTATTATTATAGACTGTTATAAAATAATCTGTTACAAAATGTACAAAAGATTGCATAATCAAAATATAATGCATCATATTTTGTCATTATGTGAAGATTCGCTGCCCAACTCAATGAAAGAATGTGCACAAGGCACGTCTGTCTGTTCTTCCTTCAGGTTAACATAGTAATCTTATTAAGTGCGCACCAGTTTTTTTAGTGACTGTCTGAACAGTCTATTTTCAAATCACGGTAGGGTTAACAGGAGACACCATAACTATCACGTTTTTAATATGCGTGTTAAGTTGAAGTTCAGTTTTGAAAATGCTGCATTCCTTTCCATTTAGCTGCGCACTGTCTAGCTGTTTGAAACACTCACCTGCTGTATATGTGCTGCGTTAGCGCGTTGAGTCCACTGCCACATGCCTGGTGTGTGTCCCCAAATGTTCGCTCGTGAGGAAAGCCGCGATGCTTCGTATTGTTGTTGCTGTGATTCAAGAAGCGTTCTATTCAACTTGGAGAGTCGGAATTTCCACCTTTCAGCTGGGGAAAGTGCAACGGAATGACACTTTATATCTAACTTGGAAACTCGTGCGGAAATCTTCAACTCCCATTTCGTCGAGATGCAGGTGTGCGTTACGTCACACAGGGCAGGGAGGTTTACAGTCAGTGACAAACATTCACTTTTATTAAATAATATCCATTAACGAGTCAAAGTTCTAACATTAAATGATAAAAACATGTTTAACAAATGTTTTGCAGAGACAGATGTTCAAAACACAGTTAATTACACTCTCTTTTGATTATTGTAAAAATAGCATTGCAGCGTCGTATATCAGTTTGGTTGCTATGAGACGTCTCTGACAATCAATGTACCCCTCAAAATCACAACGTCATGTATAACCTTCACACAATAACCTTTTAAACTTTCAAGCCTTAACCGTTCAGCGGGTCTGCTGAGAAAAGAGTAATTATACTTTTTTTTTTTTTTTTTTTTACATATTTAACATATTAATAGCTACAGTCTTGACCAACACATAATAGGTATCGTTTTAAAGCTTAGAAGCTCTACTTTACAATGTATGTAGGCATTATGACCAAAACTGAACAAGTGCTTTTAAATTTTCAGACAAATCAGAAGTGTTCCGTTTTTATAATTTATTAATAATTTCACTTCACATATTATTGTAATCGGTTAAAACATCAAACTGATCAAATAGCCATGTGTCATATGTCATTGGAATACATAGAGTACAACCATCCCATTTGTTTTGCTCACAGGCAAAAATATGTGCACACAGCACATAATGTGCTATCTGGTTAAAAACACGTTAGCTTTCCTAGAACAGATGGCTTCATTGGAAATGTAGTACATTATGGAAAGCTGAACCAATCGTATTAGGATTCAGATCGCTGCAACCAGAATCGGAAGTCATCCAAATATGGGCAGAGAGGATCGTTCGCTCTAATTACATATGGCCACCAGGAGATGGTGACAAGTACATGACAGACTCAATGATGGCTCAAATGACACAGAATCGAACTGAATGAGATCTCGTTACTCATGCCTGCATGCTTTGCAGAGAGAGCATACCTTTAGTCATTGTTGTACTTGCATGTGTAATTGGTTCTTATGTACAATTATTATGTTTTATTTGTTTGGAGAGGCTTTTGAACACTTTGAGACACTTTTGGACACTAGGATAAATTATTTTTGTAATTCTATAACTTTTGATTGCTTTGTCGTATTAACACAAAATTTTACTCATTTACAGGTGACATGATTAGGAACAAAACAAAATCAGTTTTTCTGAGCTACCTTCTTTACATCCTGAGAGATATGTTGTCAAATCAGAAAAATAAGAAAAAGTTATTTTTTGGCTCAAGTTTTTGTTTGTGATTTTTCAGCAGTTTCTTAGACCGAGAGTCGCAAACTTTTTCATAATATATATCATTAAAAAATCTGAAATGTTTTCTTTAAAATGATACAAACACTTGACCTTCCGTGTGTTTTTTTTTTTTTTTTTTTTTTTTTTTTTTAAGTTATAAGCCTTTAATTTTCTAGACTTTTCTAGATGTGTGTGTACTACTTCTAAACTTAACAACTGTTTTAAATATTCAAGCAAAGCTTGGTCAAGCCAACAGAAAAGTTTGTCTTGATGTTTTTGGATGTAGCTAATGTTTACCAAATACATGAGCTGGGATAAAAGCCCATTTTTTAAAAAAAATCTATACACTCAACAACCAGGCCGTTTTATAGACCAGAGTGCTGTGTCGTGACAGCAGCTAATTCAGTTTCCTCTGACCTTTTAGAGTCTAACATGCTCATTAGTCTTTGTTATGAAGAACTTGTAAATAACTGAGGCCTCCTATTCTAATAATGCCATAACAAAGCCCTCTGGTCAGATGGCTTGGAAACTTCTGTCAATGATCTACACAAATATTAAGAATCTTCTCAACTGGATTAAACTTTTACTTCAGACAGGCGTAAAAGAAAGAAAAACAACACTGTATGTCGTCCAGTCATCGCATTGCTCAGAAAAATCTGTGCTAGAATACATGTGCTTCCTTTCCATGGATAACAATGCAGCTCAGGAAATATGTTGGAACAAAGGTCAGACTTCCAGGCTCTGGCTCTCAGTGTGTACTGCTGAGAAGGGCTGGAGTACACATATACTCTGGACCACGACTGTATAAACCTTAAAGGGCTGAGTTCATTTTATCTGTATGATGATATCTGTACAATAAAACTGAGTTTGGAATTGATTGACACCTGGAGGTTCTTAAAATACAGCTGTTAGTCTCACGGGACAAGCGTCGTAGAAGGCCGTGCAATGTCATTCTGGATGGTGAGTTGCTTGTTTACCACTCTAACTCCAGATATAAGACTAGTAAGGAATACTAGCAGAGATGCTGTTTTAAAAAAAGGCGATCAGTACTTGAAATTAGGGCTGCACGATTTAGACCAAAAGTCATATTGCAGTTATTTTGAAAAATATTGCAATTGTGATTTGAACTGCGATATGATGAACAAAAAAACTAGTGATTCCTTTTGACCAAAATTTGGTAATGTTTTTCCCATGTTCTACTGCCTCAAAGGCTACTCTTTGAGGGTTCACACTTGAGTCCTCCTAAGAGTAACTAAACTTTTTAAGACCTTTTTCACTTAAGCCACAAAAAAATAGAAAAAAAAAAACTGTCCTTTTTGTATTCACATTGTACCTGTCCACTTTGTGATACTGTCCCACTATCATCATTTTGATAACTCAGTCAACTTGAATATTATTATTCAATATTATTATTAGAATAAAATCCTAACTTGCAAGGGGGCATTGCTATGCGGTCCACTTAAACCAATGAGTTCTAAACCGTCGAGCATTTATGTTGGCAAAATTTACTATTTGTATTTGTATATTAACTTTCTCTGAGCACGAGATAGAGTTGTGGAGCGCAGAAACGTTCTGAAAACACTAATAATGCACTAACACAAAGTCAGGACAGATTAGTGCACATAAACTTTAATGCAAGCAGTGCAAGCAGACTATTTATTTAATTTATTGAATCGCAATTGCAATTTGCGGTTTAATAATCGTACAATGTCATATTGTGATTTCGATTTTATTTTGTTTAATTGTGCAGCCCTGCTTGAAATCATTACTTTATTCCGTATTGTCTCAGAGAACGTGTTTATTGAAGCTGATAAGGACAGGAAAGAAATGTAATTGTATTTTGATGTTTATTATTAAGTTTAGTAGTTTGCAAGCTCAGATGGAATCTATGGACTTCTACTGTGATTTTGGGGGGAAATATTCTGAATTCTGCGCAGTGGATTTAAATATGGTAAAATGTGTTTATCAGAGCTAAGAGTACGGCACTCTTATTGGTAACCAATAGCATCTGAAATTAGCAAAAGTCTGTACAAAAAGTCTGAGACCACTTGTGAAAATGTTTTATTTTGCATTTTTCTAATACACAATATTACAAATTACATCATCAGCTTCAGAAATTTTGTGAAAAGTTGGTAAGCAAGGAATTCTGACCTTTTGTAGTTAACATGGTCAATATTATAAATTTGCTTATGTTTGATTTGTGACCTAGAAATAGTGCAGAATCTTAATATTTCTTACGTTTTGCATCATAACTTTTCTGTATATTTGTTTATTTCCAGGTTTAATAATAAAAATGCAAAATTTGCAATTTGGACTAAATATTTGTAGGATGTAGGTATGTAAATGTAGATGTAAGGGAAAAAAACATTTTGAATGACAGGCGTTCCAATGTCGCGGAAATCTGCGGAGGTTGTCAGGTGTTTTAACCTAAAACTTTTTAAATAGTATTTTGCATTTCAACTGTTTAGATCAGGATTGAAGTCTCATTTCAGGATTCCTTGAAAGAAATTATACTTGTAATGTTTTTCCAATTTGACCCGTAATGCTACAAAACAAGTTGCAAAGGTTATAACTGTGAAATTACACACACATTTAAATCATAGCCCCCCCGGCTGCGTTTTTCAGCTGTTGTCTGACTGTGAATCTGGGTTTGGAAAAACAAGATTTAAAGTGAAACACACAGTTCCAAGTCCCAACTTGTCGTAAGGTGTGCCACGGAATAGGGCTTCAATAAACTGCTAACCAGTGACGATGTCCATGTTTTAAATGTCGACCAATCCAATGCTTCTTTCAGATTGCAACAGGCCTCTGGGCTCGTTTTGTTTATGTCTTCTTTCTGGGAGGGAAATGAGCCTTTCCGCAGCAGTTTTCCTGCAATGTCTAAATGCATTTGTTTGGGGTCGGGCTGAGTGTGGGCGCATGCTTTGTGAGCTTGAGGTTGCCAAGGTGTTCAAATGGAGTTCTGACTTGAACGGGAGAGGATTTTTCACTAACAGATTTAAATTGCTCAATTCCATATTAAACCAGGGATTTGGTTTTTTGGTTTGGTTTGGTTTGGTTTTGCTTGTTTTTTTGTTTTTGTTTATTTTGTGTGTGTTTTGGTTTTGTTTTGTTTTTTGTTTTGGATTGTTTTTGGTTGGGTTTGGTTTGTTTTTGCTTGTTTTTTGTTTTGGTTTTTGTTTGTTTTGTTTTTGGTATGGTTCGGTTTGGTTTTTGTTTTGTTTTGAATTGTTTTTGTTTTGTTTTGGGTTTTCTTTTTTTGTTGTTTTTTGTTTTTGGTCTTGTTTTTTTTGGATTGGTTGAGTTTGTTTTGTTTCTTTTCTGTTGTGTTTTTGTTTTGTTGATTTTTGTTCTTTGGTTTCGTTTTTATTTATACTTCAGAGTTGTTTGTTATTTCTTTGAAAGTACTGTAAAATAGTGTACAATGTTTTGAGTAACATGCTACAAAGTGACAAAGTAACGTGTTGCTGTACTTAGTGTTGGGATTACACTGGTACTGTAATCTGATTAGTTTTTTCTCAGTTATAAATTACAGTAGTGTAATATGTTATTTTTTTAAATTCCTGTCATTGGATTACACTAATATTTCTAACAGAATATTATTCTGTGTGGAATGCATTTAAAACATGAACTTTCGTTCGCGTTTCTGCTATTGCTGAAAAGTCCTGCACTCCGTCATGGGTCGACAGTGTATACTTTCATTGTTGACAGTTTCATACTTTTTAATGGAAATGTGTATCTAGTGTTGTTGCGTTACACGCTTGCGGTGTAGTTGTAATTTTGTCATTGCAATCAACCAGTATTACAGTACTAAATGAAGCATATGGTGTCATGTTTGAATTTTTGTAGATTTTTGGGGGTTTAAGAAAGTAACTTAAAGGTCAAGTGTGTAATTTCCACACCACTGGCTTCACCAAATGGTTGAGAGTTGTCTCTGTATATAAAGCTGGGACAGGATACAATATTTTAACCAGGGACTAAAAACGAAATGTTTTTCATTTCGGTTCGTTCTGAGCAGAAACTGTATTCTTCCATGTCAGTTCCAGCATTCCACGGCCTCCTTCCCATTTGGTAACCAGTTAGAACAAAATTAAAGAACAGTTAATAAAAAAAATTATGCTACTCTTTCTGTGCTAAGGGTGGGTGATGCATCCGTTGCAGTGTTACCAGATCTCTCAAGAAAAAAAAAAAAGGACCTGATCTGGTAAACCGCTCAAAATAAGGACTTGCCTCAACCAAAATAAGTGATAAGCAATTACATTTTTTTCCTCATGTGAGGGAATTATCAGCATTGAAATCATAACAAGCAAAGTATACAGTATCCTATATAAAATAATGTCTTTTCAATAAATGTATTCTTAATATTAAATATATCCACAAAAATATTTCAAAAATACATCTGGCCATCTAAAATAAATTAATAGCCAAAATCTGTTTCTCCTGAATCCATGCACACACTGCTTGGGCGTATTTGGACTAAACCATCTTATGCGGGCCAAATTTTTTAAAGTTTAAACATGTAATAAATATTTAATTATTTGTTTTAAATACAGATATGTTTCTCGGTCAGTATCATTGCATCATATCTAATAGTATTGTGAAAAGTACTGGGACTCCGGTACAAAGTCGTTACTAAAATTAAAAAAAAAAGATGTAACGATATGCAAGTTCTGAAAAATAATAATTATAAAAATAATTATTAAATTATTACAAATAACTAAACGAATGTGTGTTCAATAGCACTATCACATTAGCATATTTTTGCTGTGGTATCGAAATTGGTATTCTTTTTATTTCTTTAACACAGTATAGAGAAAATTTGTAATTGCTTCACATTTTGAGAGATGAAAGAAAGACACTGATTGGGGTTAGGAACTTAAACTTATTTTGGCCATTAACATCAATTGCCACCAGTCATGTTGGTCCATGGAGATAAGCATATAATGTACAAGAGTTCACTGGCAAAGGTTACAACCACAGACCGTAACAAAGGGTCTGATGACTGAAGCTTAAAAAGCCAGAGGCTTTGATGGTGCTGTGGCCTGCCTTCGGCACAACTGTTTTGGTGTTTCTTGATGGCTTTGTGCTGTGAATGTCTCAAATTCCTGGTCACAGTGCCTGTAGGTCATTCATAGAGTCTATTTAACCCTCAGGATAGTCTTTATGTGTTCTTCACGCTATAGGTGCCCGCAAGTGAAGCTTGTCTGCACAAGTGAGGCATATCTCCTTTGCTGGGTGCTGCTTGAGGTTCCACCTCTAAAGTGCTGGGCTTTGAGGACACAGAGTGTGGATCAAAATAACTCTCTTTTATACGCTCACTGGACGGTATTGCTGAGCAACTGGCCAAAATTTTGACCTTTGAAATTGCTTTTGGGTGAGGCATGATACGCCTTCTGTTTCCTCTGTTGTGAGAATAGACAGCTGACACTGAAATGTTTTGGGGTCATTGACATGACGCACATTTTTTGTCCAGATCTATTAAATGCAGCTCATACTGACAATGACTTAAATAGTCCTCTTCTCAATATCTAAACATTTCTCCAAAATATTTGTAAACCCATAAGAATACAAAAAGGACATTTCTAAGAACATAGCACACGCACTTCATAAAAAAATTTTTTTAAAAGGAGATTTCTCCTTGTCAACATCTTTGAATGACATAACTATTTGTCATCAACCCATTTGTTTCACCTTCTCATAGAATAACATTGTGATATTTCTGTGAGTGACTCAAAGTCACCCATGAAGGTTATTTTGGAGCCTCTCTCTCATCTTAAATGCTGCAGTCATGGGCCAAAAACTCTGAGCCTCTGGCAGCGTGGCACTCTGCTGTGTTCCAGTTAGGAGAGTAATGGGATTAGCTATCTCTTACATAAAATAGTCCCTTGGCAGCCATGCATGCCCTACAGCTATTCATCAATTTAGATGACACAGTAGTTATGAACATAGTGGAATTAGAATGCACGAGAGAGAGAGAGAGAGAGAGAGAGAGAGAGAACCGCTTTCACAGAAGTACAATAAATGAGCTTGGATCATTTATGAGCAGTGTGTTTTTACAGAGCTGGCAAGGCAATGTTATATTGATATTAATCATCAAACCTTAAAGAAATAGTTCACCCAAAAATGAAAGTTGTATCATTATTTATCACCCTCATGTTGTTCCAAATTTTCTTTTCTTAGTGGGACATTTCAAGAATTAATAGGCAGTAATCTCAGTCACCATTCACTTTCATTGCATCTTTTTCTATACAGTGAAAGTCAGTTGTGACTGAGGCTGTAATTCCGCCTAACAACTCCAGAAGCGATGTGAAAGGTGTGGGTGAGAAATGGATGAATATTTAAGTCCTTATTTACCATAAATCTCCACTTTCACTTTCTGCTTTCACATTTTTAAGTGAAAGTGGAGATTTATAGTAAAAAAGGACTTAAATATTGATCTGTCTCTCACTCACACTTATCATATATATTCTGAAGACTTGGATTTAACCACTGGAATCGAATCAAATCACTTTTGTCACACAACCATATACACAATTGCAATGTTGTGTGAAATTCTTGGGTGCAGTTCCGAGCAACATAGCAGTCGTGACAGTGATGAGACATATACCAATTTACAATAAACATCAGATTAACACAACACAAAAGTCTAATATACACATATTTACACACAACACAATATACAAATAATAACATACACTGTACAGTATACAGTACACCCTGGAGTTGTATGGGTTACTTTTATGCTGCCTTTATCTGATTTTTGGAGCTTCAAAAGGTCTGGTCACTATTCACTTGCATTGAATGGACCACCAGAGCAGAGATATTCTTTTAAAAATCTTCATTTGTGTTCTGAGATGGCATGAGGGCATTTGATTGAGGGTAAATGATGAGAGCATTTTCATTTTGGGGTGAATTTTATGTATGCCATCTATTTTTGTTTGTTTTACTTTATGCTTTCTAAAGAAATGTAAGTTTAAAGTTGGAAAATCTCGATTTGACACATCGCCATTCAAAATGAAACTTTCAGCAAGGATGTTGCATATTTGCATACTGAATTGCGATTGGTCCTCTTTCTTACATCAGTTTACATAATAATGATTGGTTTCTTCCTTGCATCTATTTATCATCTACAGTGGCCTTTACACTACAATGACAGTGTCACATTGTTTGTTGATTTTTGTGTACATGACAACAGGAATGATGCTCTGTTGCAGCATTTACACAGAACCAAAGCCTAAAACATAAAAATTAAACTCATATATTTTTAATGCACATCAAGTTTACTTTTTGTTAAATTTTTTATTTCTGAATAGCTGAACGTGCAGGCATTGTACATGGTTTGCTAGAGCCTGTGTTTTACGATTTTGTTCATACTGAAGCCTCGAGTATTTTGTGCAAGGAATTATCAGCATCTTCTGACACTTTGCGAATTCCCGTGGAGAACACCCAGACCTCACTTAACAATGGACAGTGTTTGAATGAGGAATGAGAGGGGCTTACTGGCTCAATGGCTTTTCATTGCTTCGTCTCCTTGTTCTTAACGGAGAGGATGTGCAAAAACAGCCTTCATTAAAGACGTAGATGATTACATGGCGGTCTGGAGGTCAAGCATGCGTGACCCCGTTATACCGCTCTAGTTCAAGCATTATCCTTGTGAGGAAATCCTAGGGAGCTGGTTAAAAACACCCTGCATTAAAATTAAAGACCAAAACCTGTCACAACAGCCACATGGGCATTTAAAAATTACCCCACCCTGCTTTTAAGTAACTATATGCTTGGCATCAATGTTAACAAATTTGGTTTATGCAGCAGGGGAGTGCCAATTTATTGGTCCTAACCAATGTGTGAATTAAACATTGACTTTGAGGAGCGTCAACTTTTTAAAGTGTTTTTAAAATGTTTAGTGTCAATTTGTGCAACCTGAATAATTTTTTTTTTTTTTTTTTGGCTTCCCTAGCACAGTTAGCCAAATGTTAAGTCACTTAAAACAACTTTTTAAACAACATACAGAAGTTTTGTGATTTACTTGTGATAACTAATTTATAGTAAAACTCTCAGGTGTGACTGTATAAACTGATAATTCACCCAAAAATTCAAATTCTCTCATCATGTACTCACACTCATGACATCTCAGATGTGTATGACTGACTTTCTTCTGCTGAACACAAATGAAGATTTTTAGAAGAATATCTCAGGTCTGTAGGTAATTTCAGTGCAAGTGAATGGTGACCAGACCATTTGAAGCTCCAAAAATCACATAAAGGCAGCATAAAAGTAATCCATGTTACTCCAGTGGTTAAATCCATGTCTTCAGAAGTGATATGATAGCTGTGGGTGAGAGACAGATCAAATTTAATTATTTTTTACTATAAATCTCCACTTTCACTTTTACGTACACATAAAAGTAATCCATATGACTCCAGTGGTTTAATATGTCTTCTGAAGCCTTCTTCTGAATATTTCGGAATGTGTACGTAAAGTGAAAGTGGAGATTTATAGTAAAAAAATCATTAAATTTGATCTGTCTCTCACCCACACCTATCATATCACTTCTGAAGACATGGATTTAACCACTGGAGTAACATGGATTACTTTTATGCTGCCTTTATTTGATTTTTGGAGCTTGAAAGGTCTGGTCACCATTCACTTGCATTGAAAGGACCTACAGAGCTGAGATATTCTTCTAAAAATCTTTGTTTTTGTTCTGCAGAAGAAAGAACGTCACACATCTGGGATAGCATGAGGATGAGTAAATCATTATTTTTGGGTGAACTATCCCTTTTAAGTTCTGATGTACGGTTAGATACTGATCCTAACATAAAGCATTTGAGCAGCGTACTGTTCCAGCTTTTTTCTTGTTCGCAAGTCTCTATGTAGAGGTAGATGAGTATATGCACTTTAGCTAACTTGTAACTTGTAAACTTTTGTAGTTTCTTAAATGTTTGAAATGCTCATTATATACACGTTCCTTATTTCCTATTCCCTTTAATTCACACCCTGGTTCTAAGTACATACTAAACAAAACAATACATTTTTTTGTTTTTTTGTTTAATTCATTAAATACATTTTTAAATTAAAACTTTAAAAATTATTTAAACATATTAAAAAAAAGATGTCGTTAATGTCATTGTCATATGCAGTCAATTTGTAAGTCAGATTTGAATTCATTAACCCCTCTGACAGATTCATTGATAATTCATTACATTGATTTAAACTGATAACTTGAGAATTTGTGTTTCATTAAAAATAACTTTTTCATGAGTCACTCGTTTGTGAATCGGACTACATCATTGTACAACACTTTCAATTCAGACTGCAAACTCACAACTCAGATTTCTTTTGCTGTGGTTCTATAGATTCTGCTGCACTGCGGTGCAAGAGAACACTGCTTGTACGTTAGGCTATATGGTTGAGTTCCCACACTCTTTCTGATTAGCTCCCATTCAATAGCAGGCTTAAATAGTCTTTGTTTGTGGAGGAAGAGGACACTGTGAGTCATCTCAATGCTTTGATAAGACACTGGCACCAAATATCCTGTAAAAGAAGAAAAGTGGAGAGTATATTCTCTCTTGTTTTCCTACCTCCTTGTCTTTTCTTTTCTTCCATTTCTCCTCCATTGTGCTGCTTAAAAGGCCACACAAAAATGCTCAATTTGGAGACAAAAGTAGCCCAATTAAAGCTTCATTGTGAGACCGGTGCAGTCCAGGATACATTGTCTATTCCTGCTACCCCTTCTATACTCCTCCGTGCTCCTGTTTTTCTCTCCTCCTCTATCTGATAAGACTGGTTAGGGAATATGTTGGCAGATAGGATGTTCCAAGCTTCTTGGAGAATTCACCACAGTTCTTCTATCTATTTAGGCTGTCTCAATTGCTTCTGTCTCTTTATGTAATCTCAGACAGGCACGATGTTCAGTGGGGGGCTTTGTGGGGGACATAACATCTGTTACATGGCTCCCTGTTCTTCTATTCTAATCTTTTCTATTTGCAAAATTAACGTTTGGGAGTCAAACATTTATATTTCCTGTTGACACACTAAAGCTGAAGATATAAATAACCATCTTAAGACAAATGTTTTTGTGAAACATCTTAAATGAAAACTATTTGTGTCATTATTTTTGAAGATATCCTCACAATGCAACATTTTTCACAAGTGCCTAAAACTTTTGCACAGAAATACTCAAACCAGCCCATCTGGCACCAACAATCATCTATGCGATTATCTAATCAGCCAATTGTGGGGCAGTAGGGCAGTGCATAAAATCATGCAGATACGGATCAGGAGCTTCAGTTAATGTTCACATCAACCATCAGAATGGGGAAAAAAAATTGATCTCAGTGATTTGGACAGTGGCATGATTGTTGGTGCCAGATGGGCTGGTTTGAGTATTTCTGTAACTGCTGATTTCCTGGGATTTTCACACAAAACAGTCTCTAGAATTTACTCTGAATGGTGCCAAAAAAAAAAATAAAAATAAAAGAAAACATCCAGTTAGCAGCAATTCTGCAGACAGAAACACCTTATTGATGAGAGAGGTCAACAGAGAATGGTCAGACTGGTTCGAACTGACAAAGTCTACAGGAACTCAGATAACCACTCTGTACAATTTTGGTGAGAATAATATTCTCAGAATGCTATTTTGAGATGCGGGTTGGCGCTGTTTTGGCGGCACGAGGGGGACCTACACAATATTAGGCAGGTGGTATTAATGTTGTGGCTGATCAGTGTATGTAAGCAAAATTGTCTTCACCACAGAAATGTACTCAAATCAAGATTGGAATCAAATCGAAAGCTTGTTAATTGGAATCAAATGGGGAAATCTGTATCATTTTGGTGCATTGCTAATTGTGATATCCCTCTACATTCTATGTGTGAATGTCAGCATTATTTATGTTCTATATATCCATACGTACTGTACGTTCCTGTGGAGACATGATCTGGGTTGCTTAATTTGCAATATTTTATACATAGAGGCCAGTATTCAAGGGCGGTTCTTTGATGGAATGAGATTTCAATTAATTAGGCAGCTGCTTGCCATGTGTCTCCATTCGTAGACCTTTTTTCAATCCTCGTAATGGCTTTAAGATCAATAGAAGGAGGTGAAAGGGTAATTGATTTCATTAATCATTGAAATTATGATGAGGTTTGCACCTATACGATAGTGAAATTGCTTTGTCTTTATACTAGTATCCACTCAGTTTCAAGTTTAGTAAATGTGGGCTCTGAAAAGGAGGCCTGCATTGATAGTATTAGTAATTAGCAAATCACTTTTGCTGCAATAATAGCTACAATAACTGTCTCATCCTTCAAAACAGCCTCTTTGTTAAGTCTGCATTATATTGTGACAGATTCACAATATTTTTCCTGAAATGTGTAGCTCAAACTGTTAAGATCAGTCTGAAATGATCATAGATCTTGTTAAATTTAATTGAGTGTTTTCACAGTACTTATTAACTCTTATTTCAAAACATTGTTTGATTCCTTGCAATTTGACCCATTTAAGTCGCAGCAGGCTGCTTCATAAAAATGAACCTCCATTTTGCTTGTACAGTTGTGCTCAAAAGTCTGCATACCCTGGCAGAAATTGTGAAATTTTGGCATTGATTTTGAAAATATGACTTATGCAAAAAAAAAAAAAACACACTGTCTTTTATTTAAGGATAGTGATCATGTGAAGCCATTTATCATCACATGGTTGTTTGGCTCCTTTTTAAATCATAATGATAACAGAAATCACCCAAATGGCCCTGATCAAAAGTTTACATACCCTTGAATGTTTGGCCTTGTTACAGACACACAAGGTGACACACACAGGTTTAAATGGCAATTAAAGGTTAATTTCCCACACCTGTGGCTTTTTAAATTGCAATTAGTGCCTGTGTATAAATAGTCAATGAGTTTGTTAGCTCTGATGTGGATGCACTGAGCAGGCTAGATACTGAGCCATGGGGAGCAGAAAAGAACTGTCAAAAGACCTGCATAACAAGGTAATGGATCTTTATAAACATGGAAAAGGACTTAAAAAGATATCCAAAGCCTTGAAAATGCCAGTCAGTACTGTTCAAGCACTTATTAAGAAGTGGAAAATTCGGGGATCTCTTGATACCAAGCCAAGGTCAGGTAGACCAAGAAAGATTTCAGCCACAGCTGCCAGAGGAATTGTTTGGGATACAAAGAAAAACCCACAGGTAACCTCAGGAGAAATACAGGCTGCTCTGGAAAAAAAAACCGATGTGGTTGTTTCAAGGAGCACAATATGACAATACTTGAACTAAAATGAGCTGCATGGTCGAGTTGCCAGAAAGAAGCCTTTACTGTGGCAATGCCACAACAAAGCCCGGTTACAATATGCCCGACAACACCTTGACACGCCTCACAGCTTCTGGCAGACTGTAATTTGGAGTGACGAGACCAAAATAGAGCTTTGTTTAGAGAGGGGTCAACAAGGCCTATAGTGAAAAGAATACCATCCCCACTGTGAAGCACGGTGGTGGCTCACTGATGTTTTGGGGGGGTGTGAGCTCTAAAGGCACAGGGAATCTTGTGAAAATTGATGGCAAGATGAATGCAGCATGTTATCAGAAAATACTGGCAGACAATTTACATTCTTCTGCACGAAAGCTGCGCATGGAATGCTCTTGGACTTTCCAGCACGACAATGACCCTAAGCACAAGGCCAAGTTGACCCTCAAGTGGTTACAGCAGAAAAAGGTGAAGGTTCTGGAGTGGCCATCACAGTCCCCTGACCTTAATATCATTGAGCCACTCTGGGGAGATCTCAAACGTGCAGTTCATACAAGACGACCAAAGACTTTGCATGACCTGGAGGCATTTTGCCAAGACAAATGGGCAGCTATACCACCTGCAAGAATTTGGGGCCTCATAGACAACTATTACAAAAGACTGCACACTGTCATTGATGCTAAAGGGGACAATACACAGTGTTAAGAACTAAGGGTATGCAGACTTTTGATCAGGGGTCATTTCATTTTTTGAATGAAACCAGCCTGTCTGGCACCAACAGTCATCCATGAGATTATCTAATCAGCCAATTGTGTGGCAGCAGTGCAGTGCATAAAATCATGCAGATACAGGTCAGGAGCTTCAGTTAATGTTCGCATTAACCATCAGAATGGGAAATTTTTATCTCAGTGATTTGGATAATTGTTGGTGCCAGACGGGCTGTTGAGTATTTCTGTAACTGCTGATCTCCTGGGATTTTCACGCACAACAGTCTCTAGAATTTACTCCGAATGCTGCCAAAAACAAAAAACAAACAGTGAGCGGCTGTTCTGTGGCCGGAAACACCTTGTTGATGAGAGAGGTCAACAGAGAATGGCCAGACTGGTTCGAACTGACAAAGTCTACAGTAACTCAGAAAACCGCCCTGTACAATTTTGGTGAGAAGAACATAATCTCAGAATGCTATTCTGAAATGCGGGTTGGGTCTGTTTTGGTGGCATGAGGGGGACCTACACAATATTAGGCCCCCAATATGTAAAATTTGTGTGTGAGTATTTAAAAACAGTCTTGTGTCAGTCAGACAGCAAGCATGTGGGCATCGGTGCATGGCCCAACCCGAACTGCATAAACACTGGTATCGTGCAGTCTTTTTTAGTTTAGTATCGACTTGGTACTGAAGTAACAGTTCTTTTAACATCCCTAAGAATGATAATGTTTGGTTCTATATCAGTATTTGCTTCTGAGTAAGGACACATATCTTCCAGCTGCCTGCACTTCAGCATGGGACTGTTTAATTCTACATCTGCTGTTACATTTTGTATGGCAGGTATTTCATTTCCATACTGACAGTGCAGTTTGTATTCTGAGTCAAATGTGTCAAAATATGACTCCGCTTGATTTGTTTCTCTCAACTGCAAAGGTATTTGGATGTACCAGTTTGTCTCAAGAAATGCTAATTTATTGTGTAAATGTGTTGTAAGTCAAGCTAATACAAAAGGGTGAATCTACCACAATATTTGAGGTCAAATTTATTTCACCCCAGAATCAGAAAAAAAAAAAAAAAATTTTGCTTCAAGAAAAAGAATTGTGCTTAAAGATTCATGTATTGTGACAGTTACACACATTTTCCTCCCCACTTTTCATTACCATGAGCAAAAACTCATTACTGCAATGGGTAAAATAAATAATTATATATTTTAAATTGTATGTAAAGTACTTATACATTATGGTATTATTTGTTGTACTCCCTTTAATTTATGTAGATATAAAGCAAATTATGTATTGTATTTTACTATGTGCTGTATTGTTTTTTTATACAGTTAAATAATACTTTAAAAAAAATCATGATTATCAATGTTAATTCTCATTACTGTAGATTGTCATTTTTTTATAAAGTATAAGGCACGTTACGCTAATGAGAATTGTAATTAATTGTAATGTGTTTTTTTTTATTTCTTTTTATTTACCCCTTTAGAGGTTCTTTAGACTATACTTACTGTGGTAAATCCAATGCAGAACTGCAGTTGCAATAGTACTGCATTGTAATTTGGTGATAATACCTCAGAAAGACTGTCAGGTATATTGGCCCTTTAATTCTTTTTAGCTACTTTCCTGGACACGTTTCAAAACCATTTTCCATTTTCCTTTCTCTCTCCTAAACAATGAACACAAGACAATGAACACTAAGCCCTGTCTCTCTCCTGATTTCCCAGAAAAGCTCTGGTTTCAAGGTACAAACATGGTGCTGGAATTTTCTTACATCAAACAGGAAGCTTCTCCTGTCCATGCCCAGCTGTACTGCCTTTTCATACCCAACACTGTAGTTATTTACAAGCACAGATCACTTCAGGCTCAGTGTTTTTATTCAGTCATGTTTTATGTCTTCAAGGCCAGGTTCGGAAAGTAAAATGCTAGAAATACATGTAATGACATGAATTATGTATTTAAAACAAAAACAAATCGTTCTTTTAAGGTCGGATCTTTTCAAAGAATCAGTTGATGTGGTTCAAAAAACCAGACTGAATGATTAATTTTCAAAACTAACTGATCCATTTCTCAAGTTCAATTCAATGATCTGGTCACAGCGGTTAACATCTTTTTTTGGAGATTATTAGTGAATAATGACTTAAATTTAGTCTGTTCCTCACACAAAATGATATGGTTTCAGAAGACTTGTATAAGTCTACCGAATATTTCATCGAAGTCTTATGGACTACTTTTATTTTATGGTGGTTTTTCATCCTTTTTGAAGCTTGCAAGCTAATTGCACTAGAAAAAAAAACTAACAAAAAAAATACAAATATAATGTATATTACGGTACTTATCTTGTGTAATTAACAGAATGTTACAGATTACATTTTACATCATAGTGGAAAATATTGGCTTGCTCACTTAAGACATTAAGGCATGATTTTCTCTTAATCTGTTAAGGCTTTAAGACATTTGTGATATTAAATCGTTCACCCAAGAATGAAAATTCTCATCATTTACTCACCTCATAACATCACAGATGTATGACTTTCTTCTGCTGAACACAAATGAAGATTTTTAGAAGAATATCTCAGCTCTGCAATCACTTTGGGTGAGAAATATCAATATTTAAATCATTTTTTACTGTAAATCTCCACAAACTTTCACTTTCAGAATGTGAAAGTGAAACTGGAGATTTATAGTAAAAAAAAAGGTCTTAACTATTGATCGGTTTCTCACCCATGCCTATTATATCACTTCTGAAGACATGGATTTTACAACTGGAGTCATATGGATTACTTTATGCTGCCTTTATTTGATTTTTGTAGCTTCAAAGGTCTGGTCACCATTCACTTGCATTGAAAGGACTTACAGAGCAATTCTATATCTGAACATAAATTCTATACAAGTAATTTTATGTCACGGTAACAGTATATATCAATATACTGTAGTTGGTCGATAAGGATATATTTGTCGATATAGCTTACACATTGTGACAAAAAGTGATTTAAAAAAAATTGAGGTTTCTTTATTCAAAACTATGTCTAAAGTAGTCTAATGGTAGACCTGTCATTTTTATTGCAATGACTAAAGAAATAATTACTAAAAATAATATTTGATCTGTTTTATCCACTCTTTAGAGGAACAGAAGCATTTCTTTTGATTCAGAAGCAAACCCCTTCATCATGTATTCTTTTTGGATTTAACCTTCCATTGGATACTGGATAATTTTTTGGCAACTGTATACAAGATAAAAGTGCACTGTTGACAAAGTGTTTAGTAATTCCTAAGGTAATTTACTCAGTGGGATTGTTCTGCGTTTACTGAAGTACAGATGCCGGTAAAAATGCTTGACGGAATCAACAACAGTAACTAATGGCAGCGGGGCTTATAGAGGAGGGTCAGTTTCAAACCACAGAGAACGCAGCGTTTTAATTAACAAGCTCTTCCTCATTTCCTCATGGAATGTAAAGAATAAGAACCTGAGGTTTCCATGGTTTCTGTAAAGCTGCTTTAAAATTATGCGTGTATTGGGAAAAGCACTATACAAATAAAAATGACTTTACATTGTAAAAGTCACCCTCCCATCTCTGCTCAAGGCATATACACTTAACAGCAGAGATTGTAGTGTGCCATTGTCCATAATGGAAGATAGAGGTGTCGGAATTGCTATTTTTTTTTTTTTACTTTTTTTGGATGTGAGTGCAATGTGTTCCCTGGAAAAACAGGACATTTAGAGATCCACCCAGGCCGGGCTTATCACTCCACACGTTTGCAGATTTCCCTGATTTTATTTTGTTCACAGCTCAGTCCCCTCTCATTTCCCCCTCATAAAGCAGGCAGAAGCACATCCTCTATGATTTTATGACCAATAGACACAGATACTGACCAAAGGCTTGGCAACTGATTGATATCTCTCAAGAGACACCTCTGATGGAAATTTGTTTAGCTACCTTTTGTGTGGAACAAATTCAATATGAGCATCTGCAGGGAGCGGCTGGATTCATGTTGAGTTAATGTACATTTTTGGTGGTTTGCCATTTTTTATTTTTTATTGTAGTAGAACATAGAAAGGTGTTTTGGGAGAAAGAGAAGAAAATGGGGTTGAGACACGAATTCATAGGGATGGGAACATGTTTTATGGTGCTGTGAAGGTTATTGAAAAATTATATTACTCTCACAAGTAATAGGATGGGCTGTTAGGCCAGTGGTTTTCCTTCAGGACCCAGATTTTACATTGAACATCAGGTGGTGAGCCAACACAGTATTAGAATTATTTAACATACATTGATATTTGTGGTCGGATCAAACCACGTTTATCCTCATTGCAAGTGAACTTGTATTTGATGTAGCCTGGTTCAGATATTTCTTAAACTTTGCATTGTAGTCCTTTGAGGATTTCATGTCACACTTCTTGTCCATAGCTAGCTTCTGCTAAATTGCAGATGAATTTGCGCCAAATTACTTTGAATGTACAGCCTTTGACACCGATAAAAGCTATGGGAATCATTTTTATTTCTTGTTATTTTTCTTTTTAAATCTAGTTATTTTTCTATGTATGGATTAGAGGTCCACTGAAAGTGTATTTTGCAGATACCGATAACTAGGGTGGTGGGAAAGGCCCATAACAGATTAATTGACGATCGATTTTAAAATCGATTTATACAATGTCAAAAATTATGGCAGGCAAAGACAAAATCCCAATAATAACAACCAGAAAAAACGAAACAAAATGAAGATCTAGTGGATGAAGTGGGAATTTTAAGCATGAAAAACCAGAAACACACCAGGGACTCTTATTTTGAAATGACAAATCAACATGTTTGCCGATAACCGATAGTTCCACAAAGCAGCTATCAGCACCAATTAATCGGTAAAACAGATATATGGTCAGTTGCATTATTTGTATTTGGCCTGTTGTCCGCATCCCTATCAGAACAGACAAGTGACCCTTTTTGGGTAGCGACGCACCATTTGAGAGCCACTGGTTTATTTTACAGTTTATGCAAACACACAAAATTACTCTTACAATAAACAATTTCTGACAGTTAATAATTTAGTGCATAACAGGAGTGCATTAAGCATGTCTTGATACAACTGTTCTTATATGCTCAAGTGTCCAATTTATTGTTTGAATTTTAATGTACTGTATAAAAATAAAACGCCATTTGCAGCCTGCACAACGTAGGATAGATTAGAACCTGCATCTCCCACACAAAAACCCAAAGGTCAAAATGTCTTGAGGACATGCACAAACCTCTAGGCCAAAGATTTGACTGATGTTTTGTTTAGCCTTTCCAAATATGTTCCTGTTTCTTTTGTGTGTCATCCAAAATCAACACTACCGGTTCGACAAAATTACTCTATTGTGTACAGTTTGAGTACTGCATTGCGAAGATTATGTTGGCTGCACTAGTGTGGCACACATCCAGACTGTCTCTATCTCCCACAGCCAGTCCTGTCCAAAGCCAACACTGAATTTAGTCACAGTCCCATCAACATCCTTTCCAAAAACTGTCCCTCTATTGTCTTTGCTGTAATTTTTTTTTTCCTAGGGGTTCTGTATGGAGACATGAACAAAACTAGGTTTTAAAATTTTAAAACTAGCAAAAGTTAAGAAAATACAACGCAAGCTAAATTAAACAGGTTCATTTGTATGGAGGATAAACACTTTTTACAGACTTCAATGTGTTTTGTATGGTTAATTAGCCTATTGAAATTTAAGGCATTTAAACCAAATGTGCAATATTTTTCCATTTAGTTGGACCTTTGAGTTCAGTGTCATTTTGATATTTTTTTCTGGGGTCAAAACGGTGTAACCATATGGAGACAGTTTTTTAAAAAAAAAAAAAAAAAAAAAAAATTTCTTGGAAAGAAATGTTGGCATACATTGATTGGAATTATCTCTTTAAACTAGCAATGAAACAATTCAGTTTTAAAATTTGAAACATTTTGTCTGCCATTTCAAAAGTCAGGCGTTGTAATCAACATGCAGTTAGCCATTCTGTTGTCATGAGAAAAATAAAAAAATCTGACACACACACACACGTTTCTTGTCGAAAGACATTTCTAATCTTAAAAAAAAAAAACCCCTTTAACATCTTCCAAACAAAACCTTTCATAAGAAATGCACTAAAACAGCAATTCGAATAAGATTAAATGTTTCCCAAAGTCTAAGTGGGAGTTTGAATAATTGAAAGAACTAGTCCCCACATAGGTAGCATATTCATTGCAATGGGAATTAAATCTCTTCAACTTATCTGCCACAAAATTAACTTGCAAGTAGACTGTGGTTATACACTTTGCTACAGCAATCAATGAAGCTTCGTTCATGATTAGTGTCAGCTTCAACGCCAGCGTCATGCACCACTTTGAACCATGAAAAGCGCTTGCAAACAAAAAAAAAAAAGAGAGTCTCATTCTGCGTTTTGGTGATAGTTAAGATTTGTTGTGCTTCAGTGGTAATTACAACGTGCCTTACATACTTGAGTTCTATCACAAGTCCCATTTATACATCAAATTGTGTTAAGTGGTTCTTTCTCCATCTTATCACTGACAGGGAAGCGCTGCCAGAGACTTTTATATACCGAGATAACAGCCTCTGCAGCTCTATCATAGAAGAGAATGTCTATGGGACCGCTGCATTATGCCATTTTATGCTAAGCTTGTAGGCACTCCTTGGTAGAAGGGCTCTGGCGCTGTGGTGTGTGCATCAGTGTAATGACTCCAGCGGACACATTACAAAAGGTTCCACCATTCACCAGTGTTTATGCTGCAATAACGGTAAATGCATTAATCGCGATTAACAAAAATGAACGAGTTAACTTGTTAAATTAATGACCCAAATTGGGACAAACAATATGAAAGCTGTTCAATACGAGCAAAACAGTGCAATGGCCAGGGAAAAAGATGACGTTTATTTAAAAGCAAAAATATAAATCAACAATGAAAGAAGCATATGCTAAACAATGAAAGATAAGCATATGAAGAAAAAAAAAAAAAGGGCCTGGTGAGCTAGCTAATTTCAACAGAGAGAAGAAACTTCTTAACACCTTTTAAAAATAACAAACACAAAAATAGTAAATCATCCAGATCCACTTATTTACCATACTCTTCATTTAAGCTGTTGTAACTAATAAAAAGAACAAACTCACCAGCCTTTTCCAAAAGAAAGAAATCTTAAAGCAACCCTCCAACACACAGTAAACAAAAGAAATGGTTTCCTAGAGCAGCAGCTATGCTGAGCAGCCAGCACCTCTTAAATAGGTGGGGCTTCAGGTATTAACCAATTAACGCCTCTCAATTAGCAGCCTCTCAAAGAGAAAACAAAACAGAAAAAACAGGTGCATGTAACAGCATGCGTTAACACATTAATTCTGACAGCTCTTTTTAAAATTTCAAACAGAGTAATCCTAAGAAACGTCTTGATATTCATGACTCAAATTCATGATATTTTTACCTTGAAAAATATTTTGAAAATGTTTTTGATATTAATGGTTAAGTTGTGTACACATATATTTTAATACCTTTTACTTGGTTTGACACTTTTAATAATTTAAAATACTATAAATGTTTTCCAAAAATGTATGTCGGTCTGTTATGATTGTGTAATCCGTTTTTCTTAATATTCCTAATGGGAGCTTTTACTCTGACAGGCAGAGATGTCCCACAGGGACCAGAGCAAGCCCATTTTACAATTTGTTAGACGTATCAGTCTTAATTACGTTACTCCATCCAGTCTTTAGAGAATCTCCCTGGGGTGCTGTACTCGATTTCATGTGGTCGATTTTACATGTAATTTTTAATTGTACCCATGGATATGATGAAATGGCATCTTGAATCAAAATGATGTGTCCACTACAGCTGGGTGACGTATCGGGGATATAAAATTAAGTAACATCGTGAATATCGTAATGATTTTTTATTGGGCCATCACGTTTTCTTAAGACTAGTTTCACGGTCCTTTATTGTCTCTCGACTTGCGACTATGAGACTATTAAGAGAGGTAAAGTAGCAAAATTGGTGTTGGCATGTTTGATTAATTTTCATGAATCAATTCAAATTGTATTTATTTATAGTTTTATAAAATACTTAATAATTTTATAGTTTTATGAAAATATATAAATATATTACATTTAAAATGTATTTGTGCCCCTATGACAGTGTAATTTAGCTTACATTATAGAAGATATTTGGCTATTTTATTTAGCATGTAAGGGATGCACAATAGACAATTTGTGTGTTGATGTCTGATTATTTAGAAAAACATCTGCCGATAAATGGAGGTTACAATGGAAGTGAATGGGGACAATTTTTGGAGGATTTAAAGACAGAAATGTGAAGCTTATAATTTTATAAAAGCACTTACATAAATTCTTCTATTATTTGAGCTGTAAAGTTGTTTAAATCGCCATTTTTACAGTCGTTTTAGGGTTTCTTGACATTACATCGTCATGGCAACAAAGTTGTAGAATTGGCTATAACTTTACACAGAAGGTTAGCAAGTGATTTTATCACACTAAAATCATGTTTACACATATTGTTCACATCTTGTGGCTATACTTTTGAAACAATTAGTATTTTAACATCTATGGATTGGCCCCATTCACTTTAAAAAAAAAAAAAAGGAGGGATGGGGGCCTGGGTAGCTCAGCGAGTATTGACGCTGACTACCACCCCTGGAGTCGTGAGTTCAAATCCAGGGTGTGCTGAGTGACTCCAGCCTGGTCGCCTAAGCAACCAAATTGGCCCGGTTGCTAGGAGGGTAGAGTCACATGGGGTAACCACCTCGTGGTCGTGATTAGTGGTTCGCGCTCTCAATGGGGCATGTGGTAAGTTGTGCATGGATCACAGAGGGTAGCATGAGCCTCCACATGCTGGGAGTCTCCGTGGTGTCATGCACAGCGAGCCACGTGAACAGATGCACGGATTAACTGTCTCAGAAATGGAGGCAAATGAGACTTGTCCTCCGCCACCCGGATTGAGGTGAATAACTGCGCCACCACGAGGACCTACTAAGTAGTGGGAATTGGGCATTCCAAATTGGGAGAAAAGGAGATAAAAAAAAGGGAGGGATGAGTCAAAATAAATTTTTGTGGTAATCAATATTATGCCACAAATGCTGTCGATTGAGCTTAACTTGAATTGAACCCGGAATATTCCTTGAACTCACAATAACTGAATTCAGAATAGCCTGTTATTGGACCCACTATAAATGGGTAATATTTCTTAATTTTTTTTAATGTTCTTAACTCACATTAACTGAAATCTGAATGATGAAGCTTCAGCCTCCGCTTTAGCTTTGAAAAACTCATCACATCCCTTGCAGTGTCAAGCTTTAAGGTGAGGTGAGGGTCAGATTATTGTTCTTATGATTTGTCCTCACAATTAAACCATGCAATGCTGCTGTTGCTAATGAAGTTACTTGCCAAATGGCCAATAAATACATTTCTCCAGAGCCAATTTGACTTGTATTTGGCTTTTTTTGAGTAATAATTTTGCACCTAGGTCTCATGCACCAATCCCTTCTGTTTCTCTGCCGATGATGATCACTGTGCTGTTCTGGCACCCCCCCCCCACCCCCGCTCCATTCCCTCCTCTACCACCCCCCACCCTCCTCCTCTTCTCATTGCTGTAAGTGCACTGCAGCATCCCCTTAGTGTGAAGCAGCAACCCTCTGCATGCCTCTCACATCAGGGGTACGGTCAACCTAGCCAGTCTGTAGTTTCAGGAACATCTGCTTTGAGAAAAGCTGAGTGACTGAATGAAGAGGGACTGTGTCTCTAGTTTGACATTGGATTTGGACGCTGGGTTCCTTTATCTGTAACGGGAATATAATTGAGTGTGCTGGGTTATTGGATAAGAGGGAGCTACGAGGTGCAGACCAGGATGGCCCGTCTAAACTGGTGCTTTGCGGCTCTTCTCAACTGGGGGAAGTTCCTCTTCTTTTGCCTCTTTCCGCTCAGACTGTCCAAGACCGCAAAGGTAAGCCCACATCACCATCCTGAAAATTTACTACAGGGTACAGGGTAACCACTTGGAGCAGAATCTTTACCAGTGCTCTTATTTTTTTAACCGTTGTCATTCTTTATTCTTGTTTTACACTCTTCTGAGTTTTGCATTAACCTTGTCTTTGTGTTTACATTTTACTGGATGACACATAGTTTACATTTGTGTAAATGGAAGTCGCTTTTATCCAGTGACTTACAGGGCATTCCAGCTCTGCATTTTATCATTACATGTGTTCCTGGGAATCAAACCCGTGACCTTGCGACATTGTCAGCACCATTCTCTACCAGTAGAGCTACTGGAACACCTAAAGAACAGAGATGTCTTCATGTACAATGTCAGTCAGTAAGAGAGGACACATCAATTTTTACAACCACAACACTCTGTTTGAGTGGAGGCCCTTTTATATCAGGGGACTGGGGTACATATGAAAAATTGCAGGTTGTAAAGTTTCAACTTCAGCTGGTGGTTTTACAACCACTCAATTGATTATCATTACAGGTGTGCATGAATAGATCGTTCCTATGTATTTTACCTTGGCTTCAATGTGACATTTAGTTGCTGTTCAGAGCTCCATAAAAGAAGGATATCCTGCCAGAAAGGCAAGGCCTAATGCACAGATCTGATATTCTGACATGTATATGTATTTGCATTCACTTTAGACAAAACAACTGTGTTTACATTAATCCAGACAGCACAGTGCTGTTGTGCCCAAATTGATCTGTGTTAGTGTACTTGCGTAAAGTATGTTTTTAATACGGACGCACTGTAAGCACGAGGCCCTGTTAAACATACTCATACTTTGTATTTTTGTGCCTGTCTTTTTTTTTTTTTTATGTAAACATGCGCTAATCGGACGTCTTTGACCGCTGCGGTGTTTCTCACTGTGTTTTCACCGTCTTGCACATGAACACTGCTTATTAAGATGCTCGAGACACCTGCATTCTGATCCTTTTGCATTCTAGCTTTTTTCTAACACAAGAACGTATTCGTTCTGAAGGTCCCCTTAAAGTGTGTTCTCGCACTAAGAAAAGTAGATGCAGTGCAATAAATAATAGAACAGAATGCTGGTGTCTCGAGACATGTTTCTAAAAGTTAAAGTTCTTTTAAACTTGACAAAATGTCGACGCTGCGAGATGCTGAATAACTAGCGTGACATGGCAAAAAAATTCGGTGTGGCGGCCCCTCACACTGCCCCAACAAAAATCAACAAACTCCAACATTTCAAACATTCAAACGCAAAACACGACTGTATTTGTTGGAGCAGTGTGAATTTGCTTTAACATTGCTGTCACACTAACAAACCTCAGTCTTCAAGGGGCGAAGAAGTTATTTGTTCTATTAAACAGGATGTGTTGTTCAGGTAACTGTAAATGTGTCGTTAGTTTAAAGGGTTGGTTCACCCAAAAATTAAAATTCTCTCATCATTTACTCACCCTCATGCCATCTCAGATGTGTATGACTTTCTTTCTTCTGCTGAACATAAATGCAGAAGAATTTTTAGAAGAATATCTCAGCTCTGTAGGTCCATACAATGCAAGTGAATGGTGATCAGGCCTTTCAAGCTCCAAAAAGGAGATAAAGTCAGTGTAAAAGTTATCCATATGACTCCAGTAGTTTAATCAATGTCTTCTGAAGCGATCCAGTTGGTTTTGGGTGAGAACAGACCAAAATATAATTCTTTTTTTCACTGTACACCTTGCCTTCGCAGTCTCTAGGTACAATCATGGTTTCAAGCTTGATTACACTTTCTAGTGCTTGACGGCATGCACAGAGCACTAGGTGGCGCTATAGGAAGTTTAATCAAGGTTGAAATCATGATCACCAAGGTGACTGCTGTCAAGATGTACAGTGAAAAAGGAGTTACATTCTGGTCTTTTCTCACCCAAAACCAACTGGATCACTTCAGAAGACATTGATTTAACCACTAGAGTCTTATGGATTATGTTTATGATGACATTATCTCCTTTTTGGAGCATCAAAGGTCTGATCACCATTCAACAAATTTTAACTTACATTCTCAGCAACATTTTTTAATCTTTGTGCCTTTGTCATCTCCTGTGCCACGTTGGATTTCCATGTTGGTGCAAAACTTGCTCTCTTTGCTCCAGACTCTTGCATGTTCTGGATGGTAATCAATACATGTCAAATGAGTCCTTAGCATGAATACAGCACTCAATATCTACAGTGAAAACACCATTGTATATTCCACACTGGCTCAGGGCCACCATTCAACCAAATGCTTATCCTGGCACCCTGCAGAAGGCTTGACAATTAAGGATTTTGGTACAATAGTGAATTTTGTTGGATGGGGCGAGATGCTCCATGTACGGTCTGCACTCTAATTTTATATTATGATACCAGGCTGTTTGGAGCAAAGCCAAAAACGTCTTTCTGCTTGTATCTGCTGGGCTGGCCACAAATCAACCATCCACAGAGATGCCAGGCATGTGTAGAGAATGGCAGATGCAATAGAGAGCCAGATAAAAGGGTCCAATGTATTTATGAGTGATTGTACTACAGAAGCGGATATTACTAACCATCATTATAATGACGCCGCGCTGCCTTAGCCTATTGACAACTTAGTCTCGCACAGTCTGACTTTCAACTATCGGCATAAAGTCTGGACCAGTTTGCAGCTTATTCTGGCCAAGAACTGTCCATTTTGATACTTAAACGCGTTCTGAACTCTGCTCTCCATTCACTCCCTTACGAATGCGGAAGACCGTAACTGCAAGCTCATAGCTGTTTGGTGAACTCTGACCTGCAAATTTGAATGACGAGAAGACGTGTGACCAAAAGAAGATCGAAATGTGACACACTGACCTCTTGACACAATACAAAAAATATATATTTCAAAGCGGCATGTTTTTATTTTTGTAGGAATGTGAGAAGGTGGTATATTTTAACATTTTCAATATATTATCTTTTTTATCTGTGATTTATAATTTATTAAACCCAGAAGCACTTGAGCATGACATTGTATCCTTACTATTGCGGTGTCCGAAATTTTGCATGTTCAGAGTCTATTGTTACCACCATCTGATAGTATTACCATCTGAGACCACCACACTTGGCTACTTTTTTGTAGTTAAACCCATAAGAAATCCAACAGAACCTGCAGTAATTAAGAAACAGAGTCTGTATGTCCTGCCCAGCTGTCAGTACATAGAGAGGGATTGCGAGCATAATGTGATTTTAGAAAGCATTTGTCTTTCGCCATAAAATAAATTTCAAGATATTGGCATTTTGATTGCAGTCCTTGCTGTTTTCCTCTGGCATTTATCATTAGGGAAGATGAAGCCCTTTTTCTCTCATTCACCTAATATCCTCACAGCTCATAAATTAATAGCCACTTACAGACTTGGCCAAGTTAGAATTCATCCTGAGATGGACTTTACATCCTTTTAGTGACACTGCCTCTGATAGCACCCTTTATCATGTTAAATATACAGTACATTGGACACATTCTCACTGCAGAGTTTTGAGAGAGGTTTGTTGGAGGTCAATGTAAGGAGTAACTCTGTGTCAATTCAACTAGAGGTTCCCTGCTCAAAATTTTACTGGTAAAAAAAACCAAAATATTAAATGCCATGGATCTATATTTTTCTGAGCTATCAATTATTTTGTTGGGGGAGGTCAAAATTACAATTTCCATCTATGATTTTGCCACAAAAATACAGGTCAAAAAAGATAATCTTAGAAAGGGGACAGCATCATTATTTCATTTTTTCACTGAAATTGGATGGTCTAAAACTTCAGCACCCCCTTAATTATATTATATGCGAATGGTGTCTAAAAAAATAAAAATAAAAAAACTTTTTTCAGAACTGGAGTGCCAGTAACTCGTGTAAAAAAAATAAAAAGTTCCTTTTGGAACAACATTTGTGTCAGGAACATGACTATAATGCTTTAAAATGCTACTTATGTAGGCAGCTCAATAGGTTAACAGAACAGAACCGACGTTCCGGCCACATCTAAACATGCATGTCTTGTTTTCTCGTTATGTAAGTCATTGTACTGACTATCAAATTAAATGCATTTAGAAGGTCATCAGAGTGGTATAAGTCATGTTATTGAGTAACATAGTAGTATTTATTATTAGTAGCAGTATATTATGTATTAGATATCAGGTAATTAGGTAAGTATGGAGTTCCCACAGTTGCCGGGGATGAGATAACATGTCATAGTGCTTTCAAAGCTTTTAACAAACATCTGGTCCGGCATTGGTTCCTTTGATACTCTGTGTAAACACACACAAGTTATATAACACAGAAAGTATGACAAGCAGAGAACCACAATGATCTAACTTCCACAAAACTAATTACAGAGCTTTCTGGATATCCTGAGTATCAAGCAAGATAAGTTAGACAAGCGTAGGGTTTGTTAGTTTGGTTTGGCACTCACTTCGGTGGTATGTAATAGGTTAGAATGACATCTAACTGCAGGAGAATTAAGACCCTCAGACCTCTGTGTGTTTGTGTTGTGTGTGGAGAGAAGTTTACATTTGTTTTATTCCGCTGGGAGGATGTATGCGTGTGTGTTGGCCACTCCTCAGAAAGACCACTCGGGGAAAACGTGCAATCACACGTGAGGCTGAAGTCAGAGTGGGTGTGTATTCATTGTTTTCCATGGATGGAATAGAGGAACAGATTGTTGAGTGAATGTGTGTGTGTGTGTGTGTGTGTGTGTGTGTTTGTTATAGGGTCATTAGTTAATACTAAGCAAGAATGAGTACATTGGAGGATATCCAACAAGTGATGTCACTTCATTGCACACAACATAATAATTGGAGCTCCAGTAAAGGAAAAAAAATAAAAATACTTCAGTCTGTGTGAATTCATATAGCATGTCCACTTAACATATATCATATCTATCTCCTCTAGGGATGGGCAATATTACCAAGATCTTACATCATGGTAGGGTTACACGATTAACCAAGAAGTAATTGAGATTATGATTAAAACTGCTGGGATTAACTATTTGTGACAACTGACAATTGCAACAATACAATTTATGTCTACACTAATGCACAAGTTTTAAACAGTCTGTTAAAGTCTAAAAGCAGTATTTTGGTTTCGTTTATGCTGAAAAGCAATTTCTGTTTTGTTTGAAATAAACGTGACTCACGTGGACTGTGGAAACCGGCTCCCGCTTCCTCCGTCAGTGCATTGCACACCCACACCATCCCACTGTATTACAGGACCCATCCACACACAACCCTTTTAACAATTTGGGAAAAACCGGCCAATTAGTACACAAAATTAGTGGATGGGTGTGACGGGAACTAACCACAGCCTCAATGTTATGCTTTTGACCCCAAAAAATGAATAGTGACGGTCACTGCAGGATAATCGTAAATATCCTTGTGCACACACCTCACCTTCACCTGATTATTTGTATTCAATTCCCCATTTTGAATCAAGCATTGATGAATAGAGGTTTGGTTACATCCTAAATCCACCAAGGCTTGGTATGTACCCCCCCAATACTCACGGGTATTTGGTATGTCCTAGCTCAATTGGGAGCGACCTGTGGAGTGTCGGGGACCCAGATCAACGTCCGCACCTCCATAACTGGGAACTGTTCACAGACGTGACCTGGCTCCCCGTAAATCCAACAGACCGGCCCGAACCTCACACCCACACTAGTGGTGGCAGCTTCCCCCACCTGAGAGGAAGAATGGGTAGAGCCGGGGGAGAGAGAAGCAGGAGGGTTAATACACCCCTGAGGCCGGGGCAGGGGTGTAGGAAGGAGGGGATAGGGCAGGGGGAGGGATCACAGAGAGAGAGAGAGAGAGAGAGAGAGAGAGAGAGAGAGAGAGAGAGAGAGTGGGGTGCGCCGGCCCCCGGGTACACCGCTAAATGGTCTTCCGCCAACTGTACTGCTTCATCCAGCGACGCCGGGCGGTGGCACTGGACCCACTCCGCCGATCCTTTCAGTTGTCAGGAGATGAACTGCTCCAGCACCACGAGATCGATGACATGCCCGACATCGCTGGGCTCCTCAGCCAGCACCCACTGCCGACAGGTGTCACGGAGTTTTCTTCACCTCAGAGAAAAACGAACAAAAACAAAAAAAACATTTTTTTTTGTATTATTTTATTTATTATAACACAAACTCTCTGATTCAATATATTGTCAATTTATTTATTATTATAGTTTTTTAATACATAAATGTAAATGTGTTTGTAAAAAAGACAATACACGCACACCTGTGATTGCGCATCAGTTTTGCTTTTACATAAATACGACACATAAACTCAATTAAATAAGTATTTTGGGTTCAATACAAGTTAAGCTTGATCCACAGCATTTGTGGCATAAAGTTGATTACCATAAAAAAATAATTTTGTCTTGTCCCTCCCTCAAAAAACAAAACAAAATGGAGATTACAGTGAGGCACTTACAATGGAAGTGAATGGGGCCAATTTTTGGAGGGTTTAAAGGCAGAAATGTGAAGCTTATAATTTTATAAAAGCAATTACATGAATACTTCTGTTAAAACTTGTGTATTATTTGAGCTGTAAAGTTGTGTTAATCGTAATTTTTACAGTCGTTTTAGGGTTTGTTGACATTACATCCTCATGGCAACGAAGTTGTAAAATTGGCTTTAACTTTACACAAATAAGGTTAGTAAGTGATTGTGAAGAGGAGGAGGGCGTGGCCGGGCCGTGAGGGTGCATGGCCGGCGCTGAATCAGCTGATCAGAGGGAGAGCGAGATAAAAGGGAGATGCCAGTTCGGGAGAGAGAGAGAGAGAGAGATGCACGCGGCCTGTGTGTCTGTGTGTACTTATGATTTATGTTGAGTTATATCATTAAAACTTGTTTACTGTTCAGCTGGTTCCCGCCTCCTCCTTGCCCATCCTTTACCTGTTACAGTGGTGCCGAAACCCGGGAGGGAGCAGGGATGCGCTGTCGTGGAGTCCTCGCTGCTGCTGTCCACCAGAGGAGCAGCCGCGGCCATCTGCCTGGGGATGGAGGGGTCGCTGCCAGCCGCCGAGAGCCGGAGAAACCGTTGCTGTCCGCCGAGAAGGGGGGGAGCGGTTCCTTCCGCCAGGGGTCGGTGGGTTTGCTGCCGTCCGCCGGGGGAGGAACAAGCTGTCGTCTGCCAGAGGGTGGAGGAGCGGTTAAGGACAGGGTGACAGCGTGTCCGGAAACCGCCGGGCAAGTTCTCTCTCTCTCTCCTCCGGCGGCCCCCTGGCCTGAATCGGGCGGGGGAGGAGTGTGACAAGGAGGAGGGCGTGGCTGGCACTGAATCAGCTGATCAGTGGGAGAGCGAGATAAAGGGGAGCCGGAGACACCAGTTCGGGAGAGAGAGAGATGCACGTGGCCGTGTCTGTGTGTCCATATGTTTTATGTTGTTTTATGTTGAGTTATATCATTAAACCTTGTTTACTGTTCAGCCAGTTCCCGCCTCCTCTTTGCCCATCTTTTACCTGTTACAGTGATTTTATCACACTTAAATCATGTTAACATGCATATTGTTTGTGTCTTGTGGTTATACTTTTGAAACAGTGAGTATTTTAATGTTAACATATTGGCCCCCATTCACTTCCATTGTAAGTGTTTCACTGTAACTTTTTTTATTTATTTTTTTGTGGTAATCAATATTATGCCACAAATGCTGTCGATTGAGTTTTACTGATCCCGGAATATTCCTTTAACTTTGTGCCTAACAGCATCTTGATAACAAGTTCTTTCTCATCTTGACCAGTTTGGGACATGTCCCACTCTGAATTTTCACATTACACATTACATGTATTTCGTCACTCTTGTGTATAGATCACATAAAGCAGTCCTGCCTACTGACAGCCACGTAAATATACTGTATCTACAACACTGTAAACGGTATAGCATAATCTCTACCGCCCAGCTCTCTCCTCCCATTCTTTCCTTCCTTACTTCCTCTGATCCTTTCATCCTCAACTCTGTCCTCTAGCTAAAACTAAAAAGTAATCTGGCCATCTCACTCAAAACATTCCCCAGTCTGTGCATGACCCCATTTGACACAGACTCCAGTGGCAACCATCCGCTCAGAGAGAGGCTTTATTTCCATAATGGAGGCAATAAGAATAATGCCTGTGTTTCATCTCAAAGAAAGGACTGGGCTGAAGGTCAAAGCCATGTTGATGCAGAGCAGTGATGGATTTGATTATGCTGTGCGTGTTTTTCAGGGCCACTCTTCACCAGGATTAGGATGACTGTTTTTTTCTTAAACATAAAATTCTGCTTGTCCTATGGTGTGACAATTCACACTTTATAACTCTTTTGAGCTATGTAGCTCTTTTCTACTTGCTATACTTCAAACCAAATTCTCTTGAGACAAAGATTAGAGATTGTCTTGAGTTCAGTGTTTAAAAAAAGGGAAATAAATCAGATCACAATCTAATAAATGCAAAATCAACTTGGCCACTAGAGGCCGCTCTGTCTGTTTTTGTTGAGTTCCAATACAATTGTCTGTTGCACAAAAAGTACAGGAGCCTGTGAATGTAATAACTTCTCTAGGCTTATATATGCTGACAGAGCATTTCCTCTGCACAGCCCTTATCTGACTGTGTAAAGCTGTTAAGTGGCATGCTGACTGTTATTGGCTGTGCAGACATTGACTGTGATGTTCTGTGAGTGTGGCCAGACCTTTGTTAATCTGTGTCTTTGTTTTGTGACCTCTTCTTCCCTTCAGGTGATTTAGAATCCATCACACAAAAACGCACGCTAAAGCCTTTTCATCTGGAGAAAGCTGTGCAGTGCTTGTGGGCTGTTTTGGTCTGTTCTGGCAGCTCAAGTGGTGTCTTCATTTTTGCACTATAAAATTTGCAAATCTCGCTCTCTTTCTTTCTCTCTCCCAGTCAGTCTATCTCTATGGCCCCATTTCCACCTGGCATTAAGATGAGTTTCGGGTGATACGATCACATGTGGTCAGCCCTAAATACAGGTCTACATAGGGTCTAAACTGAGGTTGATTGACAGGTGAGGGGTGGCACTTCACTGCTGCCGAGACGCATTCATGACGGATTAGCATTTACACCTCAAATGCGATGTGGTCACATGCGGTTTTGACCACATTCATATGTGGTTTTTGTGATCCAATCACATTTGTTTGTCTGTGTCTATCTATCTATCTATCTATCTATCTATCAGTTTTAAAGTACTTCATTGGCATGATTGTGTTTACACTGGCGGCCAGTATTTGGAATAATGTACAGGTTTTGCTGTTTTGGAAGGAAATTGGTACTTTCATTCACCAAAGTGGCATTCAACTGATCACAATGTATAGTCAGATCTTTACTGATGTAAAAAAACAGCACCAACACTATTTGAAAAAAGTCATTTTTGATCAAATCTAGACAGGCCCCATTTCCAGCAGCAACACCTTATCCTTGAGTAATCATGTTAAATTGCTAATTTGGTACTAGAAAATCACTTGCCATTATATCAAACACAGCTGAACTCTATTTGGTTCATTAAATGAAGCTTAACATTGTGTTTGTTCTTGAGCTGCCACAGTATGCAATAGACTGGCATGTCTTAAGGTCAATATTAGGTCAAAAATGGCAAAAAAAGAAACAGCTCTCTCTAGAAACTCATCAGTCAATCATTGTTTTGAGGAATGAAGGCTGTACAATGCTTGAAATTGCCAAAAAACTTTGATTTCATACAAAGGTGTACACTACAGTCTTCAAAGACAAAGGACAACTGGCTCTAACAAGGACAGAAAGAGATGTGGAAGGCCAGATGTACAACTAAACAAGAGGATAAGTACATCAGAGTCTCTAGTTTGAGAAATAGACACCTCACATGTCCTCAGCTGACAGCTTCATTGAATTCTACCCGCTCAACACCAGTTTCATGTACAACAGTAAAGAGAAGACTCAGGGGTGCAGGCCTTATGGGAAGAATTGCAAAGAAAAAGACACTTTTGAAACTGAAAAAGAAAAAGAAATGGTTAGAGTGGGCAAAGAAACACAGACATTGGACAACAGATAATTGGAAAAGAGTGTTATGGATCTTAACCCCATTGAGCTTTTGTGGGATCAGCTAGACTGTAAGGTGCGTGAGAAGTGCCCGACAAGACAGCCACATCTATGGCAAGTGCTACAGGAGGCGTGGGGTGAAATGTCACCTGAGTATCTGGACAAACTGACAGCTGGAATGTCAAGGATCTGCAAAGCTGTCATTGCTGCACGTGGAGGATTTTTTGATGAGAACTCTTTGAAGTAGTTTAAGAAGTTCTGAACATTTTTTTCAAATTGTAATAATAATTTTGTTCTATTAATGTCCTGACTATACATTGTGATCAGTTGAATGCCACTTCATAATAATAATAATAAAACAGTAGTAAATAACAATAAAAAAGATTATTAAAATAAGGTGTCAGGTAGTGAATAAAATAAACAATAATAATAAAATAAACTATATAATATAAAATAAAATTAACAATTAACAAGACATTATGAACATAAAAAATACAGTGACAGATGTACATTAAAACCCCTTTATTTATTTTTATTTTTATTTTTTTGTTGGTCAAGGCAATCTATCTATTTTGTTTTTCTCTCTTTCTCTCAATCTAACGTGAATACTGTTTATCTTGGTTTCTTCGACTTTGGGCACTTTAATTTCTTGGGGTTGATTTTTATGAAATGTAACAGATTGTAAATTGCAATTTACATTTTTGTTATATGAAGGTCACATTAAAGCTAATTTAAAAACTTTTTTCCATGCCATCATCATCACATAAATGCCTTCTGTGTAAAGATTTTAGTTGTTGTTTTTTTTTTTAAACTGAAAATCCATTATAGAAATACAAATAAAGTGTTTAAAACTATGATAATCTAAACAAAGAGTAAAATGAACACAAACCATTTCAATGTTTATTATGTGAAAATTATTTCTATATATTTTTCAAAAATTACAACTGGTGGAAATTTTCATGACTTTCAGAAAAAATGCCAAAAATGACAGTTCTCCTGTAATGCATTTACATTCACTGTTATAACATTATTAGTAGACTACTTGTGACTGCTTTCTAGAAGTTTACAATGCTAAGTTTGCCCAAAGTTAAAGAACCCATATAAAGCATACAGTGTATATATACTATATGTATAAACAGTATATACAGACTAGTTTCTATAATTTATATATATATATATATAATTTTTTTCCTTTTTTTTTTTTTTTCTTCCCTTGGACAACAAGAAATAAACTGAAGAGTTTTGAATTGATTCTTTCAAACTGTACAGTTTGAACTGAATCGAATGTGCTCACTTTAAAGCCATTTTTGCCTCTGAAGTTTAAATCAGAGACACGTGTAAAACATTTTAACAGTCTCATACTTGCAAGTCACAGTCTTTAACTTAATGGCCAAATAAAAAGTGCATTAAAATGATCTCAGTGTTGCTTAAGTTCATATCGCCAGCAAAATCATTGCCACTATATTGTGAATATTCTATATATCGCTCAGCCCTACAATCACCATAGAGAAATGACTCGGCTGTCATATACTTTCATTAGCTTTACCAGTATCCTCAAGAAGCCCCTTCTATCTCCACAGAAAGGCTCAGCTCTTCAAATCATCCCTTTTCTCCATGTTTTGACCCCAATCTCCTCTAATACGCTGAATCTCATGCCGGATATTATTTCCTATATTATACTTCTTCTCATCTGATTCATGTTCTTGAAATAGAGGCGAATGAAAACGCATCGCAGCCGTTCAGTGTGTGTACATTTAGTTGGTCTATTGACCAGAATGGAACTCATAAAAGGACTGATCTGCATGAAGGAAAAAAAATAAAACTAAGGCTTCTGATGCCTCGGCTTTGAGGTGCTATGAGGACTGTATGGTTTTCATTGTGTCTGAGTTAATCAAACTGGGACTAATCCCTCACTCTTATCATCTGGCCTTAAGCCTGCCAAAACCTGAAAGAAATAAGTGGGTATAGTGACATCAGTCTGCCACTGTGATCTGTTATAAAGAGCTTAGTGCTACAGTAAATGAAATACTAAAACTCAAAATCAATGGGAATGGATGCCATTTTTCCTTATGTTTGCAGTAATTTTCCATACTCTATAACTATGGACATTCATTCTGTCAGCCAATTCAACCTTAGTCTCTCATATCCAGATTTTTGACTGTTGCCATAATGTCTGGCCCACTTTGCAGCTTATTCTCACCAAGAACCACCCACTTAGACAGGAAGAGACCGTCTGTCTGACCATCAAATGGCCAATCACAATTCATTTTGATTTAAAGCTGCATTACGTAAGGTTTTTTGCATAACAATTAACATCATTATTGAGCATAGTGTTGTCACTAGCTACAATGCTTGGATATGCTTTCTGGTAGGGTTGTTGAAGCTTATTTTGGTTGTATTTAGGGCTGGGTGGTTTTTCAGATTTTTCAGATTAATTCAATTTTGCATTTTGACAAAAAAAATAAATAATAATATTGCAAACACTAAAGTTAGATACGTTGTAAATCCACCAATGGCTGAATAAGGAAGAGAAAAATAATTCATAGAGCCTGTCTTAATTCCGCTCCCGATCTGATCAGCTGCACATGTGTGGCGCGCTCCAAATGAACTTGACAGGTTAACAACATGGAGACTGATGTAAAAGACAGTGGTAATATTCCCAGTACGATTGTACATGGTGTGATTGTAGCTCAGCTTCGTCCATCATGCAGGTGTACACTGGCTTTAGACCATAACTGGCCTCAACACGTGCGTGTTGATGAACAGCCTCCTTTCTTTTCTTTTTACCCATAAAAAAGCACTAGTTACGTGACAGTTATGGGCACTTAATTTCAAATCATGGAGAGGCTATATGGGAATTAAACATCTGATGCTCCTTTTGCCATGATGATTCAGATAGATCGCAAATTATTGCTTTGTTCTGTGATGTGTTTCAAGTGTACTGCATCTATTGCCAACATTTGGCAAGCGATCATTTTGACAAACTTTGCTAGTTGAATTGTAGTGATAAATTATTTCATATTGCTGCGCTGCTCAGCGTGAACCGCTAGAGGGCATGTGTCTATCTGCAGCGGTTTATGAATATACACACAAATTGTTTGATATACAATGAGTACTTTCTAGATAAACTTGATAATTTATAGATATTAATTTCTTGATAACTTTCTAGATAGACTTGGTTTAGATAAAATGATTTTAGCATTATTTTGCAGTTTTCTTATTCTATTATTTCTGAACATCTGGGTATATTAGATTTTAATTTATTTTTCATTTACACTTTGTTGATAACTTACCCCTGTGGTGCATCTGTAAATTGTTTTTTTGCACATCTTTGTTTCCTATAATGAAAAGAACTTGGGTTTCTCAAACCAGGTTGCCATTCTAATAAAGAACATAGAATTTGAATCATGTTGGAGTACATTTAAAACTTGAAAAAATTGAATAGTGAATCATCCACAAGTTTGATAAAAATCGAGATTATATTTTTTTGCCATATCGCCAGCCCTAGTTGTATTGTAACATTACTCGGGGATATTGTGTTTACGATCTCAATGTGAAGTTACTGTAACATGTCATATAATATTTATGACTTCTGAATATTTTATAACATAGCCAATAACAACCATCTAGCTTTGTCCAGCTTATTTCACTATTACTAACCAAATAAGTAAATGGACTTAAAAATATTGATTTGCATTGAAATTATGTTATTATGTGAGAAGATAGAAATCGTTGAACAGCTGAATTCCACCTCCGGTTTCTGTTGGCATTCTGGTGGTGTTTATTTTGTGAAAGTGACAATCTGACTGTCATTATCTAGCTTATTACAAGACTACTTGCCAAATAAATAAGTAAATGGACATGAAACATTGATTTGAGTTGAAATTATTTTATTAGCTTACTTGTAGGGATCACATAGTGATATGAGAATAGGAAAGATTATTCGCAATACCCGGACGACCGGTCTGATATAACTTAATCCCCGAATGTGCGGTTGTTACTCAGAAATATCTGATGGCACCATGGCTCCACATTCCAGAGACCTGTGTAACAATCGCGGTTATCTCTAATAATCCTGATCAGACAATTATGTAATAATCATGAAAACCTATAGACATAACTCAGACTCATAAATAACTAAATGGAATATATGACTCTGCTAGTGGATAGAAGTAATTTGTTCATTAACTTGAAATGATATAATAATATAGGGATATAGTATTTGCTTTAAGGCTTTCAAATCTTGGAAAATATTTTATTGGGGTAGAATAACATGAAAAATAATATTTTCAATATTTAAATATTTCCAGATACATAAAATACTCTATGTCTCTCTTTCTGGTTTACTTTAGTCTTGGTCGACTTTATATTATATTATATTATATTACATTACATTATATTATATTATATAATTGTTTCAATTTCCTTTATTTTGATTGTAAAATATGATTGGAATTTAAATTGCACAATAATTACGGTTACTGCAAATAATGCCGATCAGAAAATTATGTAATAATCATGACAGGCCTATAGACATAACTCAGACACAGAAATAACAAAGTGGAATATATACGATTCTGCTTGTGGAAATCTAGTTTACTTGCTTCTACATGCCTCAAACTCTATACAGTACTGTGCAAAAGTTTTAGGCACTTGTTGTGAGGTATAGTGAGGATGTCTTCAAAAATAAAAGCTTCTGCACTTCTAAATAATCTGAATCAAAACGAGCAAGATTATAATAATCTTATAAATAATAATCAAATAAATAATTATATCAAAGTGTATTGAGATAAAAGAAAGCCTAAACGCAGACTACCCCAAATCCTTTTGAAGGTCCATTTCCTGACTGAGGTTTGGAGGATGAATTTCAATTAGGTACAGTTCTGTGCAAAAGTTTTAGGCAGTTGTGAAAAATGTTGCATAGTGAGGATATCTTCAAAAATAGTGAAATAAATAGTTTCATTTATCACTTAATGACATACAAAGTCCAGTAAACATAAAAAGCTACATCAATATTCGGTGTGACCACCTTTGCCTTTAAAACAGCACCAATTCTCCTAGGTACACCTGGACACAGTTTTTCTTGGTTGTTCGCAGATAGGATGTTCCAAGCTTCTTGGAGAATTCGCCACAGATCGTATATCTATTTAGCCTGTCTCAATTGCTTCTGTCTCTTTATGTAACCTCAGACTGACACGATGTTCAGTGGGGGGCTTTGTGGGGGCCATGACATCTGTTGCAGGGCTCCCTGTTCTTCTATTCTAATCTTTTCTCTTTGCAAAATTAATGTTTGGGAGTCTAACATTTATATTTCCTATTGAAACACTAAAGCTGAAGATATAAATAACCATCTTAAGACAAATGCTTTTGTGAAACACCTTATGTGCCTAAGACTTTGCACAGTACTGTATATTCAAACTCTGAATATCTTTCAAAGATTTAATCCCACTAATTTGACAAACTCTGGCAAATCCAGTGATTTTTATTTTTGTTTTTAATTTTTTATTTTTTTTTTAGAAATACTCATTGTATCAACCCTGTACTCTGTAGATGCAACTTTGTTTTCAGGCTATATCTAGATCGTAACCATTTGTGCTGCAAAATGTTTGCAAGATCTACCCTAACCCAGCGAAAAGGTAGCAGCGAATGTACTCTCGTGAAAGTTTCCGCAGTGCTAGAGCTACCATTTCGAAATTACCTTGTTTCTAGGCAGATCAATGCACCCTGACTACTGGAAATTGAGTAGAAATCAGCCAATCCTTTTTAGCGCAGTATACATCAGTCTGTCAGTATACAGTCTGTGGGCATGCTGTCTGAAGCTGAAACCAATGCAACCTGAACCGCAAATGTGCTGGTGAGTAAAAACAGGTCTGCCACATAGGAAAGGTCTTGTCTCAGACTGATGAAGAAGGAAATGCCAAAGGATAACATACATTACCCAGAGAGAAAGAAAGAAAGATTGAGTTCACTATGAGATCCAACACCAGATCATCTTTCCTTCCAGCAGACCAATTTTGGTTTGATGGATTGTGACTGTGTAGTGAAACAGTTTAACTTTACGGCATTCAGATTTCTTCTGTTTGCTGTCTGGGTTAGGATCTGTCTTTGGTGGCTGTGTCACCAGCACACGCTCAGCTTCGTTAATATCTGGGGCAGAGAAATTTAGCTGTGGCATTGAAGATGATTTACATAGGCAGAGGAAAATTGTATTGCTCATTGTATTGCTAGTTGCTCGTTCATAGCTCAGGAGAATTACTAAAGTTTATGTTTATGTTTAGCTTAAGAATGACCATACTGGGATCTTTTTTGTAGGAGAAGCAAGAGACTTCAGCAAAAGTCTCCATTTGCTCTCCATTTAATCTCATTACCGTCTAGTAGAAACAACTGAGACAATACAGACAGTACATTACATGCATACATTACATTCTGACCTACAGGCAGAAACAAAAATCAGCTAAACCTGTAGTAAAGACTATAAAAAGTTGGAACAATGAAGCAGAGCTGGAACTACAAGCCTGCTTTGCACTGATTTGAGTGTTTTTGAAGCTGCAGACACCAATCTGGACGAGCTCACAGATACTGTGACATCATATATCTGTTTCTGTGAGGATATGTGTATTCCTACTGGGACTTATTTAAAGTTCAACAATGACAAACCATGGTTTACAGTGAAACTCAGGCAGCTTTGTCAGGCCAAAGAGGATGCTTACAGAAGTGGGGATAAAATCTTGTACAATCAGGCCAGAAACACACTGACAAAAGAGAATAGAATGGCTAAAAGAAGCTACTCTGAGAAGCTGAAAAACAAGTTTTCAGCTAACGACCCTGCATCAGTGTAGAGAGGCCTGAAAGACATTACTAACTACAAGACACCATCCCCCAACAGTGTAGGGAATCAATAACTGGCTGACGACCTGAATGTGTTTTACTGTAGATTTGAAAAGCCCAGTCTCACACCCCACACCCGCTCTGACTTTCACTTCACACAAACATCAACACCTCCTGCAACCACCCTCCTCCCCCCTCGTGCTACTCAACCTGCACTTAAGATCTGTGAAAAATATGTGTGCCGGGTATTCCGGAAACAAAAGACAAGGAAAGCACAGGGCCCAGATGGTGTTTCACCCACTTGTCTAAAATCCTGTGCTGACCAGCTGGCCCCCATCTTCACACAGATCTTCAACAGATCACTGGAGCAGTGTGAAGTTCCCTGCTGCTTCAAACACTCTACCATCATCCCTGTCCCAAAGAAACCCAAAACCACAGGAATTAATGACTACAAACCAGTCACTCTGACATCTGTGGTCATGAAGTCATTTGAGAGACTGGTGCCCACATTAAGGACATCACTGGACCCTTTCTGGACCCCCTTCAATTTGCTTATTGAGCAAACAGGTCTGTGGATGATGCAGTCAACATGGGATTGCATCATATCCTGCAACATCTGGACAGACGAGGACATATGCAAGGATCTTTTTTGAGGACATCAGTTCGGCTTTCAACACTATCATCCCAGCTATTCTCTGGACTAAATTAAACCAATTTTCTGTTCCCACCTCTGTCTGTCAGTGGATTACCAGCTTTCTGACGGACAGGCAGCAGTTAGTGAGACTGGGTAAATTCACTTCTGGCACCTGTACGATCAGCACTGGTGCCCCCCAGGGATGTGTGCTCTCCCCACTACTCTTCTCCCTGTACACAAATTACTGCACCGCCAAGGACCCCTCTGTCAAGCTGCTGAAGTTTGCAGATGACACTACTGCCATCAGCTTCATCCAGGATGACGATGAGTCTGCATACAGAAGGGAGGTTGAAAAGCTGGCTGTCTGGTGCAGTCAAAACAACCTTGAGCTGAACACGCTCAAAACAGTGGACTTTAGGAGGAACGCCTCAACATTGGCCCCACTCACCATTGTGAACAGCACTGTGGCAGCAGTGGAGTCATTCAGGTTCCTGGGCTCTACCATCTCACAGGACCTGAAGTGGGAGACCCACATTGACTCAAGCAGAGGCCCACAAGGCCCAGCAGAGGTTGTACTTCCTTCACCAGTTGAGGAAGTTCAACCTGCCACAGGCGCTGCTGATACAGTTCTACTCAGTAGTGATTGAGTCTGTCCTCTGCGCTTCAATAACTGTCTGGTTTGGTTCATCTATGAAATCAGACATCAGAATACTACAAAGGACAGTTCAGACTGCTGAGCGGATTATTGGTTGCCCCCAGCCCTCACTTCAAGAACTGTACACTTCCAGAGTGAGGAAATGTGCTGGAAAAATCACTCTGGACGCCACTACCTCTTTGAACTGTTGCCTTCTGGCCGGTGCTACAGAGCACTGAGCACCAGGAGCAGGCACAAGAACAGTTTTTTTTCCCTCAGGCTATCATTTCATGAACAGTTAAAACTTCCCCACTGAGCAATAATTATGTGCAATACACAGCTTAGTCTATTTATATTTATCCAACATATCATACCTCATCTGCCATTACATTCCCTTGCACCATCTGCATATAACAGATTTGTATTTGTCTTATTGTGTATTTCTATATATACTTATATTTTCTATTCACTTTTTATTTTTATTCTATTTTTTTCTATTTTTTCTGTCTTGTATTGTTTGTGCAGTGGATGCTTCTGTCACCAAGACAAATTCCTTGTATGTCCTTTATTGCATACTTGGCAATAAAGCTCATTCTGATTCTGATTAAAGAGAACCTCATTGAGAGTTTAACAAAACAGACATCCTTACCCTTAACCAACACCTATACTTAACCGATAGTGTTTTAAAATGCAGAAGCAAAATTAAAAGCACATTTTCTGAAGCAACCATGTCTATACGTGTCACTTCTATGTCTCTGTCGTGTCACGTGTCAGCTTGAGTTCTTGTCTGGTTTTGAACCGAGTCCAAAGTCCAACGCTCTATGAGGTGCACTACCGTGCAAGCAAATCATATAGGAATAAGTGTACATACACTGATCAGCCACAACATTAAAACCACCTGCCTAATATCATGTAGATCCCCCTCGTGCCACCAAAACAGCTCTGACCCATCGAGGCATGGACTCCACAAGACCTCTGAAGGTGTCCTGTGGTATCTGGCACCAAGACGTTAAGTTGCGAGGTTGATCCTCCATGGATCGGATTTGTTGGTCACACATCCCGTAGATGCTCAATCAAATTGAGATCTGGGGAATTTGGAGGCCAAGTCAACACCTTGAACTCTTTGTCATGCTCTTCAAAACATTCCTGAACAATTTTTGCAGTGTGGCAGGGTGCATTATCCTGCTGAAGAGGCCTCTGCCATCAGGGAATACCGTTGCCATGAAGGGGTGTACGTGGTCTGCAACAATCTTTAGGTGGGTGGTATGTGTCAAAGTAACATCCACATGAATGCTAGGACCCAAGGTTTCCCAGCAGAACATTGCCCAGAGCATCACACTGCCTCAGCCGGACTGCCTTCTTCCCATGATGCATCCTTCTGCCATCTCTTCTCTTCCCCAGGTAAATGATGCACATGCACCCGGCCGTCCACGTGATCTAAAAGAAAACGTGATTCATCAGACCAGGCCACCATCTTCCATTGCTCCATGGTCCAGTTCTGATGGTCACGTGCCCATTGTAGGCACTTTCGGCGGTGGACTGGGGTCTGCATGGGCACTCTGACCGGTCTGTGGCTACGCAGCACCATACGCAGCAAGCTGCGATGCACTGTGTGTTCTGACACCTTTCTATCATGGCCAGCATTACGTTTTTCAGCAATTTGTGCTACAGTAGCTCTTCTGTGGGATCGGACCAGACGGGCTAACCTTCGCACCCACCCGCATCAATGAGCCTTGGGCGCCCATGACCCTGTCGCCAGTTCACCGGTTGTCCTTCCTTGGACCACTTTTGGTAGGTACTAATCACTGCATACCAGGAACATCCCACAAGACCTGCCGTTTTGGAGATGCTCTGACCCAGTTGTCTAGCCAGCACAATTTGGCCCTTGTCAAAGTCGCTCAGATCCTTACGCTTGCCCATTCTTCCTGCTTCCAACACATGAAATTCAAGAACTGACTGTTCACTTGCTGCCTAATATATCCCACCCCTTGACAGGTGCCATTGTAATGAGATAATAAATGTTATTCACTTCACCTGTCAGTGGTTTTAATGTTGTGGTTGATCAGTGTATGTAGGTAGGTCTGTAATACAAGTGTTAAAATGTATAATTTTTCAAAAGATGCGTTACAGTAAAAGTGTGTGGATATCATAACATAGCAGGGTCTGAGTAATAGAGAGAAAAATACGTGTTTACAAAGTTATAATCAGCCACTGATGTCATGATTTGTGTGAAAGTGAATAAAATACACAGTTGTTGTAGCACCTCTAGTGTTCATTTCACCTGGAAACTGCAGGAAATTGTACCTGAAGACACGAATAACAAGTTTTGCAAAAATGTATATAGAGTCACGTTTTCACTATGAGACCAGTTTGGATATGGCCAAGTGTGATCATTAAACAGCAGAAGGATGTCATTTAATAAAATAATATGCAGTCTGCACGTGCAGCAAGCTTCTGAATGAACGAGAAGTGTTGCTGCTCTGAGATCTTATCTCCCGATTGTTGCAAGTATTTCAGTATTTCATTGGAATGCAAACTACCACACAGGAGGAACTCAAAGCGCCATCAAAAATAAAAGTTCCTCCAAAGTGAAAGCTCTGTTTAACTGGATGCGTGAAATTGAAGAAATTACGACAGAAAAATATTACTATTGTATAAAAAAATTTAATATTCAAAGTAATAGCAATGTTACTAATAATAACTAAATGTAATTTATTATTACATTTAAGCAATATCACAAAAACAAGTGTGCTGAATGCCAGCACACTGTGATTCAGCCGTAGCAGCCCTGTGCTACAGGTAATCAGATTTTTTTTCATTAATGTTTTCATTTATACTTTGAAGCTCTGTTGTGCAGCATTTTATTTGACCAAAACAAATTGCAATTTTTTTGGTAAAAATTATTATTTTATTTGATTAAAGATATTTATTTATTTGATTAAACACTTTTGATGGGTTAGGGTTAGGGTTGAGGGATGACATTTAATTATAATAAATAAAAATAAAACTCTGGACAATAAATAAAACATGGAATCCAGAAACATTAAAATTGAAAATGCAGAAGTTGCAACTACAAGACTTTATGCAGTTCTTTTAATCAGTCCTTTTCTGTGTGATTTCATCAGTAATGGGAGGCTATTTATTTGTTGCCAAAGTATCGATTTAGTATTGATACCGAAGTTCCAGGGCTGGTATCGTACCGACGGCAAAATTTTGGTATCAGAGCAACCCTAGTATCAACTTTTGTTTTAGATGATTCTCATCTAATATTCCTGAGGAGATATACATATGGAATTAATCGAGTCAGTTGTTTGTACAGTAACAGTATGGAGCTATAAAATGAATGTAAATAGCATAGCTCAAATTATAACCATAATTTGGTCTGAAGAATTTGAGAAATGTTTAAGTTCACAATGACTATGACTTCTGATTGCATAATTTTGGCTTCTTGGCAAAAGTGAACCATTGTTGAGTTCTCTTCTGAAACTCTTGAGGAGACACATGTGAGATTACTGGAGACTTTTGATCAGAAGAAGCATGAGACTTCTCCATTTGCTCTCCATTTAATGTCATTGGTGTCTAGGAGAAATAACAGGTATTAAAGATATCTTTTTCAAGATTTTTCCCTTCTAGGAACCCAGAGAAAAATTTATTCATTATTGATTGCAGACTTTCGAGTCTTGGCAAATGTGAGCACAGTTTGAGACATTATTGAGATCTCTTCTGAAACTCGAGATGAGTCATGTGTTTTCCACATCTGAGATGCGGCAGTCTCCATTTGCTCTCTCATTGCTCTCTAGGAGAAACAATTGATATATTTAAAGAGATCTATTCTTTTCCCTACATTCCTATGGGGATGCTTGACTGCGGGAGCAAGGACACACGGTCCACTGAAGCGAGAGGAGTTTGAGATGAGAACGAGAAAATCTGATCGTGGGGGAGGTGAGAGAGGGAGGAGGTGAAAGATGTGAAGGAAAGTTAGAATGAAGAGAGAGCGGGAGCGGGAGAAAGAGAGAGGGAGAGGAGGGGCTAAAGTGGAGAATACCGAAGGAGCGCAATGGGGAGAAATAAAGAGGCTCTTAGTCACATCCCCCTCTCTCCTGCGGAGCTCAGCTACATGACCCCAAAAAAAGAGAGAGAGAGCGAGAGAGACAGAGTGAGGGAGGGGGCCTGGAATAAGAGAAAGGAAAGGAGGATAGCAGAGGCAGTTGATGCAAGCTCTCCTCAGCGTCATTCCTCATGGATCTACAGAGCATTGTGGAACCGTGTGGAATAGTTTGGTATCTTGTGCGGGATCCAGAGAAGAGCAAGCTGTCATTGTGAATTAAGGATGCCCTCCGTGTCTCTCAGTCTTCCTGCCGCGTTGGCCGGCCGTGCACGTACCTGGGTCTGCCTGTCCTGCATGTTCTGGGTAAGTCCAATTGTCTGGGATGGGTGGGTTCATTTACCAGGAAAAATTTATTAATTAGATCAGGGCTGGAGCAAAGGATCCTTGTATAGTGGACCATGTCTCTTAAAATGTGTTTTTTGTTTGACCAAGGTTAATGTTTTGATAGGTGTAGCCTGTTGATTGACTGTTTGCTCTGTGGTAAGTTATCAATGAATAGTTAAAGCAAAAAGGACAATTTTGTCAATGTTTACTCGCCCTTGGGTCGTTTTGACCTTGAACTATTTTCTTCTGTAAAACACATAAGGAGATGTTAAGCAGAATGTCCGAGCTGCTCTTTGTCATGCAATGTAAGTGGATGGTGTTTATAAGGTCAAGCTCCAAAAAGCACAATAATTTTATAGAAAAGTAGTAAATATGACTAATGTGCTATATTCCAAGTGTTCTGAAGACATACGGTATATCTGACCAAAATGAATGACATTTTTCACTAATACTGTACTCCCCCCTCCACCGTAGCTCTCGAACATGATCACACAGGAACTCGACATGTTGCTGCTGAATGTTCCGGTACCCTGACCAGGGCTGCAGCAGGGAATTCTGGGCCCCCTGACTGTATATAATCTGGGCCTCTTTCATATTAAGAAATACAGTCTAAAATTTGTTTTGGGCCCCTAGAATTGTTACCACCTTTCGCCCCGTTAGCTACGGCCCTGACCCTGACATCGACCGCATTCTGCTGAGTTACTGGCAAGTGCTATCCCCCATCAGACATCTTTACATCAGTTTAAATGTGTTTATTTTTTCCTGTGGCGCTATGAATAGCACATTGCATGAGCAATCTTCGAGACACTGTTTCTATTCCAATGGAAACCAGGAAATAATTGTGTTCACATATTAAATGATAAGCATGATTTTGAGGTTGCATTTTCCCTCTAAGATTACATTTTTTAACTCCATTGACTATTAGGGTTAGGGTTAGGGTTTGGGTCAGGACATATGGTTAATGAAATATGCATTCCTCTTGAATATATTACATCATTTACAACTAAAAACAACTCCATTTACAACTAGCTTTTGGTGCCACTTTGTGGACATTTCACTCAGAAACTGGAGCTCACACATATGCCAATACGGTAAACAACACTTCCAGCTTTGGCCACTGGGGGCGGTGCGTTGAATTTCGTTAAGCACAGACCGATTTCAGCTGAAAAAACTTTCGACCTACTGACGCCAAATTCACAGTGAGATCAGTCTGGGCTCTTAAATATAATTTGTGGTTGAGTATATTCAAATTTGCAGTTTCGTGACCGGTCATGTGACATGCGAGAACCAGTGTCGTCAAACATGTTGCAACACATCCAGTGGTGCCATCTTGAAGTTCAACACAAGCACAAATTAGATTTGGAAGCTTATCAGTGAATAACGGCTTACATTTCTCTTAGTTCCTCACACAAAGCTATCGTATGACTTTTGAAGTACACAAGTCATATGGACTGCTTTTTTGTCATTTTTTGAGCTTAGCAGTATAAATCACCATTAACTTTCATTGTATGGAAAAGAACAGCTCGGACTAGCTGCCTAACATCTCATTTTGTGTTACACTAAAGACATCGGGTTTAGTAAATAAGGAAATTTTAATTTTTGGATGAACTTCTGTATATTTTAAACTGTCACTCAGGCAGAGGTCTGAATTGCATGCTGGTTCTGTCTCCTTTTCTTTCTCTCTCTGCCTCTTATCCTGAAGTTTCTGGTCATTCACTCGTTCTGACATCTCTGGTCTCTTAATTAACATTCTGCTTTAGTGGAGTGCAAAAAGATCCGAAATCCCCCTAAAGCTTAGGAGCTTTTTCAATATAGAGAGTGCATTTAAATTTTAAGTTCACCTCATTTAGTTCCAAACCCATATGCTGATATTTTTTCCCTGAACACAATAGAAGAACTTATCTACTTTTCATTTATGTCCTTTTGGGAGTTTAACAGACTTGGTCACTATGAACTGTAATTGTATGCAAAGGAGCTTAAAAATGTAAAAATTCATAAAAAAAAATTCTCCTTTTGTGTTTCATGGAGAAAAAAAAAAGCATACCAGTTTGGAACGACATGAGGGTAAGTAAAATATAGAATTTTTATTTTTGGGTGAACTACCATATTCCTTGAAGTTGTGTTAGTACTGGCACTGGTGGAATGCACTTTGCAGGGATGAAGACTTTGTCTACAGCTGTAGATTTCATCATACAGAGACAGTAGATGTAGGAAACAGGCATTCAAAATGAAGCAGATGTGATTTATTTGCTAGCGGCATCCAACAAGAAATCCCTGAGCCAAACTCTGAACTTGGCATGAGTCAAGTACCTGCAGAGGAGAGAAGACACTGTGAATGGACAGAGACCTGATCTGTACTGATACTGTGTCAGCAGGACAAAATAGAAGGAACAGAAAAAGAGTAAGCAACGTTAAATTCTTAAAAGCCTGAATTGCACTTCCTCCAAACTTTGAATTATAAATGAACCGTCTGAGACGTTTTAGGCTAGCCGGGCTGGACAGTCTCTGGGTTGTACATTTCCTTGGAAGTACCTTGAAATGAAGGTATTTGAGTAAGTAACACATCGACGTGAAATGCTGTTTTCAACTTACTTTACTTATTTCCGTATTTCTGTGTGAAACAGGATTTCCCACAAGAAAATTGTATGGTGGGACTTGATTGCATTGAATTTGGAATTGACTGGTTCATGAAATGTGGGTGTGACATACCAGAATAGAGCCAGGTGGTTGGAGGTGAGTGGTTGAAATAGAGGTGTTCATAACATTAGGCCAAAATTTTGATAAAAGATCATGAAGGCAAACATTTTCTGGAGTAATGAATCATGCACATTAAGACCAGAGGCGTATATTAAGTAAGCAGGGTCAGTTTTGATTTCATGTCGACTTTAAACCATGTTTGACGTTGGCTGAACATAGGCTTTGTTTTTATTTACAGCACGTCTAGGAAATTAAATCGTTAATATTTTGCACTCATGTTGAGTGTGGCTCTTAACAGAGACCTCAGAGACAAGATAATGCTTACACTCCAGCTCTCTGTCAATCAGCAAATGCAAATATTGGCACACCTTGAGCTGTCTGAGAGATCAAAGAGCTTAGTGCAATGATTATTGTCCATTAACACTCACCAGATCAATCAAGAGCAAACATGTGGCCCTGTACAATGTAGAAGTGAACTTGCTCTCACTGAATATAGCACCTCCTTTTTTATATACTAATGAACCGCTATACATTACTCTCTATGCATTACGGTCTCGAGTAAACCACCTTTGATTTTACCTGACAAATGAGTCTCTGGTCTTTCAAGTCACTCAGTGTATGATTTAAAATGCCTACATTTCTCAGCATTGTTGGCTTTTGAATTCAACTGTAATGACCTCATTCTCTACATGCTCTTCATCTCTGTATCAAAGCTGCATATGAGGGGCCCTTAAAATGTTGGCAAATTCAAAATTAGAACATCTGGTTTGCCGTCATAATAGATCAGTTGCGGTGATTCATCTGTGCAGTTGTTCTACTATGCACAGACATGCAGCGTGCACATTTCGAAAAGAGATCGTGCATGTTTTCTGGGTTTGTGTGTGCGTTAGAGCTGGGCGATTTATTGAATGCTCATGTTTTGTTTGTGATCACTTTGGAGGCTATATGAAATTATGCAACAACGTGAATATCACACCAATTTTATTGAGCTGCTTATGTTTTTGGCTTTACTCTTTCCTGAAGAGAGTGTCATTTACATACATTTCGCGATCCCACTTTGCCTCGTGATATGTGAGTACAGGAGCGTTAAGACTGGGATGTTTTAATAGCATCTTAGACTTAAACTTTAGTAATAAAAATGTAGTTTGGATTCATATCCATGAATCAGAATTTGGATTTAGAAATGGATAGTTCCAACTGTAAATTCTGATTGGATGAGCTACATTCAACGTCATTGTAAAATGCTGACATATGTACACCAAAGTCTTTTTATCAAGTCAGTTGACTCAGCAACCATCTTTGGAATGCTCTCGGGCAGGTTGGGCAGCTATTTTCCTATGTAAACAAGCGGCATACAAGTGCAGCTCCTATCTACTTGAATGGGGAAAGACTGAAATCTCCAAAATGGTTGGTCAAGATTACGATCAGACAACACTGGTATCATAAATTGTGCTTCTTTGACTCAGATTATGCTAAAAAACTAAATTTTCCCAGCTTGTATAGCTAATGCTCATGCACATTTTCACACTGATTGACAGGCGATGTCTGTATCTAAAAGGTTATTGGCCCTTTTACCTGTTACTTTTACAGTGACTTCCTTTTCTACATCCGTTGACCGTTCCAATTTCTTCCATTCATTTTAAAGAAGTGGCCCGACAAATCCAAACTAATCCAGTAACCTGTGATTTCAGCTTCTTAATGTCATAGCAATCTTCATCTGAATGATCTCGATATTGACTCTTAAATCCCAAGATCGATCTTTTACTCTCTGCGCAGCCTTCTACAATGAGAGGAAATAACTAGCATTTGCTACCAAATTTCGCGCTATGCAACTATAAATTTATATATTTGGCAACTGGCTGGTAAATGTTTAGATTTTACTCATCAGTGATGGTGTAGTATTAGGGATATCATAAAATATCGATAAATTGATTATTGATTGGCACATTGTTTTATCAAAATATTTTTGAGGCATCGATATATTACAATTTGCTAACGTTTAAATTAGAAGCGCAATTCACTCAGTTGGCCTCTGTTTAACAGTCTGGCCTAATTGCATTTGGAGATCACAAGAGGGTGATATAACATTTATTGAAGCCGGTCACTAATCACACACACACACACACACACACACACACACACACACACACACACACACAGGACAAGCTGATGTGCCGCAGAAGATGGCAGTCCAAAATTACGAAGGTTTTTGTACATATACACAATATATCATCCAACGATGGCTAGAGTAAATAATCTTTGTTTTTTGATAATGATTTGGGTTGAATTTGATGGAAAACTTTTTGAGTTGCGCTCCGTGGCACTTCAGAATTTTGATGCTGTCCACTGACGGTGTGTGCGTACCTTTGTAGAAAATAATTGTTTCGAGTTTTCTAATGTGTCATGTCGTCCGCCAGACACGTCTGATGTCACTTTCATTTACCAAAGTTGTGTTGAGAAATATGTTTGAAGAGACCAAGACAATTGTGCAAGCAGCAGCCCTATTTATATCTGAAAAAAATGCCAATATATATCAATAATCATCAGGGAAATGTTCCCATGCGATATTGATGAGTGAAAAAGGCATTGATCCCAAACCTGTGTAGTATTGTGGTGGAGTATTCAGCAGCGAGATCTTTTCACTGCGTGTTGAGAGTAAAAGTTGCTCTGTGTGTGTCCAAAGACACACACAACCCATTTGTCATTGAATAATGTCTATTATAATACCCTTTCTGTTCTTTACAGTCGATCAAAAACAACAAAAAATAAACATTTAAATTAGTGCTGTCAGTCGATTACAATTTTTAATCGCGATTAATCACATTTGTTTTTAATCGCGATTAATTGCAGATTTTAAAAGTGCTGAAATTTGACACTATATATATATACTTATAAGCTAATTTTATACTAAAATGCATTTATTTCCATCTTAGGAAAGAAAACAAAACAATATGTAGCAATACAATGCTTTATTAACATTTTCCAAACAAAGCCTTCCACAATATAAAGACAATGCAATAAAATATCACCAATTCAAGTAACATTAAACATTTCCCAAAGTCTAAGTGGGAGTTTGACTAATTGAAAAAACTAGTCCCCACAAAGTTTGCGTATTCACTGCAATGGGCATTAAATATCTTAAACTCTCATCCTCCACAATATTAATCTGCTGGTTGACTGTGGCTATCCGCTTTGTTACTGAAATCGTGAATCTGCGTTCATGATTCATGTCAGAGTGTCAACGCCAGCGTCGAGTGCCGCTTTGAACTCACCATGAAAAACGCTTGCAAACAAAAATGTCTCATTCTGCATTTTGGTGATAGTTAGATGTGCCTCTGTGGTTATTAAAACGTGCCTTATATAGGCTGAAAAATACTTGATTTCTATCACAAGCCCAATCTGGCCTTGTTTTGTACATCAAATAGTGTTAAGAGGTTCTTTCTCCATTGTTTTTTTCACTGACAGGGGAGCACTGTCAGAGATTCATTTATTTACTGAGATAACAACCTCCATGGCTCTATCATAGTAGAGAGCGTAACAGTCAACTAGAATGTCTATGGGACTGCTGCATTATGCTATTTTATGCTAAGCTTGTAGGCTCAACTTGGTAGAAGTGCTCTGGCGCTGTGGTGTGTGAGTCAGTGTGATGACTCCGGGCGGTCACATTACAAAGGTTCTGCCCTTCACACCAGTGTTTATGCTGTATTAATGGTAAATGCGTTAATTGCAGTTTAAGAAAAATGAACACGTTAAACTTTTTTAATTAATCACATGCATTAACACATTAAATTCTGACAGCTCTGATTTAAATCTAATCAGGCATAGCACGGATGAGATAAAGCCATTCGAGTCTCTCACGTTAACATGCGCTCATTTAACAGACGCTTTTAACATAAATGCCGGTTGTAAAAGTGGCAGTGACAGTTTTTATCTCGTGTTCAACAAATCAAGGTAAATGCTTGTAAATAGTACAAATTATGCAATTAAACAATAAACATGTAATAGAATATCATATTTATTGATTGAATACATGGATTAAAAAAAATAAATAATAATTTAAATGTGACCAAACTTATGAAAAACTAATAAACTAGAATTAGAAAAAATTATATGTTCTTAATGTACCTAGTTAGGAGGTCCCCTGTATAAATAAAAACATTAGCTGGGAGAAAATTTCTTTCATATGTAAGTAAAAGGGACATTTTAACTAAAGTATACCCATATGAATCGATATCGAATCAAAATCGGAATCGAACTGAGAACTGGTGAACCTGGAATCGAATCGGGAAATCTACCAATACCCAGCCCTAACGGTGAGCATTTTCAGTGGATGAAAACACTGTACCAGTGAGGATGAGAGGCATAAACTTGGCAAAATCAATGTTTTTTTTTTTTTTTTTTTTTACTAAAATGGATTAGTGTGGATGTGACCCATGACGAATGAACTAAATTAGAATTGTATCAATTATTCTTATAGATTTCATCAAAAGTTTAGTTTATTCTGATGATAATTTTACTGTTTATTGAACATTGGTTTCCTTTATCACATAGCTGTCACTGCCATTTTATAAAAGAAATAGGCCACTCTAGTCTATGCATCAGATATGTTCAGAAGGCTTTATGAACCATATTCACAGTAGCACCATGTTTAATTTTTGACGGGAATGACAACGAGGCCGTAAGGGATAGACGTTCAGTCTTTTCAAAGGATTGCACTGCTGTTTAAAGCATGTTTTGGATCATTATGCTGAAGAAACATTGAAAAAAATAAATAAATCCAAGAAATTTCAGTAGACAGAAAACGACAGTAGCCTTTGAAAAGACTGAAAATTAGGCTGTGAGGGATAGACTTACATTCATGTCAAAATTCTAATACGGTACTTTTATGAAAAAGGTCTAAAGAAAATATCGCCCAGCCAGTGTGTGCGTGTACTTCAAGTGACATTATTATAGCAGATCACCATGTGGATAGTAAAAGTGTGAGTGACAGGCGGGACAGAGTTCTGCAACCCCCTTGAGTACATTAAAAGGCGTTTAAACCTTCCCTGTTGATTTATGATTTCAGCTTAACTCCAGACCCTTGTACACTTCACTGGGCAGTACTGCTCTGTAATTCCTGCTGTCAATGGGGCTGCTGGTTTCTAGAATGTCTCCAGTTTCCTGATCCCCTGGTTTTCTTATTTCCATAATATCTCACTTTACCCCGTTATTCTGTCATCCGCTCTGATTTACCCCATTTCTCTAAGTCTTTTTCCCTCCCTTTCATGGCCTCTCCTTTAATCCTCATCTCGCTGCATTGCCAGTTTTGCCTTTTTTTTTAGAGCCTGGTTTCTAGTTAGGCTGTTGATGAAACATGTTAATTCAGTGTGATTATTTAAAGAAATAACGTTTTAAAGAAACGTACCCAATTAATATTGTCCAGGACTGTAATAAGGTCTGGGGACATGCTGTACAGACAAACCAAACTAGGGCTTGCTTGACACTAGTGACAGCACAAGATGAGAATGCATTCTTGCATTCAAACATAGCCGTATGGAGCGCAATTCTGAATGCAGGGATCTCGAAACGTGTTTTTCTTAGTTTCAAACTACGTTTAACTTGACACAGCGACCTAAAAAGCTATGTTTATGATATGACACAGCCAAAGTGAGACGCTACAAAAGTGTCCAACTAATGCAGGTGTACATTGACGTGTCCTTAGAAAAGCCCTTATAATAAAAACTGTATGTCTCGGACAGACTGACAAATTCAGTTGCAAAATGAATTGCTGTGGACTGTAGGCCAGTGATTCTGCCGCTCCACTGAACGCTACTCACTGAACATTTTTCATGAAATTCGACAAATCATTATCAAGGGACATACATTTTTGACTTTAGCCTAGATGATGTATTGTGTATGGATATATACCTAGGCTATATACAGTATAAAAAATTAAAGTTGCATGATAAACATTGCCCTTTCTAATCTTTCAGTTGGACAGTTGCTATTTTGAGGTGGATAAAAATATAAATTTCCCTAATTAATCAGACTAAAAAATATATATTTGGAAACTGGCTGGTAAATGTTTAGATTTCACTCACCAATGAATTCATTGTGAAGAATTCAGCAAAGAGATCCTTTCACTGCATTTTGAGAGTAAAAGTTGTTCCGTGTTTGTCCAAAGACGAGATCCACACAACCTAATTTTCCACTGAATAATGTCTCTTTTAATACTCTTTCTGTTCTCTACAGTCATTTGTTTTCATTTAATTCTAATCAGGCATAGCACAGATGAGATAAAGCCATTCAAGTCTCTCTCGTTAACATATGCTAATTTAAAGACACTACAATAATGCTGTTTCCTTTAAGTACCAGTTTTTAGCAAGTGTTCAGCAAATCAATGTAAATACCGGTACCTTGTACAAATTATTCAATTAAACAATAAACATGTAACCAAATATAATATATGCAATATAATATCATATTTATTGATTACATTGATTTGTTTATTTTTAAAAAGCTAAATTGTGATCAAAATTATGAATTAATATTTTCATATTGTACCTAGTTAAAAAGTCCCCTGTATAATTAACAGCATTAGCTGGGAGACAAAAAGACATTATAACTAAAATAATCTCATATGAATTGATATCGAATGGAGTCTAATCAGAATCAAATTGAGAGCTTGTGAATGAAAATCGAATTGGGAAATCTGTATCAACACCCAGCCCTATTGCTATTAAAAACTGTTTTGTTTTCCATTCGCCAACCTGCAAACTCATCAACGTCACGTTTTTTCATTTCGAAGACGTGCAAAAGTCCTGATATGTAACTTTTGTCTGTACGGTGATAAGATTCACTGTTTTGGACTGTCCACTCAACTGTCCCCTGTGGGTTGTCCTACGCATTGACATTTCTTGTCTGCTGTGGGACTGGTTTTAGACTACATGTTTCCTAGCTGAGGAGTTGGGGCATGGCAGAGGTCGCATCAAATGCCTCTTAGGCAGTTCATGTAGTTCATCATCAACTCATTAAAGTCTTGGCGGCATTCGTGAGAGGCCTAATTGGGGAGTTTGGCTAAGTCATGTGGTTTTCATCATTTTAAACTTTACTTGATTATTCTTCATTGGCATTCTTGTTTTGCCTTGATAGGGGGTATTATTTGATGTGAGTTCAGATTGCAGTTAATAAGACATGCTTGTGGTGCTACAACAAGGGAATATCAAATAAACAGAACTGTTTCATGGTCTTTGTTAGTGGAACCAAGTGCTTGGTGGTTTTGAAGAAAATAATTTTTCTCTGGTTGGCCCACTCAGACATTTTATTCTAACAAAGAAAAGCTAGCCTGTATTGTCAAATCAAAGATGTCGGCAAATGTGACTTTTAGCACATTCCAAATAACAGACATGGCATATAAACTCACTGAGCACTTTATTAGGTACACCTGTACACCTACTTAATCATGCAATTATCTAATCAGTCGATTGTGTGGAAGCAGTGCAATGCATGAAATCACGCAGATACGGGTCAGGAGCTTCAGTTAATGTTCACATCAACCATCAGAATGGGGATAAAATGTGATCTCAGTGATTTCGATCGTGGCATGATTGACGGACTGGTGTGATTATTTCTGTTACTGCTGATCTCCTGGGATTTTCATGCAAAACAGTCTCTAGAGTTTACTCAGAATGGTGCCCAAAACAAAAAACATCCAGTGAGCGGCAGTTCTGCGGACAGAAACACCTTGTTTTTTTTTTTTGTGGATTTTTGGACTTTTTCTCCCAATTTGGTATGCCCAATTCCCAATGTGCTTTTAAGTCCTCGTGGTCGCGTAGTGACGAATCTCAGTTGCCTCGTGTCTCGTGACGCGTCTGAGACCATCAATCTGCGCATCTTATCACGTGGCTTATTGAGTGCGTTGCCACATAGTTGCCATAGTGCATGTGGAGGCTTCACGCCATCCACCGCGGCATCCACGCTCAACTCACCACGCGCCCCACCGAGAACGAACCACATTATAGTGACCACGAGGAGGTTACCCCATGTGACTCTACCCTCCCTAGCAACCGGGCCAATTTAGTTGCTTAGGAGACCTGGCTGGAGTCACTCAGCATGCCCTGGGATTCGAACTAGCGAACTCCAGGGGTGGTAGCCAGCGTTCTTTACCACTGAGCTACCCAGGCCCCAAGAAACACCTCGTTGATGAGAGAGGTCAACAGAGAATGGCCAGACTGGTTTGAGCTGTCAGAAAGGCTACGGTAACTCAGATAACACTCTGTACAACTGTAGTGAACAGAAAAGCATCTCAGAATGCACAACATGTCAAACCTTGAGGTGGATGAGCTACAACAGCAGAAGACCACGTCAGGCACTTTATTAGGACCATAGTGTTCCTAATAAAAGTGCTCAGTGAGTGTGTATATATATATTATATTCATGCACACACACGAATATTGTTCCAAACCTTTATTCTTACTTTCTTCTGTGAATATGCGAAACACAGAATGAGATGGTGTTAGGAAGAATGTTAGCTTCAGTCACCATTCACTTTCACTGTATGGAAAAAATATGCAATAAAAGTGAATGGTGACTGTAGTTAACATTTTGCCATCTCCATTTGTGTTCCACACAAGGAAGAACATCATACATTTTTGGGATGAAATGAGGGTAAATAAGACATGACACAATTTTCATATTAGGGTGAATTCTTTCTGTAAGTTTATTCCACTAGAATACTTGACTTGACCAGCATGGTGTTTTTAATCATTGATTGAACTACACGATAGAGTCCTGTAGTTAATTACACACCACTACCAGTAGATTACACCAACAGTCAGGGGCCTAGAGGCCTTGAGACTGAAGAGGTGATTTTGCATATGATGAGGTATTTAGCAGGGATGTGGTTACAGAGCCGAGAGAGAGAATGATGGCTATACTTTGCCTAAAGCTGGTGCCACACTAGCAATTTTTTTAGCGATGTTCAGGTGTAAGCTTCATTTACATAGTCGCCAGCTAGTAAGTGAGAGACAGAGCGTGCATTAGCATCTGCCACTGGGAGGTCGTTAATCCCTTTTCCTATCAGGACTCCTTGCTTTGTTAATGGTTTCAGCACCTGGAAAAGCACATCAACATTGTTCGAAAAAATCGTTCTGTCGTCGTGGTGGGCTCTTGTGTTTTCGTCAAGTTACCAGTGAGCTTCTTTTACGGAAGAACTGACAAGACGTAATGATGATCTGAACATTTTCATTACGCTCAGCCACATATCATCACAAATACAGATTGATGCTGTCACCAAGCTGTCACCAAATGACTAATGAAATCAGAAAGCAGATGCACAACAGTCTGTTTTTCTGGAAAGTATTTTCTTTATTTATTGATAGCTGAATATGGACATACGTATTCTACGGCAAGCCATGAGGGGATAAATACACAATCACACACATTCACCAGGTAAAGTTACTCCATGAATCACATCCTAAATAACTCTATTACAATTGTTTATGTTTACGGGGTACTCCTGTTGTTATTTCGGCGGGCTCCACGTGACAGGGATTTAAAGAGAGATAGAGTCGGGGGAGTCGTTTTGTCTGTCACCCCTCCACCATTTTGTATCGGCAAGTGAGACATACTGTACCTCTGGCTGAAGAGAGCGAGATCTCAGCAAAACAGTCAGTAAGTGTGACACCCTCAGCATAAAAAAAAAGTTGTCTGGAGTCTGCTAGTGTGGCGCCGGCTTAACTCGAGTTGCTTAAACCTGTTTGCAATTATGTTGTAACAGGGGGGTTAAAATGGGAAAGGAGGAGGCAGGAACCGGAGCCATCAAAATAATGTTTAATGTAAAATTAAAACATAAAGACAAAACACAAACGCACACATGGCAGCTGCATGTGGCTCTCTCTCTCCCGAACTGCCGCATCCAGCTGCCTTTATCACTCTCCTCGGCTAATTAGCCTGATTGTGGGCCGGGCGTGCATAGTCATGGCCCAGCCCCACCCTCCTCCTCATCACATATGTTTAAAGTGAAATGGCACCCTCCTACATGGCCTTGTGAAAGGACTTGGAAGGTAATGGTCCATGTTTTACTTCTATAGTTCAGATTCTGCTCCTTTTCTTCATACTGTTTGAAGTGTTTATCATGGAATAATGCAAACAGTTTCATGTAGTATTTAAAATTAAATAGTAGGTAGGACTGGGCAGTATGTTTACAAAAATGATCTTGATATTTTTCAGCCTTTTGACTATATTAATACACTGTATATCTTGCTAATTATTTATTTGCTCTTAAATGTGATATATATATATATATATATATATATATATATATATATATATATATATATATATTACAGTATATATACGCAAGTACACACAGAACAGTGTGTCACTCTCTCACTCTGAAGCATGCACAGACCATGTATCAATTTAATTAAATCACAGAGTTTTGCAGTTTAATAATTCCAAATGACCATATCGCGATTTTGGTGTTATTTTGATTAATTGTGCTGCCCTGAAGGGTCGTGCAAATTGTCTAATGACACACTTTTTAGGAAATGAATAAAAATGAATAAAAAGCTCATAAAAATATTTGCAATATTGCTTAATTTTATATTCCCTGCAAAATCATTGCAATTATATTGTGAATATTCGATATATCTCCCCAGCCCTATTCCAAACATAGTCATAAACCAGAGTTATACCAAATGTTGTGGAAGACCATCTGCATTTTAATTCCACATCAGGAATATGACTCACAGTTAAAGTTCTGTCCCAGGACCCTAATTTTAGCTGGTGAATAATAGTCAAGTGTTGTGTTTTTATTGGCCTATCCTATATTGGTTCATGTGATTCTGAATTTGTGTCCTCATTTCTATCCTGGGACATCTGTTACTGTCTTGCCAGGTGCCTGTTGTGCTTCACTGCGCTTAAAGTTTGGTGGTCCCACGAGTCTCTTATGAGACTTACGAATAATTCAAGATAAAATGCCATGGACTAGAAGTCTGGGCAATTTATAGTCGAGCATCTACAACCCCTTTGCTGGGCAGATCTGGTACTAATTTTCTTATTGTGCATTTGAGCCCAGTGTGAATCATTGTAATTGGCACAATTTACAATGGCATGCTGTACATTCTACAGAGAAATGTAAATTGCTGGCGGTGAAATCCGTTTCACTCTGTACAGACGTAAAGAAAGAATGGTGCTTGTAATGGCCCTCGTTTATTTGTCTGAATTGCGCAACCTGCGATATTTATTTTCATGAGGATACATGCCACTGCAGCCTGTGAAATAGAACTTTATTTGGTTTTGATAAACACAAGTTTTGATTGCCTCAAAAAAATATGCTCCTAAGCCAAGACTTTGCGATCTTTAAAGGTAAAGTATGTGTTTCTCAACTTTCTTTAGCTGCCTTACATGGTTACGGTTATGACTGGATACGGTTATTCCAAAGCATGCATTTGCCATAAAATACCATTATTATGCAGTAATAGAATTGGATGCCTGTTTCTGATCTAATTGTGCCTTTTAGTCTTGCGAAGTCTTGCTCAAATGTAGTTTTGTTTGGCCCGTGGCTGTTTGTGCAAAGTGTGAAATTACAGGTCATCAAAAGATATACGAGATTAGCTCATTCTTTATAAAGAGCGGGCTGTTTTTTACACAAAGAGATAAAAATTTAGCTGCTAGTATTAGAGTTCTCTTGTTTCTTTGTCGGTTGCCCATATTTAGTCAAATATGAAATGACATCTTCATACTGAACTCTACTCATTCTTCATAATATGGCACATATCAACCCATATCAACAATTTTGTATACTGGAAGTTAGGTCTAGGCAGTATAGCTAAAACAATTACATCTCAATATATTTTACACTTTCGACGATATTCAATATACTGTATATCTTGATAATTATTTATTTATATGCTCAGAAATAGATCAAAAGGGCAAATTGTTCTTTTCAATGAGAAGAACCATAATTTCGACCAAACAGCCATTGTTGCTAATTACATTTAAAATGTTTAATTCCAACAGTACAATACAGTAAAAAAAAAAATACATAAAATAATAAAAGCATGCTTTTCCACAGTTATTCACCAAATGGTAAATTAAATGGTAAATTGGCGATATTTGATCATTTTCATTTCCATGAATAATTTCCATGCCAATAAAGTGCAACAGTCCCCACCCACTTCTTTAGCCATCTTGGTTCCATAAGTTTGGAAATGTAGTATTGGAAGTATTTTTCCATAGTGATTAAAAAATAAAATAAAAATCCTTCATAAAAGAGTTCTTATCCATGAACCAGTTGAATCACAACATTACAAACTTTGGTAACACTTTACAATCAAGGTTCCATTTTTTAGCATTAGTTAACATGAACTAACAATGAACAATAGTTGTAGCCTACAAAATGTATTAATCTTAGTTAATGTTAATTTCAACATATATATATATATATATATATATTATATTTAAAAGTTATATATGTTAACATTAGTTAATGCACCATGAACTAACATGAACTAACAATATAGGCTACTGGTAAAGTACTAACTTTACCCACATCTGACACAGATCGGATATTGTTGCACACGTGTAAACAGAAAATCTGCATGAAATCGGATTTTTTCACATCCGATCTGAGCCACTTCCAAATGTGGTTTTAAATCAGATACATATCAGATATCTGGACACCTGACCTACGTCTAAACACGTATGTCCAATTTCCCTTGGCTTTGCTTAATGGCGTGTCCTTATGAAGCAGATGTGCCTATAGGCGCTCGCACAAAAACTCAAAGCTTCTCTTGTTGAGGCGGACATGTCCCTCTCAGTGTCTATAGTGCTTACGGCCATTTGCATCGGTAAAAGTTACAGCGTGTTTACCTACTATAAAACAGCCTGTAAAAATAACCCCTAGTAATATTACTCCAGTGCGAATTGACACATTAATAAAAAGCCCATAAATCTGCACTTTCCAGCACTTGCGCCCTTTAAATATTAAATATTTATCCATGTAAAAGAGAAACGAGCAGTTTTTGATTATGACATAATTTACAAAATTGCATAATGTGAAGGCATTGTCCATAATTTTAATTCAAGAGTGTAATACAAGATTACAGGCTTGTTAATGTCACCAGTTCTGTTGTATTTAGCCAGATATTCCAATAAATTTCTTCTAATAATCACAGATACAGTATATGCTTGTTTAATATTTCCTGCATAATTAATCAGCACAGTATACATTTTCAAATAGGTCCATTACGCTTGATAGCAGTGTGTAAATTCTGTAAACACACCCATCTCTGTGATTTTTACAGACATCGCTTATCCCATGCGAAATGACGGACGGAAATATTATGGACGTAAATAATTACTTTATGGACATATTTCCGGAAAACTAATAGCCACAATAGCCACACTTCTCATCTGACTGATGTTGAAATCATTAAAGCCATGCTTACCATGGCAGCAGTGAAGAGTCGCTTTCACTTTTGCCTTTTTTTGCCTAATTAATTGCAACCGTGTGCAATTTTGCCCACTTTTGAAAACATGACACAGCACAAGGCCATTCAAAACCCGAGAGTGAACCGTGACACTCATAAGTGAAAGCGATAAGCAATGGAATCATTCGAGTTTGGGCAGGAGATTAATTTAAACACAGATATCAGATACAAGTCATGTCTTCAGTGAATGTAAACAGGCGGGACAAAAAAATCGGATACAGTCAAAAGATCGGATCTGTGCATTAAGCCTTGCAGTGTAAACGCAGCCAAAGACTTCACTCCCAATTTCAGAATAAGTAATTTCCTCCTCTTTGAAATCAAATGCTTTTCAGACTGGGGATGAGAAGCAAAGGAGCGAAGAAGAGAGAAAAAATGGAATGCTTGAGGAGAATTTTTTTCACTAAGTGAAAAGCAGGTGATCATCATACATGGGTCTAGCATAGCACAGGGTCACATTCTAGCCCTTGCTCTCCTGGAGAGAGAAGAAATAGAGTAATGATAGAGTTGCTTTTATCCATGACCACCTCAAAACATCTTGTGTTGGTTTGTAAAGACCAGACTTTTTCTTTGTGGACTCACCCAACACAGTTTTGCAGGCAAGTTTGTACAAAACCTGATGATTTATGTTATTCAGCATGAGAATGTTCCAAAGAACATCTTGTGCGCTTCAATGGAAACAAGGAAATCTGACCTTTTGTACAAAGGAGTTAACACGGTTAATGTTACAAATTTGCTTAAAATGAAGAAGAAATTGAATTTAATTTCTCTAATTAAATTTATTTCATAACTTTTCTAGTGGTACATTTTTCTGGTATTTTTTTTCAAAATTCTAAAACTTCCATTTCCAGGTTCAAATATTTAAAAAAAAATCCCAAATTTTCAGTTGTTTGGGACCATTTCAAACAATTCCTTCGTATAGAGCTGTGTTACAACTCCAGTCCTTGTGCTATGATTAATTTTCTATTTTCAGAGTTTAGGAGGAAGTTGTTTGGCTGTGACATGAGGCTTTGCAAAAGATGACAAATAAGTAGCTGTCATTCTTGGCTTGTTCCTGCAGGAAGGATTTAAGCCACCTCAGCCTTAAACAGCACACAAATGATGGGATAACAGCCCGCTTAGGGGCTTTACACTGATGCGGACTTACAATGACAATTGGGACTAGGATGTCCAGGCTTGTTTGGAGAATTTTTTAATACTCTACAAAATGTAATCTAAAGTCATGTCATCACCATTGTTGACCTGTCAGGTCTTGTGAATTAAAAAGTCCCCACTTGACCACTTTTACACACACACAAAAAGGCTCATTTGCAAAAAAAAACAAACAAAAAAAACAGTTTGGCATGAATGCAGTATATTTACTGCTAGTGTGGACAGACTTTTGACTATCAGCATAAAGGCTGGTCCACTGGTATAGTGGTTAGGGTTGCGCGGTTACCGTAAGTATCGCGAAACCAAACAAATTTAAATGGTACAATATCATCTTGTTGCTAATTTCGGTACCGTATTACAGTATGCTGTCATTAGCAAAATGATATGAGGTGTTTTTTTTTGGAGGGGGGGGGGGGGGGGGGGTTTCTCCCCTTTTCTCCCCAATTCGGAATGCCAATTCCCAATGTGCTCTAAGTCCTCTTGGTAGCGAAGTCACTCGCCTCAATCCGGGCGAGTTGCCTCCGCATCTGAGACCGCCAATCCGCGCATCTTATCACGTGGCTTGTTGAGCGCATTACTGCAGAGCCCTAGCGCGTGTGGAGGCTTCACGCTATTCTCCGCGGTATCCACGCACAACTCACCACGCACCCCACCGGGAGCGAGAACCACATTATAGCGACCACGAAGAGGTTAACCCAATGTGACCCTACCCACCCTAGCAACCGGGCCAATTGGTTGCTTAAGAAGCCTGACTGGAGTCACTCAGCACGCCCTGGATTCAAACTTGCGACTCCAGGTGTGGTAGTCAGCGTCTTTACTTGCTGAGCTACCAAGGCCCCCAGTGACAGTTCTGAGATTAAATCAATGACGATTTGAAAATAAATAAAAAACCTCTAGATACAGCCAAGTATTGTCATTAAACAGCATTAAACATTAAATAATATACAGTCACATGCGCTGCATGCTACAAAATGAACAAGAGGTGCCGCTTTGCTCTGTCATCTCCTTCACGCACAGTCACACGCATGCGCACACACTCACACTCACACTCACACAAATGCAACACTCACTACTGGTGCTTAAGTTTCATGCAGTGTGTTTAGAGTATAAACGGCTGTTAACACTTAAATGAACTCCTCCGGTGCAGCTTGGAGGTTTTAGCTCGAGAGTCGTGACGGGAGTATCCCAGCATTCATGGGAAGCTTGATATAACTAACCAGTCAAAAACAGGAAGAACTCAAAGGTCTGTCAAAATAAAAGTCCCGCTAAATTGAAAGCTCTATTCAACTGGATGCGTGAAATTTAAGACAGAAAAATGTAACTACTGCATAAAAATGTAATATTCAAAAAGTAGTAATAATTTTCATAATTAATTGTATAATAGTAAATGGTTGTATTATTATTATTATTATTATCATTATCATCATAAGCATTATCACAAACGAAAGTGTATTATCAGCGTGTTGTGATTTTCATTAATACTGTGAAGCTCTGTTCTGCAGCATTTTATTTTACCAAAAATAAAATTGCAATTTTTTTATTTATTTATTAAAGTATATTATAGTAAAGTTATTATTATATTTTTATTTGATTAAAGCTGTATGTATCAATTTGATTAAACACCATTTGATCATAACATTTAATTAAAACATTTAACATGGAATCCAGAAAAATTTTAATGGAAAATGCATAATTTGTATCTGTGAGACTTTATGCAGTTTTTTTAATCATAATTTTCTGTGTAATTTCATAAAAAAATCGGAGGCTTTTTATTTGTTCATTATAGTATCGATGCCGAGGTATCAAGGCTGGTATCGTCCCGAAGCCAAAATTTTTATATCGGAGCAACCCTAATAGTGGTACACCGTGAGTACAAAGTTATTGTCATTCTTTTCAGTGCAAACATACGTCCTTAACATGCTTCTTAGGCATAGGCGATATATTGAATATTCCGATATAGTCATGATGATTTAGATATAAAATTAAGCAATGTCATGTGTGTCGCGATGATTTTAAAATGCTTTCTATTTGGCCATTTAGTTTCATAAAGAGCATCAGTTGACTAATTTCACAATCCTTCAGGGCTGCACAATTAATCAAAATAACATCTAAATGGCTATATGGTAATTTGTGATTATTAATCTGCAAAAGACTACGATTAAAGACAGATAAACATGGTCTATGTGCGCTTATGAATAAACGTGTGATGCACTGTTCTGTGCACTCACAGGGCTCATGGGCTTGTGTTTTAGCGCTTTTAGAGCAGTTAGTACTGCAGGTTTAAGCATTCAAGCAATTTCAAACAATAGTAACTGCTTCAAGTTATTATATACTACAAAGGCGCCACAGTATAACAGAAAAGGAGATGACAGCGTTTCACCAGATGCGGAACATTTGTAAACTGTTAAATACACGTAGCACTTTCAGTGACAAAATAAAAGCCCCAGGTAAAGGTAAAGTATATAGGCTAGGACAGAAATATATTTCTCAAAATAATAATGATAATTCAGTATATTATACTGAATATTATAATAATACATTTGACTAGGATTCCACAGAAATTATTTAGTATTATGCAACATTCAGCTGGGTTTCAAAAAAGTAATTTTTGCACACCTTGTTCATTCATAATAAATAAAAATAAAAATAAATAAAATACAAATTGTTTTAGTAAAAATATGTCATGGTAAATAATGCTTTTTATTCAGCAACTATGTATAAAAGTGCTTTAAATCTCATTCTCCCTACATTTAGTGAAAAAATATGGGGTCTTCATTATTTTCTCAATAGATTTTTATTCAGTGCCTTAAATATTGAATCTACTTAGCTACAATGGCTGTTTGTATGAAATGATGATTCCTCTGATAAATAAAATAAAATAAAAATCATTTTTAAGTCATTTTAGAGCAAATACATAATATATATATATATATATAAATAATATATATATATATATATATATATATATATATATATATATATAAAATATTGAGAAATAATTTTTGTAGCCATTTCGCCCAGCCCTATTCCATTTATATGCATATCTGTGAATATGTGACCTTGTGTTCATTTATAAGTGTTTCTTCAACTTCAGGCACTTTTAGTTCTGTGACCTCGAAAAAACGTTCCATTAAAGCATTTTTCACACTCTCACTATTTTTTTCTTCATTGTTTAGTAACAGTGTCCAATAATGTGTTAACATGCATCACATAAATCTCCATATACATACATGGAGACTTATATAATTTATATATATATATATATATATATATATATATATATATATATATATATATATATATATGAAGTCCTGGTAAAATTTTCTACATTTTAATGTGATTTTCGTGTAACAAAAAGAACAGTTAAATTAACCACTGGGTACTGAAAATACCTGATGTTGAAGAAACACCCTCATACATTTGGCTAGTCACAAATTGCAATCAGATTGTGAAATGTAAAAAAAAAAAAAAAAAAAAAAAAACCAATTACTGTATACGTAGGTCTTTGCTACATTACTTGATTTGTATAATTACTTTTATAAATCAAGAGCTAAAACAACACAGACTGCACATGCTAAAAACTCTCCCCCTTAATGTTAATCTTGTTTATCGTTTTGTTTATAAAGTGTCTGCCAGGCTCATAAATGAAACAGTGTAGTGTAATGAAATGGTTTGTCTGGTATAGTAGGTGCGTCCCAGACAGTCAGTGGATCTCTGCCAGCTGTCTGATCAGGTTGGACTAAAGCTGTCTGCTCTGAGATGGGAACTGCTCTTCGTCTGTTATCCACACTACATCACCTCTTCTTGAGGGGCTCAGTGGGAGAGACAGACCTTATGAGCTGCAGACAGAGTACAACTGTAGTGGGGGTAGACAGAAGAATGGGGGGTGGGGGCAAATCACTACACTACATAAACACACTCTTCATGAAAAATAAGAAGAGTTGCTGGCTTTGAGTGCCAGTAATATAAATGTTTAGGCGATTTGGGTTACTTGGACTAGGGCAGATAACGGTTAATTAGATCCAGATGGAAGGGACTGTGTTTTACAGCGATGTTTTATGAGGTTTGCTAAATCAGTTGCGCTAGGAAGTTTTAAATCAACTTGAAATCAAAGTTCACCCTATTTACTCCCTTAAGAAGCGTGTCTGGTTTTACTGAGCACACATCATCTGTGCATGTTATTTGATCTCATTTTTGTTTTGTCTTTTTAATCTTTTATCAAAATGTGACAACTTGCCTCTCCTGAAACGACTTTGAAATGACTTTCCTTTTCTGATGACATCATGAAGCTCTTTTATTTTTTTTAACAGCTCACTTCCAACCATCTGACTCCAACCTGAAAATATTGCAGATAACGGAAGTAAAATGAGTTGTGAATAGGCCTGTTGCGATTATTAAATAATTGTCTGATTGCGGTTATTTGATCTAACAGCTTTGCCTAACAGCGGCTACTTGAGATAACCACGATTATTATATTTTTTTTAATTTAAAAAAAAATAAAAAAATAATAATAATATGAATTCCAAAAACAACAGTGTAAATGTAAAATTTACCAAAACTAAAGCTGACCAAAAAGAGAGACATATTTTTAAGTATTTAGAAATATTTTGATATTGAAAACATCATTCATACTTTTTTAAAGCCTTAAAACAAATCATATATCCCTGTTTTATTATTTGTTTTATTTGAAGTTAAATTTGTAAAACACATGCACCTTAAGAAATATGACAGTGTATATGACAATTAATCCTGAAAGCCCTAAAAGAGACAATTAATCGTCATAATCGCAATTTATTTAAAAAAAAAAAAATGTTAAGATTAATCATCGGCCAAATTTAATTTGCTATAAAAATTCCTGTGTTTGTTTTGAGTGACTCATTTAGACCCGCCCCAACAACATTTCTCAGCCAATGGTGTTAGTGGGGGTGCTGAGCTATTTGTTTGTTCGATCAACAGCAGATGAGGGGCATATTCAGAAAGCTGTTCTGAAAACATTCAGTGGTGCTAGTGTCACAGAAATGACATACTTCAGCTTTAAATTAGATTTATTTAAATATTCTATACTTTGTCATAGTATGAAACTGTTTTGAACATATAAATCATGTTTGCTATGTTATAAAAGTTCATACTCCTCATTTTAAGTTTGTTTTAATGCTATGTCCTACCCTCTAATTTTGGCTTTCATATATTATTTATTCAAGGCAATTCCATTAGGATTTCTATGAAAAGTTTTATTAACATGTAGCTTAGTTCTTTCATTTAAAATTCTTAAGTCAGTATAAGGATTACACAATTCAATTTGATACAACTGGTATGTGAAAATCTAAAAACAAATTGTCTTAAAAAAAAATATATATATATATAATTTTTATTTTTATTTTTTTCTCCCCTTTTTCTCCCCAATTTGGAATGCCCAATTCCCAATGCGCTATATGTCCTCTTGGTGGCGTAGTGACTCGCCTCAATCCGGGTGGCGGAGGACGAATCTCAGTTGCCTCCGAGTCTGTCATCTTATCACATGGCTTGTTGAGTGCATTACCGCGGAGACATAACGCATGTGGAGGCTACACGCTATTCTCTGCGGCATCCACACACAACTCACCTCGCGCACCACCAAGAGCGAACCACATTATAGCGACCACGAGGAAGTTACCCCATGTGACTCTACCCTCCCTAGCAACCGGGCCAATTTGGTTGCTTAGGAGACCTGGCTGGAGTCACTCAGCACGCCCTGGGATTCAAACTCGCGAACCCCAGGGGTGGTAGTCAGCGTATTTACTCACTGAGCTACCCAGGCCCCCCAAAGATTTTTTATTTTTATTTATTTTTTTATTTATTTATTTATTTTTTTTTTTTTTTGAGTGTGTTGACTAAGTTCTGGTTGTCAGTTCACTTTTTACATTAGAAGTAAACACCTAATAAAAGATTCTATTTTCAAAATCATTATGATCTGTAGAATCAATTACAGCTGTAAACAGTTTCACTGAGGCATTTTAGATCAGTTTAGATCATGCTCAGATATCTGCTTCAGGTTTTATATGTTAACATGGCAGCTTGTGTCCAGCTTGTGAACACTCAAGATTTCTTGAACAATTCTACAAAGTCAACCCTAGATTATATATATTCAGCTCACAGACTGTGCTCTAAAAATACTTTGACAAATACAACATGCTTTTTGTATGCTGATTCCTGCGAATGTTAAAGCAGGATTCGATCGAGGCCTTGGGCTTTCTCTTCCGCTTTCAATTCACTGAGTCTTTTTTTTTTTTTTTTCACTCAAATTAATGCATTATCAATCTGTGGGGTTCTTTTAATGGGTCACTTGTCCTTAGACGCACTGGGGGTAACCTCCCCCTCCAGCGCTCAGAATTCGGTTTCGAACCCCTGAAAGGCTAAGGAGCGAGAGATCGGGGAGACATCCTTGGTTTGTTTGAGTGGATGTGGGGTCGAAGAAAGTGGAAAGAAAGGGAGGAGGGAAAGGTCAACGGTCAGACCCCCCTTGCTGAGAAAAGTTTTTGTGAGCAGAAGAATTGCAGCTTTGTGAAAGAGAACAGGGTGATGGGATGGTTTGAGTGGTTGGGGGTGGTGTCCCAAAGATGCCAGACCCTCTCAAACCACAGACACAGGTATAGGGAGTGGGATGTTTTTGGGTGTGATTTATGCCGATGTTTAATGCTGAAACAACAGACAATAGTCATGGATGAGGTGGGACCAACAAAGAGAGTGTAGCAGGTAGTTTGAGGGCGTCAACCACCCTCTTCATCCTCTCCACCCAATTCCAATTTCACGCATATGTGGTGTGGAATGGAAAGATTTTAGATCAAAAAGTGTTCACAGTTCTCCTCAGCATGAATTAAATTCACAGTTTTGGTTAAATGTTACAGAAATTGTGAAATTGATTCTTTACAGGACATGGTGTGAACAAAAATATTATAAGCAAAAAGTGAGGGGTTCCTTGACAGGACTTTTGTTGACAGTGGTTCATTGTTCTTACTGTTTTGTCATTTTTTTTTTTTTTTTTTTATTTCATTCAAAGTAGATAATATTGGTGCACCGATCAGGAAATTTGAGGCAGATACCGATCACCAATATTTTAACACTGTGATCACCGATATTTATTTTTAAAGTGCCCCTTGCCACACTTTTACAAGTTGTATGCTGCACTTATATATGTTATGTCCCACCATGCAAACTTATATTCAGTTTTCATTAATTGTGAAATGCTAACATTTATTTGAATAGAAAACAGTTATGAATAGTTCTGTTGCCACTATTAAAGATCACTGTGACATATTGGAAACCAGTTAACACCTTGAAAGCATCACGCACAGCAGAGATATGTAAAAAAAAGAAAAAAGAGAGAGAGTGATACTGTATATCCATTACAAGCTCCAAAACTGCTTCAGTGAAAAATCATTAGTATCTAAGATTTGTTTTCCATCTTTGGCATTTTGTTGTAACGCAAAATACTAATTACTAAACAAATGTGTGAAGATGTGGTGCCATCTTTTGGTATGAGTGACAGATGAGAGATTGAGAGAGCAGTGTATAATCACTCAAACTGTATCTTGCTCCATACACCTTTTGACTTTCAAAACTTGCGTTACATCAAGTACACTCATATTTGTTGTTGCATCTTTATTTGTTGTTTAATTTAGCCTGATCTCAGACAATAGCAAAAGAATTTCCAAACCAAAATGACGTGTTTCATTTTACATTTGGCTGCAGTTTCCCAGTGAAATGGCCAGCGGGGGGCGCCAAAAGAATGTGAAATGATGTTGTAATCAGACAAGGTTTTTAAGGTAAACATTAGATGGATGCTTTAATGTGTAAAAGTACCTCTCTAACCTAACATTTCAATCTAAACCTTTCCAAAAGTGTTCTTAAAGCAAATGAGAGGTGAACAAAACAGGCGTCGTTACCCTAAACCAAAACCTAAACCTAATGGATAGTGTTAAAAAGATACATGAGAGGAGAACAAAACAGACATCCTTACCTAAACCTAACCGATAGTGTTTTAAAAGCAAATCTGACATGAAAAGCACATTTACAAAAGCAACCACGTCATTTTGTGGCACTTCTGTGGCATTTTCGCTTTACTTTCACTTTGGTTTCGAGCGTTCTTGGGTGGGCTCGAGGCTCGATCTCCGTCCAACACTCTATCAAGTGAGATGGCACAAGCTAAACATGTTGAAATAAGTGTGTTAATGTAGGTGGGTCTGTAATACAAGCTTTAAATTAATTTCAAAAATTCAGTTTTACATTTTTATGAAACTATTTGCTCTAGAATTTTTTATTTTTTTTTTGCTTGTTTATTAGGTGCTACTAGTTACAAATCAAAAACGGAAATGGAAAATGCTCACAGCAGTCACTGGGGTCTCAGAAATTAATACTACTAATACTATTGCTGTGACTTGCAGTGCAATCCGTGTGCCTTTGAAAACCAGTTATTACTTGTTTTTTTAACAGTCATTATGAGTGTGCATTACGCAGTGATTTTAAACAAATGCACTTAACACAAGTATACAGTATGCATGACAGTGGCATCAAATTGATATTGTTCCAAATGATAACATGTTTTAACCGTTACACCATTTTTTACACTCAATTCTTTCTAACCGCCCCTCAAACTGTGTATACATGATAATACTGTCAGGTGAACTGAAATAGTTGTGAAGTGTCTCGAAAGTTTTCTTTCTCGTTGAGCAAAACCACAACACACTCATCATCGCTGCTGTAGCTTGTAGAGAAATCCATTTTATTTTTTCGATCTGGTTGTTAGAGAATTGTTTGCTTTTCTTGTTGGTTTTGCAAACTTGTCAAATGGTTATTTTCCTCATCTCACCCGGTGATGGGTGGAGGGTGGACCAGCACAAAGGTGCATTGAGCCACCTACCATACCATGGTAAAATTGCTTGTCATTTAGCACCTCCTATTGTAAAGGCGTGAATGTGCTAACTACAGACATTAGCTTCGCTTTCTATGGGAATGTGCCATTTGCCGGCGATTCGCCTCTCATAAACGCATCGCGTTTGGCATGAAAAGGCCTTAAGTGGGTGGTTCTTGGTTAGAATATGCTGCAAGCTTGACCTGACTTTCATGCACGCCATCAAAAGTCTATCTACGTGAGACTATCAAACCATTCAGAGGCACTTTTCCAATAGGTGAAACTGAGTTTGGACAACACTGCCAGTGCCCGAGCCAGAAAACAAAGTTCGGGATTAAGGACTCAACCTGTTAATGTGCTGTTAGGAGAGCTTGTACACTAAAAACGAGTCTGTTTTATTAGATGTTATTGTGTTTTGCCAACTGCAAACTGCTCATTGGGTTCAGTCACAGGTTAGATGGCGTTTTTTAGTTTGTGTGGTTAGAGGCAATGATTAATGTATCAGGTAAACCTAAGCGGGTGGATTTAAGTGCGTGTTTGTGTTTAAAGGATTTATGAGGAGACTTTAGGGTAAGTGTATTTGCATAAGATTAATTTTTACGGGTGACTGTACGTGTGAGTTTGAGATGTACAGCATGTGAAGTCATTATGTTGGGAAGATATAAGAGAATGAGTAATGTTGTCAGTACATGTTTGGACAGAGAGAACTCAATTTTTAAATTTTCTGTAGAAGGTGTGAGTGGTGCTTGCACATGTAAAACGTGCCACCATGATGCTAGAGTGTTCTGGGTGGTTGCTTAAAAGATCGCAATCTCGATTCAGACGCCCATGCGATCTCGTTTCTAAATGACAACGATTCAGCAATGTATATTAACGTTCCTGTGGCATGCCTTTGCACGGTGGTCAAATTTAAATTTGAAATTTACTTGGACACGTTTTTAAATGTTGATCTTTTAAGCTTTATATAGCATCTACAAAACACAGCGCTCTTGCACGAGACGCTGAATAAACTAAAGCGCAACGGCCAAAGATGTTTGTCCAGCACAGTGCTTTACAAACTGCAGGGTGCAGCCATAATTAGCTAGGAGTGTGACGGAATCTCTGCTCAGTTTAATATTTTAATAGCTACCGATGCAAAAAATATCGGCGTTACCAAGGTCTGACTAAATTTGCTACCCGTGCGCTTTCTAGCAAGTCGGTCTACTGCCGGTCATCTTTGGAGCACTAAGTGTGTTCACTTTGAAAAGTAATAGAACACCTCTCCTCAATAACACACGCAAAGTTATCCTTCATGTACGTACAATACACGGTGTGGGACAAGTTACGCTCCCAAGTTTAATAATTTATTGTTAGGGGTTTGTTCAAATCCCTTCAAACCCCAAGTTTGAGCAATAGCGATTCTCACAAAACCTGTCCTGAATGTGTCCTATTCATATTTAACTCCAAACCAATATGAAATAAATAAATAAATATGAAATTATATTTTGCCTAAAGAAAATTAAGCCTACTTTTCCAACCACATTTTTCTCATTCCGGTAATGCATCCGGACAATTTAATTTACTGTTCCTTCTGTTTTCAATGATGGACCTGGGGCCTCGTGTATAAAACGTGGCATAGATTTCATCCTAAAAGTGTGCGTATTCACAAAAGTCAGATTTTTCATACGCACAAACGTTTTCAGATATGTACGCCAGAACCTGTGGAAAGTTCCCTTTAAATCCCAGTTTGCTGAAAAGTGTGCATACGTTCCCCACCCCATCTCCTCCCTAAAATAACCATATGGAGCTTACAAGACCTGTTTTTAGTATGCATAACCTAATCTGCATATAATTACCATATGCATATTGCCACCAATATATGCGATACTACCGTGTTTATGGGTACGAGATACTATAGAAGACAATATACACACTGAAGCCTGCATATTGCATGTGAATAGATGCTGCTATCAAATCATTTTTTAATCTTTTTCTTGTTTCAGTGTAAAAATATTGTAACATCCGTTAAACAAGGTCAGTTTACCCGAGAAGCAAAATTATATATTCAGACTTGTTTACAGAGAATATATTAAGTGTCTTATTCTCACACTATTGGCAACTTATTTTTGATTAAGCATAAACCTATCCTAACTTATGCAATTTTGTTTCTCAGGTCATTTTTATAAATCATTTTTCTAGATAATTACGTTAGATTTTTATCTGAAAGCAGAACAAATGTCATGGGAAAGTCTTCCAAAAACAGTGCATCCATTACCAATATTTCCTTTGTACAGTGTACGCACATTTCAATGCCCATTTTGTGTGCACACAACGTTTATACATCAGGCCCCAGGGCATTTTCTTGACAGTTTTTTAGAGGATGGCCCTAGTAATAGTGATGCTTTCCTTGGAAAAACCCGATTCTCTCTCTCCATAATGCTCTCTTGCTACAGAGGTAAAGCAGCAGTATACATTAGGAATGTTTGTCAGGCCTGCTGGGGCTTAAAGTTCTGTCTCGCTGAAGCATGCTGCTTTCAAGAGGAAGTGTTTTTAAGTGTCCACTGCAGTAATTTACCACCCCTTAAGGGCAGATCTGAATACTCTGGAATGACTTCATTCACATTGTTAATTTACAGATTTAAAGCTAAGAGGATTTACCACGCCTCGCTATACACCTACACCTCCCCATGACGTGAACCAGTTTTTTTTATTTTTTTATTTTTATTTTTATTTTTTTATGAGAGAGACCAATGCTTTACTGTACTAGAACAAAAAAACATGAAACAAAACATTCACAAAATATACCACTTGCTGAATTAAACATGCAACATGATGAGGTCATGGGGTACATTTACTATTTTTTTTTAACAGAAGTAGACAATATGCAGTGCAGTATTCAGTATTAAGATAGCAATCCACACTGAACATCATTTAGCATCATTTCTTTGCAGATGCCACTTGGTTTGATATTTTACTTATTTTTATTTACTTATGCATATTTGAATTTCTTCCTTTTTAAGGGTGTTTGCAGTGCCCAGATACCTTTTGGGGCCACTGGAGATTCTCATGCTTTAACACGTGCTTACACACCCTTTCCCCTGAGCAGAGTTGAGCGTGTAATGGTGACACGCCCCCTTTCCTGCCACAGCCGTTGCTGGCTTTGCGCCCAGTCTGTGAAAGGACGGATGGAGAGAAAAAGAAAAAAGAGAAGTCTGGGCCATGACATTTTCAATAACTAAAAAGAGCTATAAATGTAGAGTATAAAAGCAGGAACACTGGCTCTGGACCAAAACCTAGTGAGCTGCCTACATAGGCAGCAATTAAGACATATTAGGCATACTATTTTAAGGGTGTTTTCAGCTTGTTTTATTTACCAAAACAGCTTTTACAATGTTGCATTTTCTTCATGGTTTGGTTCGCTTTCACAAGGAAATTTTTTTAAATTATGTTAATATGTGAGCAGACTGTCCCCTTGTTAGTCAGAAAGGTTGTGCACTGTTCCGGGATTTAGCTCATTCATTGATATGCCGGTTAAAATAGCATACCTAAAAAAATTGTTAATTTTCGAGTTTTGTTTATGTCAGCTTTGCATGGTACAGAATCCACATTCCAATCAGAGATTGCGCTACAAATATACATTATCCATCACTCGAATGGATAGGAGTTGTAAAAGTTCCGTCATTGTTATTTTTATGTCATTTGTTACTTTTTGCATTATTTCTGCATTGAAAATTGCCTGTTCTCTCAATCATAAAACTGAAATAACTACAATAAAAAAATTTTTTTTTAAAAATTAAAAAAATTATATATATATATATATATATATATATATATATATATATATATATATATATATATATATATATATATTGTACATATATATATATATATATATATATATATATATATATATATATATATTGTACATATATATTGTATATATATATATATATATATATATATATATATATATATATATATATATATATATTGTACATATATTTTAAGTTCTTGTTATCCTCTATTTTGACTGCATGAAGCAGGCCATAGAGGATCATGAATGCACTGATAAAATGGTCTACACATTTTAACTTTGTATGTGGTCAGATTTTGTTGTGAATTGTGGTAGATAGATAGATAGATAGATAGATAGATAGATAGATAGAGTCTGGTGGTAAAATGGACACAAGTTTGGTCTTTCATATTTATTTATTTATTTATTTATTTTGGTGTTCATGGTTTCAATTTAGCAATCTTCAGGTGTGAGAGACTCACTAAGTACACACTGGTTCCCTTTCTCACTTTAACTGAACTGGGTTTGGTTCATTTAAAACATACTCTATGGATGGAAACCACCCTTGGATGCATCCTTAGAAGGTAGCTCACTAGGTTTTGGAGCAGAGTCGGTGAGGCATATAGGCTCAGTTAAAAATGAATGCAACATTACCAGGAGCAACACCCATCCATGTGTGTTTGAGAAATGTTCCTCTGTAGAGCTCAACTCGACTCCACGTCCTGTCTATGTGTGCAGCACTCTGAGAATAGAATGTTATTGTTCTCCTCCATCTCCTTTAAGAAATGTCTCCCTTGTGCCAAGTTCAAAGATGGCCATCAAAGGGAAGCCCAGGTGGCTTTACAGCAACTTCTCTCTCTTTCAAACACCCACCCACCCATCTGGAATCATTATCACATGGTTACCACATCCGAGACCAGATGGTGATGTTGTTCATAGTGGTATGGTTGAAGCGAGGTTTTGGGAAGAAAGTTTCTGTGTTAAGATGCCTTTTCACTGTCTCCGACATTCACATACGAAATACGTATCTCTCCCCCTAGTGAGAGTCATGATGAACTGTCACTTTGTCACTTTTGTAAGGGAGAATTGCTACCAAATCTCAGAATGACATGAATGTGTGTGATTTTGTTGAGCAGATGGATGAATTCAATGAAATTCATGATTTATATTCACACAGTAGTTATTTTTTATGATCATTATTTATTAATAATACTGTTTTTTTTTTTAGTTTTTGTGATAATGAACAACCACCACCATAATTCAACAAAAAGGAAGTTGAAATTCATAAATGTGTTTTTAAATACAAAGGTTTTGCATGTATATGACACATGTAAACATTTAATCACAAATTTACTGTAATTCCAAAAGCCTTTTTTTATATTGTTACAATGTGAATGATTATTTCTGAGGTGTACATTCGTAATCATCCAATATACAGATCTAGCAGGTGTTCAGAATAAAGTTTAGTACAAAATCCGTTGATAGTTCTCACTTTGCACTCATTTTCTTTTATTTATTGAATATTCTTATTGAATTTTCATAGCTTTTTTCACATTCTGCAAGTGAAAGTGAAACTGGAGATTTATAGTAAAAAGGATTGAAATATTGATCTGTTTCTCACCCAAAGTGATTGCATCGCTTCAGAAGACATATTAATCCACTGAAGTCATATGGATTACTTTTATGCTGCCTTTATGTGATTTTTAGAGCTTCAAAGGTCTGGCAACCATTCACTTTCATTGAAAGGAGCAGCGGATCTGAAATATTCTTCTAAAAATTCTTCTAAAAACTTTGTGTTCTGCAGAAGAAATAAAGTCATACACATCCGGGATGACATGAGGGTGAGTAAATGTGAGAATTAAAATTTTTGGGTGAACTATCCCTTTAAGGTGGCTCTGATGCATATATTATGCATTATGGTGTTCTGTCCATAACGTTGGAAGTATGTAGATGTTTTGAAACCGATAACGACCCCAATCAGTTATCGTAATAAAAAAAAAAATTAAAAAAACATAAATTAAAAATGGAACTGGAACTGGTTTTAAATAAGAACCGGTTCTCTATTTCCACGATGCAGAAAATGCATACAGAATTGCAGAACTGAGTCGTAAAAACAGAATTAAGTGTAAAACAGGGTATTTCATAGAATATGACAAATTTGGTTTGGAATCAATTCAGATTTGACAATAAATAAAATTCAAAGTGTGATGGCCAATGTTTTGTTGAAAATAATTATTCTAATTTTATTTGTATAATTTTTTATTTTTTTATTTTTTATGAAATTATTATGACTTAATTCAATAAGACTTACAGTTTACTTAAAACACAAAACATTGTAAACTAAAAATAATAATAAAAAAAATACAGAATTTGGGGGAAAAAAATGTAACCGAATTTATGAAAAATGTAAAAACAGATTTCATAGGGCCCTATTCATTCCCAAACCAACTAAACAGCCCTTGGCTTCACGTCTGAAACTCTTAATCAACCAAGGAAGGGGCAATATGCTTGGATCCGTGTTGTTACATAGCCTCCCAGGAGGTCTGTAGTCCATCACTATGCCCCACACTAACTATGAGGTGGCCCACCCCACCTCTGTCTGTCTTTGGGGTGAGAGACTGTATTGTGTGGGTGTATGGGCTGGTAGTCTAAATGGGCCTTTCCCAGGGGCTTAGTGTCTCAATAAGGGGGCTGTGTATACAGTTACGCAAACCATGGGAGATGATGTGTGCCCTGTTTTGGGGGCTAGGCCTTTGTGCCAATCTGAGAGTGTGAGATGGGCATATGGCTGGCGGTGTTTTGAAATTAAATGGGATTTGGTCATTTGTGACCCCATCTGTTTCAAAATATTGTGGATGGTTAGCCAGCCTTCCACAGGATTTCTGCATTCCAACTAGCCACACCATTCTGCAAAAATAAACAGTATCCTGTTGCATATCAGAGGGGCCTGGCTGTATATGAAGGAATTTCTTGGCATGATATAACAAAATATCAAACAAAGTGGCATTATTGTAAAGAAAGATAGCCACTTTGGGGCGAATTCACTAAACAGTTGCACCTCTTTTGCACATGGTATTTCAGAACATAAGCCTGCGTCTTATTTATTGACCATCCGCAATCAGCGCTGAAATAGCACTGCCTCTTGAATATTTAAAGGAATATTTCGGGTTCAATACAAGTTAAGCTCAATCGATAGCATTCATGGCTTAATGTTGATTACCACAAATTAACTACACCTGTGGTTACACTGCTAGGACACCTGTGTGAACTTCATACTCTTGATTTGAAATTATGTTATTTAATGCATTGCAGTTCTGACAGTTTTACATTGCTTAAGTGTTCAAAAGCATTCAAATCATTTTTGGGGCCACTTTTTCGCCATAAATTTTCCAGGTAAACAGAGTATCAGTAAAGGAGTAGGTTTTGTTTGTGAAGCGCCTGCCATGATGTTTTCTTCCTTTCTCTGTGACTCTGTTTCACAGGGTCTGTGTCACAGGGGCCCCCATCTAGGGCTGGGCAATATGTCTTAAAAATATATATCTTGATATTTTCAGCCTATTGACGATATTTGATATATATCTCAATAAATATGTAATGTATTTGCTCTAAAATGGCTCAAAAGTGTTTTTTGATCAGAGGAACCATCATTTCATCCAAACAGCCATTGTAGCCAAGTAGATTAAATATTTTAAAGGCATTAAATAAAAGTCTAATAATTCGTTTTTCATTAAATAAACACAAGCGGGAATGAAATTTAATCATTTTCATTGATATGCACTTTATATTTCATACATAATGATACATAGTAGCTAAATATAAAGCATTATTTACCTTCAAATGTTTTTACTAGGGATGCACCAATACCACTTTTTCTCTTCTGATCCGATTCCGATATCGGAAATCTCAGTATCGGCCGATACCGATCCCGATGCGATACCAGTGTTGTTTTTTTGCATAATCAGTTTAGAATATCTTTACATTATTGTGTGGAACTAATTGGGTGTACTCTAATTTGTAAAGAAGCGCAAACCTCTAACTACACATTATTTCAATATAAATGTATTGCTTATTAAGAAAAACTTTATTGTTAACTCGTCTACTGGATAGTGTAGCAGCACAATTAACGGTAATTCCAGTATAAGTCATCAGTAGAAAAGACGCCGTTTTTTTTTGTTTGGTTTTTTGGGGCAAAATTCTTTCAACTTTAAAGGATTCAGATCTCTTTTTTTGTTCAATTTATTTGTAAGATATCAGCTCACTTTTCATTCAAAAGTTATTTTTTGGAACCCATTCAACTTAAATGTTATTATAATTTATAAACAAATGATAATAATAAAACTTTATTATAATAGTAATATATAGTAATATATCTCAATCGTGCACCTTTAACTTCTAAACCCTCACGCTTTTATTTTGACATTCTGAACTCTCCAGGACATCCTGTATGTGTCTTGTTTGTAGGCAAGTTCAGTCGTTTAATTCACTTCTTATTCAAATTCTGGTAAAAAAGCACCTCCAGTGCCGTTCTAAATGCATATTATAAGTGAACCGAACTTTTGAGCATCTACATCTGAGATGTTGTTCGTGAGTAGCACTCAAATATTGCATACCGCGTGAAGGCTAAAAATAGGTGCGCGTGTGTGTGTAAACAGAGCAGCGCCATTCACTGACGTGCTGGAGCTGCGCGTGCATTTTATATATTTACTTATTAAACACAGCCTTTTGTGATTCACAGAGCTATTGCACGTCTTCAAGTGGCATTGAATAAAATGCACGAGTCATATGAACTACTTTAATTGTGTTTTAATGGTTCTTTTATGTCATTTTTTGAGCTTGACAGTAATGAACATGACTAACACACAGTATCGGATTTGGATCGGGCTCGTTAGACCAATACCCGATATGTCTAAAAACGTCAGTATCGGAGCCGATAACGATCCAGGTATCGGATCGTTGCATCCCTAGTTTTTACTGTGCAAAGCTACTTCACTGACTTATCATTGCATAGGTCTAAATTATTACTGTGGGACACGTCAGGTTGATTATTATAATATAATGCTGAATCATCATCATTATTCTGATTATTAGATTTGCGTTATACAAATGTAATATATTTCTGTCCTGTTTACTTCATCGTCACCTGGGGCTTTTATTTTGACACCAAAAGTGCTGCAGTATTTACTTCAACTTCACAAGGAGCTTTTATTTCGACACAGAAAAGGCAATAGACCTTTTTCACACTTCGGGATTGGAACGCGGAAGTAAATAATTGCAGGGTAAACTTCGACAGTGGTGAATGGGAGACCACAGCAAATATTATTTTCACTTACCCATTTGCTCCAAAAAATCCACTATTACATTTGAATGACTTTCCAGAAGAAGAAAAAATAGAGAGCAGTGTATTAAGACAGTCAGATGGGAGAAGATGCCACATTTACTGTCACTCTCTCAGCAGCTGTAATAGAACCCCCCTTTCAGCTGTAGTAATTCGTATTTTAAAACTGATTCCAGGGTAATATAACACAAAGCATAATGTTATAAACTTACACTCAATATTAAAAAATATATATCATATAAAAAATATTGCTAGATTTACGCTGCTAAATAAGGCGTAAACACGTCATCACAGTCTGTGAAAAAGGTCTATGTGTATTTGACAGGTTACGATGTTCTGCATTTCATGAAACACTGCAATCTACTTTTCTGTTGTTCTGTGCCACGTTTGTAGGTTTGTATAATATCTTGTAACAGTTACTAATGTTTGGAATTGTGCAAATGCTTGAACCTGCATTACTTTGATTTCACAATGCACGTGAACTGATGTGAGAGCGCCGCCATGCACATGCACACAGATCAGCAACGTTTGTTCTGAATCACACACAGACATTATCTGTCTTTAAATCACAGCCTTTTGTGGATTAATAATCACATATGACCAACTTGCCATTTTGATGTTATTTTAATTGTGCAGCCCTGAAGGATCGTGAAATTAGTCTACTGATGTGCTCTTTATGAAACTTAATGGGCAGATGAAAGCACATTAAAATCATTGCGATATTCACGATATTGGTCAATTTTACATCGTCAGCAAAATTATCATGATTATATTGTTAATATTCGATATATCGCCCAGCCTTACCCCCATCTCAATGTCAGGAATGCAGACAAGTCTTGCTCTCAGCTCAACTGAGCTTAGATTGAGACATTTTACTGTCTGCCCTGTCTAGCGCGCTCTCTCTATCTCTCTCTTTCTCTGTTTGTCCTATCCTGTGGCTCACTCAATATTCATTCTTGTGTGGAGCATGCTTGAAGAAAAATGCTAGATATGTTTTAGTACATGTTTGCAAAATGGGGGAATTTCAGTGTTTTGATTGCAGGCATATTATAGCAAACTTTCACCCAAAGATGAAAATTCTGTTGTTATGTCATAGAACTATGTTGTCTTTTTCTATGGAACACAGCAGGAAAATATTTTAAGAATCGTTATGCAGCTTTTTACGAATATAAGAGTGGAGGATGAGATTTGAGAGTTTTTCAGTGAATAATGAACAGCTTTTCTGTCAGTCTTCACATAGAGCTATTGTATGGCTTCAGAAGACTCGAAATATTGTCTACGAGTCATATGGACTACTTTTATGTTGCTTTTATCAGGTTTTCTTTCACATTTTGGAGCTTAGCAGCCATTTAATTATCTGTCATTGTATGGCAAAGCATTATATAAAGATTCTTCAAAATATCTACTCCACAGAAATCAAAGAATAATTGCAAAGGGTGTGGAACAACATGAGTTAAAGGAACATTCCAGGTTCAATACAAGTTAAGCTCAATCGACAGCATTTGTGGCATACGACAGCATTTTAGTGCCACAAAAAAAAAAAAAAAATCTAACATTTCGAAAATAAATTCATAATATTTTGAGAAAAAATAAAAATTATGAGAATAAAGTCATAATATTTTGAGAATAAAGTCAAAATGACACGATTTAAAGTCGTAATATTTCGAGAATAAATTAAAAATTATGAGAATAAAGTCATAACATGAGATTAAAGACAAAATATTTAGAGAATAAAGTTTTAGGCAAATTTGTTTGAGTAGTCAGAATTACGAGTATAAAGTCATAATGTATTTCGTGAATAAAGTCAAAATTACGAGAATAAAGTTGTAATATTTTGAGAATAAAGTCAAAATTACGAGAATAAAGTTGTAATAGTTTGAGAATAAAGTCAAAAATATGAGAATAAAGTCATAATATTTCGAGAATAATGTAAAAATTCAGAGAATAAAGTCGTAATATTTTGAGAATAAAGTCAAAATTACAGAGAATAAAGTTGTAATATTTCGAGAATAAAGTCAAAATTACGAGTATAAAGTCATAATATTTCGAGAATAAAGTCAAAATTACGAGTATAAAGTCGTAATATTTCGTGTATAAAGTCAAAATTCTGAGAATAAAGTCGTAACAGTTTGATAATAAAATCAAAATTACGAGTATAAAGTCATAATATTTTGAGAATAAAGTCAAAATTCAGAGAATAAAGTCGTAACAGTTTGATAATAAAATCAAAATTACGAGTATAAAGTCGTAATATTTTGAGAATAAAGTCAAAATTACGAGTATAAAGTCATAATAGTTTGATAATAAAATCAAAATTACGAGTATAAAGTCGTAATAGTTTGATAATAAAATCAAAATTCTGAGAATAAAGTCGTAACAGTTTGATAATAAAATCAAAATTACGAGTATAAAGTCGTAATAGTTTGATAATAAAGTCAAAATTAAGAGTATAAAGTCGTAACAGTTTGATAATAAAATCTAAATTCTGAGAATAAAGTCGTAACAGTTTGATAATAAAATCAAAATTACGAGTATAAAGTCGTAATAGTTTGATAATAAAATCAAAATTACGAGTATAAAGTCGTAATATTTTGAGAATAAAGTAAAAATTCTGAGAATAAAGTCGTAATAGTTTGATAATAAAATCAAAATTACGAGTATAAAGTCGTAATATTTTGAGAATAAAGTCAAAATTCTGAGAATAAAGTCGTAACAGTTTGATAATAAAATCAAAATTACGAGTATAAAGTCGTAATATTTTGAGAATAAAGTCAAAATTCAGAGAATAAAGTCGTAACAGTTTGATAATAAAATCAAAATTACGAGTATAAAGTCGTAATATTTTGAGAATAAAGTCAAAAATTACGAGTATAAAGTCATAATAGTTTGATAATAAAATCAAAATTACGAGTATAAAGTCGTAATAGTTTGATAATAAAATCAAAATTCTGAGAATAAAGTCGTAACAGTTTGATAATAAAATCAAAATTACGAGTATAAAGTCGTAATAGTTTGATAATAAAGTCAAAATTACGAGTATAAAGTCGTAACAGTTTGATAATAAAATCTAAATTCTGAGAATAAAGTCGTAACAGTTTGATAATAAAATCAAAATTACGAGTATAAAGTCGTAATAGTTTGATAATAAAATCAAAATTACGAGTATAAAGTCGTAATATTTTGAGAATAAAGTCAAAATTCAGAGAATAAAGTCGTAACAGTTTGATAATAAAATCAAAATTACGAGTATAAAGTCGTAATATTTTGAGAATAAAGTCAAAATTACGAGTATAAAGTCATAATAGTTTGATAATAAAATCAAAATTACGAGTATAAAGTCGTAATAGTTTGATAATAAAATCAAAATTCTGAGAATAAAGTCGTAACAGTTTGATAATAAAATCAAAATTACGAGTATAAAGTCGTAATAGTTTGATAATAAAGTCAAAATTACGAGTATAAAGTCGTAATATTTTGAGAATAAAGTAAAAATTCTGAGAATAAAGTCGTAATAGTTTGATAATAAAATCAAAATTACGAGTATAAAGTCGTAATATTTTGAGAATAAAGTAAAAATTCAGAGAATAAAGTCGTAATAGTTTGATAATAAAATCTAAATTCTGAGAATAAAGTCGTAACAGTTTGATAATAAAATCAAAATTACGAGTATAAAGTCGTAATAGTTTGATAATAAAATCAAAATTACGAGTATAAAGTAATATTTTGAGAATAAAGTCAAAATTATGAGTATAAAGTCATAATAGTTTGATAATAAAATCAAAATTACGAGTATAAAGTCGTAATAGTTTGATAATAAAGTCAAAATTACGAGAATAAAGTCATAGCATTATGGGAGCTCTCGGTTCATGAATGAGGTGTTAGTACACCTTTGGGCGCCTGTCAAGTGAGGTGCGAGATACAGGCTTGCTCTCAAGTGAAGCGAAAAATAATTGGAACTGCTGTGAATTATATAGGTCCTTTTCAAGACATTGTGTAGATTCACTAAACAGTTGCACAAATTTTGCACATGGTATTTCATATCAAAAACCTGCATCTTATTCATTAACCACCCGCAATCTATTTTAGCAGACGCAATCACCACTGAAATTGTGCTGTGTCTCGAGTATTTAAAAGAAGTCCTTGTCATTCCTTTTGGCAAAAACACGCTCCTTTCTGTGTAAAATTAGGCTCATTGTATATTGCGCTTCAGTCACAAAAAAATGCCTGCTTCAATTTAGATTGCGCTGTTACCGCAAATAAAAGTAGGTGATAAAATGAACTGTATTTTTTCAACTCATCATATCAGCAGTAATTCATCAAACACTGATCAAATGATGGAGAAGAGCATTATATGTTGGCATATAGCCTATCCAGATGCGCTGTGTAGTCAAGGGCCGGGTTTCCGAAGCACTAAGTAGGACGTTAGTAGCACTTAAGTTGTACTTAATCTCTAAGGTGCGTTTCCCAAAAGCATCGTTATCTAAGTAGTTTGTAAAAACATTCGTAAATTAACGAGAGTTTTGAACCTCTCTGAAGTCCATTAAGTGCAACTTAAACGTACCTTTCTGGCATCTTTCATAGTCTGTCAAAGACAATGGGGCATTTAATAAATTGTATTTACATATTTTGATAATTGGAAAGCCATTGTAAACTATTTCAGAGGATAAATAAAAATAAAAAATCGCTATGAAATCAATAGGCAGTCTGTGCATGCAACATGATCTAAATTACAAGAAACGTAATATAGTATAAAATTATATTAGCATTCTTTGATATGCATAATTGTAATGGCAATAGAAAGATGATATGTTCTTATTAAACAGATTATTTAAGTAGACATACGTGAGTAATGTGACCATGCAGTTTAAAACTTAAATAAATATGCCTAATAAATCATTAAAATTTGGTTAACAAAGGAGATTAGAGTGAGTGTGCAATGAGAGATTCCCTCTCTCTCTTCCTCCTCCTCTTCCTTCTTCCTCCAATGGATGTTTCAAATCGGCTCGCCTATAGTCTTTTTACAAGGCAGTAACAAATTGCATGATGCATAATGGCAGTAAGGCTACAAGTACACAGTACCTTCAACTAACCAGATGATCTATTAATATTTAGACAGGTCTATGAATAGTTCAGTACAGATTCCTGTCATTTTAATCCTGTTCTGGATTCAGTGTTCTGCAGCATGCTAATAAATAGCGCATTTACCAGGCACAAATTCATAGTGAATGTGGCAACCCCTCAGTTATAGTATTGTTTTGAGAGCAAAAACCAACAAAAAAGCAGACCATGTCTGGGTTTCCCAATAACGTTGTAACTTAAGCGTTTACGATCATCTTAACTAATGTCGCTCATTATTTACCTTGACAAAGCACCAACTTTTATTAACTATTACAGAATTTTATTTTAAAAATAATAATGGCTTTAGTAAAATGGGGTTTCAAATAGTTCTCAACTTCATAGAGATGAATGAAAGTGACACGAGAAATGCATGTAACATGAATGCACGTGATGTGGGCTCTCACGTAGCCTAAAGTTTTGTTTCTTTGGCTGGGATCTGAATAGATGCACAAAGAACAGGATTAAAATGACGGACGTCAGTACTGAACTATAGACCAATGTAAATATGAATAGATCATCTGGTTACAGTTCTGGACACTGTGCACATGTAGCCTTCCCCTGAATAAATTCAATAATTGCAAAAAAAAAATAAAAAAAATAAATTGTGCTTGACTACACAGTGCATCTGGATACAATCATGGGAAAAAGAAAGTACACCCTCCTTGAATTCTATGGTTTTATGTATCAGGACATAATAAAAATCATCTGGTCCTTAGCAGGTCTTAAAATTAAATAAATACAACCTCAGATGAACAACAACACTTGACATATTACACCATGTCATGATTTATTTAACAAAAATAAAGCCAAAATGGAGAATCCATGTGTGAAAAATTAAGTACACCCTTACTGCTTCCATAGGAATTAAGAGGCTAAGTAGTAGCCAGGTGCTGCTAATCAAATGCCCTTGATTAATTGATCATCAGCAAGTGTGACCACCTCTATAAAAGCTGAAGTTTTAGCAGTTTGCTGGTCTGGAGCATTCAGGTGTGTGTTAACACAATGCCAAGTAGGAAAGACATCAGCAATGATCTCAGAGAAGCAATTGTTGCTGCCCATCAATCTGGGAAGGGTTTTAAAGCCATTTCCAAACAATTTAAAGTCCATCATTCTACAGTGAGAAAGATTATTCACAAGTGGAAAACATTCAAGACAGTTGCCACTCTTCCTAGGAGTGGACGTCCCAGCAAATTCACCCCAAGGTCAGACCGTGCAATGCTCAGAGAAATTGCAAAAAACCCTAGAGTTACATCTCAGACTCTACAGGCCTCAGTTAGCATGTTATATGTTAAAGTTCACGACAGTACAGTTAGAAAAAGACTGAACAAGTATGGTTTGTTTGGAAGGGTTGCCAGGAGAAAGCCTCTTCTCTCTAAAAAGAACATGGCAGCATGGCTTAGGTTTGCAAAGTTGCATCTGAACAAACCACAAGACTTCTGGAACAGTGTCCTTTGGACAGACGAGACCAAAGTGGAGATGGTGAAAACCAAACACAGCATATCAGCACAAACACCTCATACCAACTGTCAAGCACGGCGGTGGAGGGGTGATGATTTGGGCTTGTTTTGCAGCCACAGGACCTGGGCACCTTGCAGTCATTGAGTTGACCATGAACTCCTCTGTATACCAAAGTATTCTAAAGTCAAATGTGAGGTCATCTGTCTGACAGCTAAAGCTTGGCTGAAATTGGGCCATGCAACAGGACAATGATCCCAAGCACACCAGAAAATCTACAACAGAATGGCTGAAAAAGAAAAGAATCAAGGTGTTGCAATGGCCCAGTCAAAGTCCAGACCTCAACCCGATTGAAATGCTGTGGTGAGACCTTAAGAGAGCTGTGCATGAACAAATGCCCGCAAACCTCAATGAACTGAAGCAACGCTGTAAAGAAGAGTGGGCCAAAATTCCTCCACAACGATGTGAGAGACTGATAAAGTCATACAGAAAACGATTAATTGAAGTTATTGCTGCTAAAGGTCATTCTACAAGCTACTGAATCAGAAGGTGTACATGGCTTTTCCATTTTGGCTTTGTTTTTGTTAAATAAATCATGACACGGTGTAATATGTCATGTGGTGTTGTTCATCTGAGGTTGTATTTACCTAATTTTAAGACCTGCTAAGGACCAGATGATTTTTATTATGGCCTGATACGTAAAACCATAGAATTCAAGGAGGGTGTACTTTCTTTTTCCCATGACTGTATATGCCAAGCTATAACACTCCCCTTCATCATTAGTGTTTGATGAATTACTGCTGATACGATGGGATGAAAATGTTCACAAACATATCTTTTAAATAAAATTCACTTTTACTACTTTTTACTACTTTTATTTGTGGTAATAGCGCAATCTAAATTGCGGCAGGCAATTTTTATGAATGAAGCGAAATCTACAATGAGCCTAATTTACATAGAATGGAGGCATGTTTGCTCCTTGTGTGAGGTTACTTTCCTCAAAATATTTTTTATTCTCGTAATTTTGACTTTATTCTCAAAATCTTACAACTTTAATTTCATAATGCTATGACTTTATTCTCAAAATTTTGACATAAAAAAATATTTATTATTATTATTTTTTTTTTATGTGGCAATAAAATGCCATGGCATAGTGTTGATTACCACAAAAAAATAAATAAAAGAAATTAATAAATAATCGACTTGTCCCTCTTCCCCTTCCCCTCGTCCCCCATTTTCTTAAGAAAAAAAAAATACAAAAATGGAGGTTAAAGTGAGGCACTTACAATGGAAGTGAATGGGGCCAATTTTTAGAGGATTTAAAGGCAGAAATGTGAAGCTTATAATTTAAGCACACATTAATTCTTCTGTTAAAACTTGTGTATTATTTGAGCTGTAAAGTTGTTTAAATTGATGTTTTTACAGTCGTTTTAGGGTTTATGGCATTACGTCACCATGGCAACAAAGTTGTAAAATTGGCTATAACTTTACACAGGTAAGATTAGTAAGTGATTTTATCACACTTAAATCAGGTTAACATGCATATTGTTTATGTCTTGTGTCTATGCTTTTTAAACAGTGAGTATTTTAGCATTTACGTACTGGCCCTATTCACTTCCATTGTAAGTGCCTCACTATAACATTGATTGTTGTTTTTGTTTTTTTTAAAGAAAAGGAGGGGCAAGTCAAAGTTAATTTTTGTGGTAATCAATATTATGCCACAAATACTGCTGATTGAGCTTACCTTGTATTGAACCCAGAATATTCCTTTAATAATGATAGATTTTTCATTTTTGGGTGAACTATACATTTAATAGTTCATTTAATTCCTTTAAAACAGTGGTATTGTTACTTATGATCACTAGATCCTCTTAGATCTAAATGTAGAAGAGAATATATTGATAGCATTTGTTACTGTCACTGCTTTATCACAAACTGAGCAAACGCAAACACCCAACAACAGGTGATGGATTGCAATCTCTATAGTAGCTGTATCTGAAGATTATGATGGCATCATCCTATCTGCGCCTTGCAGCATCTTTTAAAGAACCGCAGAGCTCAGACATGGGGCTGCTGCCCGGCATAATGATTGTTCCTGGTTAATTAGATTAGGCAAATCACATTAAGTTGGTGCCGAGGCGTGTCCTGATGGAGGAATGGAAAGGAGACCGTGTCATTGCTGGCACATAGCCATCAGTGTCACACTGTCCCATGCAGATCCATTCCTGTGAGTTCTGCAGATAAGCAGTCATTGTTCAGTCCATCCATAGTGATTGTGTGTTGAGAGAAGGCTGCATCAATCAAACTCTCAAGCAGGATTTCAGCTTGGATTGCATTGTGTTGTAGACATAATATAGACTGGTTTAAATGTTATAGAATCTTTCCCATATTGGATGCTGACTGGTCAATACAATGTTCCAGACTTGCTTAAAGACTTGACACAGTAACGGCTATGATGTGAAACACATGGTCACCTTGCTATCTTGTATATCACTGTGCAGCACCCATAGAGGACATCTCTTATCCTACATGTTAGGGACTATATCTTTTAGCGGAAGGATCAGATTAAATAAAATCCTTCCCCAAATTCACTCCATTGGTTAAGGCAATGTTGCTGCAAAGTTTTCGGGCTAAGGCAATGCTTTTATTGGGTTTACAGCAAAGTCTAAAGGGCAGTGTTTCACAATGAATGCAAATGCACAATGTAACATAGCTGAGCAAATACCTAAGAGTAAATGATGTCACAGGTTAAATTACCACAAATATCTGTCATCGGGCATGTAAGCAGAGCTGAATATAAAACAAAGAATGCAATCAGCAGCTCATTATCAGCAAATGAGTTTGTTTTACTTCTTCACATATCTGCTGATCAACATACAAACATTACGAACGCTCAGGAAAAATGAGTTCAGACATCATTATGGAAAATAAAAACCAGGCAGGCTTTTAGAGGAGCACAGTCGATCAGACTCTTTCATGTCCTAATAAACAGTTCCAGCTTCAGGGCTCAACAATAAGATGTTTTTTTTAGCAACAGATCTTTTAGAGATGCACCAATCCCATACTTACTTACCTTTTTAAATGATCAGGTATTTCTTCCTAAATAAAAGCCATACTATTGTATAATAAAATGGTAATAATCATTATAATATTGCACTATAATAATAATAATAATAATAACAGTAATAATAATTGTTGTTGTTGTTACTATTGCTATTCATAATTATTATAACAACAATTAAAATAATCTAGTTGTTTTTCTGTTTTCTCTATTTTATAATTAAATGTAAAGTTAGAGGTTTGTGTTAAGTTAAATAGATTTTTAAACTGATTAAAAAAAAAAAAAAAAAAAAAAACATTTATATCAGATTAGTATCAGCCAATACCAAGAATTTGGGTTTAGGTTTCCGGAAAACAAATAATACAAGAATTGTGTTTAATCGAAATAACTGAAAATTACAAAGCTATAATGTAACTCCATAGCAGGACCATACATTTTCCATAAATTCTCCTTCCTGCCCAGTAGGTGGTGATATGCATGAAGAATGCAAATCGCTAAAAACAAAAGAAGAAAGTGAAAGTGGGGATTTATAGTAAAAAAAGGTCTTAAATATTAATCTGTTTCTCAAAAACACCTATCATATCGGTTCTGAGGATATGAATTTAACCACTGGAGTCTCATGGATTCCTTTTATGCTGCCTTTATGTGCATTTTGGAGCTTCAAAACTTTGGTACCCATTCACTTGGATTGTGAGAACCTACAGAGCTGAAACAATTTTTAAAAAAACATCTTAGTTTGTGTTCATCCAGGGGCGCAACTACACATTTCTGAGTGGGTATGCAAAACTAAATTTTTTGCCCCATGTATCTGTCAAGCGAGGGGAGGGGAGTGTCATCCATTATAAGCGTGGGGGGGGGGGGGTTGTTGGAGGGGTCGAGGAGGCCAATTGCACCACCTTTAGTAGAGCCTTCGGCTCCATACCTTGCATATATGGTTTTTGCGCCTCTGTGTTCAGCAGAAGACAGAAAGTTAAACACATCTGGGATGGCATTAGGGTGAATAAATGATGAGAGAAATTTTACTTTTGGGTGAATAATCCCTTTAAAACAGTGTGCAATACGTCACAGAATAAGTTTGCAAAGCAAATACCAAATTTTGTAAAAATGCTGCACTGGCCCTATAAGTCAAGTGACAGTTCAGTCTGGCCCAAATCTCTCTCCATGGCCCTGGGGCTTTTTTTTTATTGTTGAGTCCTATGCTTACATAACACACCTGCAGCAGCCCAAATCCTGTCCACACCGTTCTTGTTTTTGGACGGCCTCTTTCTCCCCTCTCGGCTCCTACTGAGGGTGAAGGACTCATTCCAACCTTCAAGTGCAGCTGCACCATTTCCAAAAAAGGTTCTCTGTTTCACTGGCAATAATCTATGTTTCACTTTAGAGACAAAAAGAACAAGTTCTTGGCAATTTCAACATTTTGTTTTTCTTTAGTTAAGCTCCTCCTCTTGTACATGCACACACTCATGGAAGAATAGAAACATATTACTTAAATGGACATTTTTACATTTTGTTCTTCAACATAAATTACACCAAGTCATACTTTAAGCATGATTTTTAAAACAGCTGTTTTTTATGAAGGCAACATAAGGACTACAACGGCTGTCTGATTCGTCAAGCGCGTAAATTGTTTGTAATTTTTGGGATCTGAACTCCAATCATTGGTCACCCTGTTAAAGGGATAGTTCACCCAAAAATTAAAATTCTCTCATCATTTACTTACCCTTTTGCCGTCCCAGATGTGTATGACTTTCTTGCTTCTTCAGGACATAAACAAATATTTTTAGAAGAAAATCTCAGCTCTGTAGGTCCATACAATGCAAGTGAATGGTGACCCAAACTTTGAAGCTCCAAAATGCACATGATGGTAGCATAACATTCGTCATGCACTAGGAAGTGTGATCGAGCTTGAACTCATGATCGTACCTAGAGACTGCAAACATTTTGTTCTGTTCTCACATAAAACTAATTAGATTGCTTCTGAAGACATGGATTAAACCACTGGAGTCTTATGGATTACTTTTATGCTGCCTTTATGTGCTTTTTTGAGCTTCAAAGTTTCGGTCACCATTCACTTGCATTGAATGGACCTAATTGTTTTATTTTTTTTTATCATAACAGTTTTTTTTTTTTTTTTTTTTTACAAATTGCCTGCAAAGGTCATGTTTAAGGCAAGACTCTGTGTGATCCATGTTATGTTACAAAATGTGAACATCTCTTTAAGTAATATTAACCACAGGGCTTATTTAACCCATACATCGAAAACTTAAAGCTCAAGTTAAGAGTCTATGTAAGAAATCTAGAAGAGTATAGGAAAGAGAGAACAGGAAGATTTTTTTTTATAGATAATTTTTTTTTTAGCTGTATTGCACAGCCCTATTGTTTTTATTTAACAAGCATCCTTAAAGTTTCTCAGAAATAATCCTTGTATCCTTTTCCTCCGCAGCCTGAAGAGTTTGAAGCCGTCCATTCCCACACCTTCCGACTCAAGACGTTCAAGAAGGGCAAGCATTGCGGCGTGTGCAAGCAGACTGTAAACAATGAGGGACTCATCTGCAGAGGTCTGTCCAGGGGAGGATGTGGGGGGGATCTTCCAGTAGTGACATCTGCCTGTCTGATGAGATCTAATGGGGAAAGGTCAAGATGAAATGCTGGAGAGCAGAGTGCAGAAGTGACAGATGCTGCCAGTGTCCAGTCACTCAGTTCCTCTAATGAAACATAATCATTAACCTGATTAGCTACTGAGGGAGAGTGCAGCATTATATGAAGGGCTATTAAAGCAGTTGGGGACCAGATAGCAGACTTTTGACTTCCGGCATAAAGTCTGGTCCACTTTGAAGTTTATTTTAGCCAAGAAACACCCAATTAGACCAACATGAAAGCACCCAACCACAGTTTGGGTGCTTATAATTATAGTTAATTATAATTATTATTTGTTTTGGTTTTATATGCCATTTAGGGCAGAGTTTATTTGAAGTAATTCATATTACAATTAGGGCTGTCAACAGGGCTGAGGAACTATATTCGAACTTTTCACTGAAATGTTACCATTATTTCACGGGATGGGGGGATCTACAAGACATCTGATTTTTAAAACGACGTTGTCTCCTACATCCACAAAAGGGCGCTACAAATCAGCATAAACCAATCAGCACCGTGTTGTATCAATTGTTTATTGCAAAGAACATCTGGCTGTTAACAAATGTGCGTAAAATGATAATGTCAAAAGATGTAGCCAGTTTATATTCTCAAATATTAACTATGGCACCGGTATAGACTACTGTGCACCAATAAGTTAAAATAGAACCGCCAATTGAAGCGTTTCTTTAACATTTTTAGTACTACCTTTAGTACTATTTTTGAGTACTACCATGTACTCAAACTTCATAATACCGGCGGTACCACTCATTAAATACAGTTGTATGTTTGTACCTAATGCTTATGCAGCGAGACGCTAATTAGAGAACAAGACCTCCACCTATGGGGGCGTTCACTCAGAATGCGTTCGGCTTTCTCTATGCAAGCATCCGCTTGATGGACGTCTTTGACTGGTGCGTCGTGTCTTGCAGTTTTGTGCAGTAACGATGCGTTTTTTTACATGCTGTGTCAATTTAAAAGGAAATTCAACCTTTAAAACACGTGTCGAGACACCCGCGCTCCGTTTTATTCATTGCACTGCCCCTGTTTTAGCCAGTGCTTGGCACACATCCAAAATTGTAATGCTCATTTAAACATTTGAATTTTGGATGTGTGCATTTTTATCTTAAATTTGACAAATATTCAGATTTTTATTTGACAGCCTTACCTGCAATGCCACAACAGACTGGCATGGAAAAATTCTAGCGCAGCGAAGAAATAAGTGGAAATGTGTATACAATTTGCGTTCAAAATTGTTGTCCATTCAAATGTAATAATAACTAGTAATAAACTACTAATAACTGTAATAGCTAGTGATTATGTCACAGAAAACAAAGCATAATATTAAGTTCTGCTTATGTATATATCAAGTTAACTTACTACTTAGTGCCTCAAACAAAACTTTGAGTATGTATTTAAGATTTGATGCCACTAATCTGCTAAACCTTGGCAAATCCAGTGGGTTAGTTCTTCCACAAAAGCATTGTAGACTTCAGGAAATTGGTTAAAATATCTGGGCTGTTATCTGAAAGGTTGTAGGTTCAAACCATAGTCAATTCTAGACCCTATAAATAAATCGAACTCTCTCTGCACTCTGAAAAGGAGCTGCATTGTGGAAGTGGTGCATGGAGAATGTACAATTGCTCAGTAACGCATTGGTCAGCCATAAAAATCCATAGATTTTTAAAATGTCAAGTCATCATGGGTATGTATTAACCTTGAGTGCTGTCTATATAGTTGATTGTTGTATGTTTGTGTTCATAGTGTTCGTATACATCTCAAGTTGGTGTCATTATACTTAGAGCTGTAGGCATTTAACCCTTTGATCGTAAAGATCCTGGGTAATGATTTCCATTCAAGACAGATCTGTCATTGTCACATGTCCCTTTTGAATGTGTCCCATCTGAGTGTCATTGAGTTAAGTCCAGTTAAGACTATTAGCTGATTGTGTGAACTGTCTTAAAGAGCTGCTTTCACTTTTTGGTGTACCTCACCACAAAAAGGGGTGAGGCCTCCATACTGAGCTGATTGCTGAAGACTTTGAGATGCAAAGGAAAAAATAGAGAGGTTTATATTCCTCTTTGTGTCTGGATTGTCCATTGATGGTTAAATCATGTAGGCTGTTTTTTAAAGGAATAGTTAATTTGAGAATTAAAATTCTGTCATAATTTATTCCCACTCATGCCACTGCAAACTCGTATACTTTTCAAAGTATACTTAATTTGACTGTGCGCACATACACAGGTGGTTGACGCATGCACGCTCCGACTGCTATGAGAGACTGGACTGTTTCTCTTCAGGAGTTTAGATAAATATGTCATTATATTCCTTAAGACTCTGGTCATATGGGTTTGGAACAACATTAGGCTGAGTAAATGATGACATATTTTCATTTTGGGGTGATCTGACCCTTTAATTACAAAAGTCAAATTTCTGCACATGTAGTAATACTAATACTATCTAATAACAACAGTCTATCTGCTTTCACCCTGAGTTTTATGAACAGTTAATTTGGATTGACTGGCTTCACGTGCTCTTGTAAACTGATATATATATGAATTATGTCTGAGTAAAGTTTGTTTGAAAGGACCCATACCTGCACTTAAATCTTTAGAAAGATAAGCATCCTGCCACGATGGTCATAAAATGAAGCACAGTGTAGTTTTACCACAGGCAGCTGTGACTCGTCTAACGGTAAATAAAGCATGCAATCTGCAGGTCTGATCACAGCAGAGCACTCGTCATGAAAACAGCCTTGAATGAGGAGGTCAGACTGATCTGATCTGCAAAATGAATATGGGTTGTTGTCATTTTTGCAGCTTGAAGTAATTGCAGACATGTGTATTAAGGGTTTAAAGTCTCTGGTTGTGTAGTATTGCTTGTCTATTAGAGTGAGAGAAAATAAGGGTTCAAAATAAATTAATCTTAATCAGCAGCATTTGTTTCGACTCTCCTTTTCGTTAAAAAAAGGTTACAGTGAGGCACTTACAATGGAAGTGAATGGGGCCAATTTTTGGAATGTTTAAAGGCAGAAATGTGAAGCTTATAATTTTATAAAAGCAATTACATTAATTCTTCTGTTAAAACTTGTGTATTATTTGAGCTGTAAATTTGTTTAAATCATTGTTTTTACAGTCGGTTTAGTGCATTAAGTCGCTATGGCAACACAGTTGTAAAATAGGATATAACTTTACATATAAAAGGTTAGCAAGTGGTTTTATCATACTAAAATCATTTTAACACAAGCTGTTTACGTCTTGTGGCTTTACTTTTGAAACAGGGAATATTTTAACGTTTACAGATTGGCCCCATTCACTTCCATTGTAAATGCCTCACTGTAACCCAGAATTTTGCTTTTTTTAAGAAAAGGAGGGACTAGTTTGAATAATTTTTTGTGGTAGTCAACATTATGCCACAAATGCTATCGCTTGAGCTTATCTTGTATTGAACCCGATACACTTTAGCAGATATAGTTTAGCAAAGGCGGAACAAGACATCTTGAGACTGCGAAGCACGGTCTGCGTTCAATAAAGCGTCAGAACATGCCATACATCCCCCTGCAGAGCCCCCCTGGTCTGTAACATGAGCTCATCTGATTATTTTAATTTCAGTGAGAGTGAAAGCAGTGTGCCTGACTCTGGCATGAGTCATTGTTGTTTCTCGTTTGCTTTTCAATGCCATCAATAGATCTGGCGTGATCTGTCAATGCTTTGCGCCAGTATAAACACCTCAGGCACAGCACTAAGGTGACCCCGAGAAATGAAATGGGGAATGTGTGCGTAAAAATAGCCTTTTCTGTGGTTTCATTAGAATTCCATCCCTGCCTTTGGACACTGAGATTGTTTTCCTTTTACAGACAAAATGCAAAATCTCCTCTGATCGCCCTCAGGGGGCAGAATGAAACACAGGCGGCTTTTGAAGAGAATTATGGTGTGCTGGATTTGTGCGAGTGTGTGCACACATGGCAAACACATGCAAGTGGATACCGCACTCACACACACACACACACACACACACACACTCTTCAGCAAAGTTGAAGCCGGTTTACTCAAAGGAGTAAGTAAACATACACCCTTTAAAGCTGAAGTGTGTTATTTAAATAGCAAAAAATATTGGATTGGAGGATTTACACACTTACTGTATAGGTCAGATAGAACCAGGGGTCCGAAATCAACTTTTTCATTAAGGGGCAATATTTGATTTCCAGGGGCATTTATTACCTTTACAAGGGCATTTTTTTTTTTTTTCATCCTTGTGTTATAGTTTAAACAGTTAATTCAATTTAAAAAATGGCATGTTTCAATAATTACAAAATGGCATGATCTGTACATTGCATACTGTGCATTGTTACTGAAACAAAACGTTTTTCTCATGTACATATTTCCAAACATTTTAGCTATTGAATTAACATAGCTTACAAAACTAATGCACCGACATAGAGGAGGAGATGACAGCATTTCTCCAGATTTCACATCGAGGCTATTTTTCCAGATATTATATTTGTTGATATTAATAACTACATTGTAGCATTTGGTTACATTATAGTTTGTGTTTTCTCAGACCTGATTAACTTAATAAATAAAGAACATCCATCCCTCCCACACTTTTGGCTTCTAGTAGGTGAGGAGGCTTTTCAAACAGAGAGATGCATAAGTGAGATGAACTGATGGGCAGGTAAGTAGGCTATAGAACAGTGAGTGACAGTGTTACTTTCTAGGACAGTATATTTTGAACAAAAGGACCGAACGGTCATGTAATTTAGCACGTGAGCACGACACCGAACTGCTGTGGAGCATGAGATGCGGAATTCCCACTTTTGCGTGTTTATGTTGCGAGCATCTGCCACTGACTCGGCAACTTCTGTACAACGGACGACAAGAAACAAATTATGTTCAGCGAAAATTCCAATGAAGATCGCGATGCATGTATTTGGAAGTAAGCCTATAGGCTATCAGATGTTATTAATAAAACAACAAGAACTCTTTGCGGGGGCATTTTTTGTCCCCATATTTTGAATTTAGGTGGCATTTTTGCCCAGAACCCCGTTAATTTACGACCCTGGATGGAGAGATGGAGATGAGAGATGTAACAGGTGTTTAAGTATCTCTCTTCACCATGCAGCTGGTACACAAAGCATTTTTGCTATTTCTGCCTTTCTTGTCAAATGTGCAGCATTATGACTAATGATGGAGCGCCAAGATATGACAGGCGTCAAAACTATGGATCGCTCCAGTGTCATGCTTGCAATGTTATCATCTTTGTTAATTATTAACAGGAGCGATAGTTTTATCACGTTGCTTGCTAACAGAGATGCAGTATAACGCCATTTGCATGTTGAATTAACAGGTTTAGAAAAGTTTATACATAGTTTGTAACATCTTAAGTTCACTAACTATGGGACAAATCACTTCCTCACTGTGCGTGCTCAAACTAAACAGCTGCCTGTGAGAGAGAGGGAGAGAGAGAGCGGATTTACTCGTGCATCTTCTGGAGTTACAGTTTGATACATATACAAGTTTATTAATTTGATTTGTTCATCTGTATCTATTGGTTTAATCATTTGCAGCTGCACTTTAATGTAAATAAAAAGTGTGTGGGAATTTCCCACGCTATGATAGTGGAATTTGTGGGAATGATTAAAATTGTGCGCCATATCCGCAATCCCGTGCTGAATTTCAGGCCCTGTTCTATGAATCGATTTGAAAAATTATTGGCCAATTAATCAGTTATTAGCCTTTTTCAGCAAAATCCACTATTGGTCGACCTCTAGTATATAGTATATATACACCATATAAATGGAACACCTGGATGACCAAATACAATCGAAAAATTTAGGGATGCACTGATCCGATACCTGAATTTGTATTGGCTCCATGGCTGTATTGGTAATCTGGCATACCGGGCATTTTCCCGGTGGGCCGACGCACTTTGGGGCCGATCAGGGGCGGACTGGCCATCGGGAGAACTGGGCGGGCCAATGGGCCCGCAACGAAACGGCCGAATGGGCCACGATAAGCTGAAATGAGCCGCCACATTATGCAGAATGGGCCACAAAACCTCGCTGCAGTATGCCGAAGGGGGCAGCGATATGCAGAAAAGGACAGCGATACTGATGTCTTTAGATTGGTCAGTTATCGGTTCCGCAAGCCTGATTCAAATCTTATACTGTGTGTTAGTCATGTTCGTTACTGTCAAGTTCCAAAAATGACATAACAGAACCAAAAAAGCACCATTAATGTTGTCCGTATGACTCTTGAAAACATACATGCACTGCTGCTTTCAGCCCTCAGAGCGGCGCTCTTCATGAACTACATCTCAGATTTTGATGATGGCCATATAATAATGGCTTATTATTATTATTTGTTTACATATTAAAACCAGAGTTCCCTATCTGTCACTCACTCGACGTTGTGTCGATGTAGTGACACTAGGGGTCACTCTTGGGAGCCCCAAACACCTCTGCTTTTTTTTAAAAAAGGCCAATGGGAATTGGCGAGTGGAATTTGCATGCCACTCCCCCGGACATATGGGTATAAAAGGAGCTGGTATGCAACCACTCATTCAGATTTTCTCTTCGGAGCCGAGCGGTTGTATTCAGTGCACTGAATTAAATTCCCTCCAAAGACGCACCTCAAAACTGCTGGATTTATTTCAGCGGCTTCTCCCCCTCTGCACCCGTGGAGTGCAGAGAACGCCCCTGGGCACTTCAGCAGAGTGAAAATAGGATAGTATATTCTAAAAGAGTATATTTTCATTCACAAAAAGAGCGGCACACACGGAACGTCTTTTTAAAGATGCCTTTCCATTTGTGTGTTATTCCTGGTTGTGGTCATTATCTCTCTGCTTCTGATGGCCACGATCGCTGTCTTACATGTCTGGGCACTGCTCATGCGGAGACATCGTTCGTGGATGAGTCATGTCCATATTGTGAGAACACGACCATGGCAACGTTGCGGTCGCGGCTTGCTTTCGTAAGAAATGATTAGATCGCCGGCTTGTCTCAGGGCGAATTCGACCTCTCGTTCGGAGCTCAGGAAGGCGATGAGCTATCGAGCGCAGCATCGGAGAGCGGGCTCATCCAGTCTGACGCAGAGGCTTCGGCTGGGCTTCCTCCTTCGGGAATGGTCGCCCAGTCTCAGGCCGATGCGGAAATGATGGACATGCTTTCCCGGGTGGCCGCAAGCGTTGGGCTAGAGTGGAACCCTCCACTCTCCCCTGAACCCTCGCAGCTCGATGATTGGTTCCTAGGCTCAGGGCGCTGCCCACGGCCACGCCCCTCCCCAGTCCCTTTCTTTCCGGAAGTGCATGAGGAACTGACAAGATTGTGGGAGGCACCTTTTACTGCCCGGTCCCGGTCTTTCAGCTCCCCCGCTCTCACTACCCTCGATTCGGGGTCGAGATGTTCAATCAGATCGGCGCTTTCCTTCGTGCAGGAGAGGCTGGAGGGGCGGCTGTCCCCCTTCACCTTGAAGGTGTATGTAGCCGCTATTTCGGCTCATCACGATGCAGTAGATGGTAAGTACCTGGGGAAGCACGACTTTTACGCACCTATTTGGATTGCACGCAGAGCTTTAGAAGCTCCGAGCAGCTCTTTGTCTGCTTTGGTGGACAGCGGAAAAAAAGTGCTGTCTCCAAACAGAGGATCGCCCACTGGGTCATTGACGCCATCGCGATGGCATATCAGGCTCAGGACATGCCACCCTCTATGGGGTTACAAGCCCACTCTACCAGGAATGTGGTGTCCTTCTGGGCCCTGGCCAGTGGCGCCTCTTTGGCAGACATCTGCAGAGCAGCGGGCTGGGCAGCACCCAACACCTTTGCGAGGTTCTACAATCTCCAGGTTGAGCCGGTCTTGTCCCGTGTATTGGCAGGCAAGAGCAGGTAAGTTCCGGGACAGCTGGCCTGGTGTACCCCTTGCGCATAGTGCCTTTCCCCTCCCTTGAGGTGAAGACGTGCACTCTTGACTCCCAGTCGTGTTCACAGACTGTGATCCCTGGATGACTTTCCTCCTTAGCTCTCTGACAGTTGAGTTTGCGGAGAAACTCGCTGCCGGCCCAGCACATGCACTAATGAGACCCTGTACTGAGGTAGGTGCTCCACATGTGCTGGTTCCCTGAAGGCGACCCCATGTGATATCTTCTGCAAGATAATTTCCCTGTCGGTAAACTGCATCTTCCTTGTGCAGAGGCCACTCTGCCCCCGGTCGCCATGCTTTGTAGAAACTCCTCCCCCTTCAGGTAGGACCTTCCATGCGAATTCTCCACATGACATACTTCTGACAAGACTCGGTAAGACCATGTGATGTATTTCCACTCAAAATACCCCCCTCTTCTCTGGGCGGGGTGTGGTCTCCGCGGTGTCTTCCCCTTGGGAGTGACAAAAACAAAAACAGAGGCCAAAGCAAAATGCTAAAATGCAATTTGCCACATATCTTTTCATTCACAAAGAAATAGTAACATAAATATCGTTAGGTTATGTCTTATAATTTCTCACTTTGACTAATTTCTATCTCTTAATTTTTATGACTTTTTTTTCTTCACAGCACAGAAGTGTGTGCAGTGTTTCTCTTCAGCTTGAGTTGCACATAAGTCTGGTGTCTTTATCTTCCAGAAGACGGCAACACAAGGCTGTTTTAATGCGATTCTGAATTGAGCAGGTATGCAAGATGGGAATAACGCAGGCTGCTTTTGCAAGTGTGCAGGATGCAACCCGCAGTTGGACTTCCCATGCTGTTGGTAGAGCTTAAACCTCCATGGCAGCGAAAGCGCTGTCATCATTGGTATTGTGTCAAGCTGTACACTTGTGGCATCAACTGAAGGGGTTGCTAAAGCTTCGTGTTAATATTTTCATCTGACATTTTGTCCGACAATGTTGAATTTGTCAGACTTTGGAACGTTTTAACAGTCAAAAAAACTGTTTTTTCCGGCTAACGGGAACCCTGATTACAACCATATTTAATTAACTGGGTTCCAAAAAATAACTGTGTGAATGAAAAGTATACTGATATCCTATTACAATTAAAGTGAATAGAGATAAATTGAAAAGTTGAAAGTGCAAAGAAAACGAACTTCTTTTCTACTGAAGACATGTACTGGCATTACTGTTATTTTGTAAACTGTCTTTTTTTTTTTTTTTTTTAATAGGCTATGCATTTATATTAAAATAATGTGTAAAGTTTATTTTTCTTTACATATAAAAGAGTACCTGCAATGAGTTCCACACAGTGAGGTATAGATATTCTAAACTGATTAAGAATATATATATATATATATATATATATATATATATATATATATATATATATACAAGTGCATCTCAATAAATTAGAATGTCGTGGAAAAGTTCATTTATTTCAGTAATTCAACTCAAATTGTGAAACTCGTGTATTAAATAAATTCAATGCACACAGACTGAAGTAGTTTAAGTCTTTGGTTCTTTTAATTGTGATGATTTTGGCTCACATTTAACAAAACCCCACCAATTCACTATCTCAAAAAATTAGAATATGGTGACATGCCAATCAGCTAATCAACTCAAAACACCTGCAAAGGTTTCCTGAGCCTTCAAAATGGTCTCTCAGTTTGGTTCACTAGGCTAGAGAATCATGGGGAAGACTGCTGATCTGACAGTTGTCCAGAAGACAATCATTGACACCCTTCACAAGGAGGGTAAGCCACAAACATTCATTGCCAAAGAAGCTGGCTGTTCACAGAGTGCTGTATCCAAGCATGTTAACAGAAAGTTGAGTGGAAGGAAAAAGTGTGGAAGAAAAAGATGCACAACCAACCGAGAGAACCGCAGCCTTATTAGGATTGTCAAGCAAAATCGATTCAAGAATGGACTGAGGCTGGGGTCAAGGCATCAAGAGCCACCACACACAGACTTGTCAAGGAATTTGGCTACAGTTGTCGTATTCCTCTTGTTAAGCCACTCCTGAACCACAGACAACGTCAGAGGCGTCTTACCTGGGCTAAGGAGAAGAAGAACTGGACTGTTGCCCAGTGGTCCAAAGTCCTCTTTTCAGATGAGAGCAAGTTTTGTATTTCATTTGGAAACCAAGGTCCTAGAGTCTGGAGGAAGGGTGGAGAAGCTCATAGCCCAAGTTGCTTGAAGTCCAGTGTTACGTTTCCATAGTCTGTGATGATTTGGGGTGCAATGTCATCTGCTGGTGTTGGTCCATTGTATTTTTTGAAAACCAAAGTCACTTCACCTGTTTACCAAGAAATTTTGGAGCACTTCATGCTTCCTTCAGCTGACCAGCTTTTTAAAGATGCTGATTTCATTTTCCAGCAGGATTTGGCACCTGCCCACACTGCCAAAATCACCAAAAGTTGGTTAAATGACCATGGTGTTGGTGTGCTTGACTGGCCAGCAAACTCACCAGACCTGAACCCCATAGAGAATCTATGGGGTATTGTCAAGAGGAAAATGAGAAACAAGATGCAGATGAGCTGAAGGCCACTGTCAAAGAACCCTGGGCTTCCATACCACCTCAGCAGTGCCACAAACTGATCACCTCAATGCCACGCTGAATTGAGGCAGTAATTAAAGCAGAAGGAGCCCCTACCAAGTATTGAGTACATATAGAGTATATGAACATACTTTCCAGAAGGCCAACAATTCACTAAAAATGTTTTTTTTATTGGTCTTATGATGTATTCTAATTTTTTGAGATAGTGAATTGGTGGGTTTTTGTTAAATGTGAGCCAAAATCATCACAATTAAAAGAACCAAAGACTTAAACTACTTCAGTCTGTGTGCATTGAATTTATTTAATACACGAGTTTCACAATTTGAGTTGAATTACTGAAATAAATGAACTTTTCCACGACATTCTAATTTATTGAGATGCACCTGTATGTATATATATATATATATATATATATATATATATATATATATAAAATGGGCAGTATTCTGTAAGTAATAAGGTAGTATTCCATTTCAGACACTCCCTCTGTCTGAAATTGGTCAAATAAACAGGTATTCCTGCCCCAAACTCATGCCATTGGTTGAACCAGTGCTATTTCTGCTCAGTATGTCTGCTCAGACGAACAGATTGCAATTTCATTTGGTGCTGCTAGTGGCATAGAAATGACACAATTCACTTTTAAGTCCATCATGTACTCTTTACTCTTTCTCGTCCATCCATTCCCTTTGTGATTCGTGTATACACACACACACACACACACACACACACACACACACACACACACGTTACATAACCCGTCACCATAGCTTATTAGGGCTTCCTGAGGCATTGCATTAGTGAAATGAGATACAGTAAGCAGATTGATGAAGACGACCATTCATTTCTCCCTGCTGATAGACGAGCTGTGTGCTGGGTTTAACATCATTACTTTAATCAGCTAAAACTCTCAGTCTTAGCAGCCCTTCCTTTTAGTACTGTAGTAAACACACCCAGGATGTCATTTAGCCTATTTACATCTTTTACATTACTCAGAATATCAACTATCACCTTGTTGATGCGACACTGGAAGTCTTCTTTAAAGCAGCTTTATCTGTGTTTGAAACAGAAGGCAGTGGTCTTGTTGCCTAGCTGCCAGGTTAGTTGAAATGTTTCATACTGATTCATGAGTCTTTTTGACTGATTAGTTAAATAGAGTCATTAGAGTTGTTTGTTAGTGTGTGTGTGTGTGTGTGTGTGTGTGTGTGTGTGTGTGTGTGTGTGTGTGCAGATTAATGCAGCCAAGCATTAAGAAAATCATTCAGTTCATTTTAGTACATTATAACAGTACTTTCAAGGCACCATAATGTCACGTCGATCTATGATGTAGATCTACAACAGTATACTCATACTGTATCTAGAACAGTTGGTCTGGAACAAATTGATCTTTAGTTAGCATTAGAGTACATTTTTAATGTACTGTATTCAAAAGAAATTGAATCATAAGTTCAAATAAAGAACAATACATTTATATACTAAAATTAATTACCATTACCGGATTCAATTTGTATTCTTTCAACCAACCTCTGGACAGCATGCACAGTAGTTTGGGACATCATAGGCAGCAAAGGATACATAAGTAGATGTGATGTGATGCAAACATGGAATTGCCTTGATGCCTTGAAGCGGCAGTTTTCAGTCATTATTTTGAATTTCTATTAGACATTAAAATGCCCTTAAAAATCTTCCGAGGTGAAACACATCAGTGAGACACTGCCACCCTCTGGTGATTTGAAGAGTGTTTGGCCTGATGTTAAAATTTCTGTCTAAATATATCAAGTTTTGCCACTAGGAGACAGTGCAAGAATGGACATTATGAGCCTTCACTTTGAGCAATGTCATAATCATGATTTTGCTTTGCAGGATAGAGTCCACCAAGCACAACAGTCTGAAACCAGGGTTTTAGGCTGCAAATGAAATTTCACACACACTGAAAACTAACCATGCTATTAATTTCTTAAGAAGTCTCTTATTATATTACATAAGCACTGTAATGATTCACTGTTACGTGTGTTAAATTTAACAGCTGTTTCAACAAATGAAGCTGTGATTTATCCTGTGTTCACAGACTTTTAGAAAGCCTATTGATTCAATATTGCAGTGAAGTTAGACTTGGAAACACTTGCAATCCAGACCAGATGAGCATCAGAAGGAATTGTGGGAAATTTTCCACACAGGATATTAAAGTTTAACAGCCACACAGGGGGGTTGGTTTCTAAGTTAACACCTGAAATCACACTTAAAAGAAGAAATGGTATTCTGAATTGATACAGTAAGGTCAGAGGTTGAAATAATTTGTAGCAGTTAAATGGATGGATTGCATAACATACAATTATTCGTCACTCTCAGATTTACACACGGACACAAAGCACAACAGTAATAAGCTTCTTATCCATGTCACTAACACTTTTACTTTCCTTTTTTTATGAGTGTGGGTGGGTGTGCTACCTTAGATCTCCTTAGATCAAAATATATAGTTATATTTACTAAATCTGTTAAAGGCCAAGATTAAAAATGATTCCTAATTAAAGTAAATCATGTTTTTTGTTTTTGTTTTGTGTTTTGTTTTCATCTATTTTTTGTTTTGTTAAAGTTAAAAGTCAAGGTTAAAAAGATTCCAAAGTATAGTAAATAATTATTTGTTTTTCGTTTTAATTTTAATTGTAATTTTTTTTTATTATTATTTTTTTGTTAAGGTTAAAGGTCAAGTTTAAAAATAATTTCTAATTAAAGGAAATGGTTTTTTTTTTTTTTTTTTTCGTTTTTTTAAGGTTAAAGGTCAAAGTTAATTGATTCCTAATTAAAGTAAATAATGCTTTTTTGTTTTGTGTTTTGTTTTGTTTTAATTTATTTTTTGTGTTTTGTTTTGTTAAGGTAAAAAGATTCCAAAGTAAAGTAAATAATAATTTATTTTTAGTTTTGTTTCGTTTGGTTTTGTTTTTTTGTTAAGGTTAAAGGTCAAGGTTAAAAATAATATTTAATTAAAACACAAAATGTTTTTGTTTTGCTTTGTTTAGTTTTGTAGCTAAGGATGGAGGGGGTATGTTAGCTATTCATTATACACAATTGGAAAAATTATTAATAAAGCAAACACTTTTTTAAAAATAAAAAAGGCAAATAAAAAATATTTTAGGGTTAAGGTAAGTCAGTAGTATTTATCATTAGCTTAAAATTGTCCCCAGAAGTGTGTGTGTGTGTGTGTGTGTGTGCGTGCGTGTGTGTGTGTTTGTGTGTGTTTTGGCAGTACAGTAACATGTCAAGTGCAGAGAAACAGCACACAGTAAATATTTCCCCTACAGGCATATCCAGTTGCCTTGCTAAGACAGTGTACTGTTGGATGCTTTGTGGTTTCTGGAATGAAGAATGGAAGTACAGTATACTTGATGATGAGTAATGGTGGACAGCATCTCTGAAATATTTAATCATAAGTTTGCATGTATGTGTAATTTTATACCATCATAACTGTATCACAGTATAGTTATTTTAGCTAGAAACTGAATGAAAAATGGTTTATATTCAAAAATAACCATAATAATGCCTATTTCTTCATGATATCTTCTCATAGCAGACAAACACGTGCACATTTATGTGCTGCCCAACACATTCCTATGCACCCGAGCATTGTGGTCTTTTAGGATGTAGGTTGAGAGAGCAGCAGACTGCCATATTGGGTGTGAAACTGCATTCTGTGGAGCGCACGTGGGTTTGCCTTGTTAGGAAGTCAGATCGTTGGTGTATAAACATTGGCAAGCTGAAGAGAGGCAGGGAGTGAGGGGTTGAAAGGGTGTGTGAAAGAGATGTAAGGAGAAAAAGAGGATTAGAGAAGCAGGGGAACTGCTTAATATCTGACACAGGGCCTTAAGAATGTTCCGAACGAGAGAGGAGGAGGAACAGGGTTGGCATTTCCCATGCCGGCCTTTTGTAACTAGCAGCAATCCCAGAGGGCTGGGCCGTGCCGGGTTACAGAGACACAATCACAGAGCTGGACCATGGATTTCCTCTAAAACAAGCATGCAGGACTGCACTCTAGACTGTGAAACAGACACACACACACATAGAGGACTTGAACAGGTCTTCAGCCATTTTCTGAAAAATTCAGATTGGTTCCCTTTAGAGATGCACCAACGTATCAGCCAATTAAACAATAATCTGCACTATTGAACATCGACCAATTCTTTATAAACAGCCAATGATCAGGTCAGATTATTTTCTATCAAAAGGAGGCTGAAAACCACATCAAACAATTAGCCTACAACTTGTGCTCTGTGTGTATGAAATGTCTCTTGTGTGGAATTTCTCTGAATTGGGCGAAAATGTTAGCAGAGTTGCAATTTGTAAGCTTTGTACTGCTAGAATTTCAAGAGGTGGAACTACAATTACAGCACACAGTAAGGAATATGAGGAATAAAGCAGAGGCTATTTAAACTGAAAAGAGACACACTTCATCATTTAGAATGCAGTTCATGTGAGTTCAGAACATTCCAAAAATTAAGAAATCTTAAGATCCCGTGCATTTTGGCACACTCGGCACTAGGGCAGAGAGGTATGACAGAAAATGCAACTGTAGAGAGTTTTGCTATACAGTTTATGCCATGGTAGATATACAGTATTTGCATGACTATCAGTGTGCAGGACTGATTTACGTTAAATGTGAGAGCGACCAAAAAACATGGATTAATGCGAAAATACATTTGGACAAGTCCCAAAGGGATGTTAGTCTCAACACGAAGCTAATAGTTGTTTCTACTTGCTGAATAACATTGGCCACTTAATATAGAATATGCAGTCACAGTCACATGCTATTTCACAGTGGCTTTGAATGTGGCAGAAATGTGTGTAGACTTTCTGTCTGTCCAAAAGCAGTAAATATAGATTATTTTATCTTGCTCATGGTTATCTGAATTACATGCTACTTAGTGCCTCATTAACTGCTGTACCGAGTTGTTCCTTTTTCTTTTTTTTGGAAACCTTAACCCTTTAAACTCTGAAGGTGTTTTTAAAGATTTCCTGTTTCAGTGGCATACACAAAATTAAAGGATTATGACAAAAACCAAAAACCAAAAAAAAACAAGAAGGGTCAAGTGTTTGGTATCATTATAAAGAAAACTTTTCACATTTTCTAATGATATAGATTATGGGGGCCTGGGTAGCTCAGCAAGTAAAGACGCTGAATACTACATCTGGAGTTGCAAGTTCGAATCCAGGGCATGCTTAGTGACTCCAGTCAGGCTTCCTAAGCAACCAATTGGCTAGGGTGGGTAGAGTCACGTTGGGTTAACCTCCTCGTGGTCGCTATAATGTGGTTCTCGCTCTCAATGGAGCACGTGGTGAGTTGTGCGTGGATGCCACGGAGAATAGCATGAGCCTCCACACGCGCTAGGTCTCCGCAGTAACGCTCTCAACAAGCCACATTATAAGATGAGAGGATTGTCTGTCTCAGACACGGAGGCAACTGAGATTCGTCCTCCGCCACCTGGATTGAGGCAAGTCCGTACACCACCACGAGGACCTAGAGCACATTGGGAATTGGGCATGCCAAATTGGGGAGAAAATGGGAGAAAATCCACATAAATAATAAATTAAAATAAAATAAATAGCTAAATAAACATCAGTACTGTTTAGTATCAGTCAAATGCTCACTATTTTAATACTGTCAGCCAATTAGGGGCAGGTTGTAAAACAAGAAGCATTTACACCTGCCAAGTCAAGAGATAAACAGCGGCAGCTGTATTACACTATATTCTGCTATACAAGTGCAGGGGAAACTTTCAACGGTGTAAAACCAGACTATTAAATATTACATTTTGTAAATGCAATGACTGGAATTGTTCAGTTGAAGGGGGTACCAAACTGTGAATCCTGAACAAAACAGTTTGGTGAATACATGTTTACACATTAGCTTCCACTCAGCTGACAAGCTATGAAAGTAGCTACATGGTTAGCTAGTTAGCTATAAGCTCGTTGTCACGGAGAGTAAAAGATGGACTATTTACTTTCCAGCATTGCGTCTCACCAACTAGGTAACAACGTAGTGTGAAATCAACACTAAATAGACACAATCCACCACCGCACTGTTGTCTGCTGAGCTGCAAAAAAGATGCTCTGATGATTACCTTTCAATCTGCTACATTACTAACAAACTATAGCTGGCTAACAGCAAACAGATGTGATAAACATGAGTGACATAGTTGTCAGGGACAGGGTTAACGTTATATTAATTATATTGAAAAGGGAAAATGATGGGGTCATTGTTTATTAACTTTCCAGTATGTATTTCACAAACTAGTTAGCAACTTACCGTGAAGACACCGCTTAACTGTCCGCACTGTCTGCAGAACCACTGTCAGCTCAGCTCTGTAAACAATAGTGTCGGAGCGTGCTCTGCTGGACAAACTACATTATAACACCAATTCTAAATCACCCCAAGCATTGTTTTCTGCATTATATGTTCTTAAAAAAAAAAAAAAAATTAAAAAAAAATAATATCTGCGCATATAAAATCTGTGATAAATCGGTCAGGCACTACTGTTACCATAGTTTTATAAAAAAAACAATAAGTCATTAAGAGCATGCATTTACCATAGTTAAAATAGGTCAGAGGTTCTTAGAGAAAGATACTACCCTTGCCCATGGTAAAATCACTGCAATTCATGGCCTCAAGTGGTTTATTTGACTACAGGTATTAATGCATTTGTTTATTTTGTTGCTAGGAAAATGTTCTACCAGTTGAAATACAGGAACACTGTAGCTGAAAATGCCATGCTTATAATGAAGATAGCTCATGAAAATCACCATTTTCTGAGGTTTGAACCTACAACCTTTGCATAATCAGTCCAGATTATTAACCACCAAGCCACACCACCCCACACCAGAAGTAAACAGTCATCATTTCTCCAAACTGTCTCACATCCGACACACTCCCAAACAGGAGGATCAGATGCTAATGAAAATATCCCGCAAAGCCAAGAACTATGCAGATCAGAAGCCAAAATACAGTTTTCCCTCTCCACCACTCCCAAAGGCATGGGAATGTTACCCTTTTGAGAGGTTCACTACTCAAACTACTTTTTCAAAATCTAAACCAAGAATTTAAAAATAAACACTACAAATATTACGCATGCTCGAAAATATGTGAACCAAGACAGGGAAAGGGAGATATTACATAAGATAAAATCTACTCCAGAATACTCCAGAAGCACATATTTTTAAACTCTGCTTTGAAATTCTGGATTTTCCCAAAACCCTTTAGATTCATGCTCTTTTAAAGGGGTCATGACATAAGGAATCACATTTTTCTTGGTCTTTTGACATTAAAGAGGTCATTGTACTATAAAAACATTACTGTAAGTTTCAGAACTCAAAACATCCCCCTCACTGCAAAAAGAGCGTTTGTTGAAACCAAGCTGCCAAAACGACTCACTCTCTATTTACTCCATATAGTGATGTCACACTGTGGTAACATTTGCATCTTACCGCCTCCTCCACAACAACACATCAACACCTACTTTACCTTGTCACTTCCCTTCTGTAGCCTGCCCAGCAGTGGTGAGCAGTGAGATGGCAAGAAGAGAGCAGATCAGTCAAGAGCAGAGAGCCAGTCATAACAGGGCGTTTACTGGCAAGTGTTAAAGGAGAAGTAGCACCAAAACCCTGTGTTTCTGACAGAGAAGGACTTTTATAATATTAAAAATTATTTAAAAAAATAAAAAAACAAAAAACACACATGTTATGACCCTTTTAAAGGAATTGCCTGAGACTAGATTTATAAGTCTAATTATGACTTTCCTGTCAGGTGTTTCCAGCAATGGAGAGAGAGAGAGAGAGAGAGAGAGGGAGAGTGCTACAATTTGTTCTGCCTTCAGAGGAGTTTGAGATTATATTGGGTGTGGCTTTGGCAGCATTTCATCACTTTGGTGACTAAAATTCCCTCTGTGTGTATAGGCCCTCTGTTGTTGAGACTCCACCCCTCTCTGTGGAATGGCATTTCAGACATAGGGAACAGAGCAAGCACTGTGTAAGAGCAGGGATATGTGGGGCTGTGTTTGCTCAAATGTGTTGTACCTGTATGAGCAGGAATATGGATTGGAATGGGGGTTGAATAGGAGGTTGCTTATGTTCTTTGGGCCCCACAGAAACTGAGAATCTATAGCACTGTTTGCACAGGATTAGTTTTCTAAACAAGGGTTAAGTTGCAATTAGAGAACATATGTCATGCTTTGATTCAGATGAGATGGGGATGTTTGTAGGTAATACTAAGTTGTCTGTATTCTGAATGTGGGTGTTACTGAAGGTGACATGACCTTTTTTACATTTTTAATATTTTAATACTTATATAATTTTAATAATATTTTTGTAATTTTATGTCACATTATTGTATTTTAAAACTTTTATTTTATTCTTTTATTTTGAAAATATTTTTTGTTTTATTTATTCTTTTAATTTTTATTATTTTATTTAAAATATTTGATTTTATTTATTCATTTATTTTATTTGGAATATTTTAAAATTATTTATAAAGTCATTTTTTTATATTTTATTTCAAAATGTTCTTTTCACATCAGATGAAATGCAATAACAGACACTCCTAACCGGACAAAATTAGCTTTCTCAAGAGTACACCTGAGTTCGCCGAAAAACAGTCGGTCATTTTCTCCATGTCTTTTACCAAGATCTCCACAAGAAAATGTTTGATATGGTTCAATAAGATTCATCACAAAGGATGTCTGCGAAACACACATTTCTATCACTCTTTTGTCTGACAAATTGTAACAGGTTGGGAATTTAGCAAACTTTAGTCAATGTAACAGTGAATAATTATAAGATCTGACAATACATGAGACCAAAATGAACAATTACAAGATCTGACAATACAAGTGACCAAAATGAACAATTATAAGATCTGACAATACATGAGACCAAAATGAACAATTATGAGATCTGACAATACAAGTGACCAAAATAAATAATTGTAAGATCTGACAATACATGAGACCAAAATGAACAATTATAAGATCTGACAATACATGAGACCAAAATGAACAATTATAAGATCTGACAATACAAGTGACCAAAATAAATAATTGTAAGATCTGACAATACATGAGACCAAAATGAATAATTATAAGATCTGACAATACATGAGACCAAAATGAACAATTATAAGATCTGACAATACATGAAACCAAAATGAACAATTATAAGATCTGACAATACATGAGACCAAAATGAACAATTATATGATCTGACAATACATGAGACCAAAATGAATAATTATAAGATCTGACAATACATGAGACCAAAATGAACAATTATAAGATCTGACAATACATGAAACCAAAATGAACAATTATAAGATCTGACAATACATGAGACCAAAATGAACAATTATATGATCTGACAATACAAGTGACCAAAATAAATAATTATAAGATCTGACAATACATGAGACCAAAATGAACAATTATAAGATCTGACAATACAAGTGACCAAAATGAACAATTATAAGATCTGACAATACAAGTGACCAAAATGAACAATTATAAGATCTGACAATACAAGTGACCAAAATAAATAATTATAAGATCTGACAATACATGAGACCAAAATGAATAATTATATGATCTGACAATACATGAGACCAAAATGAACAATTATAAGATCTGACAATACAAGTGACCAAAATAAATAATTATAAGATCTGACAATACATGAGACCAAAATGTTTTGTGAACTAACAGTCGAGAATGTACAATATTTGAGAATATTTATTCCAATGATGTGCAGAATTGAAATTCTCTGTCAGTTTTCTAAAAGCACCGGTGATCTACGTCTCTTTCCAGAAATTATCATGCATATATTGAGAAAAACTAGTCTTGACGCTGCCTTTTGGAGTTTTGTGGCTTGTAGTGCATGTCAGTTAGCTCTGAGGTCATATATATGCAGTATACTCCTAAAACTTTAAAATTCTCCATTGTTTCTCTATTTATCTCTTTCTCTAACACAAATGACAACATAGTCCTAATGCATTTGGTCACATCTAATTTTATCAATTGTAAAAATTAATTGTTTTCTCTGATTTTTCATTTTTTTTGTCAACTGGAAATTTCTTTAGATAGACAATTTTCTGTGCAATAACAGGAAACAGACATCTGTTTTCATCAAGCCATTTTATTGGGTCTTTAAAGATAAGCTTGCAAACCCCAGACTTCACAAACAGTGAGCCAGGATCTGAGAGCAGATACACAGTGCCTGGTGTGGAGGGTACTGTGCAACATCAAGTCTCTAATGGCGAATATTATTTGACGCAGCACAGCGTAAACAAATTTTGCTGTGTAGAATGAGCCCTGCATGTTAAAAGCACTCATTTCTTCTGGATTAGCAATTGCTGAAAAGGTTTGTGAATTGTAAAAATGAATTTATGAAATTTGTGGACTTGAAATGTGATGGCTTGTTTTTTTGTCCTTTGCAGTTTGCCGGTTAGCCTGCCACAGGAAGTGTGAGGTTAAGGTAAGGAACACAGCATGTATTATTTGTCATGTTAGACACTAACACACGTCCTAATCAGACATAACGCGATAAGATTCCAGCGACAAGTAATTTGTCTGTCCACACTGAACGTGAAAATGTTGCACGATGCAATCATGGACAATCAAAACATATTTAGTGTCCATTTTATTGTTATGAGGAGTGGGATTTTGGACCAGTTATTTCACAGGTGGACACAAAATGTTATGTCTGTAACATTGTTATTGTTGTCTTTGACTTTCAGCTTTCTAGAACAAAGTTCTTTTTTATTTTGTGACTTCAAAACAACCCGATTGCGCGTACCGATCTGGTTACTTTCGTCAAATCTACAATTATATTTCTCTCTGGAAGCCAAACAAATCTTATCACAGAGACCTAATTGCGTGAACAAGCCTATTTTGTTTGGGTAATGGTATTGGCATGCTCTAAAAAATTCTGCATGCTGCCACAGTTCATGTTTGGCTTGGCCAACTCTTGCCTTGTTCTAGATTTCTCTCCTCAAATTTAAGGCCCTCTACTTCTCTTGTGGGTTGCTTGCATGATTGGGCTGTTTTGAAGTTGGGTTTGAAAAAAGGAGACCAAGAGCATTTGAAAATGGTTGGGGTTGCTTATAGGTTAAGGAAGCAAGAATTCGGGGGCTTTTTTGTAAGAAATGGATGAATGCAGAGGTTCTGTTCCAAAACCACTAAAACAGTTAGCCACAGCGCAACAAATAGAATGGAACGCATGTTTTTCAGATGTGTTTTTCAAAGTTGAAGTTAAGTTGAAGTTTACCTTGACATGGCGTCTAAAAAACATGGCGCTCCTGCGTTGAACGCTGAATAAGAAACAGCAAGATGCAGAGCAGCACTCATAGAAATCTATCTAGTGCATGTTTACATGGAAAAACAATTAAAAAACAGTGCAGATGGACACAACATCGCGTTCGGTGTGAACAGCCCCAAAGCAGCATTCTAACTGAAATAGAACCTTATTATGGACAGATTTTTGGCGTTGTATGTAGGCAGCAGCTCATTCAAATAGCATGAAGTGCACAAGAGACTCGGCTCACAATTTATTTCAATAAAGTTTGGCGTTAGCATGCTGCTCAGCTTATGACATGATACTCTAATAAGCAACAAATATGTAGCACACAAATATTAATCATAAGGGTCAATTTTTAGTTAGATTTGAACTAAATTGGTATTTAATTAAAGTTGAAGTATGTAATATCTGCGCCATTAGCGCCACCAAACGGAATTGCAAAAAATCGTTGTTTTCAAAACAGATTTCTGAATACGCCCCCATCTGCAGTTGGTCAAACAAAGACATAGTCCCACCCTCAACTCACGCCATTGGTTGAGTAACGTTGTTGGGGTGGGTCTAAGCAGGTCTCGCAAAACCAACAGAGCAATTTTCATAGTGGAAGAGAAACACAGTGTTTACAGTTTTCGAGAAAATTTACCTATGAATGGCTTACTAATAGTTGTCTCTGCATATTAAGCTGGGATAGAAGAAAGTATTTCAACACAGAAAAAGTTACATACTTCAGCTTTAATAATTAATTTTATTGCAATACATTATGTGTCCTTATATTTCCACCTCTGCAATGGATACATATAGGCTAGCCAAGAAAGGTATATTAGAAGGCGGCATAATTATAATCATGCTGTCTGTCTTTTTTTAATAGCTTTTGCTTCGGAAGTGCATCTATGATGCCTTAAAATGTTTCCAATGAAGGAAGCTCACTAGGTTTTGGAATAGAGCCACCTATTATTCTACCCCATGATCCCTGTGAGCTCCATATGGCAGCTATTATTGTATACAGTATGTTGATGGTGGTGTGTATGCACAAGTGTGTATGTCGGGCAGTGAGCCCTACCTACTGCTTTGCCAGTCTTCACACCCACAGGAAATTCCAGAGGTGTGAATGGGGTTCTTGTATTTTAGAGGCCTGTTGAGTTTGCTTTGCAGATCAGTGCAAACGTTCCTCCACCAACATCATCCGTGTGTGGCATCGAACATAATTTTTGATGGTTAATTAAATACATGTAAATTATTAAAAGCTTGTAGATTGGTAAACTAAAGTTTTAAAGTAGTTAGTTTGTGTTTTATTTAAATGTGCACAGATTTTAGCTGGCTCTTACTCGTCCAATTGGTCCCAGTAATACTTGTGGTTTTGGACTCCATACTGACCCCCATCATCCTGGATACTGGAAGTTTGTTTGTTAAATGCTACCGCCTTACACCGAAGATGTTTGTTTGTCTTCTGTTTTGTTACTTTTAGTTTGTGTTTTTCTCTATCTCATACTACACACATTTGCTTCATGACTCCCTCTTATTTGGACATTTTATCTTTTCACTTGCACTCGTTCTGTTTGAACTGTCTGTTGGATCACAATCCTGCTGATACCATCACTCTGGACTATACTGTTGACTCTGGCTCCGTTATTGTCTGTAGTAAGTATATTGTGTTTGTTGTTATATTGTTTGGTTTGCTTGTTTTGTTTACATGTACTTTTATGTTTGAGCATTGTCTGAAAGTGCTATATAAAGTAAGCTTGTTATTATTATTGTCATTATTAGTGTAGTAACTCAATTGCATGACACAGTGTCATGTGCTGTCAACATGGCAGTGCCCATGAGGGGGCGACCTGCTCCATGTAAAATGAAACAGCTTTTATTAGGTTTCTATTATGACTAGAGTCTTCATCTCATGTGAATGTACATCATTTTCAACATATATCAAAAAAATACTATTTAGTTCTTTATGTGTAAAACTTTTGTAATAAGCAAAAACTTACTTAGTGTACCTTAAAGATCATCAAGGAAGAAACAAATAAGAGACAGGGCTTTTTGTTTGATGAATTGCGTCTGATTTGGGAGGACAGCAGTGACACTCTGAAGCTATCTTGTTTAAACAGCGATTAAGACTCAAAAGCTCTCTAGAAATGTTAGAGATGTGTCATCACTTCCCTCGCCAAACTCGCAGGAATTTCCACCCTCATTCCCAAGAATGTCTGCAGTTTGTTTTCTGCCATTAGATATAAGATGAAAACGACTCTGAATGATTCAGAGCTAGCCTTTGGACTCTTTCGTCTTTTAACTGTTTATGAAATAAATGACATCATATTTAATGTGAAATGCAGTTTTTGCCATTTCACTTCCATAATCTTACTTAAATATCCTCTTCCGGTTTTATTTCTTCTAGAAGTGATTGGATTGTGAAAAGTGAGCATGACATACTAGAATAGAGCCAGGTGGTTATAAGGAAGGGGTTAAACAAAAGTAAGAGGGATTTGTAATGTCAGCTGAAAATTTTGTTTCAGAGGTAGAGCAAGCTATTGCATTTTGATAAAATATTACAGATAAAATAATTTGAAATAATGTGTGAAGTCAGTCGATTAAAACTTTTAATTGTGATTAATCACATAATTTTTCAAAGTTAATTGCGATTAGTCACAGATTTTGAAAGTGCTTGAATTTGACTCAATACATACTTCTTATCCCGTCAAAATGCACCAATATCCTTCTTAGGAAAGAAAACAAAACAATATGTAAAAATAATGTTTTATTAACATTTTCCAAACAAAGCCTTCCACAGTATAAAGATAAAAATGCCCTAAAGTAGCAGTAATTCTAGTAACATTAAACATTTCCCAAAGTCTTAGAAGGAGGTTGACTTATTAAAAGAACTAGTCCCCATCGGTTGAGTGTTCATTGCAATAGGCATTAAATATCTTAAACACTCATCCTCCACAATATCAAGAGACTGTTGCTATCCGCTTTGCTACAGCAATCATGAAGTTGCATTCACAGTTTGCATCAGGGCATCAGCACCAGCGTCAATTGCCACTTTGAACTGCATATGAAAATTGCTTGCAAATGTCTCATTCTGTGTTTTCGTGATAGTTAAGACTTGGCGTGCTTCTGTGGTAATTAAAGTGCCCCGGTAAATACGTTAATCAAGATTAAGAAAAAATTACATGTTAAATGTTTCAAATTAATCGCATGCATTAAAGCGTTATCTTTGACAGCTCTAGAAATAACATACAGTACACTTGTGATTTGTATACAAACCAGGAACATGCTTTAGAGAAGTATGTAGGATCAATTTTGATTTAAGAAATTCCTTACCTTCACAGTTTGATTGATGTATATATATACTGTAAATCCAACCAGTTCATAACTCAGATCTCCCCTTCCATATTTAGAGAAGACTTGCACATGGCCCCTGCGTAACCTCCACTGCCACTAAAAACAAATGCTTAGACCATTTGCGTTGGCCAGACTTGGTGGCGATCTGGCTCTGGTCCCCTGGCTGACGGAATGATGGAAGAAAAACAGCACATGAATACAGATATGACATTGCTAACAGACATGAGCTGAAGTGCACTGTGCCTAAAATAGAAAAAGATATCAGAATTTGACAGTATGTGTGCCCCTTTGGGTAACGATTACAAGTTTCTAATTCCAGAAAAGTACACTGCAAAACATATTCATATGCACACCCTGCTGAAAAATGAAAACAGATGGTCAGTTGGCGAGTTTGGACACTTTTCAGCTGGTCAGACTGGTAGACCAACTGGCTATAGTCAATCTCTTCTTCTCTCATTAACTAGCACTATTCCTCATTTCTGTAAACAAGCTTGCTTTCACAAAAGGTCAGAAATGAGTGCATACTGGGTTCATTGCACACAGACATGGAGCGAGTTTAGGCACGTCTGCGAGACCGGACTTGATTTGAATTCCAAAGGCTGGAAAATGAAGTGACAGTCTCTGGGTGATTGTAAATATAGGCAAGTAAGGTTAAGTGGGAGAGTAAATTATTCATTAGACACAAAGGCCAACTAATGTGAGACGCCAAGTGCGCTGCGCACATGTGTAGAGTGCCAGGGCACTGCTGAGATAGCCAGCGTGTTACAGTCAGATGGCAATTACTGGACATGCCAGAGGAAATGCCCAGATAGTGTAATTAAAAAATATATATTAGAAAATAAGAAAAACAATATATTTTTATATATTTTTATTTGTTTTATTTCTCATATATTAAAGATATATTGCAACAAATCAGGACAAATCTAGAACAGGATTCGTTATTTTAACACAGAAATTTCATGAGATGCCACTGGCTGTCAAACACATATTAAGCAAAACAACACATAAGCTAGACATACTGTATGTACTTTCTCAGGCACTTATTGAGTCTAAATAGGCGTACAACTTACAAAATTATATATTTATTGCGCTCTGTGAATATTACATTTGTGTATGCATGTACTGTATGTTTTTTTTTTTTTTCAAGGGTCCCTAAGAAACATGTCTGATTTGAGTGAGATGAATCTGAAACCAGCCTGATTATACAGGGATTCTTTAAGACCGATTAGTTTAGTGTAACTTTTTAGTAATATACGACACATATAGAAACTCTTGTTGAACATGCAATATGTATGTTGCGAGGACAGACAGATGAACACTTAGAAATACTATATTTGGGTTTTGTTTCTAATCCTTCTTGTTAAAATAAATCTTTTAAAAGATTCAAATGTTCTGCATATTCCTTAGCACCCCATTTCTTTTTCTACAAACTTCCTATTCTGAATACTTTCACTTCTTTTAACACAAATGGCTGAAATGTGGCTTCATATTAAGAGCATGATGAAACCGTGAGGCCCAAGGGTGTGAAAACAGACCATTCTAGTCATGCAAGATTGATTTCATTTACAGTTGTGCTCAAAAGTTTGCATACCCTGGCAGAAATTGTGAAATTTTGGCATTGATTTTAAAAATATGACTGATCATGCAAAAAACTGTCTTTTATTTAAGGATAGCGATCATACGAAGCCATTTATTGTCACATAGTTGTTTGGCTCCTTTTTAAATCATAATGATAAAAGAAATCACCCAAATGGCCCTGATCAAAAGTTTACATACCCTTGAATGTTTGGCCTTGTTACAGACACACAAGGTGACACACACAGGTTTAAATGGCAATTAAAGGTTAATTTACCACACCTGTGGCTTTTTAAATTGCAATTAGTGTCTGTGTATAAATAGTCAACGAGTTTGTTAGCTCTCACGTGGATGCACTGAGCAGGCTAGATACTGAGCCATGGGGAGCAGAAAAGAACTGTCAAAAGACCTGCATAACAAGGTAATGGAACTTTATAAAGATGAAAGGAGAAATACAGGCTGCTCTGGAAAAAGATGGTGTGGTTTTTTCAAGGAGCACAATACGATGATACTTGAAAAAAAATGAGCTGCATGGTCGAGTTGCCAGAAAGAAGCCTTTACTGCATCAATGCCACAACAAAGCCCGGTTACAATATGCCCGACAACACCTTGACATGCCTCACAGCTTCTGGCACACTATAATTTGGAGTGACGAGACCAAAATAGAGCTTTATGGTCACAACCATAAGTGCTATGTTTGGAGAGGGGTCAACAAGGCCTACAGTGAAAAGAATACCATCCCCACTGTGAAGCATGGTGGTGGCTCACTGATGTTTTGGGGGTGTGTGAGCTTTAAAGGCACGGGGAATCTTGTGAAAATTGATGGCAAGATGAATGCAGCATGTTATCAGAAAATACTGGCAGACAATTTGCATTCTTCTGCACGAAAGCTGCGCATGGGGCACTCTTGGACATTCCAGCATGACAATGACCCTAAGCACAAGGCCAGGTTGACCCTCCAGTGGTTAGATGGGAAAAAGGTGAAGGTTCTGGAGTGGCCATCACAGTCTCCTGACCTTAATATCATCTAACCACTCTGGGGAGATCTCAAACATGTGGTTCATGCAAGACGACCAAAGACTTTGCATGACCTGGAGGCATTTTGCCAAGAGAAATGGGCAGCTATACCACCTGCAAGAATTTGGGGCCTCATAGACAACTATTACAAAAGACTGCACACTGTCATTGATGCTAAAGGGGGCAATACACAGTGTTAAGAATTAAGGGTATGCAGACATTTGAACAGAGGTCATTTCATTTTTTTCTTCGTTGCCATGTTTTGTTTTATGATTGTGCCATTCTATTATAACCTACCTTATGAATCCCATAAGAAATAAAAGAAATGTGTTTTGCCTGCTCACTCATAATTTATTTAAAAATAGTACATATATTACCAATTCTCCAAGGGTATGCAAACGTTTGAGCACAACTGTACTGTTATGTTCTAAAATGTGTCCGGACACAATTCACAACATAAGAACATGTTGCATTCTCAGCGTTGCTATCGTAATGCGCACATAATTTTTTAACTTTCAGGTCAACTACTGTCATGGTAGAGCAATAGTTTGAAGAGATTCTTACTGTAAATGTTTGTTAAATTAATGTGTTTATAGCTAGCTACCTGAATAATAACACACCTGCTTTAATGGCACAGACATGTTCAAGGTAACTGTATTAACTCCCTTGAGGAGTGTTAAGTGCCACAGCAATGCAAGAACAGGCTAACATTCTGCCTAACATCTGTGTCGATGGATGACTTGACAATTTTAAGTCGGGTTTTGAAACAACAAGAGTATGAGTAAATGGTGAAAGAATTTAAATTTTTGGGTCAACTCTCCTTTTAAGTGTTGGGTTGTGGATTTTGAAGTGAGCTGGAAGGGGACTTCTCTATTTAGACAAGGGAGAATTACCACATGCATCATAAGTAACAGTCATGCCAGCTTGCAGGCTGGAGGCAATGTGAGAAAATTGACTAACTTTGACCACCGTAAATTTCCCAGTCCTTTTCAGTTGGTTTTTTTTTTTTTTTTTTTTTTTTGGACACTAAAATACTGCAACACATTGCTAGCCCTGATATGACATTTTAAAAACATTGTGTTGTCTTTTACAATGTTTAACCTCATTTCCTCATTGCAATGTTCCTTGGTTTTTGGTGAGGTATCTAAGGACTGACCTGCTGCTAACAAGAGACTAATAACCTCATCATGTTTATTTATTTTGCCATTTGAGGAGTGCAATTTTGCTTCTGAGTTGGTTGGACATGCTGGAGTTTTGCTAAGAGCCAAAAGTCTCCTACTGTATATTTGGTTGCACAGAAGCAGGGGTGTAAAGTACTTGAGGAAAATGTACTTCATTGCTATACTGAGAGAATATACACTTTGCATGAGTACTATTGAAACGGAATGCTTGTATTCTTAGTTAAATCTTATGTCACCTTGACAACCCATCCATCCATCCATCCATTCCCCTGTCCAATCATCCATCCATCCCCCTGTCATCCATCCATCCATCCATCCATCTCTCCATTCCCGTCCAGTCTTCCATCCATCCCCCTGTCATCCATCCATCCATCCATCTCTCCATTCCTGTCCAATCTTCCATCCATCCATCCATCCATCCACCATCCATCCATCCATTCCCCTGTCCAGTCTTCCATCCATCCATCCATCCTTTGATTTTTAAATGAGTTAAATGTTTACAAAGTACATATACTTTCACTCTAAAGGGATAATTCACCCAAAAATTGAAAATTCTGTTTACTCACCATTATGTTGTTTCAAGACTTACTTTCTTCTGTGGGGCACAAAAGTAGATATTGGACAGAATGTCCAAATGAAGAATTGATTTAATATAATTTCTTATTACTTTTAAAACCTCTGCAAGCATGTTTTACCATCATTGTCGGGGCTCAAAATAAAGACTTATTTTTCTACTCCATGCTGATGCTACTGAGCTTTTGAAGACATGAATGTTTGACTGAGGACAAACAGAGGAATTATGTGCATACAGAACAACGATGGGTCATTTTCCAAAGCTGCATTCCCTACTAGCCAATAAGAAAATGGGTGACTCAGAACTGGGTTTGGTCGTTGGGGAGGTGGTCTGAGTTGGGAGGGTGTTTTTTGCCTTTTTTGCCTCCAGTCCACCCTGTCCGCTGAGCACTAGTGTCAAGTACACATTGTCCCAGGCTGAGCAATGGAACCATTTCCAAATGGTTCTCACATTTTGGCCATTTAGTAATTCAGGCAGGTGCACTGCCTGAATTGTCACTTGTGTCTTTGATGTTTACAAAAGGGTGTGTGTTTACAATGTGATGTGCTTTTGATCAGATAAAAAAAAAGGATGCGTTGGGCAATTTCATGTATATCGCTCTCTTTCGCTTACTGAAAAACATAGGAAGCCTTTTAGTGCTACTACAATGACATGAATAGCAAAGTGTACGTTCAGTGTGAAATTGATGCTGTATCTGTGTATTTTTTGTCATTCTCATGCTGTCACGTTACTATACCTACATTTTTGCTAAATTTTTACGTGTCTCGTTGTATGTATCACAGCAGTTTCTTGGTGAAATTATCACTAGTAGTGCTAAAACAAAAATTGAACAAAAAATCACAAGTAAAACGGCTAATTATCAGTTCATAAAACTCTTACTTTTCGCCCTGTTCCTCACACAATTCTATCTTATGACATCTAAACACTTTTTTTGGAGAGTTATGCATTTTAATGTTTGCATTACAAAACCAAATACATTTACAAGCTTGTTCAAATGCGATCAAATTACGTAGTAGCTCAACTGATAAAGAATTGCACAAGCGATACAAAGGACCAAGGTATGACAAAATGACGTGACTGCTTCAGCAATTGCGTTTTTCATCTCACATTTGCTTTTATGACACTATCTGTAAGGTTTATGATTAATATTTAGGATAGGGAGGTCAGTTTTGTAGATTTAAAAATGTTGCCACAGTCACGTAGTTTTTGTGAGATTAGTGTGGTAAATGTAGTTTTATCTCATGGGTCTGTCTTTTCATAAAACGACTAAATGAGTAGTGTTTTCTGGCAAGATTGATCAATGTTCTTCATCAGAAGTACACAAAATCTGTACAAAGTAAATCTTACCATCAACATTCACAATTGAACTTACTTTGCACCAATATTAACATTGATAAAAGCACAGGATTGGGTGTACAGCCCTGTTTGGGAATGTGCTAAGAAGGTTGAGAGCCTGACAGAGGTGTGGTTGACAGGAAGTGTGTTTTGTGCATGGTTCTGGGTAGTAAGTTCTACTGTATACAGTCTTTCCTCTTCATAAGGTCTTACAACACTGTTGGAATGGTGGATTAGTACCAAAATACACTGCCACACATTTGGAATTTAGTGAATAAGACTCTAGACCTCCGGACAATCAGCATCATTCAGCACAGTCTGTGGTACTAGGTAAGAGTAGCGCTGATGTACAACAGTGACTTTAGATGTTTAATACTTTGAATTGATTTACTTGCACTTTCTGGGGTTTGTGTTCATATTACTCACATCAAAGTTGTGCAGTTAGAGGATATTCCTGTGGCATTTCTAAATTCTTTTATCAGGGAATTATTTTAGTATTTTATGAAAAAATTATTATTTCCAGGCTTGGTAAAGACATGGAAATTTGTATAGTAAATTAAATTTTTCTAATTTTCCTCTGCTCTAAAAATACCTCAGCTAGATGTTGCTCTTATGTAGAGTAGTTTTGCAACTCTCTGTGTTTCTCGCTCTCACAAATAGAACGTAAATAATGTATCAGTCCTTCTTCCATCTTTCTCCTATTGTCACACAGTATCTAATGTCATACATAATTTATTTAGTCTGTAACCCATTTTGACAATGGCTTTGTTGATTAACACAAGCCTGAGTATTTTGTAGTTGTGCTTTTATCCGTTTGCGCATACAAGTCTGTGGCCATGCAGTAAGCCGCACCGTGTCATGCCTCATTGGGATACAGTCTCTCAGTGAGCTGTACTTTAGAAGTGGCTCACTGTTCCCTGCGGCTTGTCAGTTTATGAGGCTGGAAGGAGCCTTCACTGGACAAGCCATTGATTCTCGGGGAGCACAGTAGAGGGCTGTTGTCTCCTACCAACCACTCCTGGCAGAGTCTTTCAGCATCATTTCATATCCAGTGGTCTGTGTCCTGTTCTAGGGACTAACTTCAGAGAGGACTAGTTTGTCATTAGGGATGATTTATGTCTGGCATGTAATAGAGAAGTTTTGGTAGGTGAAACATGGGTGAAGTGGTTGAATGGGCCTTTGGGGTGTTGATGAGAGTTTGGGTTAGGCAGGGGCGTATATGCACTATTTAAATGGGGGCAAACATGACCCCCCACTTTTAGAAATAACTAAACTAACCCCCTACCCACTTTCTTGGATATAATCATTATATTTTAACCCTTTAAGCTCTGAAGGTGTTTTTAAAAATGTCCTGTTTCAGTGGCATATCTAAAATTAAAGGCTTCTAACTTAAAAAAATAAAAAAGGAGGTCAAGTCTTTGGTAAAAGTAAAGAAAACATTTCACTTTTTTTTTTTTTTATGAGATAGATTATGATACATTCTGAGACTCTCAGCTTAAGAAATGGTTGAAAAAAAAAAAAAAAACTTTAGCCACAAATGTACTTTTTTCTTATTTTTCTGATTTGACATTATATAGCTCTGGGTGTGAATAACGTGGCTCTGAAAAACTGCTTTTTTTGTTCCTAATCATGTCAACTGTAACTGTAAAATTTGTGTTGATACGACAAAGCAATCAAAAGGTATAGCATTACAAAAATATATATAGTGTACAAAATAGTCTCACTAATTGTATATAAGAACTAATTACACATGGAAACTCAGCAATGACTAAAGGTATGCATAGCATGCAGACATGATTTTAGGAGTGAGATTTTACAAAATGATTGCCATTTGACTCAGTCTGTCTGATTAAATTTGGCATTGTTTCATGTACTTGACGCCATCGCCTTGTGGTCATATGTAACAGTCTTTCTGCCCAAATATGGATGATTTTTTGCATCAATCTAAACCCAGTCCAATTGGTTTAAAGTTCCATGATGCTACATCATTTCCGATGACGTAATCTGATTCAGGAAAGCTAACGTGTTTTCAGCCAGACTGCAAGATGCCAGATAGCCAGATGCTGTGTGCACATTGTACCTTGTGTGCAGGCTCTTTTGAAAGATAATCACCTCCTCTAAGTAAAGGTACGTTATATATATTTAAAGTTCTGTTTATTTTTTGTGAAGATATAAGCAATTAAGCAACAACTGTTCATATTAAACATAATTATCAAATACATATACTTGGCTATTACTCACTATTTTTTTTAATCTGTGAGTAAAAGAAATGGGCTGGTTATATTCTACTCTTTGAGAGCTTTCCAACAACATATGACAGTTATTTGATGAGTTTGATGTTTTAACTGATTACAATAATACAGTATGTACAGTGTCAATTTTTTTATAAATTATCCAAACGGAACACTTCTGATTTGTATTTAAATTTCAAAGCACTTGTTCAGTTTTGGTCATAATGCCTACATGTACTGTAAAGTAGAGCTTCTAAGCTTTCAGATTATACATATTTTGTGTTGGCTGGTGGGCCAATCCAAATTTAAAGGGTTAAAGTAGATTATTTCGCTGGATTACAGTGCAAAGGGAAAGTAGATTTTTACATATTCTGAAGAAAATTTGCGTGTTGCTTTCCTATGCAATACTCATTGATGCCAGAGTGTTGTGGGAGGTTGCTGCTATGTGGTTGCTAGGTGGATGCTTACTGGACCAAGTTCAAAGGCCCAACTCTGTGATATTCTGGTCCCTCCATCAATGTAAATTGACATTCCTGAATGCTGGTTGCAGCAATATTTTTAGACAAAATAAATTAATATGACAAATTCTATACTGACTGTCGTTTCTTGAAAGTTTTAAGCTTGTTTAGGCATTTAAAACAGAGTCATACTTTTAAGAACGTTCATACGCCCATGGCAGGTAAGACTCACACTGCTCCCAGACAGAGAGCCTCAGCCGTTACTTTGACCGGCCGTTCGGGAAATCTCCCAATTCTCCCAACAGCCAGTCCGACCCAGCAGAGAGGGCAGAGAGAGGGGATTTAGCTGTAGTTTCATCCTTAATACTCCGATAATTCCCACCCTGGCCATCCTGAGTCCCTCCTCTCTGGCCCGGCTCCCAGGCTTTGATTCCTGTCCTTGCTTTTCGGGTTTTGCACGTCCACAGCTCTGCGACACAGCTCCAGTCTTCTCCTCCTGAAAACAATGGCTTCACACGGGTCCCTTCTATTAGGGTGTGCCTTTTGACGATAATTGAGCTGTTCTCACTGAGGCCTGCTCTGATGTGCACATCCTGCAACTGTGCAACAAGCCTTTGTAACTCTAATTATGGAAGTAAACAGTTTTAAGTCAATGACAGATTGAAGCATTTGATGTTGATTTCAATACTGTTGAAGAGTGAGAAGGCTCCCGAAGGAAGTAAACGCCCTCTGCTTTTAGGACACAAATAAGATTACATGCGATTTAGGGGCTGTTCCAAAGTCCATAGTGAGCTGCCTTAAAAAATAAAATAAATAATAACTTTAGAGAGTGAAATGGCACAATGTGAAAGAAAAAAGTTACAAGGCACAAACTGCGTTCTTCAAACGTAATCGTCTCGCATAGCTTTGGACGAAACAACAGGCATTTTGTCAGCAAATAAGAAAGGCTTTTGTTGTGTTCTGATTGGAACTGGGTGATATAACGAACATATATGATATATTTGCGATGGTACTGCTGGTAATATAAATGAAGCAACATTGTGAATATCACAATTATTTTTATGGCTGTGCCATTACATTAGTTTTACCATCCCTCCTTTATTGCCACTTGTGAGTATGAGAGATTTAAAGGGATAGTTCACCCAACATGCTCACCCTCAGACCATCAGAAAATGCCTGAACACAAATGAAGATTTTTAGAAGAATATCTCAGCTCTGTAGGTTTACACAATGAAAGTGAATGGCAACAAGAACTTTGAAGCTATAAAAAGCACATAAAGGCAGCATAAAAGTAATCCATACAACTCCAATGGTTAAATCTATATCTTCAGAAGCGATATGATAGGTGTGGGTGAGAAACTGATCAATATTTAAGTCCTTTTTTACTATAAATTCTCCTCCCTGCCCAGTAGGTGGCGATATGCTCAAAGAATGTGAATCACCAAAAACAAAAGTAGAAGAATGTGAAAGTGAAAATGAAAATGGAGATTGATAGTAAAAAAATATATATATTTAACTACTGGAGTCATATGGATTACTTTTATGCTGCCTTTATGTGCTTTTGGAGCTTCAAAGTACTGGCCACCATTTACTTGCATTGCATGGACCTACAGAGCTGAGATATTCTAAAAATCTTTGTTTGTGTTCAGAAGAAGAAAGCAAGTCCTGGATGGCCTGAGGGTGATTAAAGGATGACAGAATTGTATTTTTTGGGTGAACTATCCCTTTAAGGTTGACATGCCAATGACAATATAATTGCTATGTTTGATTTATTTATGTGATGTGTTATGTGAACGGTCTGTTGGAAGGAATTGATTCTTAACTCTAATTCAGCTATATGTTTGCTCAGAAGGTTCCAAGTGTGGCATTTTTCAATTTATGTGTTTTAAAATGATATTTAAAAACATACAATTGTTGTTTATCACTATGCTTTGTAATTTTATCATTTTTATTGTATTTTACTTCTTGCACTAAACATTTTAAATCTGAAATTGTACAATTGCACTAAACAATTTAAATATAATGTTTTACAATGGCTACTCATTATTTGAAACCATTTAGGAGTAAATACATAAATACTAAAAAAATAAATACATGCACATATTGAATATGTGTACAGCCCTAGTTCTGATCTTTTGATTTCCCTGGAATAATTATATAACTGACGTTCCAGAAATTCCATTCTTTCCATCATACCTGATTTTGTGATCAGAAACAAACAAAATGTTGTGTATGTCAGTGTACAGTTGGCACATATGCCCCATGATCACCTAGTAGTTTATTACAACCACACAGCTTTTACAGATGTTTTTAGGGTTATGCTTGACATTCAGCTCATTCCTGCTTGGGTTATAAGCAGTTTCTTCTTTCACGCAGAGAGATCATTTACCTTAAGAGACACCATTTGTAATGTGAACATAAGTACCTGACATAATGAAAAGAAACACCAGAGCTTGCATTATAGTATCCGATGTTTGGCCATGATGGACGTTTTCACATTTTCTGCACTGATTTGCAGAATTCTTTAGAATGAATTTACAGGGATCCATGCTCTCTGTCATCATTTATGTGTGCTATACAGGAACTTGAGACTTCATCCAAGGATTACAGCAGTACATGGATTTTGACCCCATCACACCCTGCGCAGGAGACAATAATTTGTCTGGATAGTGAAAGTGAATCTTTACTGATTACATGAGGCTTTGTAATTCTGTTATTTGAGTATAATTGGATTCAGGTTGAGGTTTGGAAAGCAGGCTTAAGATGAGCAGAAGTCATTGATAAGATAATTTATGAACGAATAGGTCGTCTCTATTGCACTATCACTCTTGCCTCTTCAGTCCTCTCTCTTTCTCACTCTAAAAAAATCACAAAGGAATCCTTTTACACATAAACACCAGTCCTTATGTTTACAAGTAGTGAAGTTCATTATTTAGAAAAGTTTATTTTTAATATTCTCCATAATCGTTTCAGTCTGATCATAACAATTGTGCTGCACATTTCAGCGCAAATTGTTTTGTGGATGTGTCAATGTTATGTAGCTTTGCAAAAAGGCTGTTATTGAAGGATGGGACAGTTAAACATGCAACTCGCCATAAGTGCAGCAAAGCACTGTATCTCATTTGCATGCAAAGATGGCATTTACAAAGACGTCTTAAAGGCACAGCAGCATATAAAATTGGAGAAAATGCCCGTTCTGGTAAAGCGTTTTCAAATGGACTGTGTGTACAATCTGGGCCCTCAGAGGAGGCCAAAAGCTCACATTATTGATCTGGGCATTTGCTGTCAGACAGTGGAGTATTCTTCTTCTTTTCATGATTTATGTGATTCTACCCAAATCTCTGCGCTGCATGCTTAGATACAGTTGGGAAAACAAACAGCTACACCCAAACTCTGTCATACGGGGTAATCAAGACAGTATGGAAGGTATGTAAACAGCATGCCAAATGAGGAACAGTATGAGCCATTAGTCTCAAGAGTATAGCAGAGACACAAAAGGATACACATACTAAAAACAGAGAGTGGGATGAGAGATAGAGCAAAAGAGAGAGAGAGAGAGAGAGAGAGACTGGCAGTTAACATAACTTCATATAACGTTTTATTAGAAACAGACTATATCATGGCATTAGTTCTGCCATGAGAGATATTAGTAGAGTATGTGTTATGAGTTGCTTTCTCCTATTGGGTGGAGTTCAGTTGGGTGTGTGTCATTGTTTTGCTCAAAAAGCACGCATACTTTTATCGTACAAACCAGGACTAAGGGTTTTCTCCTTTCTGACTCAAACTTCTCCTAGAGATTCCAAGCACAGTATATACCTTATGTCTGCTTATTTGTTGGGCTCCTACTAACGACTCAACACACCTTAGCAACCATAAACCCAAATGCTAAATCTCTGTCTGTCTGTCTGTTCGTCCGTTCATTGCAAGCACCTAGCAACAACGTAGCTTAGCTACTGCCTAGCAATCTGTAAGAACACCTTAGCAACTACCTAGCAACTGCCAAAACAGCGTAGCAGTTCAGTAGAAACTCCCTAGCCATGCCCTAGCAACAACCAAAACATCTTAGCAACCAAACGGAATCTGCCTAGAAAGCACCTGGAACACTTTAGCAGTTGTCTAGCAACAGCCTAGCAACCACTCAGAACATCTAGCACCCATCAAGAACCACATATTTCCCTCTTAGCACGTTCACAGCCGAGGCAATCTGGAGCCTACCATAAATCGGCCGCACTTTTCCACTGACCTGAGATCCAGTGGGCTAGTGTGGCAGATAGTTATATTTGGATTTTTATCATTGCATATAATATTATGTTGACGTCTTGATTGAGAATCCCTCTGGTTTGTGGGGTTTTTATTGTTGTTATAGAGTGATGAAGTGCTCCTTACTGCAGACGGTAGCTGCTGTTGTTGTTTGGAAGCTACCTGGTGACAAAACATAATCACACCCTCCGCCCCTTGGCATAATCGGTTCCTGTGTAGAGAACAGCAAGCTTTTGGGGCCAGTGCGGAACCTGATTTTCCGTCCTTTTCTGCGGTGGAAATGGGCGGAACAGTTTGAGAATTTGTGTGAGTTCTTGTTGTCAAGTGTGTTGTAAGCACATCAGATCAGCATGTTCTCAGCCCCAGGACTGGTGCATGTGCTGATGAAGACTAGGTCTCTGGATACAGTCTTTCACTCTGTAATGTATTCCTCTCAAGCACACAGCACACCTTCATATGAATGGTTGTCTTTGAGAGGTCACTCCAAATGGTTTGTTTGATCTAAGCCTACTGTATTTGATTATGCGTTTTGATCAGTCTAGCTCTTGTTTGAAGCTGAAGAGCAATTAAAGTGTGTGCGTGTAAGAAATAGTTCCCTGTATCATCAAAATGCGCTTGAATTCACTGCAGCTGGATAATCTAAGATCGGTTTACATGCAATGTTTAATTAAAAATATGATGATTTTTGTACACGTATAACACGTGTTGCTAAGCTTAACTACAGTATTTATCATATTTGTGCAAGGGTTCAAAAGGTAGCTGTTTTACTATAGCCGTGCATCAGGATTTTTCTTTTGTAGGGCCACAGGAACAAGAACCCTGAGGCTCAAATCCAAAGCGTTCTCTCTTACTGTAATAGTTTTTTATTTTCATTGCTGTATTTCGGTTTCTGCTATTAGCATGGAAGTGTGTGTGTGTGATGGAACCCGATATGTGGACATAGCCTTCACTCCACCAGTCTTGCCGAGTGTGTGAGTCTGCATGTTTTGTGTTGTACGTACTTTATGGTATGTGTGTACATTTGGTTGATTCGGGTGGTTTGAGGTTTCTGCGGTGAGCCGGGACTATGAGTAGGCTTCGTGTGACCTCACTGAAATGGTCTTCTTGGACAAAACCATCTGTTGTAAAAGTTGAGAGTTGTAAAAACAATTCTATTTCATTTATGATGTCATTGTACTGCTGGTTTCACAGCGTCTACCAGCAATGCATTTATAAAACTTGACATTCGGTCATTATTTACTTAACCATATGTCATTCACTTTACGACATAAGGGTAAGGGTAAGACACTTTACACAGCTTTTTTCGATACAACAACAGTTCATAGTGACCATGTCTGCCAAGCTCCAAAAAGGACACCCATAAAAACCCATAAAAATATCATGATCCCGTACAACTTACACTATGATCCTATATATGAAAGAAATATATTGCACTATATTCCACTATGTTCAAGTTGTGTGAGGAACAGACATACATTTAAGTTGTTATTCACTGATAATCCTTTCCACTCAAAAGGTGAAGCGCTTTAGATCTCATTTGCTGTGTTATGATTTGTCACGTGACACACATCTGGCGCAACGTGTCTAAAAGTGCCATTTTTTAATTAGATTCAAGAGCTCTGATGGAGGAGAAGATTATAAGTAAATAAAAGCTTAATTTTCAATCTGTTTCCCATGCAAAGCTATCGTGTGGCTTCAGAAGACTAGGAATATAATGCAGGAGTCGTATGGTGCTTTTATGGTGCTTTTTTGTCCTTTTTGGAGCTTGACATTATACAGGGTGGCCCAAAATAAAAACGGGGCCACTAATGATTTACTTATTTATTTGTAGCAAGTTGTTGCTCATGATGTAATTTTGTTGTTACAAAAAGTCGTAGAAGTATGCCAAAAATCGTGCAAACGCCTTTATGCATTTTTAAGATATGAGCAATCAAACATAGTGGCCTCGTTTTTTTTTTTTTTTTTTTTGGGGCCCCCATGCAAATCACTATCCACATTTATTGAATGAAAAGAGCAGCTCGGCCATTTTGCCAAACATCTCATTTTTAGTTTTTCGCTAGAAAGAAAATAATACAACTTTGGGGTGAGTAACACAATTTTTTTTGTAAATAGGTATAGTTGTATGTTTCATTAATAGCATTTTTATTTCACTGTCGCAGGTTGACAGAGCATCATTTCTGCTAGGATTGGAAGTGATGTTCTGTCATTACCACCCGCAGCTTAAAGAGAGCTTCAGGAATTCACACTTTGTTAAACGCGCCAGAGTGAATGTGCTCTCCATATGTGGAGCACGGTATGACTATGAACACTGTTGTGGGCTGCCAGCTTGCACACCTGCCTCTCTATGGGGTTTCTGATTGGTCCCTGCATGTTTCAGCAGGACATTCCTATCCGGAATCACGGGAATGTTCTCCTGTAGCGCCCTGGCTGGAGTATGTAGAGGACAATAGAACAGTTTTGGTTTTGGACCCTCTCGATAACTCATACCATAATCGACCTGTGAATTAAGATTTCCTTACACGTAGCTCCAGACATTAAACACCATCGTGAGTGTTACTTATGGCCATAACGATGCTTATTATAGGCAGCACCAAGAGTGTCATAAAAGATAATAAAATCCAGGACACAGGAAATATGTCAGACTCATAACATGCCAACATCTAATAGGGGAGCTTTGCAGCCAGGCCTAAATACTTTGCTTATGAACAACAACAGCAACAACAGACACAACAAACACACAACCTTTTTAAGATAATTTGTCAGCTTTGAATGTTTAGCTAATGCATCAGTAGCCACATGCACATGAAAATTCTGATTAATATCATAATTTGGTGATATTCCATATACTTACATATACATCATGAAAATATGTTGTAATTTGGCCATGAATTTCACATCTAAATAATTTGTTATCGTAAAAGTTTGTCTATATGATCATTAATATCTTATTATTTATGATTATACAGTGTCTAAATTACCTAAAATTCCATTTGAAGAGTAATCGGTAAACAGTTCCCTCTTTCGTCTAGCCGCTCTAGACCTTTTTTTTTTTTTTTCAGGCTAAACGTTGCCAACATTGGCACAAGCGCTTGCTTGGGTTTGTGCGGGTTTGTGGCAATTTTGTGCCAATAAGTGCATTTATATGCACAGCAATACTCTTATAACTACCAAAAATCAGCTTACTTAAAAATTTGGACAATGCAAGAAAACCACATTTACATAAGATTTGAAGTCAACGGGTTATTCTCTGCTTTTGACATCAAAATGTAAACAGTCATGCGCACACAACACTTGCGCACATTAGGCCTCATTCATGAAAAACGAGCAGAACACATTTTTGTGTAAATCGTTCGTAAAGCCGTTCTAATGTTTTGTGTTCTTTTAGACAAACTGCCATAACATGAAATTAAATAAATAAATAAGTGAAATTATATATATATAAACAACTAATAATTAAATTAGTGAAATTAACCCTATAACAAATTAGGGGAGAAAACATTTGAAACCATATTCTTAATTTAAAGCGTGTCTTTGGTGTTTGCATTTATTTCTTCAAAGTATAGTTTATACCCAATTCATCATAATTTGAAAAGTTTGTGGAAACACTTAAAAAAATGAATGCCCTCTAAAATGACTGGTTGGTGAGTTTCTTTATTTGATATGAACTATATAATTTATGTTTTATTAATTTTGTATAGGCATCGACATTTGTTTATTTACAACTGATAATGTGTGGTCAATGTTAATGCTGTTACAGCAGAAAAAAATAGAAATAGCCCTGTAGCTTACAGCGTTTTGGTCAAAGACCTTCTTCAGGCATTCTGTCAACTTATTTGAAGATTCTTCCAGTTACTAAAGATATATCATAGGTGATATATCACTTTTACAGTCTTGATTTACTCGAAGTTTCTCCAATGATGCTGGTAATGTGCTCAAATGAACCAGAGAAGGTTAATGGTGGTGAAATCCTCCTGTCGGCATGAACTGAACATTTTTACACTAAAGCTCCATGTCAAACCATTTGACCTCTTGGACTGTTAAATTCACAAAACAACCTCTGATGACATCAAAAGCATGCGATGACTGTAAGCTCCTCACTGTTTTTTTATTTTTTATTTTTATTTTTTTTTATTATTAGAACGAATATGCAAGTGTTTGCTAAATCAATATTTTATGATGTTACTGCACTTCATAAAAAAAAAATAAAAAATAAAAAAAAAATTACTGTATAGATGTTAAAAGCTTCATTTTCTCGTTTACTAGCAAGTCTGGTGCCTTCCTTATATGGTGTTTTCATGGATGTGGATTATGATAATTGTGAATGAACGTGCACACACGCTCTATTTACGTATGTTTGGAATTCACTAACATCCACAAGTTTTACTAACAAATCTGGGGGGTACGAAGTGTTCGTGAATCAGGAGGAAAGTTTACGTGAAGCTCCATTTTATGTGCACATTACTCCCAATTTACTCACATATTTACAAAAGTTTCATGAATATGGCCCATTGGATAAGCTAGTAAAAACGTCGGTAAAGGTGTTTACATGCAAAGCGAAATCGGGTTAATGTGTGTTGGTTGGTTTCTGCTTTTTTGACCATTTAAAAAAAACATTTATGACCTTCCCCCAATAAAGGAAAGCCGTTTAAGGTGTTTACATGATGCTTTGTCAGTATATGTAGAATAATCGGTGAGAGAGCGTGCAGACATGCTCAATGAGGAGACACAATTGGTTGTATGGAAAGCTCCTATAGAAATTGTGTGTGAGAATGTTTTCTGCGCACAGAACACTTGTATGCAATTTTTTGTGAATTGTTTGGGTTTGCTTGATGGGATAGTTGCACTCTTTCTGCTCCTCTTTCATCAGGCTTGTCATTAATGCTGGATTCTGCATCTCACACAATACCAACATCTGGTTAGCGCAACTGCAGGGACGTTCCGACCAGACATCTCACTTTGAACTTGAACTCTTCTGTATAATTATTTTGATACCTCCAAACAAAACTACTCATGTTTTCCAATAGGAAAGGTGTGTTCTTTAAAAAAGACTTTCAGTTGTTGCTTTTGTGGAAACCACCATCAGATATACCAATTAGATGGTACAACTGTACAATGTCACTCCCCAACAAATGATTGTCTGGATTCTTAGGAGCAACAGAGCTGTATTTGTTCAGAATTAACCAGGAAATCTGTATTCATTCAGTATTCAGTCATTATAAGTGTTCGGAATTGAGCGCAAGTTCTTATTTATAAATCAAAATAAACCAAGAACCATTACTGTTTTATGTGACTAATACTTTTTTCCTCTGCTGAAGCTCTTAAATCTCATTTGTGGTCACCAGGGTCCGAAATTAGCAAATCAGCTAAAAAAAAAAAAACAACAAAAAAAAAAACAGCCAGTCAGATTTCTTGCAGGCCATTTTTTCACAAATTAAAAATTCTTTATGCATGTTTAAAGTGAGCTGCTTTTTAAAAGAACTGTACTATTTTATTATTTATGAAATTCCTGAAAGTGCATTTGATTTTTTAAATTTTTTTTATAACAACATAAATAAACTTTAAGTACATATAACACACAATAACACTTCTTGGGTTATTTCGAGTGAGTTAATTAATTCAGTCAGATTTTTCCAGTCAGCTCTGACTGATTCATGAGTCTGTTAATTCACTAACAAGAGCCGATTCATGAGAGTCATTAATTTGGGAATCAGACAACAGCTGTAGTCGGTAGCGCTGTAGTTGATGATTCTCTAAAAAGAATCGGCTTAAAGAGTCATTTGTTTGGGAGTCGGATTTGGCATGAAATCGCTGGCTTATGACCTTCACCCTTGCGTCATTACATCATGTCCATAAACACAGGAGAGAAGAACCGGCTGTCTCAGGTTCCGGCTGGCAGTAGTGGTTCTAGCTTGTATGGCGCCCTATGTGAAACCTGCTTCAACACGCCCCCAAAGCTGTTGACTGGAGAGTTGGGAGTTGTTGTAAATGAGAACACCCCCGAGTTGTTGACCTCGTGCCGCTGCCCTGGGCAACTGCCCATGTCGCCCATGCCTATATCCGCCACTGCGTGTGGAGGCCCACGCTATTCTCTGCGGCATCCACGCACAACTCACCACGCGCCCCACCGAGATCGAGAACCGCACATTATAGAGACCACGAGGAGGTTACCCCATGTGACGCTACCCTCCCTAGCAACCAGGGCAATTTGGTTGCTTAGGAGACCTGGCTGGAGTCACTCAGCACACCCGGGGATTTGAACTCGTGGCTCCAGGGGTGGTAGTCAGTGTCAATACTTGCTGAGCTACCCAGGCCCCACATTAAAAGTAGATTAAACACTTGAAAAATCATATTAAAATATACTGGTAGTGATTGAGGTGATCAAGTCCCCTGTTCTCTTAGCGCTTTGAGTGTAGTGTCAGAAAAGCACTATATGTGTAAAATTCATTCATTCTAAAATATGTGAATACAAGTGTTGTTTATCTTCATCAAAGCAAGTACTATTTCAGTTTTAAATGTTTAATCGTATAACATAATAACAACATAAAAAAATAGCACGTTATGACTCCGGCTCTGAATACCTCCAGCCATGGTCACACACAGGCAAAGCTCAAATCATGAGATTCATCCGCCAGAAGAGCAGTGCCGAAACACGACTCACGTAAAGTGCACTTCTGCAAACTGCATGCAGTTTTAAGTTTCAAACACAGATGTCGCTAGAGAGCACAAAGTTACGAATGTGCAACTTTAACACAAGCACAAATAACATTTCAGTCCGTTCCTCACACAAATCTATTGTATGGCTTCAGACTTAAAAGTAAGAGCAAAAGTTATACAGTTTGGATCAATTTTATGATACTTTTACGATTTTTTTTTTTTTTTGGCATAAAGAATCCCCACCTGCTTCTACTGAACGGAAAACAAAAGCTTGAATAGATTTTTCATTTTATTTTTTACAGAAGGGAAATAATATAGGGTGATAACAACATAAGGTTGAAGAGTACTAGTAAAAAAAAGAGTACAAATGTGAAATTCCTGTATGTAATGGGAATAATTATAGTTATCATGGATGTTGTTTTGGCTGTGATATCTTTACTCCCCCTGGTGTTTGGAGTTGGGGAGGAGAGTGGTGTAGTGTAACCTGAACACACCTCTTAGACTGAAATCAACAGAGAGCACATTGTGTTGTGCTTCAAATTCAAAGTCTTCATAAAAACATATTCACTCAAGTTCTGACTTCAAAGAGAGAGAGAGAGAGTGAGAGAGAATGAGAGAGACAGTAGATATTCACATTTGTTTTTTTGTTTTTTTCTGCTATTGACAAAAGATGTTATCTGCTGTCGTCATCAGAACTTAGATACAATAAACCATAGATAAACCAGTTTGTTGGCTTTGGTGCTCAGCTGCTTTTTAAATTATTATAATAGATAATAAGAGCCCTTTAACAACCACCTATTAACCACCCATAACCCAAAGTACCTTCAGACTTTGTCAAGCCAACATTTAAAGTTTGTCTAGATGAACTTTCCTTTTCTAGATCACAAATAAGTTTGTATCCCGAGGGCAGAAGATAACTGTGATAAACCTGTCAATCACCTCTCAGCAATTGCTTTGGTTCTGTCTGCTCTCAAACAGCCCTGAAGCAAGCATTAAATTCCATGATGTAGTGATGCCTGTGAGCTCACTTGCATGTTTTCCTCAAATGTGAATCTGAGTGACCTTTTTACAGGCCAGTACTGTATCAATATTCCTCAGTCATTCTGTTTAGGAGTTTGTTCTAAACCATTGAACTGAGTGTACACTGTAAAAATCCTGTTAAATTTATGGTAGCTGTGGTTGCCTGAAATTCGCCATAAAAAAATACGGTAACCACGTTTCAGGCTTTACAGGATGTAATTTTGATGCCTGTATATTTTACAGTGCATTACAGTCATTTATATTATTAAATAATAAACTTGATATATTAACATTCTGAAACTGTAAAAATCTGCTTTTCACTTTATAATGTATTGTTAATCACCATAGTAATTACAAAAGGGCACATGATGACATGAAGTTCATCAATAGAGATCCTTCCTGGAGCAATGACCAATAAACATGTAGAGACAGCGCTCAGTTTCACTCACACAAACAGTAAACACCATCAGGGTAACACGTGAAATTAAAATAATGGAATAAACATTAACTAAACTACATCAAATATAACACAGAACACCCCAAAGAACATAACTGATATTAAAAATAAGAAGAAACATAACTATTCCCATAAAATATAATGAAATGAACTGGGTCACGCAGGGAATTCTGGGAACTCTGGTTTTTTACTGTAATTTTAACAATAATTTACTGTAAAAAGTTAATGTACTCTCTTGTTAAACATAATATAATTTTTTACTGTTAATTATACAGAAAATCATACTTTTTACATTAAAAATATATATATATATATTGTTTTACAAAATTTTACCTTAAAACTACATGAATTGTCTTTTTAAATATATATATTTTAAAAATTACCGTATATTTTAAGGTAACGATCCGTTAACCAATTAATGTTTTTTTACTGTAGCATTTTTACAGTCTTTTACCATTCAAATTACAAAAACATTTTACAGTGTAGAAGCAGATATCTTACGCCCTTCATGAACAAGTCTACAAATCTAGTTTTGGAGTCCATCACATTCTGAGGATCTTTAAAAGAATGCAGAGTGCTGGCATTGTCTGACCATTTTAAAGGGATTAAAGTCGGTTTGTTTGATATGTCAGGGCCAGACTGTGAGCGCATTACCGTTGCATAAATAAGCTCCACAGTGTTTCTCAGATCAGCTTTTTACAGCTAAACAGCTCATGCTGAGCGCAGATTTAGGGGCTGCTCCTCAGTGTAGCTTAGCCTGCCTTTGAGCTTGTCAACTCATGTTTAACCTGTAAACTGAGAACTTGATAAAAGTTAGAGGATGGGAGGGGTGGGCTGATGAGAGAGAGAGAGAGAGAAAGAGAGAGAGAGAGAGAGAGAGAGAGAGAGAGAGAGAGAGAGGCTGCAAGGCATTTGTCTGTAAAAACCAACTATATCTCACAGAATTTGTTGGGAATCCTGTATTTGAGAAGTTGTACAAAACTGGTGCCATTTAATTCCATCCTAAACACAAATGTGCTGAACAAATGGCTTTAACAATGAATAGCTAATTCCAAATTTTACTGTGTAAATATTGACATGTCTCTCAATGCATCAACAAAAATATCCAGTAACTAAAAATTATTTATATAATTTAACCATTTAGTTGTGTAATCAGAACGTCTACCCCATTGATCTGTTTTAGAATATATACTAGGGCTGACGATTTAACATGTTCATTCAGTGCTATTAATTATACAAAAAATATTATGCGTTAAAAAAATAACACAATTAATCATGTCCCGGTCTGTATGGGATATTCCTACCTTTGGCGCAATTCAAGCCACCTTACCAACGTTTTTCAGCAGGGGGCAGTATGTGAGCTGTATAGGCAATGCGCAGTTGTACATAGAACAAAAACAAACCAGACTTCAGGCTTGCTTGACACTAGGGACGGCGCAAGATGAGAATGTGTTCTTGTGTTCAAAGACAGCTGGACAGAGTGCAATTCCAAATGCAGGGATTTCGAGATGCATTTTTCTAAGTTTTAAACTACATTTAACTTGACACATTTAAAACCTAAAAACGCTGTTTATGCGTCATAAACAGCGTTTTTAGGTACAACCAAAGTGAGATGCTCCAAAAGCATCTGTTTGATGTATATGTACACTAAAGACATGCCCTTATAATAAATATATCTCTAGATTGACAAATTCAGTTGCAAAATAAATTGCTGTGGACTGTATTCCAATGAAAGGCTAATGTTAAATATGAAAACAATGTAGAAATAAAAAAAAATTATTGCCCTTTTAAGCCACTTTTTGTATTGTCTCATCAATGCTTTACTTGTCTGCCACAATAATGTAATGAGATTGAATTATCTGAATGATTTTTTTTCTAGTATAATATATTTATTAGTGCTGTCAAGTCGATTATTATTATTTTTTGTGTAGTTAATCGTGGTTAATCGCATATTTTGAAAGTGCTGAAATTTGAAAGAAACAAAACAAAACAATACGTAGCAATATAATGCTTTATTAACATTTTCCAAACAAAGCCTTCCACAATATAAAGATAGAAATGCACTAAAATAGCACCAGTTCAAGTAACATTAAACATTTCCCAAGAGTCTAAGTGGGAGTTTGACTAATTGAAAGAACTAGTTTCCTCATAGGTTGCATTTTCATTGCAATGCACATTAAATCTCTTAAACTCTCATCCTCTACAATATTAATCTGCCAGTAGACTGTGGCTATCTGCTTTCCTACAGCAATTGTGAAGCTGCGTTCATGATTTGCATCAGAGCGTCAACGGCAGCGTCAAGAGCTGCTTTGAACTCACCATGCACCTTAAATGGGCTGAAAAATACTTAATTTCTATCACAAGTCCCATCTGAGCTTGTTTTGTACAGTGTTAAGAGCTCCTTTCTCAATTATTATATCACTGACAGGGAAGCACTTTATTTTATGTCAGAGATTATTTTATTTACTGAGATAACAACCTCCACGGCTCTATCATAGTAGAGGGCAAAATGGTACTAGTGTGTTACGACAGTACAGCCCATAAAACGTCTATGGGACCGCCGCGTATGCTATTTTATGCTAAGCTTGTAGGCTCATTTTGGTAGAAGGGTTCTGGCACTGTTATGTGTGCGTGTGTGTGTGTGTGTGTGTGTGTGTGTGTGCGTGTGTGTGTGTGTGTGTGTGTGTGTGCGCATCAGTGTAATGACTCCGGGCTGACACATTACAAAGGTTCCGCCCTTCACACCAGTGTATATGCTGTATTAACGGTAAATGCTTTAATAGCGATTAAGAAAAATGTACGTTAAATGTTTTCAATTAATCGCATGCACTACAGAGTTAATTCAGACAGCTCTAATAATTATTCATAACATGCATTGAATTACTTTTATTTGAGGGGTATATATATATATATATAACTTATAATGATAAAACTTACATAATAAATAAATATATTATGGAACTTATACTTGAAAAGTGGATTTTCCTTTTATTTATTTTTTTTATTAATTCTACTTCTAATAAGCATCTTGTAGTTTCATCACCTTGGGAACAAGGCTTGTAATGTAAAATTAAAGGGATAGTTCACCCAAAAATGAAAATTCTGTCATCATTTACTCACCGTCATGTTGTACCAAACCTGTATGACTTTCATTTCACTATGGAAAATAAAATGAGACACTAGGCAGAATGTTTGCCTAAGTCAACATTCACTTCCATTGCATCTTTTTCCCATACAAAGTAAACGGTGACTGAAGTGGGTCGCACAACAGACACATCTGACGGACGACATGGTGCGTTCTAAAATTTGAAACAATTGTTTTCTATGAATGTACGCACCCCTCGTCGGCGGCGCCCACCACCTGCTCAAATTTCTGCCGCGCCACGGAGCGCAACTCACGTATTTTCCATTAAATTCGACCCAAATCATTATCAATGGACATATATTATTTACTCTATCCTTGTTCATTCTTGAAGAAGGGAAAAACCTTGGTAACTTTTGTGTATACTGTCTACCACCTGAACCGCACCCACATGACCTGTGCTGTGTTCTCATCCGGTGTGTGACCGGCTTGAGGCTACCATTCTGCTTAACATCTCCTTTAGGAACAACATAAGGTTGAGTAAATGATGACAGAACTTTTTGGGTGAACTATCACTTTAGGTATTAACCCTGAGGGCATAATTATGTCCAAACATATTTTGAAATGTCTTAATTTAGTTTGCGATGGCACATTGCTATTAATTAACACTAAAACATGTCTGATCGAATGTTTGAAATCCTTTCCTTTAGAAAAATCACCATTTCAAAACAAAACAGACACATTCTTGTTTCATAGAATGACCCGCTCTGTATATGTTTCTAAGGATTTTACCCCCTGTCTGTTCTGTAAATGCTTACCCACACAGAGAGAGTGAGAAAGTGAGCGAGAGGGAGCGAGAGTTTGAAGGAGCAAAAAAAGGGAGGGCAAATAAATGAGAAGGAAAAAGGGGAATGGCAGTAGCCCGGAGCCAGTCTTCCTAGATTTCCATGCCGTGCGCTTGTTGAGTTCGTAGGTGCTACGCCTGAAGCTGACCTAGTCTCTTAGACCACAGCCATATATAGTGTGAATATCTTTTATGATTGTTGTTTTTGGCTAGACTGAACAGGGAATGTAAATCAGTATTTCAAGCGTTGAGCCTTTCTCGTAAAGCCAAGGAGGTAGACGTGTACGCACGCACTCACACACTTGCTGGCTGGATTATACGGTGCTTCTGAGAGAGGTGTACAGCTTTGACTGCGATACTTAGACCAGGCGACACTGCTGTACTGTCTGCTTGGAGGAGAATGTGACGTTTGGGCTAACACACACATACACACACACATTCATACCCTGCAACACTCTCTGAGGATGGCCACTGCTGTGTTTCAGGTAAGGAGACAGACGTCTTGCTTGCTGGCGATGAGAACTTCCACAGAAATCCTGGGAATCTTAACCTTGTTTAGTTTTGGAGCTACGGTTGTGTGTGTGTGTGTGCTGCAGTGCAGAGTAGACCATTTGTTTGCTTGTTCTATGTCAAAACAGAGCATTATTGTGTAAGTCTGTGGTTCTCAACTGGTTTTGCTTCAGGTTTTACATTGAGTTTTGAGTTACGACCCGACACAGTACCAGAACTGTTTCGTAGAAATGTAAACAGAAATGTCCTTAAAGGAATAGTTCACCCAAAAATAATAATTCTGTAATTATTCACTCTCTCTTATGCTGTTTCAAACAGGTATGACTTTTTTTTTTCCCCTCTGTGGAATACAAAAGGTGTTACGCAGAATGTTAGGGACTCACAGTTACCATTCACTTACCCTTCAAGCATCAATGCATTTCAAAATTTCTACTTTTGAAAGGCAATACATTTATTAAAAAAAAAAAAAAAGAAGTGATTACAGGACCTAATATATGCACTTTTCCTTATATATTCTTATCAATTTTAAGCTAAAATATTAATGTCGATTTAACATGGACATTAACATAAATTTGCACTAAAATACCATGTCGTTTGATTGGAAGCATGGCTTTCGTCGTCAACAACACAAGATATGGAAAGTGTTTTCTCCTCCCTTGATAAGACTTATTTTTCTATCCTAACTATGCACGATTACAAGGGTTGTTGCATATTATTATTCGCATTTTGCATTGCATTTTCCCTGATGTCCGCTGATGTTCGTATTCTCAAATGTGTTTAATGGTTAGGAAAGCTCAGACAGCTGTGTATTCTGTAAGGGTGAGACTAGAGTAGTAAAATGGCTCTTGGAGATTTCTGTGGTCAGAGACAAGCGTGAGACCGCTGTGGTGATGTTGATGAGTAATGAGACATAACTGACGTTTAACCGCATTAAGACACTGGGTCTGGAATGCGACTGCAATACTGAAAGTAAATCAGTCATGCTTTTAGAGCATTTTGGTGGTGTTGCTGGAAATTGTAAAGGGATAGTTTAAGAAAAAATGAAAATTCAGTCATTATTTACTCAGCCCCATGTTCTTCCAAACATTTATGCTGTTATTTTTGATGTTGAACACAAAAGGAAGGTATTTTGAATAATGTGCATGCTCCTCTTTTCCATACAATGACAGTTTGAAAAAGTACAGAAAAGCACCAAAAAGTGTCTTAAAAGTAGTCCATATGACTAATGTGCTATATTCCAAGTATTCTGAAACCATACCATCCCCCCCCCCCCCTCCAAACAAGATCGGTTAGATCAAATAACCGCAATCAGATGATTATTTAATAACCATGACAGGCCTATTTTTATTTATTCTATTTCTCTAATGAACTCTTATAATTTAAGTATTTGAACTTGTGTAGATTTCAGATAAAAAAATTCATAATATGATACACCAGGAATAAAGACTACTTTTTTGATACTTTTGGGTCCTTTTTTAAGCTTTTAAGTGAGTCACTATCGACTGCTATTGTATTGAAAATACTAACTACGATTTTCTTTAATTTTGTTCTATTTGTGCTCCACCTAAGAAAAAAATCATACATGTTTGGAATGACAAGAGGGTCAATAAATTGACCGAATTTGCATTTTTTGGTGAACTATCATCACTTTAATTTTTTTATTTTAATTTTTATTTTTTTAAGGGAGTCTCAGGTCTGGAGTGGGCTGGTGTAGGTGTCAGTGTGGTACCACAGCGAGGTCACTCAGCTTTGATTTGGGTTTTGAGTGCTGTATCATCAGAGCCTCATTTTTTACTGTACCAAATGCACCTGACAGGATGACAAAGCTGCTGTTAAATGCTGAACAATAGCTGTCCCCCTGCGGCACAGAGAAACATGTGGCGTGTGGCTTACGCTCTCACACTTATCTAGGGCATGAATCTCACAAAACCTGTCAAAAACATGTCCGGGTCATATTTCACCCCAAAATCAAAAGAGAGAAAATTAAGTTATTTTTTTGCTCAAATAAAATTTGCAAATTTCTTTTGCATTGTCAATTTTTTTTTTTTCATGACTGTAAAGCACATTTACCCCTCCATTTCTCTTCACCGTAATGCAAAATAAATAAATAAATAAATAAATACATTCAAATGTTGTATAAATATTTTATCTAATTGTATTTAAAAAAAATATTAATATTAAGAAATATTAAAAATGTTTAAATTAAGTATTTTTACACCATTGTATTTTTTTTTTTTTTTTTACATTACCTTTAAAAATTTTGATTTAGTTATTAACAATAATAAACAATAAATGCAACAAAATCTAAATATATGCTTAAGTTTTTTATACCAAGTTTAATTTATTATTTTTTTCCTTGATTTTGAGTTGAAACATGTTTTGGGGAGTTTCACCCTAAAACCTGTTTATGACTTGCACACAAGTTTTTCTTCATGACCAGTCCTGACCTCATGGTCTTAAGGTCAGAAGGTGCAGTTTTGACCTTTGATGTAAAACACCAGTGTTGGTTATTTATGATGATGCAACTTAACAAATGTGTTTATGGCATCAAGGTAAGAAAAAGGTTAGATACACCTTCTAAACTTGGTATAATCTTTCCAAAGCTTGAAAACTTGAAAAGGTCTAGTTATTACAATTTGACTGTTTGCCAAACTCTGTTGGGTTTTCTTGCAGAGGTGATGATGTTGTGCTGTACATCTATGGGGCTAAAGTATCTGCTTAATATCATCTCTTCTATTTCACCACAACCGTGGGAAACAATGCACACTTTGTTTTTGGCACTTTTGCAGATGCAATTTTGACTAATTTGGCTTAAATTGAGCGGAAAAAGGAATTAAGCTATTTTGAACATATCAAGTGTATTTATCATTGTCTACAGATAGCGAGAGAGCGAAATAGACTCATTTCCTCAAATGTGTGTCCCTCATTACAAATGTGGTTTATTCCCCACACTCCATTCATTTGAGTTTTTACACGTGCTATTTTCTCTGTTATCAGTTCCCAGCATGTTCATTTTTGCACATGGCACCATACCCAGAATGCCGAAGAGAAAAATAACATATTACATAATATGTACCCCATCACTTTAATGTTAGGATGCTGTTTGTGAGCATCTACTTGCCACTAGTATTTGGAATCATTACGTCATGCTTACACATACAAGGAATTTGTCTTAGTGACAGGAGCTTCCAGTGTACAATACAAAAACAGCAGCAAGACATAGATAATAATAAAAAATAAAATAATAGTTATACACATACGTACATACACACACAGACACATACACAGTGCAATCCAATACAAATCTGTTATCTGTTATGTACAGTGCAAATGTATTTCATCTTTTTTTTTTTTTTTTTCAGAGGAATGAAATGGCAGAACAGGTTGGATGTGTTGGATAAATATAAAAAAAGACTAAACTGTGTATTGCACATAGTTATTGTTCAATGGGGCAATTTAACTGTTGATGAGATGGTTAGCCTGAGGGAAAAAAAACTGTTCCTGTGCCTGACGGTTCTTGTGCTCAGAGCTCTGAAGCGTTGGCCAGAAGGCAACAGTTCAAAAGGGTAGTGGGCAGGGTGAGTGGGGTCCAGAGTGATTTTTCCAGCCTTTTTCCTCACTCTGGAAGTGTATAGTTCTTGAAGGGGGAGGGCAGGGGGCAACCAATAATCCTCTCAGCAGTCCAAACTGTCCTTTGTAGTCTTCTGATGTCTGATTTCGTAGCTGAACCAAACCAGACAGTTACTGAAGTGCACTGCTGAGTAGAACTGTATCAGCAGCGCCTGTGGCAGGTTGAACTTCCTCAGCTGGCGAAGGAAGTACAACCTCTGCTGGGCCTTTTTCACAATGGAGTCAATGTGTATCTCACACTTCCTGTGAGGTCCTGTGAGATGGTAGTGCCCAGGAACCTGAATGACTCCACTGCTGCCACAGTGCTGTTTAGAATGGTAAGGTGGGTCAGTGTTGGGGTGTTCCTCCTAAAGTCCACAATCATCTCCACCGTTTTGAGCGTGTTCAGCTCAAGGTTGTTTTGACTGCACCAGACAGCCAGCTGTTCAACCTCCCTTCTGTATGCAGACTCATCGTCATCTCGGATGAAGCCGATGACAGTGGTGTCATCTGCAAACTTCAGGAGCTTGACAGAGGGGTCCTTGGTGATGCAGTCATTGGTGTAGAGGGAGAAGAGTAGTGGGGAGAGCACACATCCCTGGGGGGTACCAGTGCTGATTGTACAGGTGCTGGAAGTGAGTTTCCCCTGTCTCACAAGCTGCTGCCTGTCCGTCAGAAAACTGGTAATCCACTGACAGATAGACATGGGAACAGAGAGTTGGTGTAATTTATCCTGAAGTCCACAAAAAGGATCCTTGCATATGTCCCTGGTCTGTCCAGATGTTGCAGGATATGATGCAAACCCATGTTGACTGCATCATCCACAGACCTGTTTGCTTGATAAGCAAATTGAAGGGGATCTAGAAAGGGTCCAGTGATGTTCTTCAGGTGGGCCAACACTAGTCTCTCATATGATTTCATGACCACAGACATCAGGGCGACAGCTCTGTAGTCATTAAGTCCTGTGATTTTTGGTTTCTTTGGGTCAGGAATAATGATTGAGCATTTGAAGCAGCACGGGACTTCACTCTGCTCCAGTGATCTATTGAAAATCTGTGTGAAGATGGGGGCCAGCTGGTTAGCACAGGATCGAAAACACACTTGTGAGACGCCATCTGGGCCTGAAGCTTTCCTCGTCTTTTGTTTCTGAAAGCCGTAGCTCACATCATCTTCACAGATCTTAAGTGCAGTTTGAGTAGCAGGAGGGGGGTTGCAGGAGGTGTTGGTATTTGTGTGAAGTGAAGGTCAGTGTGGGTGTGGGGTGTGAGATTGGGCCTTTCAAGTCTGCAGTAGAACACATTCAGGTCGTCAGCCAGTTGTTGGTCCACCACAGGGTTGGGGGTAGGAGTCCTGTAATTTGTGAGTTGTTTCATGCCACTCCACACTGATGCAGGGTCATTAGCTGAAAACTTGTTTTTCAGCTTCTCAGAGTATCTTCTTTTAGCCACTCTGATTTCCTTGTTCAGTGTGTTCCTGGCCTGATTGTACAAGACTTTATCCCCACCCCTGTAAGCATCCTCTTTGGCCTGACAAAGCTGCCTGAGCTCTGCTGTAAACCACGGTTTGTTGTTGTTGAACTTTAAATAAGTCCTAGTAGGAATGCACATATCCTCACAGAAACTGATATATGATGTAACAGTATCTGTGAGCTCATCCAGGTCTGTGGCTGCAGCCTCAAAAACACTCCAATTCATGCAATCGAAGCAGGCTTGTAGTTCCCGCTCTGCTTCATTGGTCCATCTCATTTCAGTCCTTACTACTGGCTTGGTTGATTTTAATTTCTGCCTGTAGTTTGGAAGAAGATGAACTAGACAATGATCAGAGAGTCCCAGAGCTGCTCTAGGGACAGAGCGATATGCATCCTTTATTGTTGTGTAGCAATGATCCAGTATGTTCCTGTCTCTGGTGGGGCATGTAATGTGCTGTTTGTATTTGGGCAGTTCACGTGTGAGATTTGCTTTGTTAAAATCCCCAAGAATAATAATAACTGAGTCTGGGTATTGTTGTTCCGTGTCTGTGATTTGATCAGCCAGCTGTTGCAGCGACGCATTCAAACACGCGTTTGGCGCGATATACACACTCACTAAAATAAACGAGGAAAACTCCCGCGGCGAGTAGAAAGGCTTACAGTTAATAAAGAGCGCTTCCAAATTTGGACAGCACATCCTCTTTAACGTTGTTACATCTGTACGCCAACTTTCATTGATGTAAAAGCATATTCCACCACCTCTCGTTTTCCCCGTTAACTCCGTGATGTGATCCGCTCTGAGCAGCTGAAAGCCCGGCAGATGTAATGCACTGTCCGGAATGGCTTCACTCAGCCAGGTTTCTGTGAAGCACAAGGCAGCAGAGGTTGAAAAGTCCTTGTTTGTGTGGGTGAGGAGATGTAGTTCATCTGTTTTGTTAGGAAGAGAGCGGAGATTCGCAAGATGAATGCTCGGCAGCGTTGTTCGAAAGCCCCACCGATGGAGTTTGACCAGCGCACCGGCTCGTCTTCCTCGCCTGCGTCTCCTGAACAACAAAGCCGTGCCTCCAACTAAAATGTCTAGCAAAATGTCTGTATATTCAAAAACCTGGAAAATACTGTCTGGTATAAGCTGTCGAATGTTCAGCTGTTCGTCTCTGTTAAAACTTACTGGAAAAATATGACTAAACACAGGACAAACAAACAAAAACAACAAAACAATAGGAGCGCTTCTCCCCGAGGCAGTCATCTGTGGCGCCATCATGATGTCAACACTTGGACCCTGAAATCCTGCTGTGGCATATTATGTTATCTAAAATGTTTCAATAAAGTCATTTGTAGGGGGTTTATTGTAATGTCCTGTGTCTATAAATTCGGTTAGAACCTAAATATAATTTGCATTTACAAAAAGCAATACCAAAATTAATTTCTCCCCAATTTTTGGAATGCCCAGTTCCCACTACTTGCTAGGTCCTCGTGGTGGTGCTGTTACTCACCTCAATCTGGGTGGCGGAGGACAAGTCTCAGTTGCCTCCACGTCTGAGACCGCCAATCCTCGCATCTTAACACGTGGCTCACTGTGCATGACACCGCGGAGACTCGCAGCATGTGGAGGCTCATGCTACTCTCCGTGATCCATGTACAACTTACCACATGCCCCATTGAGTGCGAGAACCACTAATTGCGACTACGAGGAGGTTACCCCATGTGACTCTACCCTCCCTAGCAACTGGGCCAATTTGGTTGCTTTGGAGACCTGACTGGAGTCACTCAGCACACCCTGGAACTCGCAAATTTGAACTCGTGACTCCAGGGGTGGTAGTCAGTGGATTTTGTGTGTTTCTTGAACAAATTGTTCGAATCAGATTTGTCAACTGGTTCAACCAATTTATTGAAAAGATCACACACAATAATCGCTAATAGCCACTGCTTTGAAACATAACTGGTCTGGGAAGTTTGCATTATTCAACCTCACTGCAGGCTTCATTGCTTAGCTCTATTGCAATGAAACACCAATAAAACTATCAGCTGATTGAGCTTAAGAACCTGCGATGAAGGAGATTTGCAGTCACTCAAACAGGGCTAATTAACAGACCATTTTGTTAGTCTCCCACTAAGCTGTCTGATCTGCGATTGCTGCCAACTGTTTGATGTTGAAAGGTGTTTTTTTCCCCTCTAAGGGAAACATTGTGTTGCCTCCAATGAGAAACACAAGTTATTGGCAGGCCACGCAGAATCTGTACATGCAGAACTCTGTAGAAAGTTCTGTAGATTTCTGCAGAATTTAAATGAACACCATTCATTTTGTCAATTTGTTCATTATTTTTATTTATTTTTTCTCCCAATTTGGAATGCCCAATTCCCAGTGTGCTTTTAAGTCCTCATGGTCGTGTAGCGATTCGCCTCAATCCAGGTGGCGGAGGACGAATCCCAGTTGCCTCCACGTCTGAAATCGTCAACCCACGCATATTATCACGTGGCTTGTTGAGCGCATTGCCACGGAGACATAGCGCGTGTGGAGGCTTCACGCCATCTACCGCGGCATCCACGCTCAACTCCCCACGCGCCCTTCCGAGAACAGACCACATTATAGTGACCACGAGGAGGTTACCCCATGTGACTCTACCCTCCCTAGCAACCGGGCCAATTTGGTTGCTTAGGAGACCTGGCTGGAGTCACTCAGCACGCCCTGGGATTCGAACTAGTGAACACCAGGGGTGGTAGCCAGCGTCTTTTACCACTGAGCTGCCCAGGCCCCCGTTGTTCATTAATTATTAAGTTGATTCTTCCATTGCAGCATACATTATTTGCATTACTTGCATCCACAGCAGATAGCACGTTACGAAAATTAATTTTAAAATTAACAACAGGGCTCCAAAAATGCAGTTCAATTGTTATCTATTTTACAGATCTAATGATCAGCACAATTAAAACTGCAGTAAACTTTATAGTAAAAGTAAAAGATCGATCTTGGAATTTTAAGAAACAGAGATTGCGATAAATGTTTGTGAAACGTGTTTATTCAGAAAATCTATATTTTTACCTAGCCCTACTAAGAGTCTAGTAGTCTCAGCTCTATATAGCACATTTTAGCATGTTTAAAGTCATTTCATAGAATTTCATGCATAAAATGCAAAATAAGTCTTCAGATTCTATCTGAGCCTAATTAATCGTAATTTGAGGGCTGACAACAACTTAATAGTAAAGTAATATTTGAAAGTAATCTGTCAAATATTAACAAGAAAAGCAAACAAGCTCTTTTCTCTTCCTTTATGGTCCACATTTGACCTCCAGGTCAGTAAAAAGAGAGACTCTAGCAACATGGTTGAGCCGTGAGCCGCTCTACTCAGCATTCCTCCTGTTGGCTTCGATTGTGATTTAGGGGTTCCTCAAAGCTCCTCTGTAACTGCACTTCCAACATTTCCCTCTTACTCAAAGCTAGGGAGATGAATCCACATCAGCAGCAATCTAACACTGTCCGGTGTGAAATTCTGCGTGATAAATGTCTGTTTAAAAAAAGGACTGTTGTGGAAGTTCAAAGATCATTTGTATCTCATGGCTGGAAGATGTATTTAGGCTGCTTTCAAACTTGGTCCAAACCCAAGTTTGATTCAACCCCTTCTCCCTTCACAATGAAAAAAATTACATAAATTATTTTGTGGTGACGTAAATATAGCATAAAAGATTAAGTACTTGCTACACTGAATAAGTTAAAGCGTGAACTTGAAAATAAGTAAATTCATGTAAAAATAAATGCTTTATCTTAAAAGTAAATATAATATAGGATTGTTTGTTATCTTTAAAATGTGTCATCATGTATCAGTCTTAAATTAGAAAACCTTGTCATATGAACCTGCGATGAAGGAGATTTGCAGTTACTCAAACAGGGCTAATTAACAGACCATTTTGTTAGTCTCCCACTAAGCTGTCTGATCTGTGATTGCTGCCAACTGTTTGATGTTGAAAGGTGTTTTTTTCCCCCCCTCTGTCATTCACATAAACATTTATAACTGATATATTACTTTGAGGGAGATAAACAACACTCTTAATTATATATTAATATGCTTTTTTTTTCTTCTCCCCTTTTTCTCCCCAATTTGGAATTCCCAATTCCCAGTGCACTCTAAGTCCTCATGGTGGCGTAGTGACTCACCTCAATCTGGGTGGCGGAGGATGAATCTCAGTTGCCTCCGCAGGAGACCGTCAATCTGCGCATCTTATCACGTGGCTTGTTGAGCGCGTTACCGCGGAGACCTAGCGTGTGTGTAGGCTTCACGCCATTCACGCCTTCACACAGCTCACCATGCGCCCCACCGAGAGCGCACCACATTATAGCGACCACGAGGAGGTTACCCCATGTGACTCTACTAGCAACCAGGCCAATTGGTTGGAGTCACTCCAGGGGTGGTAGTCAGCATCTTTACTCATTGAGCTACCCAGGCCCCCAATTAATATGCTTATTAAAGTGTTTTATACACTACTCAATACACATTAATGTTTGTATTGTGCTACACATATCAATGTAAGAGGTGAAACTCATGAAATGGCTTATATCAGTCTAACTCTTCATTTTTATATTACAATCTAGAGCCTCCGTGGACAATGCAAGTGAACCTGTACTTAAAAAATAAGGAAAAAAAAATAGCCTAAGAAAACAGCGATGCACACACACTTAGAGACACACAATTTGGGAATCTCGAAACTGCAGCAATGTTATAAAATACTAAGAAGTCATGAATATTAGTCAACATGTAACAGTAACTTGTAACACTGAAGAAGAAAAAAAAAAAAAGAAACGTATACACATATCACGATCGGTACACATGAGTAATGTTCAATACATTAAAGCATCACAACCACTATAAGCTTCAACAACCCTACCAGAAAACAAGCATTATAGCAAGTAAACAACTTCGCAAAACAGTTAAATCCATTTGGAGAGTGATTTCACTTTGCTGCTGTCCTGACTCCTGAAACCTCGACTGGACTGACTGTCTAAACAGCTGTCCCATTCGCTTCCCGTTTTTCGCGACACAGCCGAACCATCATTCTGAGCTTACGGATATGACGTAAACACTCAAGGACGAATGACATATGCCTGCGATTTTGCGCCATATCTGACCCGACAGCTCATTGTCATATTATTGTAGGCTTACTGCTGTGAGTTGGGGTAAGACAAGAACATCGGTTTGAAAATGTTTTTTGTTTATTTACTCACTCAATAATGAACTTTTTTAATTGTAACCAAAAAAAAATCTTTAAAAATGCAGCTTTAATAAATATTATGTCATGAAGTTAAGTAGATTTTACTTAATTTTATACCATTAAAATGTACTTAGAAAAACGTTCACATTTTCACGTTGTATAATTTGGGTCCAAACCATGTAATGTTTGCATCATCAACGTACTGTCAACCACTATGACTAAAGCCTCATCCACACTTATACATTTTCGTTTGAAAACACATCGATTTGGCTACATTTATACCTCTCATCCACACTGGACCGGCAGTTTCCATCACTGAAAACATAGACTTTCGAAAATATTTGCATTACCGATTACTTTGGAAAAGGATGGCAATGAGTTTTAAAGTAATTGTCTCTTTGGTTATACCACCAAAACTTTACATTTCTTTAAAAAAAAAATGTGAAAGAGATGTGAAGAATGCAAGCTGCTCACCAAAGGCAATTCATTTGAAAACAAGCAGCTGTAAGAAATGTAAATTATACAACATCAATAGCAGCTCTTTTCCACTAGTTTAAACTCAGTATCCTTCCTAGATAAGCCGCATCCAATGTACATGTTCAAACAGACCAGCAAATTATTCAATAGCACATTTTGGTTTGTGCGTATGGGCTCATGGAGTCACGTGATTGTGAGCATTTGCAGCATTCGTAAACAGAAATTACAGCTGTGGAGGTAAATGATAGGACTCATAACTTGCCCGTATTTTTTCCAAGTGCTGTTAAGCTTTGTTTACATTCTTGTGCCTTGTCTTCTCTTGCAACACGCTTTCTGAGATCTTTAATCTACCTCAAATTTATACCTTGACAGAATAGAATGTTTTTTGGATGGATCGAGATTTTTCTTTCTTGAAAACTGGCAGATATGAGAAGATATGCACTCCACAGAATAGCAGACCCTTCTTGTGTTCTTCAGATATCAGGTGAGAACAAACAGTTATTACCACATAACATACTGTTTACATTGTTTGTGACAGCCCTCCGTGTGAGTTAACGCAGATGTTTGAGTTAGGTCCAGGTCCTTACTGGAATCTGTAAATATACAACTTCGCTGAAAGCTCTGCAGATTTCTTTGAATTAGTTCATCTGTTGTTTGGAAAGGTAAACTTATTCCCCTCTCTTTGCTTATTTGTCTATTAACTATTTTAGCTAATTTTTTATGCTTTCAGCTACCAACTCAGTTACCCAAGCTCAGTTTAAAGCGTTGTTTACACTAATAGCGATTAAATAGTTGGAGATCACCAAGTCTTGGTGTTTCTACTCGACTGCAATATCCAACTGTATCACTGTCTGCACTCCTATTGGTTGTCGCCACATAATGTTGCTGCTCATTTGCATAACATTTAATTCTGCTCAACTTTGTTGCATCGGCAACAGTCTCTGTAGTTCATGTCATGTAGTGCAATGCACCGATTTTTCCACTGATGTCACTTCTGAAAAAAGTCTGTAAATTGCGTCTTGGTTTGATTACATCCATGTTCTCACACTTTCAGTTACACCTAGTTATTTCTCTATTACGCTTTATGATCTTCAGACAGATAGACTTTCCCATAAACTCTGTTGACTACTGTGTTAAATGAGTGACTGTTATTGAATGGCACCAGCAAATATGTTCAAGATGGTCCCATTTTCCGGGGTCGTTAAATTAGATTGCCAGTTAACAAAAATCTGACAAGATAGACAAAATGTAACCAAGATGGGTCTGTTTTGATTGAGGCACGGCTTTTCACAAGGTCACAGCAAATTAGCAGCAATCTTTAAGAGGTTTTATGGCATTAGCAAATTGAAGTCTGTCCCCGCTAAATGGTTGGAGGTGGGGAAGTTTAGGAGGAGATGCTGACAGAAGCAGAAACATGTGGCATGGACATTCCTGTGTAGAAGTCGAGACTCCAGCACTGTCGGGAGGGGTTTGATTTAAGACCCCTGCAGTATCTTCACATCCTGCAGCAGTTTAAACAGATGAATGCCTTCGCTCTGCGGAAACAAAGCACAGTTGCTCGCGTGGATTGTTTATCACTGCAGTGTGGCGGGTGGCATGTTCAGCACACTGCGGCTGATGGAGTATCATGAGGATGGGATAACATTAGATGGAAAAAACTTGACAAATGTGAATCAGGAAGAAAGGTAACTGCACTTTGGGTACAAATGAGTCAAATATGTTTGTGACGGTTCAGTTTTGGGATTTATTTATGCAGTATTTGCAGTGTTTTAAATAGTCAACTGCTATGGGTTTATATATATATATATATATATATATATATATATATATATATATATATATATATATATATACATTGACTCCATTGTGAAAAAGGCCCAGCAGAGGTTGTACTTCTTTCGCCAGTTGAGGAAGTTCAACCTGCCACAGGCGCTGCTGATACAGTTCTACTCAGCGGTCATTGAGTCTGTCCTGTGTACATCTATAACTGTCTGATTTGGTTCAGCTACGAAATCAGACATCAGAAGACTACAAAGGACAATTTGGACTGCTGAGAGGATTATAGGTTGCCCCCTGCCCCCCCTTCAAGAACTATACACTTCCAGAGTGAGGGAAAAGGCTGGAAAAATCACTCTGGACCCCACTCACCCTGCCCACTACCTTTTTGAACTGGTGCCTTCTGGCCGACGCTTCAGAGCTCTGAGCACCAGAACCATCAGGCACAGGAACAGTTTTTTCACTCAGGCTATCCATCTCATGAACAGTTAAATTGCCCCATTGAGCAATAACTATGTGCAATACACAGTTTAGTCTTTTTTATATTTATCCAACACATCCGACCTCTTCTGCCATTACATTCCTCTGAAAAAAAAACAAAAAACCTTTGCACTGTACATAATAGATAACAGATTTGTATTAGATTGCACTACGTATGTGAATGTGTGTATGTGTGTGTCTGTACATATGTGTATAATTATTTTTTATTTTTTATTATTATCTATGTCTTGCTGCTGTTTTTGTATTGTTGTACACTGGAAGCTCCTGTCACCAAGACAAATTCCTTGTATGTGTAAGCATACTTGGCAATAAAGCTGATTCTGATTCTGATCATTTTTTGTTTATAACCTGCTGACTCTCAGCTTGATATGTCTCTTTAGCACCTGTGAAACATTTCTGTTTCTCTAACTTATTTGGTAAATTGTGAAGTAGTGTGGGGTTGCTTTGTATGTCATATTCATACAATGTGTTGTGCTTACTATGGTGTAATACTTGCCATATTGGAGATTTTGAATTCTGTTTTCTGAATGGTTGCTGGGCTTTTCCCCAAGCAAATTTTTATTTTCCCCCCTTTGTTGAAAAGTTACATGAATATAAAATTGAGCCAACTCTGTGTAGTGTAGTGGATAGCACACTGAACTCTAGAACAGACAGTTGTGGGTTCAAATTTGTGCTGGGGCAACGTGATCTTTGCTTGTTCTGTGAGATTTTTGGGTTGCGATGTTGATGCTTGGCCCTGTAATTGCTGCTTGCAGCTATATTTGTATTTATACACATAGTCACAGACGCTTTTGGAGAGTCTAATTTGTGTCGCTCTTTGTGTATCATTGTTTGAAAAGGCCATTGATAGTTGTGGAACTGACAAAAAGGGGTACAACCTCTTTTAATCAGCCAAGTGGACATGGTTATTGTCCAATGCCGATCATTTCAAGATGCCCAAATATCTGCCGATTCAGCATGGCCGATATCAGTCTATTAATGGTAATAAGGGATTATAAAACTACAGACATCAGTCTATACAGTTAATAAGGAATAGGTTACCTAAAAATTAGAATTCTGTCACAATTTATTCAGTCTCATGTCGTTCCAAACCAAAATGACTTTGCTTTTTACATGAAACACAAAAGAAGAGTTTTAATCAACATCACAGCCTGTCTTTTAAATACAATGAAAATTTGTTTTAGCGCTAACCAGCTGGAGGGTAGGCAAATTATGACAGAATTGTCATTTTTGGGTGAACTATCCCTTAAATGGTTCCTAAAAAAATATTTAAAAAAAAAATATAGTAAAAGATAAACAGTCACTGAATGACCTTTGGCTTCTCCTGTTACACAGTACATTACTAATGTTGGCTATAGATGTGTACAGTAATGGCTTCTTTGGCGTGTACACTGCTGCCCTAGTGAAGTGGCCCTTTCGATTTAAGTGGAATATGCATGTGTTACTGCTATCCATTTGGCTGTGCATTGTATTAAGCAGCCATTCATTAAGGACAATGTTCGAGGGGCTTTCAAATAAGAGGAGTTGGGTAGAGATAATCTTTCAAAACAGCTTTAAGAGACTTGGCACTCTTTAGACCTGCTAAGAAGCCCACAGGAAGTAATTTAGTGCAGAATTTGTTAAATCATCTAGTCTTTGGGCAACTTTTACACGCTGGTGCTTCTAGTGATTTTTCTGGGGCTTCTTTCTGATTTTTGGTAGTACTCACTGTATTGATGTGCATGTAAATACACTAATTGATTTAGAGTTTTGATTCAAATGCGGTTCATCCAATCCAAATTTAGAGTTTGAACAATCGGTTTTATGATAGCATTTTCTACAAACATTTGCTCTATGTAGGGTCATGAATGCATGCTCTTCTTGTTGGAGTATTGGCAACATTTTGGCTTGAGTGATGTGCTTCAATGTTATGTCTGTAATATATCTCCTAATATAGAAGAGCCAGATCACCTGGGATTTGATGGTAGCCTTTAGCCCTGTTATAAAACCCTCTGTGGGAACACGCGTGTGGTGTACCGAACTGATCTATCACACATGTGCTATTACAGTTCTGGCCAGAACTGTGGACTGGAGTAGATCAAACCTCCGCTCTTATCTGTCTCTGTCGCTCTGGTTGGGCTCAGAAATTGTTCAGACACAAGCCGCATGTTCATGAGGAAATTCCAGTGGTGGAGAACCTGTAATCATGTGACCCTCCCAGGGCTGCTGAACATGAATATTTTGATGATGTATGTGAGCATGTTCCTGTAGCTCAACTGGTAGTACATGGCATTAGCAATGTTAAAGTCATGGCTTTGATTCCCAGGGAACATAGATACTGATAAAATAATATAGGTGGAATGTACTGGAAGTCACTTTGGATAAAAGGGTCTGCCAAATGCATAGATGTGAGCGATGCTGACTAGAAGCAGATTAGGAAGTGGAGCAATGCGCGTTTTTTTGAAAGTCGGACCATTCTCTATCACTCCTGATTGCTTTGTTAGGGACCATTCAGAGCAGCGATCACATTCTTTTTAAATGTACATGGCTTCGGAAAAAATATGTCGCTCCTGAGTGAGATGCTGAAAGAATGGTGAGACACGGTGCAGCGGTCAAAAACGTCCCTCTAGTGCATGTCGACAAAAACAATTGAAAAACAGCACAAAAACTGGTCAATAACGGCCCCTCACTGGTCTACCTTGAGCATGTTAATGCCTCAAAATGCAATTGCATGTCATTAAGAATTCACAATATTTTATTACACTATTAACAGTGTGAATATATTATTAGCGGTCAGAATAAAGAAAGATTGACAAATTAATGAGTGGGTGTACGCTAATGTATGACATTTAGAGAACATTAAATGTTCCTTTCAGATCTAATCTAATCACATAATCTATATAATATCTAATCACGTATGTAAAAATGTAAAGGTGGATATTACATATTTTGCCTCTTCCAGATGCATCATCTATTAAAAATTTTAAATAATCATAGCATCTTTACAGTCGCCTTTGCAACTGGATGCAATTGCTCATGCACGTTTTCATTGAATGCATCTGTTCCCAGGCAGGGCTGGATCTTTTAGGTTATGGGAATCTTACCCACAACCTAGAAGAATATTACAAGAACTTTACAGTGTTGCAGTAACTGGCCGCACATTTTTCAATGTAGCAAACTCGGAGCAGGTTTAATCTCACCAGTGAGCAGGCAGCTAGCAAGGAATGGGAAATGGAAAACGGATTTGGAACGGCATGATTACAGAATGTGTGATTACAAAGTGTGAAAGGGGAAACTGTGAACAATTCGCTCACATACTGGTCGAACACGGTGCTGATGGGAAATAGAGGTGGGGTCTTTCATGAGAAAGACCTCTGCCCTCGCCGCCCCATCCCAGTCTACATGAGTTTGTGGAGGTCTTATCGTGGCACGGTCTCCCTGCGGAATGTTTATAGAAAGCAGGCCCGTTTTAGGGGTTGCTGGCACAGAGCTGTTTTGCGCTTGTTTGCCTTTGCATTTGATTTATGGGCCGGGCAGTGAAATAAAGGCAGGAAACCCTGCACCCCCATCATCCTGCTGATTTGAAACATCACACAGCTCTAAACTGAAGGCTAGAACTCAAGCTTTAACCAAAAACAGTTAATTTAGTTTTTCATAATTTAGTTTTTCATGACCATTTTCCACTGAGCTTTACATTTAAACGAGCTGTTGTTTGCAGCTGTTCCTTTAAGACTTTTGCAGTCAAGTCCAATGTAGTTTCTAACTGCCCCATCCTTCAATAACAGCCGGCTTTACATTGCGTCAGGTTCAATACAAGTTAAGCTCAATCGACAGTATCTGTGGCATAATATTGATTACCACAAAAATACATTTTGACTTGCCCCTCCTTTTGCACAGCAGTCATCTGGGTTGTAGTGAGTAGAGCCCGACCAATATGGGATTTTTGAGGCTGATACTGATTTTAGAGGGGGAAAATTCACTGATTACCAATATGGTGGCCGATATAGTTAATTTTTGCACTGGAATGAAAACAGACCTTTTCTATGTGGATTGTGCACCAATTTTGCACCGATTTGACTATGCAAAGGTACTCAGAAGGCTGCTTTATTAAACAATATTTTTATCAAAGTATATTTGACATTATTTTTATACATTGTCAACCAATTCTAGAAATGAACACTGAGAAAATAAAGAATAAGGGGTCGAGGAAGCCGCTTGCACCACCTTTAGTGAGCCGCTGGCGCCCCCCTTTACATAGAGCCCCTATGCATTGCATACCTTGCATTTATGGTTTTTGTTCCTCTGCAATCCACCATCACACCATTGTCTGCTGAGCTGCAAAAAGATGCTCTGATGTTTACCTTTCAATCTGCTACATTACTGAGTGCACTGACAAACTATAGCTGGCTAACATAACAAACAGATTTGATAAACATGAGTGACATGGTTATCAGGGACAGGGTTAACATTATATTAATTATATTGAAAAGTGAAAATGATGGGGTCATTGTTTAACTTTCCAGTATGTATTTCACAAACTATTTAACAACTTACCATGAAGACACCACTTAACTCCGCACTGTCTGCAGAACCACCGTCACCAGAACCACCGTCAGCTCAGCTCTGTAAACAGTGGAGACGGAGCGCGCTCTGCTGGACAAATTACGCTATGACACCAATTCTAAAGCATTGTTTTCTGCATTATATGTTCTGGAAAAAAAAAATAAAAATTCATATCTGCGCATATCGGAAAACATATACGCCAATACCGATATATATGTGAAAGGCTAATATCAGCCGATAAATTGGTCGGTAAATAGTGAGTCACTTACAATGGAAGAGAATGGGGGCCAATCTGTAAATGTTAAAATGCACAGTATTTCAAAAGTATAGCCACAAGACATAAACAATATGCACGTTAACATGATTTTAGTGTGTAATAATCGCTTACTAACCTATTCTGTGTAAAGTTATAGCCAATTTTACAACTTCATTGCCATTACGATATAATGTCAACAAACCCTAAAATGACTGTAAAGTTTTGGATTTAAACAACGTTACAGCTCACATAATACACAAGTTTTAACAGAAGAATGAATGTAATGTAAGTGCTTTTATAAAATTATAAGCTTCACATTTCTGCCTTTAAATCCTCCAAAAAGCGCCCCCATTCACTTGGGGTGCCTCATTGTAACCTTGATTTTTCCTTTTTCTTTTTTTTAAGAAAAGGAGGGACGAGTCGATATAATTTTTTGTGGTAATCAACATTATGCCACAAATGCTGTTGATTGAGCTTAACTTGTATTGAACCCGAAATATTTCTTTAACAAAACATTTTGTGTTGAAATGTGCCGCTGAAACAGTTAAGAACAGATTGAAATGATCAGGGATATTGTTAGTCTCTCGTTACTAACACTGGGATTCTTCAGAGGGATCTGCAGGTGCTACACACAGCCAGAAACAATTCAAGGGTTTAGTGAATGTTTTATACTTTTCTCAAGTTATTCTGGTGATTAGTATCTTTCGTACTTTCTCTTTATTACTGACTATAGAATAAAAGTCATTGATGTCTAAATGTAACTGGTTATATGTAAATGTTTAGGGTTTCTGACATCAGAAATCAAAGAATTTCAGAACAAAATGTTGCTGCAGCTTTTCAATAAATCATCAAAAAAAAAAAAAAAAAAAAAAAAAGGATTGGGGAGTCAGTTTCATAGAAAATTAAGCCCTTTAATCTCAAAACATAGAGAAACCATTATATTCCTCACAATATACCACTTTAAGGGTTACCATTTTATTTCTCGTGGAATATCCCGTTTCACTTTGTAAATACGTCATTTTTCGCAGAGTTGCGAAAGCCGTTAAATGTTGTCTTTAAAACTACTATTGCATTTGTTCTTAACTAGATGCAGATTTAATGGATTAATCCAAAGTAAAATGGTGTAAAAGCTTTGCCTGCTGAATAATCTTAAATCAGATCATCCCTTAAGTACTACCTTAATTGTAGCTTTTGGATTAGTGTGCTGATCTGTGCACGTAAGAGAGAAATATATCACTCATAATTGTTGCGTTGAGGCAGGACAGATGATAACTCATCTGGATCGCATCCTAAAGTGGAATGGATTATGACTCCACCTCACCTGCTTGTAAAGGAGATTTTCTCTTTTCTGGCCAATAACTCATCAAATCTTATGTGTTAAATAAGATTTTGGCTTGTTTCAACCTGCCTTTTGGTTTAACTGAAACAAATAACGAACTGTTTGCCTGGAAGATCAACAATTTCAAATCATGCTGTAGATTGCATTCAGATTCATTTTTATTTGCAGTAAAGAGTGGCCATTATTTGGAACAATTTTCCTGTGTTCTAACTGATCCTCACTGTTTTAAAGGGGATTGAGTTTAATCAATTACCCCTTAGTTTCTCGTAAGTCTCTCATGATTGGAGATTAACCTTTTGATTTGCCTCACTGGTCCTCATGTTTTGGTGAAAATGGCTGAGCAATTTTTCCATTGCTCTATATCATGGTGAAACTAGTGAATTGTAAACAGACATTATGGCTTAATATTAGTTACCTTGGGGGCTGGGCTGTTGCTTTTCTGAAATTATAAGCAAACAGTTTATGTGTGTAATCTTTAAAGTTAACATGCTTAAAAATAAAAATTCTCTCATCATTTACTCACTTTCATGCCATCCCAGATATGTATGACTTTCTTTCTTCTGCTGAATACAAACAAAGATTTTTAGAAGAATATTTCAGCTCTGTTGTTCCATACAATGCAAGTGAATGGTGGCTAGAACTTTGATGCTCAAAAAAGCACATAAAACAGCATAAAATGTAATCTGTAAGACTCCAGTTGTTAAATCCATATCTTCAGAAATGATATGATAGGTGTGGGTGAGAAACAGATCAATGTTTAAGTAATTTTGCATTATAAATCTCCACTTTCACTTTCACATTCTGAAAGCGAAAGTGGAGATTTATTGTAAAAAATGGATTGATGTATTGATCTGTTTCTCACCCAAAGTGATTACTTTTGAAGACATTACATTAAACCACTGGAGTCTTATGGATTACTTGTATGCTGCCTGTATATGCCTTTTGGACCTTCAAAGTTCTGGCCACCATTCACTAGTATTGTATGGTCGAACAGAGCTGAAATATTCTTTTAAAAATCTTTGTTTGTGTTCAGCAGAAGAAAAAACGTTGACACATTTGGGATGGCATGAAAGTGAGTAAATGATGAGAGAATTTAAATTTTTGGGTGAACAATCCCTTTAATGAATGTTACTAGTCTTAGTTTGCATAATTCATTGTTGCACGCTTTTGTTTCTCCAAATAAAAAATAAAAAATTTGTATTCATAATATACATATATGTTTCTTCTTCACTCTTCATCAAACTTTGCGCGTTTCGCACTCTCGATTACTTTGGACTGCAGACGTTCTGAGCCAATGAGAAAATCTCAAAGGAGTGCTGATGATACCCACCTGCTTTGATTGGTGTGCCAGTAATGCTCTTGCTTGAATGAAAAATATCCCAAAGCAAGCTCTTAAATGAAATGGGGGGCAGAGAGCTATTGTTTAAATGAAATTGATTCAAAGCAAGTGCTGAAATGAAATACATGGGAGATACTTTATTTACCAATTTAATATGCATTTAATTAATTCACTATGTATATGATTTTTAAATATTTATATAATAATTTAATGATGCATTGAATTAATTCATTATTTTTAAAGATTTTAAAGATTTATTTACATATTTATTTATTCATTTAATGATACATTTAAATAATTCTCTGTGTATTTAATAATTTATTTAAACATTTCAATATGTATTTAATAATTTAGTTTTGAGTAATTTGGCCCTCCATACTTTGTGCAGTCTTTAAAATGATTTTAAATATACCGATCAGCCACAACATTAAAACCACCTGCCTAATATTCTGTAGGTCCCCCTCGTGCCTCCAAAACAGCGCCAGCCCGCATCTCAGAATAGCATTCTGAGATTATGTTCTTCTCACCACAATTGTACAGAGTGGTTATCTGAGTTACCGTAGACTTTGTCAGTTCAAACCAGTCTGGCCATTCTCTGTTTGCGAACTGTTATCAGTATTATCAAAAAGTACTTGGCTGAAGTAACACATCCCTCTTTTTCAAACACCTGGCTCCATTTTAGTATGTAACAACCGCTCTTCACAATCCAACCAATTGCTGATGGATAAAATCAAGCTCTTCCCTGCAATTATTTCTTGTTGATTATTTCCTATTTCAAAATGTCAGTGTAATTTAAAACTTGGATTTTCAGGCTTGGAAAAGTCAATAAAGTCCTAAAAAGTCATGGTAATTTCTCCAGTGTCAATAGAGTTTGTAGTTATGCTCAACTCAAAAAAAAAAATAAATACAAAAAATTGAAATTGCTCTTTGTGAGAGCATTCTCTATAAAAGTATTTTTAAAAATCCTCCAGTGTTAATGAATGATTCGAAAAGTCATGGTAATGTGTTCGTCAAAGGGTGTGGGATCCCTTTTCTTAAATTTACTGAAATTAAAGGAATATTCCAGGTTCAATACAACAGCTCAGTCGACAGCATGTGTGGCATAATATCGATAATAAATAATAAAAAAAAATCTTTTTGACTTGCCTCTCCTTTTCTTTAAAAAAAGCAAAAATCAGGGTTACAGTGAGGCACTTACAATGGAAGTGAATGGGGCTAATCCGTAAATGTTGAAATACTCACTGTTTCAAAAGTATAGCCACAATACATAAACAATATGCATGTTAACATGATTTAAGTGTGATAAAATCGCTTACTAACCATTTTTGTGTAAAGTGAAACAAATTCAATTTTGTTGCCATGATGATGTCAACAAACCCTAAAATGACTGTACACATTTTGTTTTAAACAACATTACAGCTCAAATAATACATGCGTTTTAACAGATTAATTTATGTAAGTGCTTTTATAAAATTATAAGCTTTACATTTGTTTATTTAAACCTTCCAAAAATTAGCCATATTTACTTCCTTTGTATGTGCCTCACTGTAACCTCGATTTTTTTATTTATTTTTATTTTATTTATATATATATATATATATAAAGAAACGGAGTCAAAGTAATTTTTGGTGGTAATCAACATTATGTCACACATGCTGTTGACTGAGCTTAACTTGTATTGATCCCGGAATATTCCTTTAATTGACTTTATTTGGTCTTTAAACGCATCATACATCTCAGGTCTTCTTGGACAAGCAAGCATGTACTGTAAACATTCATGTGATAGAGTAGGAGAACATGATTGTAGAAAAAGAAAGAGTGCAAGGGGGGAAAATACAGATAGCAGAATGTAAACATGTCACTCAAGCAGCAAACCCTAGTTGAGTTTTAAAGCGAGCACCTGGACAGATGCCTTTGTTTACAACCAAAAATCTCTCTCTCTCTCCTTCTGTCTCTACCTCCCTCGTCCCCCATGGTTCTTTGGTGCCAAATGCAAATATTCCATCTTCTTGGATACACATGACAGAGCTTGTAGAAAATACTGTGTGTTTAACCATATGTTTTGAGTTCAGTGTGGGATCCATTCTTGTTCTCACAACAAATAACTCTATTTCCCAAACTTTATTTTAGTGAATAGTTAAAGGTTAGTTCAAGATTTTCTCACCTTCCTGTTGTTCCGACCCTGTATTATTTTCTTTCTTCAGTTCTCCTCCCAGTACATGTGATACGGGCTGCTGTCTGGAAGCAACAGATCTCAGTTTAATCTTGTTAACACAAGCATGCGAGGAATGTGAAAATGCAATTACTGCTCATTATATAATATTCATTTGTACCTTCTAATGTTATCAGCACACATTCAGTCTCTTTGCTTCACTATCTTTGTTCCTCTCTTTTTTCCACACAAAGAGTACACTTGGCTTTGTGTTACCAACATGCCAGCCAAGAAGTTTGGAAAGTTTTTTTTTTTTTTTTTTTTTTGTGTAGCTCCCCCCTCTCCACCCCAGAAGCACCCTGATCTGGCACAGCTGATTAGTCATCGCAAAGACAAACAAGAAAAAGCTTGAAATTGAACGTACAAGACAGAAAAAAAATTAACAAAAAAAAAAAAAACAGCTGTACATCTGGTTGTCAGATAAAACTGTTGATATGTTTTTCTTTTATTTAATTTCAATTTTAGACATGTAATATTGATTGTCTTATCTGTCCAAGTCATTGTGGTTCAAAAAAAATATTACATTTAGGTGTGATTATTAAGAGCGCAGCCTTACATTTGCCGTTTAAATGCCTGTAATTGTAAAGATAAAAGAATGTAAAAATGCTATTTTATGTAGTTCAGTTACTGTTTATTGCATTATTTTAGTGTCACATGTGTTACCCTAAAGGCATTTTGTGTTTGGGTGTGTGACACTGTGCACTATGTATATAAATTATTGCTCCTGAAAGGGCCACTCTTGATGAATTTTAAGTCATTGTGTGGCCTTTTGTAGTTACTAAGGTGATTAACAATACATTTTAAAGTGAGAAGCAGAATTTTATAGTTCCAGAAGGTTAGTATATTAAAGGTGCAATCAGTAATTTTTTCCTCATTAAAAACGTTTAACTCAAAGACATGAATTGTAATTTTGCAATACATGTAGGAGATCATGGCCACTCACAATAAAATGAAGACTTCAGTCATATCAATAACCTTATAAAAGCTGTTTTATTCTGCATGGAGAGGATCCGCACATAGGGGCTGCCATGTTTGAATCACAAGACCAGCCGAATACTACTCACTCAATCTCAGTAACCGTCCTGTTATTTGACACTTTCACTCATTGAAAAAAGTAATCATGGCTGACTGTGAATACTACATTTCTACAATGGCATCTGAAACTGAAAATTATTCATTTTAAATGATGCTGCATCCAAGCCACTAGGTGTCAGTGTAAGTCCAAGATGACACAAAGACAAAAAGTTACTGGGTGCACTTTAAGTTTATATCATTTAAAAATATAAATAGTAGTGAACCGTAAATATGTACAGACATCAAGCCTGAAACATGGTCACCTTATTTTTATTTTTTTATTTTTTTACAGTAAATTTCTGGCAACCACATCTGCCGGTATTTTACCGTAAATGTAGCAGAATTATATACACAGTTGTGCTCAAAAGTTTGCATACCCTGGCAGAAATTGTCAAATTTTGGCATTGATTTTAAAAATATGACTGATCATGCAAAAAACTGTCTTTTATTTAAGGATAGTGATCATAAGAAGCCATTTATCATCACATAGTTGTTTGGCTCCTTTTTAAATCATAATGATAACAGAAATCACCCAAATGGCCCTGATCAAAAGTTTACATACCCTTGAATGTTTGACCTTGTTACAAACAACAAGGTGACACACACAGATTTAAATGGCAAATAAAAGTTAATTTCCCACACCTGTGGCTTTTTAAATTGCAGTTAGTGTCTGTGTATAAATAGTCAATGAGTTTGTTAGCTCTCATGTGGATACACTGAGCAGGCTAGATACTGAGCCATGGGGAGCAGAAAAGAACTGTCAAAAGACCTGCGTAACAAGGTAATGGAACTTTATAAAGATGGAAAAGGATATAAAAAGATATCCAAAGCCTTGAAAATGCCAGTCAGTACTGTTCAATCACTTATTAAGAAGTGGAAAATTTGGGGATCTCTTGATACCAAGCCAAGGTCAGGTAGACCAAGAAAGATTTCAGCCACAACTGCCAGAAGAATTGTTCGGGATACAAAGAAAAACCCACAGGTAACCTCAGGAGAAATACAGGCTGCTCTGGAAAAAGATGGTGTGGTTGTTTCAAGGAGCACAATACGACGATACTTGAACAAAAACGCTTTTGCCAGAAAGAAGCCTTTACTGCGCCAATGCCACAAAAAAGCCCGGTTACAATATGCCAGACAACACCTTGACACGCCTCATAGCTTCTGGAACAATTTAGAGTGACGAGACCAAAATAGAGCTTTATGGTCACAACCATAAGTGCTATGTTTGGAGAGGGGTCAACAAGGCCTATAGTGAAAAGAATACCATCCCCAATGTGAAGCATGTTGGTGGCTCACTGATGTTTTGGGGGTGTGTGAGCTCTAAAGGCATGTGGAATCTTGTGAAAATTGATGGCAAGATGAATGCAGCATGTTATCAGAAAATACTGGCAGACAATTTGCATTCTTCTGCACGAAAGCTGCGCATGGGACGCTCTTGGACTTTCCAGCACAACAATGACCCTAAGCACAAGGCCAAGTTGACCCTCCAGTGGTTACAGCAGAAAAAGGTGAAGGTTCTGGAGTGGCCATCACAGTCTCCTGACCCTAATATCATTGAGCCACTCTGGGGAGATCTCAAACATGCGGTTCATGCAAGACGACCAAAGACTTTGAATGACCTGGAGGCATTTTGCCAAGACAAATGGGCAACTATAACACATACAAGAATTTGGGGCCTCATAGACAACTATTACAAAAGACTGCATGCTGCAATTGATGCTAAAGGGGGCAATACACAGTATTAAGAACTAAGGGTATGCAGACTTTTGAACAGGGGTCATTTCATTTTTTCTTTGTTGCCATGTTTTGTTTTATGGTTGTGCCATTCTGTTATAACCTACAATTGAATATGAATCCCATAACAAATAAAAGAAATGTGTTTTGCCTGCTCACTAATTTTTTCTTTAAAAAAGGTACATATATTACCAATTCTCCAAGGGTATGCAAAGTTTTGAGCACAACTGTATATATATATATATATATATATATATATATACTTTGTTTTTTTTAATACAGTGCAGCAGATCTTTGGCTCTGGTCTGGTGAAAACATGGCGTGGAGCATGAGACCAGGGCGGAGCCCTGAGAGGCTTGAGGGTCAGAGCCATGGAAGGCAGAGCCGTGAGAGACTCGAGGGGTGAAACCATGGAGAACTGGATACCCGGAGAGTAGCCGAAGACTTGAAGGGCCAGGTTGGAGCCGGAGGCAGGGAGGACCAAGGTGGCGCCGGATATTCGGAGGAGCAAGGTGGAGCTGGGGGATCGGAAGACTGAGGCGGAGCCGGTGGGGCTGAGGACCAAGGCGGAGCTGTAGGGAAGGAGGTCCCCGGTGGAGCTGAAGGATCAGAGAGACGAGGCATAGCCAGAGGATTGGAGAGCCAAGGCGGAGCCAGGTGTCCGACAGACCAAGGAGGAGCTGGAGGGAAGAGGGACCCCGGTAAAGCCGACAGGCTGAAGGACCGCGGTGGAGCCGAGGGAACGTAGAGCCAAGGTGATGTCGAGGGATTGATAGGCCAAGGCGGAGGGTCTTGGTGGAGGTTCAAAAGTTCTCCGTGTCTGGGATATCTCAGAGGGCGATGATCGAGCCAGTGGCTTAGGGGGAACCGGCTGATCAGGAGAACTCAGTGTGGACACAAGGGCGGGAACCAATTCCAACTCAAATAGCCTAGTGAGAGATGGCTCTGGAATGGACGAGGTTTGCAACGCTGGCTCTGGGATGGATGAGGCTTGCAACGCTGGTTCCTTGGCCGTGGCAGACGTGGGCGTTGGCTCGTTGACCATGGCAGGCTTGGGTGTTGGCTCGTTGACCAGAGGTGAGCCTGAGACATTGCATGGAGCAGGCTCAGGTGCGGCTGTGAAATGGCATGGAGCAGGCTCAGGCGTGGTTGTGACATGGCATGGAGCAGGCTCAGGCGTGGCTGTGACATGGCATGGAGCAGACTGAGGCGTGGCTGTGACATGGCATGGAGCAGGCTCAGGCGTGGCTGTGACATGGCATGGAGCAGGCTGAAGCGTTGCAGGGACATGGCATGGAGCAGGCTGAGGCATTGCTGTGACATGGCATGGAGCAGGCTGAGGCATTGCTGTGCCATGGCATGGAGCAGACACAGGATCCGGGGCAATAGATGGTGCTAGCTCAGCAACCATGACGAGGAACTCGGGCTTGGTGGCCATGACGTGGGACTCGGGCTTGGCGGCCATGACGTGGGACTCGGGCTTGGTGGCCATGACGTGGGACGCGGGCTTGGCATCCGCCTCCCCCACAGTGAACGTAGAACAAATGATCTGCAGGGCAAGGTCGATATACTGAGCCAGATTGAGGGGACTGCAACCACCAGGCATCAGGGAAGAGATTGGCTCATTCAGTCCCACCCGGAAAATGTCCTTGAGGGCGACTTCATTAAAATCGACCCTGCTGGCCAGAGCACAAATGTCCTCTACATATTCCTCCAGGGGACGATTCCCTTGACGTAAATGAAGAAGCTGAACTGCTGGGTTCATTTTGCGGTCAGGTATTCTGTAACGTTGGCTGTCAACAAGGTAAACAAAGAGACGATGATGTGTGATGAACCCAGGTGCAGTTTTATTTACAAACTTGATATCCAAAAAACCATAAGTCCAAACGTGAACAAAACAAAAACATGAACTTGACTAAACTTGACTTGAACAAAACATAAACATGAACTTGACTTGACATAACATGACTTGACTGTGAACTTGGCATAAAAAAAAAACACGACGTTACACAAACGATACCAATGGACAATGGCAAACATGAGGCTTAAATACATGGACAAGGGAGAAACATGACAATGATAACCAATGACATGACAGAACTGATAACAAGGTAACTAGACAATAAACCAATGAAAACAAGACACATGAACATGGAGGGAAACATGAAATCACATGACCAGGGGTCCACATGATCACATGACAAGGAAACAAGAACAAACATGGCATGGAACAAAACACATACAACCCTTCACCTGAATAAATCATTTCTAGACAGAAGGAACTTTGTCAGCATTCAACAGTTCTAGCATGTTTTGTTACAGACTCTGATTGGCCCGTAGGATATAGACTTGTAATAAATAAAAATGGACACAGGGGTCTCAGGGGCACTTTTTTATGACCGTGGTGTGCATAAAATGATCCGTTATACTCTGTAGCAGTAATAGGACAAACAATGATTTATTGTTTTCTTTATTTGATTTGGGGTGAAATATGGGTATGTTCGTGACAAGTTTTGTGAGATTCATCCAATAACAGACACTAAGAGAACTGAGTAAAACAGATGTCCTGCAGTATTCCTGAGGACGTTATTTTCTTACAAGTGAATACAGTGAATTTGTCATGTATGTTTGCCTAATATTTATCATTTTTGCAGATGTTAAAGGAATGTTCCGAGTTCAATACAAGTTAAGCTCAACCAACAGCATGTGTGCCAGTGCCATAATGTTTATTACCACAGAAAACTATTTTAACTTGTCCCTCCTTTATTTAAAAAAAATAGCAAAAAATTTGTTAACGGTAAGGCACTTCGATGGAAGTGAATGGGGCCAGTCCTTAAACATTAAAATACACACAATTTAATAAGTATAGTCACTAGATGTAAACATTATACATGTTAACATAATTTTGCAGTAGTGTGATAAAATCACTAACTAACCTTATGCATGTAGTTGTTATATCCAGTATTACAACTTTGATGTGATGACGATGTAACGCCTGTTAAGCCTATAATCTGGTAAACGCTGTAAATCCCTAGTTTTATCTCATTAAATTCATGTTAACATTTCAATACTTTTATAACGGTGTGTATTTTAATGTTTATGGACTGACTCCATTCACTTCAATTGTAAATGCCTTAAGCCCCGTTCACACCACCAGCGACATAATTGGTGGACTGCACAACTGGCCATAGCTTCTGACCACTGATAAGTTAAAACTAAGATATCATTCTAATTTGACAAGGAATCAGTTCTCTTGCCTGTAAAACAGAACATTCGGCAAGGGAGTGTTTTATATAACCCGCAGCAGTGCTAGTTACATCATATCATTAACAAGACGAATGATCTATCAAAATATGAATCAAACTCACTCAGAATGATGACACTGTTTCTAACACTGGTTTCTGCACATCATTGTTTTATTATATCCATGCATGAGGTTACAGACAAATGATATTGAATGGTAAAATCTCTCACAACATAATAACATCTCCTCTGTCTTGCCTGCACTCGACACCCATGTTGCTCAAAACAAACAGAGGAATTTTTATAATGCCACACAGTTACAGTGTTTACAGCTTTTAAGAAAATGAATCCATGAATGGCTTACTTATAGTGGTCTTTGCATAGTAAGCTGGAATACAAGAAAGTATTTTGTGACGAGGAGGAGGACATGGCCGAACCGTGACGATGGATGCCTAGCGCTGAGTTGCCGGGAGAGTGGGAGAGAGATAAGGAGGAGCCTGGGACGCCAGTTCGAGAGTTCGAGAGAGAGACACATGGAGCTGTTTTTGTGTGTGCGCACCTGTTTTGTTATGCTGAAAAGCAGTTTTATTTTTGTGTTATTAAAGTCTTTTTGATTGTTCACTCCGGTTCCTGCTTCCCTCCTTAGTTGGGGAGGCAGAGGTCTGCCACATATGTTAACACCAAAAAAGTTTCATACTTCAGCTTTAAAATACTTTCTCCTGTCCCAACTTTCCAAACCTGTGACTAAGTGGTGTTTTCAAAACATTACTCTGTTTATTTGAACATCACAACCAGCCAGACATGGTAACTTTGGCTCAACCAATGGCACAAGTTTGGGATGGGACTAGGAGTGGGTAAAAATATAGATTTTCCAATGCATTGTGATCTTCATTTGAACGATATCGATTCTTATATCCCAAAATATAAGTTAGAAGGTCCCCTGTATAATTAACAGCATTAGCTGGGAATGAATTTATTTCATATGCAAGCAAAAGGGAAATTGTAACTAAAATATACCCATATGAATCAATATCGAATCTAATCAAAATTGGAATTTAATCGAACAAAGAGCTTGTGAATCCGAATCGAATCGGGAAATCTATATCAATACCCAGCCCTAGGTGGGAGTATATTTTTGGTAGAGATATGTCAGATGGGGGAGTGAAAAGAGTCATTTGGTGGTGTAGACATTACACTCTTCGCCTTTTTAAAGGCTTGCTCACCTTTTTGGGGAACCACAGAATGACTGTCTGTGGTATTTTTAGAGTTGAGTTTGCCCTCTAATAGACTTGCGGTTATTACCTTTTGAAAGTTCAAGAAGTCTGTATGAATCATTAACCAGAGGTAACGCTCAGAAAGTGTCCGAATGATTTACATGACTTAACCTCAATGTTAATACCTAGACCAGAATCTGTTGTTTTGACTCATCAGGGTCTGGGGGTCACATTTCAACCCGTCTCCTTATGAGATGTGATGACATATCGTTAAAGACTGAGATTGCTTGTTGTCTGTATCTAAATGTCACCAACCACTATTAAGCTATCTTCTTTTGGCTTTAACGCCTGCTTGAACTTTAGCTCTATCTGAAGTTCTTGCTTTATGAATGTCCTCATATGACCCATCTAATTGGATTAAGGTCAGCGCTTCTGTTTAGAACAGGGCAATATGGTTCATTAATTATCAATGCCCATATTTTTCAGCCTTTTGCCGATTTTTGCTGATTTATATTTTTATATATATGTATTTGCTTTCACATTGCTTAAAAGGTTGTTTATTTTTCCAATCAAAGGAAACATAATTTCTACCAAACAGCACAATGAGTGTGTTAACATGCTCACCAATATGCTGATTTCAACCAAAAATCAGTTTATTCAAAAAATCCAAAAATGCCATTAAAATACGTTTACATGAGATTTGAAATCATGTTCAAGTTTATTGTCATTCCAGCCATATACAAGTATACAGTAGAACTAAATGTTGTTTCACCAGGTCTGTAGTGCAATTTCTCAAAAAGTGACAATAAACAAACTTTAATACACTGTGAACAATACACTTAAACAATCACATAATAATAAGTATCAAACAGTGGGGGTCGGGAAATGGGGAAACATATAGCGTACAATATAATACTATAATAATAGTACAAAGTGACATATCAAAAGTGACAGGTGATTATGGTTGCAGCGGGTTATTCTCCGCTTTAGACATCAAAACATAATCTGGCATGCACACAACTTGTGTGCACATTGGATAAACTGGTAAGATCGCCAGTGATGGTGTTAATATGCAACGCAGGATCGGGGGTAATGGGCGAAAATCTATGTGTGCCATATTATTATGAACTTACCCTGATAAAGAAAAAAAAAATGGTTAAGGTGTTTACATGACCACGCACATGTCAGCTTATTAAGCGCGATTGGTATAAGACTGTGCATGTAATCCTGCTCAATGTTACATTTAAAACTAATGATAAAAATGTTGCCTGAAGTAAGCACAAAGTAAAATAAAATGATGCATAGTGATAAACATAATATATATATATATATATATATATATATATATATATATATATATATATATATATATATATATATATATATATTTTATTAAAATATTTTAAAGAAAATTGGGTAACACTTTACAAAAATTTTAACATTAATAAATTAGTTGTTAACATTAGTAAACTCATTAGGTACTTGTAGGAACTTACAAAGAACAATGCATTTTTTGAACAGCATTTATTAATCTTGGTTAATGTTAGTTCATAAAAATACAATTGTTATTCTTTAGAGGCACGAAGGCATGCCGGGTCGGGCCAGATCTCAGGGCAAACATAAGGTGTTTGTTAGTTATGGATAGCAGGTGGACGAGCTGTCATCGACAGGTGCCTGCAAGCAGAGTTAGGCCAGGTGATGGAATGCAGTGTGATGATAAACCAGGCCTGTGATAGGAGACTTGGGCAAGGCTTAGGACAGAGCTCTGAGACTGGCTTAGGTTAGGAAGAGATTTTGGTTTATCAGTTAAGTATTATGAAAGGACACAGTGGTCTTATTGGGTCTGGATGGAGATAAGATAGAAAGGAACGTGTTTCAGGGTTTGCATGTAAGACTGTAAAATTTTATGCTGAGACTCTAAGACTCTAAACAGGTTGTATCTGGAAGCTTTTTAGCAAGATACACAAGATACAATGGGGTCAAAAAGTCTTGAGGCAACTAGTGTGGTCTGAGGTTTTGGCATTCTTTTCTGATATCATACATAATTTTATTATTAATAATAGCATTGATTAATATATGTAATGTCTTTTAGTCACTTTATTCAGTTTTGCATCTTTTATTAATATTATTATTATTTTTCCCCTAACATTTTCATCAATTTTATTGTTAAATTTTGTATCTTTTTGATTTATTTTTATATTCTCACCTGTGAAGCACTTTGAGCTGCATTTCATGTATGAAAGGTGCAATACAAATAAAATGTATTATTATATATTTTAGATTTTTTAAGTATTTGGTATGTCCGCCTTTTTCTTTAATATCCACATTCACTCAAACTGGCATGAACACCACAAGTTTGTGCAACACCTGATCATCCATGTTATCCAGCATTATTTGAGAATGTTCCAAAGAGCATCTTGTGTGCTTCAATGGAAGCAAAGAAATCTGATATTTGCATTTCAAAGTTAACATGCTTAAAGGGATAGTTCACCCAAAAATGACAATTATCTCAAAATCATTTACTGACCATCCCATGTCAGATGTGTATGGCTTTCTTTCTTCTGTTGAACACAAATGAGGGTTTTTAGAAGAATATCTCAGCTCTGTTGGTCCTCACAATGCAAGTGAATGGTGATCAGACCTTTGAAGCTCCAAATATCACATAAAGGAAACATAAAATTAATCCATATGACTCCAGTGGTTAAATCCATATCTTCAGAAGTGATATGATAGGGTGGGTGTGAAATGGATCTAAATTTAAGTCCTTTTTTACTCTAAATCTCCACATTCACTTTCACATCTGAAAGCCACATGTGGTGCCTGTTTAGTTTCACTTTCACATCTGAAAGTGAAACCGGAGATTTAGAGTAAAAAAAGGACTTAAATTTTGACCTGTTTCTCACCCACACTTATCATTTCACTTTTGAAGATATGGCTTTAACCACTGGATTCATATGGATTACTTTTATGCTTCATATATGTGGTTTTTGGAGCTACAAAGGTCTGATCACCATTCACTTGCATTGTAAAGACGTACATAGCTGAGATATTCTTCTAAATATCTTTGTTTGTGTCCAGCAGAAGAAATAAAGTCATACACATCTGGGATAACATGAGGATGAGTAAGTAATGAGAGAATTTAAATTTTTGGGTGATCTATCCATTTAATACCACATATTTGCTTACATTTGATTGGTGACCTAAATAGTGCATAATCTTAAATTGTTACTTTTGACATTTTTTTTTAAAGTTTATTTCCAGGTTTAAATAAGATTTTGAATCTCAAATTTTAAGTGTAGTCTCAGACTTTTAGACCCCACTCGATATGATTTGCCATATGGACATTAAAATGTATTATCTAATATTATAAAAACAGCATGTCCATGTTTGTACAACTTATCCAGAATCCAGAGATAAACAAATACTACATTTTGAGATATCAGTGAGCTGGGGTTTGCAATTTCACCCTTATCGTTTTCTCTGTTTATAGCTGTTGTTCTATCTTTTGTGTTTGGAGTTCGTTTAGAGATGCTGAGACACTGAGTGAGAAAAAGCAAGAGATTTTCAGTGTTTCAGTGCTTTACAGGTCCAGATCCACAGCTGCAATAACAACTTTCAGTTTGAAGTTGAATCTGTCAGAGGGTGAGGGGAGACAAAGGGACCCAAATGCAGAGGGAAACAGTCAACGAGTTTATTAACAACAAAGATTGTAAACAAGGACAGGTGCACCCGGCACCGGCTGCAGTGATGAGCAGAGTCAAAAGCTATAGCCACTCAGCGGGCTAAGGAATGAGCGTGTTAGTATGATGAGTGCGTGCATTGTGGAAGTCAGGAGCAATTCGAAGAGAGCCCATTGAAGCTGTTGTTGTGCGAAGCAAAGCCCAGGCGAGTTTCTCCCCTGACATGCAGGTAGAGACTGAGGAATCCTCCTCCAAGGGAACTGGGCGACAATACAGGCGAAGGCGAACAGGAAGGTAACCACACCTCTAGAGACAGTCAACCAACAGACACACAAGCAATCTCCAACTAAACGAGAGAGCACAGTTAACACTTGACAGCAAACAATAAATTGGCAAAGAAAGAGGGAAAACACAAGGAATAAGTAGGGAGTGCAATCAGTGAGAAGTAGGTGGAATGGGTGAGTAAATCATTGCCATGATTATCACCTCCCCGGGAACGATCAGCGTTCCCATGGAAACGCTGATAATGTGTGCCGGCTCCACCTGTGAGACACGAGGGAGAGAGAAAAATAAACAAGCCCGCACAAATGCCGGAACCGTGACAGAATCAAACAGCAAAACATTCTGTTCATATTGTGAAAGACTGACCATTTTACCCTTAAAAGAATAACACAGAACACTCTACTTTTGCCTGATAATGTTTAGGCACAAAAGATGGGATGATAACTATCTTTTGTGCCTTTGAGTCCATTTAAGTTTTTATTTTTTATTTTTATTTTTTGTGGTCATCTATTTGCTAGTTTGTCCTAAACACTGACCAAATTCACTTTTAGCACATTTATGCATTTCAGCAGTATTTCCAGTCTTCAACATTTGCAGTCTTTCCCTTCCCAGTAAAATGGACCAAAAATATAGATAACCCCTGCCGCACCATACAGATTTTTGTCCAATCAAATGCTTTCTAGAAAGACAATGTCCCTCCCCCAGCAGTGAACCAGCAGCAAATCATGATTCATGGCTGTGATAAACTAAAGGCTATTGGCTATTTAAAAATAAACATGTCCAATATTTTTTTTGTATTTTATTTCAAGATGTCCCGCCCAAACTTCCTCTTTCAATTGTAGATACATCAGCACAGAAAAAAAAAATAAAATAATGCTTTGTCAAACCAGATGGGTCTTTAACTAGTTGTTTTGTTTTCTGATGGTGCTTAGCATTTCAAAAGTTGCCACCACAATGCTAGGGTGTTTTGGATGGTTGCTAGAATATTTTGGGGTGTTTGCCAGGATGTTGCTTATTGGCCCAAGTCAAAAGAGCCTCAAATTTCTAAGATATTATGATCCTTAGATATGGTTTGGGTCCCTTCTTCAACATAAATACATTTTTGTCCATTTTATCTTCCACCAGGCGAAATCGTAATTTCGATCACTTAGGAAAAAAATAGCACACCCATACTAAACATGATACAAGATTTGAGGTATCATTCATGTCTGTAGCACCAGTAGTGAAGGACGAGTTACACTAAGAAGTTTAATACCTAGGTTTATGGATTTTTTTGAAATCCCTAAGTATGAGCAATAGGAATATTGATGCTTGGACAAGGATGCCTGTTAAACTGTAAACTCTTTTAGTAATGTTAGTTAGGGCTCAGTACCTCTTTCATAAACTTGTCAAGGTCATTGCTAAACCTGACACTGACATCGGGAAACCTGACTTGGTCCGTCTGCATTAAGACAGGCAATTAAATGAAGCGAGCAAATTTAACACAAATGCCAGATGCTTCGAAAGAACGCATATATATATTCAGCTGTCAAAACAAATGGTAAGAGCTGATGGATTCCAGACCATGTCAAATTCCTCACTTTCATCTGAATCAAATTTTGTAAAGACATGGTTGAACTCTGGGAATTCATAAATAGTTGTCCTTAAAATGACACCCAGATTGGGTTGGCTTTATTTATTTACCACATTTGTCCTCAAAAGAGTGAGATTTGGTGAGAAATAAACAAGTTTGGAGGTTCTGAATCAAAATAACATATTATTGATGCATACTGTAGTACATATAGTTTTAATCACATCACTAAAAAAAAAATATATATATCTTTGCAGCTTGTTCAATTTACTTAATTTAAATAATCTGATGCAACACAATTCCTGAACATTTTGCCACAACTTAATTTCATTGCATGCAATCCACTTGCATAAAATAAATATTTTTTGTTGGCCAAACTATGTGTACGTTTGCTGTCCGTTTCCGATCATGCAATGCTGCATGACTAAAAATTGTGAATTAATGTTTTAATATTTACTATTTTTGTGGTATTTTTACTGGTGGTGTTGTGTTTGTTGCTCCTTTGAGTTATGTTTAATTAAGTATTTGCTTAGAGTTCATCTGCTTTGGTTGTTGAGTGTCACAGTCTGTAAAAATGCAATCTCTTGTGTCACCTATATATGAGCAGTGTTTAGACACTTTATATTAGGTGGCCTTAACTACTATGTACTAACATTAAATACATACAATAATATGTATTTACTGTGTAACTACATGTTGTTCTGCAAAATTTCCACATTTGCGGTTAGGTTTAGGAGTAAGGATAGGGTTAGGGGTTAGAGTTAGGTTTTGGGGTAAGGGTTGGGTTAGGGGTAAAGTTAACAGTGTAGCTACAAATGTAATTAAATGCAAGTACTGTAAATGTAGTTACAATGCAACAACATGTATGTACATAATAAGTACATTTTATCAAATGGTTAAGTACATAGTAGTTATGGCCACCTAATATAAAGTGGGTCACAGTGTTCCCCTAGGATTTTTTTGAGCAGCGATGCTGTTGTGCGTGCATCTACAAGCCTGCAACGCCGAACCCGTATTAACACACGTCAGTGAATAGCTTGAAACAGGGATGTCAAACTCAATTTCAGCCTGTGCCACATCAGGGTATATTTGTGCCCTTAAAGGACCAGTTGAAAATGTGGCACCAGCACCTGCTTTGGTTGCACCCATGCAATTACCAATAATATTACATATTATGTGCATTGAAACGCACATTTGACAGTAGAGCATTGATTTTGAGGTTGGGATGCAGATGAAAATTATGATATTAACAGTAACATCTGTTGAAAAAATGAACACCTCATTTTTATTGGGCTAAATTGAAATATTCTGACTATTTGTGACTAGTTGGGTCTTTACAGATTTTTTTCATCAGGCTCCTACTGATAAAACTACAGTTATCTCTTGAAATTTCTGAAGGCAAACAAAACAACTGACATTTTCCTACAATCAGAGAGCATTACAAGAGAACACATTTTATACAAATGCAAAACTGATGGCTTGGTCCAAAATAGTTATGAAAATGTACCATAGTTCTTACATAGTGTCCATAGTTTTAATAACCATAGGCAAAACAATGCATGGCTTCTCACAACCGTGGTTAGTAACTATGGTTTCCATATAAAGATCTATGGCATTAAAAAGCAGTCTAAATACATTAAGAAACTTTTTCTGCCACAACTACCATAGTGAATACAGTTAGTGTTACTACAGTGAATCCATGGTACATTTTTGTAAGTGCTGCGATTTGAGAATTGAAAAGCCTTCTAATTTATGTTTTCTCCTGTTTACTTTTCAGTGCCATTTAGAATGTGGTGGCTGTTTGTTTTAAAGTAGTTACATCACCGAACCATAAAAGTTTCGCAACAGACAATACTGTGCCGCATTCAAATGGGTTTCGCGATCCCCGCCGCACATCTCACTGGTTCACAAGCACATTTAAAATAGTCTGTTCGGTTGAGACCAGTTTGCGAATTACCGCACCTGCTCTACGCTCGCGCTGCTCTATCCATTGAGCCCTGTTGATAAATAGTTTGTGTACCGCTGTTATTCTGATTTTGAAACAAGCAAAATGTGCTCCTAAACATATGGTTAAGATGACAGTGGAAGTCTTATTAACATTCACGAGGAAAGTGCTAACTGATTGGTCAGTGAAGCCTTGTGTTCCCCTGTCATCCTATGTTTCTGAAATGAGCTCGCGGGCTACATGAAATGAAGTGAGTTTGGCACGAGTGTTATGTAGTGACGTCACTGTGAGTAAGTGCGTATATTTGTGTGTGAATGTGGTGGGGTCCTTTTCGCAGCTCACAGCTGACTGGGGCTGGCAAGCGTTATGTTTGCGTCAAGAATATTAAATGTGAAAACTCAACAGTGGCACTCGTAATTCGGCAGCGGTGCTGGCCACTGCTGCATATAAGGGGAAACACTGTGTGAGACAATGTGGTCATGGCACTGTGCACTTACAGTAACAAATGACTGGTCGAAAGCTAAGAACTGTAACAGTTACGTTGTCTTTTGACACATTTTAAATGGTGGATATGAAAAAAGAGAAAAGTTCATTCAACAAGACTAGATGAAAAACATTCAAGCTAATTATTTTTGGTTGAAATAATGTAATTTATTTGTGTGAAAATTTTTACCTCAATTTTCAAGTTCATTCAACTTTCTTTTTTCCTTTTTTTGTAAACAGTACACTTATGTTCTTTATTGAACATATAGCCATACAATCATGGGATGTGTCCAAAACCTGCAAAATGCTGTCTTCACAGACATCAAAACACTCCCGAATGATTTTTTGGATAACTTGGTTTTTGATGCCTTCATAGATGTATCCTTGGCTTCCTTTGTGAATGAATTCATAAATGTCAATTTCTACAGAGAAATAAGCATTGCAGCCATTGAATATTTGCATTGGGATCTTTAGACAGCTCACTTAAATTTGTTTTACAGCATTAGACATTATGGTCTGAAATTCATTTACTTGGGAGGTGCCTTCATGCAACGTCATATGTCAGTTTAGTCATTGATAGACTGGGCAGCAAGCCTTTGTTTTCATACACAGTCAGAGAGAAACTGGAAGGAGACTTCCTGTTTGCTCATAACACTAATTCCTCATATCTAATTTTGTCCCAGTACAGTTCGTGCAAGTGATTATGGTCCACCATTCTGTTTGTGAAGAACAGAACTCATTTGTTTCTAGAGGATTTTGGTTGTGGCAGTGGACTGGCAGCAATCCTATTGTACTGGATCTTCGACAAATCAAATCATCTTTAAACATAAATGACTTCTCAATCCTGATTATGAAACTGTGAAAAACTGTTGAAATTAGATTAACACTGGTTTTGTTCTTGATTCTTTTTATTTAAATATGAACCAATGGCCAGAGACAATGTTATGTTTTTTTTTTTTTTTTTTTTTACATATTTTGTTAGGCCACTAATGTATATAATTTGAGAAAAATTCATGATTATTTATTAAAGAAAAAGTACTCAATTGTTCCAACCCTTTATTATTTTCTTTCTTCTGTAAAAGACAAAAGGTGATATTAGGCAGAATTATCTCAGCTTCTGTTTTCATTACAAGAAAAGTGGAGGTTATTTATACTTTCTAAGCACAATGAAAGTATGTTAAAAGTAGTCATACGATCCATGTGCTTTATTTCAGGTCTTCTGAAGCCATATGATAGCACTGTGTGAGGAACAGACTGAAATGAAAGATTTATTATTCTGTTATTCACTAATAATCTCCCCCTCCACCAGAGCTCTCAAATCTCATTTGTGGTTTTGTCAATTCAAAAGGGCATCTTGTTGTAGCATCATGTCAGCTTTGTCATCACTGACACCACACGCCATCAGTTCTTGTGTGTCATATGACTTTGAACAACATAACTGCAAATGAGATTTGAGAGCTACAGCAAAGGGGAAGATTATCAGTGAATAACAATTACATTTTCTTTATTCTTCTCATACAAAACTATTGTATGACTTTAGAAGACCCGGAATATAGCAAAAGAAGTCATTTGGAATACTTTTGTCATACTTCAATGGTGTTTATTTGTCCTTTTTGGAGTCTTGCAGTATAAATCAACATCCACTTTCAATATATGGAAAAGAGCAGCTCAGACATTCTGCCCAACATCTCTATTTGTGTATCATAGTAGAAAGAATTGGGTTGGAACGACATGCTGATGAATAAATGATGACATAATTTTCATTATGCATTTTTTGCTGGAGTATGTCTTTAAAGTCAAAGAATTTGACCTAACATCTGTGTCTTCTCTTTGTTTTGCAGGTATCATCCTCCTGTGTACCTGTTGCCAACTATGAACTGGTAAGAACGTCTATGGTTGCTTTGAGAACCCCCCTTTTTAATCGTTTCCTAGAACAGTCATCACTAAGAGTGTGCTCTGTTAATCAGATTAATAATAAAGAGATTTTTGCCTATTTTGGAGGCCAGAAAGTATCATCCCACAACCATTAATATTTATAAGAAGGAAATAAAAGCATGAGCTCTTCAGTTCAGAGTTCTCTCAAGACCTAAATAAGCCAGGGGGGAATAGTGAAGAATGAGCGATAGCGTACCAAACATTCCTTTTTTGGTTTGAATTGTGTCTCCTCTGTCTTATATGTACGCTCACCCTTGCAATGCAAGCCAGAATCCCTCATTATTCTGCTGACACTATTAAAAAGTCTCTTGTTGTACATAGAGTCCTCGAAATGGAGCACATATTGGGGAAATTTTGGCTTTCACCAGTTTGGTTTATTCTCCTCCTCTCTCCATCCACCCCTTTTCTAGTTAAAGTTTAAATGAAAGCAGGCACAGTATGCACCACTGCTGTCTGACATAATACCCCACAGACACCAACAACAGACACCTGCAATTCGATGGCTCATTTAAAGCTGAAGTGTTTCATTTCTTCACAATTAGCATGAACAGGGGGAATGTTAAAAATAAACACTGGCTTCAAACAGATTCCAGAAAATTCCCACCATCTTTCATTGGTTGTTCAAACAGTTATTTCTGCCCCAAACTCACACCATTGGTCGAGACATTAGATATGTTTCCATCCAAGTTGCGAAATCGGAATTCAGAATATTGCAAAAAATAGCATGAATAAAGCAGTGTTTCCATCCCATGTGTTTAACCCTTGTGCGTTAATAAATAAAAGTTACTCAGAGGTCCTTAGAGGACAAAAATGTCCGCGCCAAAAAACTGCCATAATAATATTATATATTAATATTATTTTCCACTTTCACTGACTTAGATTTTTAACCAATATGAGTCCTGATCATAACTACCAAATATTTATTCATTTTCAGGATTTTAACCCTTTAAATGCTAGTTTGTTTACATAATGCCACTGTTGTTTTTTACACTCTCTCACACACAAATTTCTCAATACACACTTACAAAACACACTCTGACATCCATACCAACTCACCCACACAATTTTAGCTGCATCATTTATTCATTTGGCCTGCAGTGCTCTATAATACAGCAAACAGAAAATAGGAAAAAAGCATGTATTTGCTCCATAGGCTAAACATGAGAAAAATGCTGCCATCTGGTGGAAAATATTACAAATTAAAATTTTGAAGCCAGGGCTCCGGAATGGAAGCATAATATCATAGAATTCATGATTTTATGCTTTAATGGCACTGAGATCAAATATTGCAGTTTTAATGGGTTTCAGTGGGGATATTTTTGTCCTGAAGGTCCTGAGTGTATCTATTTTGTGTACACAGTGTATTATAGATGTATTATAGGAACTGAGGTTGAAATATCAAAATTCCCCCAAAAATACACACCTTTGGCAAAATTTATGCCGTTGGCATTAGCACAGCCAAAATGATCGAAAAAACCAAAATGAAAAAGACAAAAATATCCTGAAGGTCGTACAAGAGTTAAGAGAACAACATAACTTCTGAGGAAACAGTTTCAAAATAGAAATAAAAATAGATGTTGAAGCCACTGTGGCTTTTTATTTTTTTATTAAATGTAATAAATAACTTGCAGTTTAGAGTTCAAAATGTTTGCCAACATTCGGCAACAGATGCCTTATGTCTGGGAGCGAAAGCTTGACAGACAGTTCTGGAAGGTAATCATAGCCAATAATTTTGAAGACAGGATATGGCTCTGAGCTTTGCGAAGATATTAGGTGTGTTCGACTTCATGCAGCGTTGCGCAGACCGATTCGGCGCTGGACCTGAAGCAGTGCATGTTGGTTCGAAAATTTGTCTGACTTTAGACGGCACTACCTTCTGCCATCAAAGTACCGCTGGATTTATTAGAGACCAGCTGCCTAGCTCAGCCGGCGCAGTTGCTTCAAAGCGGCTGCACAAGCCCTGATCACGACACAGCTTTTTTGCGACTGGCCAGACTCACCAATGACAGTGGTGACACGTGTTTCATGGGCTTAGTTTGCAGTTTCATACTACACATACTACTCTTACTACTTCTGCTATGTCAGTCTATGGCAGGAATAGTAAGAGTAGTATGATAGTATGCCATAACCAAGATGTTTATTCTGACATCTGTTCCACTTAACTTTCACAAATCTGTGTTCTTTCTAATAAGAGTACATCATGTTTATATCACGTTATATTATGTTTGTCATAGTAATATCATGTTTATTTATTTAAAAACTATTCAAAATCATTAAAAATACTGACTCATTTATCGGTATTAAAATAATATAGGCTGCCCAATTGGACTTTCTTCTTGTACACACAGCAGGCACTGTATTAAGCAGCACTTAACCTTTTCGAATTACAAAACATTACATTGCCAAAATACCAAATCCGGGTATTTCATGTGCAGTGGTGGGTAATTTTGCTCATCTGACTGACACTGTGTCCTTTGACATTTGACAAGAAATTCTGTTCGACACAAAGATGCACCCTTGAAGAGACCCACTTGATTATATTTCGGAAGAAAAGACTAAATAAAAGCCGTCGATGCAGATGTCTGATTTGCTGTTTGTTGAGATGTCCAGAGGCGCTTATTTGAACTCAACACGCACATTTAAAAGAGTTTTCACACTTTCTTCTCTGTGTCAGGCATCTGAAAACAGTTTGCAAGTCTTTTGTCTTAAAAGTGAATGCTGCAAATGATCTCAGACCATTTTAGGAGGTTCTCTATGTTTAGCTTGCTTTATTTGTACAGAGCAGTTTTCCTTTTGCATGCATTGTGAACGCACAGTATCTACAGGATCACTTTATTTTGACTGCCCAATTCCAAATATTTGTGGCTGTATATGTTACCACATGCCATGCAACAACAGCTGAATTGACATGTGTGTTGTCATAATTCAGTACAGCCTTAGAAATGGTGCTTGAACAAGAACTTTCTATTTTATGTTTGTCTACTCAATGTGTGTGATGAAAAATTATCATTATGATAATAATAATAATCATTTTATTTAATAAAATTGGCCAAAAAATGTTAATTCTGTACTCTGGTGAAATCCCAGACAATAGGGATTAACTTTTTTTAGTTATTTTGTAGTCGAGTACTCTAACCCATTTTTTATTCACAATTTTTACCAAGAACGGTTTCAAAATAAGCTAACTTCAACAAACTATGCTTTTCTTTTTGGGTAAAAAAATGAAATTAACAATATACTTTAATAAAATAAAAATAAAAAAGATTTAAAAATAACAGTAAAAACATTTTAACTCACCTGGAGCTTACATAGAAACCAATAAAGAAGACATTAGGGTAATGCACAGAAATAAACTATCACATATCAAAAATATCAAATTTTTATAATTTCACATGTTATTATTCAGAAAAACAAGTGGTGAAATGGTTGGCTTTTTATAAAATGCGCTCTTCCCATGTTCAAATATTTAACGCATTACCAGTCTGATAAGGTTCGGATTTTCTCGTACCGCTTCGCATTTCCTTTCCACCATAAAAACAGATTCTTGTCTGTTGGTTTGCATGACTCCAATATGAACCGAATACACTGAGTACAATTCAATAAGAATAAAAATATTACAAGTATTGCCACACTTGGCTTTGCTTGAAAGCACACAAATATGACATCATGTCTCCTTCTCTCTCCAACACCTCGACGACACATTCACAGCGCCTCTCAGTGGACTAAATGCGAGATTTGGTGAGAGATCCATAGGGAAAATACAGGAAAATTCAGCATTGCCCACTGCAGGCAAATGCACAAATTAAAATCAATTTGCGATATTCGATAGTGTTTTTAATAGTCGACTAGCTAGTGCAGAACGATTACTCAATCAGTCGATTACTCTTGCACATCCCTATCAGACAGACCAAGGTACGTTTTAATGGCAAACCCTTGTACTGTTCTTTAACATCCTTGCAATGGACAATGCGTAAACTCTAGTGTGTAGGTGCCCTTATTTGGCCCCTAGTCCCCAGAACTCACACACACTCCTGCCTTCCAGCAAGGACAAAGCTGCTAAACTCACTGTGTTTACAATGACTCAGCTCAGTGAAGCCAAACATGTCTCATTTTAATGGCTTTTCAGTGAATTCAGGACTATATCTGCGGTCAGGATGAATGTTGTCGTAGAGACCAGTTTGTCTTTGCTCCATGTTTGGTCAATTCCCCACCACTGAATGCATCGGCTGACTGGTGGTTAATTTCTGTAATTTAAAGGCACACTATAGAGGATTTCTCGTTTAATGAGCCTACAATAAAGATTTACATTCAGAGCTGTCTGTATCATTTTGGCGGGAAACTTAAGGACATGACAGGGAAAGTCAGAAGATTGGCCTTAGTCATTATTCACTTTCATCGGAATTTTTTTTATTATTTTTTTTTTTACATGCAATTAAGTGAACGGTGACTGAGGGAAACATCCTGCCTATCACATCCTTTTTAGCTCCACGGAAGATACAAATGGGTTTGGAACAACATGGGCGAGTTTCATTTTTGTGTGAACTTCCTCTTTAAGACAGAGATGTTTTAACTTTAAATTCCCTGTCCAAGGTGATCTGTTCTGTTGCACTTTTAACATAACACAAGTAGACTTCCAGGTACTGATATCCCATGGGAGTTATCTCACTAACATGCTCTCTACATTGGGTTGTGTTTTAAAGTAAGTCTTAAGTCTTTCTCTCTCTTCTGTCCACTTAGAGCTGTCTGCCGTCCTCTTGAGCCATCTGGCCTGCGTCTGTTTGACCACAATGTGATACTGGCTATAATTGGTCATGAAAAAGTGAAACACATGCCAGGCCATGGCTGATGTTGTGCAGACCAGCATTATGCCCCAAACATAAGTATTTGAACACAGACACGTCCAGCTAAGCAAGCTCAATTTTATGCGTCGTTGTGTTCTAAAATGTGTCGGAGCACAATTTATAATGTAACACAAGTGTACTTTGCATTTACAGAGCTGCCACAAGGGGTGCTATTGAATTAACACTGCAGAAATATATTTTATTTTACCAGTGTACTTTTCTTTTTTCTTTTTCAGTAAAAATATCTAAACATAAATTTACTTGAAGCAAAGTTATTGCATAATTAGACTTATTTTCAAAGAGTATATACACCAATCAGCCACAACATTAAAACCATCTGCCTAATATTGTGTAGGTCCCCCTCGTGCCGCCAAAACTGCGCCAACAGTTTATTTAACAGTTTATTTACGCTATAATGCATTATCAAAACGTTCCTCTGTTGATCTGATTTGTGATACCATTGTTATCAGAGTATATTACTGATTTGACATAGGTTAATAAAACATAATCCTGACAAACAGTTTTGAAGATTTCGGTCTTTCGCATCCAAGTAGATAGCAGCTATATTTGCATGTCCATTATGTACATAGAAGATAGCTGCCATTGCCAAGATTGTCACAGAGTGAATTGACTTGCCTTTCAAGGACTTTGCTAGCGCCCAGGGCCCCTTGCGTCTTTCTCCTTTACATCCACTCTTGTTTCCTCAGTGCATGAGATGTGTTATGCAATACACAAAATGTAGGAGTCCATTCTGAGGGGTCCTTTGTGACATCCTGCCCCTGTTGTGCAAATTAACCCAGGGTTAGAAGTTTGCTTTGGGACAGTTCTGTCCACAAGTTCTCACAGCTCCACATTCTTTTGCTGAATACCATCTTTGGAATTCTTTCCATAGATTTCTCATGGGATAAAAGGCAGGCAAGGACCCTCCATTAGTGTAATGTAAACACAGAGTGCCACTGAAATTCATAGCGTCTCAGCTGTATATATTTTTTCCTTCTCTTCTGCGTTTTACAGAAAAGTGGCAGGTGCTCATAAAAGGCTGAGAGAACAGCAGCTGTTGCTGACGTATGTTTTGAGGTTCTTAGTAGTAATGTGTGTGTGTGTTTCTCACCAATGTTGTAATAGATGTTACAGTGTTTCCTACAGAACCTTTTTATTTTATTTATTTATTTATTTATTTTGCAACAGGGAGATATACAGTAAGAAATAAATGTCAATATATCAATATTAATTATTTTTTAAATATGCATTACATACCATATATTAATTGTAACTTTTGGCCGCCAGTGTAAATTTTCTTGAAGCAAAATTATAACATAATTAGACATATTTTCAAAGAACATATACACTGATCAGCCACAACATTAAAACCGCCTGCCTAATATTGTCTAGGTCCCCCTCGTGCCACCAAAACGGCTCCAACCCGCATCTGAGATGCTGTTCTTCTCACCACAATTGCACAGAGCAGTTACAGAGTTACCGTAGACCAGGGGTCGGCAACCTATGGCACGCGTGCCAGTACTGGCACGTGGAGGGGTAATCACTTGCACACCAGCAACGTCGAGAGAGGAGTAGACTATTTTATTCATATGAAATTCCACACCTGCATTAAAATCTACATCTTGATGTAATCCTTCCTCATGATCATGCACCGTGTTTTCGTGAAAAATGTGACGAGACAGCAGTATACCCAACAGACTCGCGCGTCACGAGCCGGCAGCGCTTCACTTTCGAGTAAACGCGCCCGCTTTGCTTCGGTCAGGCTGCGCGGATGACAGCCAACATTCCGTGTTTCACTTGTTTCTTTTTGCTTTCAGAACAACACGTGATGTAATAAGGAAAACGCCACTATTAATCCTTGAAATTTCCAACCCAGCATACAGGTACACCCTCCTTAAACCACAGTCAAACTCAAAATTACATTAAATGATTAAAAGAGAAATATATTGTGGGGTTCAAAAATCAAAATATCAAAATATAAATTAAAACCTGGAAATGAAGTTTTAGGATTTTGCATGTGCGATTCACCGAAAATGGCTATATAGTTGATAGGCTTGTGATGTGCGAATGGCTTGCATGCACAGTGTGAGTCTCGTCACACTTTAATAGTGTTTAGTCTCCCATTCAGCTGATGAAAACACACTGTGTGATCATGAGCAAGGATTACATCAAGATGTAGATTAGAATGCAGGTCAGGTGCGAAAAACTTCATATAAATAAAACAGCCTGCTCCTCTCTCACTGTTGCTTGCATGCTAGTGATTACATGATTACAATGACATAATATAATAAATATTTAAGATTCCACACAATTTCATGATCAGCAATCAAACAAGCATGTTTTTTGACATTAACTGTGTTAACTCATTTTGTACAAAAGGACAGGTTTTCGTGCCTGCGGCTGAATCACAGCAGTGCTGATGTAGGGCCATATCGCACTCTTGCTGGTGTGATATTGCTTAAATATATGTGTGTGTGTGTGTGTGTATATATATATATATATATATATATATATATATATATATATATATATAAATACATACACACTGATGAGCCAAAACATTATGACCATCTTCCTAATATGCTGTTGGTCCTCCACGTGCTGCCAAAACAGAACAACCCGACAAGGCATGGACTCTAAAAGACCCCTGAAGGTGCCCTGTGGTATCTGGCACCAAGTCATTTGCAGCAGATCCTTCAAGTCCTGTAAGTTGCGGGGTGGAGCTGCTGTGGATCAGACTTGTTGGTTCAGCACATCCCAAAATGCTAAATCGGATTGCGATCTGGGGAAATTTGAGGCCACGGCAACACCTTGAACTCTTCATCATTTTCCTCAAACCATTTCCGAATAATGTGTGCAGTGTGGGCGCATTATCTGCTGAAAGAGGTCACTGCCATCAGGGAATACAATTGCCACGAAGGGGTGTACCTGGTCTGCAGCGATGTTTAGGTAGGTGGCATGTGTCAAATTGACGTCCACGTGAAATAAAAGAAAACGGGACTTATCGGACCAGGCGACCTTCTTCCACTGCTCCAAGGTCCAGTTCTGACGCTCACATGCCCATGCATGCTTGCGCTTTCGATGGTGGACAGGGGTCATCATGGGCACTCTGACCAATCTGTGGCTACGCAGCCCCATACGAAGCAAAATGCAATGCACTGTGTGTTGTGACAAATTCCTCCCGTAACCACCATTAAACTTTTCTGTGACTTGTGCCACAGTAGACCTTCTTTCAGTTCAGACCAAACAGGATAGCATTGATGAGCCTGGGCACCCAAATATATATATATATATATATATATATATATATATATATATATATATATATATATATATATATATATATATTTTTTATTTTTATTTGAAGGTACTTTATTTCATTGTTTTTAGGATGTTTAAAAAAAGTAAATAAATGCTATTAATTCAAACTCTAAAGTTTTCATTTAAATAAATCAATTATTGCAACAACAAAAAAAGGGAAACAAATGTGTACATTTAACTATACATTGCATGAGTAACCAGTCAGTTATAGTTCAAACCTAAGTACACAAACGTGACTGAAAGTAGTGACTTGCAGTACAGTAAGTTAGTCAGATTTAATTTACTAACTGCTCTGGCTAATTCAGCAATTTTATTCAGTAAATGATTTGTCAGAGTAATTCAAACCAATTTTGATTTGTTATTCATTAAAAAGACCAGATCATAAGAGTCATTCATTCAGGAATCAAACCGCACTAGTCGCTGTTTGTTTATGAGTGGAAATAGGTGAGACAACTCAAAAGAAAAATGCATTGTCTGGGCAATATATCGCAGAATAGTCATTTTTTTCTCATCACATTTTATTTAGTCTGCAAGCTCACAACTCAGTAAAATGTCGCTGGTGATTCAACCAACTTTATCCCCTAGTTGTCAATGCTCAGATTAATATATTAAGGGATTTTATTAAATGTAGTTGTTGATTCAGCCATGCCAAACACATTTAAATCATACTGTAATTGTTCCTGAAGTGCTGGAGACAGCACTGAGAGAACATGTCCTTTTTAGGTGCTCTGGACTTCCACACAGAGCATCAGATCGTCAAGCCAAACAGCTGTCTGCCACCTCAAACTACTCATTTGCACAGTTTATGAACCAAAACACAGTTATCAGATAATACCATGTTATGAGGGATTGTAAGCAATGTTTCAAGGGTCTTTTGAGAACATTTTAAAGCCCTTGAAGCTGTAACAAATGAGGAGTCAGCAATCAGTAGGCCCACTGATTATGTTTGTAAAGTTTTCCACCCTCTCTCTCTTCCACCCTTAGAATTAAACATGCTTTTTGCATGTTTCAATTGACAGCATTTGTGGCTTAATGATAATAAAAAAAAAAAAATAATAAAATAAACATTTAAATCGTCTCTTGTAGGTATTAAAAAAAGCAATAATCTGGAAGACACTTATAATGGAAGTAAATGGGGCCAGTCCATACAAATTCAAATACACACCGTTTCAAATGTATAACCACAAGACGTTAACATTATAAATGTTAACATGATTTTAGTGTGCTAAAACCAGGTATTCACCTGCCTCACGGTGTTTACCAGACTACAGGGTTTACCGCTGTTACATCGTCTTGACAACAAAGTTGTAATATTGGATATAACTCTGCACAAATAATGTTAGTAAGTGATTTTATCACACTAAAATCATTTTGTGGCTATACTTTTGAAAAAGTGCATATTTTAACGTTTATGGGCTAAGTTCACTTGCATTGTAAGTGTGGTAATGAGTTTTTTGCTGCTTCTTTTTTTAAATAAATGAGGCACCGGGAAATTATTTTCATTTGTAATTAACACTACGCCACAAATGAGCTTAACTTGTATTGAACCCGGAACATTCCTTTAAGACTTCTATGTAAATGCCCTTTTCGTATGTGAAATGAAAAACTGCTCTTCACTTCAATTTTACACATGAGCTGCAGGCTTGCTATCTGGTGTTTAGTGTTATAGTTTGTGTTTCATTTGATTCTTCATAATATGATACTTTTAAAGCAACAGAGCAGTAGTTACGCTTACCGCCACACTGTTGGTAAGAACATGCACTTATATTGGCAGCCAGTGGGGGGCAGCAGACAATATAGAGTTTGGGCTTTAAACAGATTCTTCCTGTTGTGGTTACCTTTTGTCCCAGAAGATCTGCTCTGTGTTTGAGCACAAATCTGATCTACCGTGTCACTGTTCTGTAAGCAGTTGAACTAGGGTCAGTGACTAAATGTCTATGCACTCAAGACAGAGCAGGCAATTTTTCCCATCATTAGGCGAACAAGCACATGGTACATTGACAAAATACCTCTCTTAACTGTGCGGTTTTAGGAATTTTAATTGGGATATAAATCTGTGGCCCACAAAATAGCACATGAAAGCTTTTAAAAATGCTTGGTATACCTGTTTCATATAAATTATGGTCAAAGGGGATGATTTAGGACAAATAGCTGCTGATTCTATGTTCATTTGTATTCCAGAGGGAAAATAAAAGCTCAAACCGAACTGCTGACAGTGTAACGTAAAACTATAAGTTAACCCACATGAAGCTGAAATTGAATGGGACACCGAATGGCTTGTTCTAAATGTAAAGACTGCAGCAAAACAAATGCCGTTTAATTTGGGATCCCAGTAAAAGCATATAAATACTTCTCCACTGGTTAAATCTTCAGGAGTTATATAAGTGTGGGTGACAAACAGATCAATATTTATTTATTTTTTACTATAAATCTCCACTTTCACTTTCTCTTCCACATTCTTCTTTTTTTTTTTTTTTTTTTTTTTGCAGATTCGCATTCTTAGTACATATCGCCACCTACTGGGCAGGGAAGATAGTTTATAGTAAAAAATGACTTTAATATCGATGTGTTTCTAACCCACACCTATCATATTGCTTCTGAAGACATGGATTTAACCACTGGAGTAATATGGATTACTTTTATGCTGTGCTATTTTGCTTTTTGGTCCTTCAAAGTACTGACCACCATTCACTTGCAAATATGAGATTTTAATAGATTTAATACATCACTCAGCCCACTCACAGTCTTTTGCAATTCAAGTGACAATATCAAGTCATTGTAGAAGATGACACTTGCATTGAAAATTTTGCATGTAGAATAGACTGTGCATATTAAGGATATAAGTATTAATTATAATGGTACAGTAATAGTGCATTCATGGTTTCACATAAGTACCGGCTGGGTTTATTTTAGCCATGTGTCATTTTAAAGGAGGCTCTGTTCACTCAATTTGTGCCTTCCTGCTAGGAAACTCCCTGTGCTTTCTTCTTCCTGCAGTATTTTCTTAAGTGGTCTATAATTTGTGTTTTGTAAATCGTTTAAGGCGAGTGGTATGATCATAGGATGAGCCGTGTCGGTCTGGACAAAATCAAGTCTGTCACACACAAGTATCTTTTTGATCAGTTTGAGCATCCGTCATTGCACAGATCTACTGAAGCCCTCGTAAATCCTATCAGGTGGCCCTTGTTAGTGTGCTTGTTGAGGCACAAATCACTATTAATATTGCTTGGACTTGGGGTTAGGGCTTTTTCAAAACTCCTAACCTTAAGTATTAAACTTTGATACAAACTTAAAAAACAACAATAAAATCTTAATCTAACTCTAGATGGTTTACTGGTTTTAGCCATTCTCACTTTGTGGTCTGCTTTGCTGGTTTTAGAGGGGTTTTAGGGCATTTGTCAGCTGGGAGACCATCTTAAACCAACTAAGACCAACGAACCAGTTTTTTTTTTTTTTTTTCAGCTGGGTAGTTGCAGGAGGAGTTGCGTAAATGGAATAAATAAGACGAGTCAATTGCAAGAACCACAGAGACAATTATTGTGAAACAAGAGGATGAAACTGACCTCTACTCGAAAACCCCCGACACACTCTGTGCTGTATCTTTGTCCTGTAAGCTTTGGAATGTCTGCTACAGCTGAAAAAAATATCAGTTCTTGTTAACATTTTCAGAACCAGTCTGAACCACATAAGCCTGAAGTAAGTCCTGCTGTGCATGTAAGACCATTGCAATGACTTTACTTTGGCAAAGGTAGCCCAATGATTAAGAATCTTTGCCATTGATGTACAAAAACTGCAGCTTTTATCCAAGATTGTGGTGACTCGGAGGGTTGCTGAATCCAAAATATTGCTCACCATTGTTACTATTATGCAATACTCTTAACCTCAGATCAATGTAGATCTATTTTAAAGGCAAAGTTTACCCAGACATGAAATTTCAGTCATCATTGCATGGATGATTATGACACTTTTCATCAAGCTTATTCTATTTCTGTGTGTGGGATCTCAATTGCAGATATATATTGTTTTGTAGGGATGTGCACTAGTCGTCGAATACCCGAGTATTCGCGGTGCAATAATTATTGGAAAAGTACAAAACAACTTAAATTTTGCAAAATTTTGCTTTGCTGGCTGTAAATACGGTGAAATGCACGTTAAATCCTGAACACCCACTAAAACTCACAGTTATAACTGAATGCATTGGGTGGCGCTATGGACACAAGTTGATTACATTTGATGAGAGTATGGATTACTTTGATCAAAATGCTCAACATGGCATGTGCAAGCATTATCAGGTGACCCCCACGATGAGAAATCATAAATAGTTCAAACACCGAACCGTCAGTATTGACCAGTCGAATGAGGAAAGACAGCTGTCCATCACTGTATTCACCACTGCAGGTAGGGCATTTGTGCCGGCAGGGTGTTGTACCGAATTGTGTTCCCCATTGGAATCTGTTTCCCCCTAGCCCTGATAGGGTATGGGGTTATGGTTAGGGTTAGGGTTAGGGTTATGTAGGGTAGTGTAGGTTAGGATTAGGGTAGGTAGGGTACGGTAGGGTAGGGAAGGGTTAGGCTTAGGTTTGTGCATGGGGAACGCATTCTGACAGCGGAGAGACACTGTTCCCCCCATACAGATCTGCTGGGGGGAAACAGATCCCAACTGGGAAACAGAGTTTGACATAAAACCGGCCTTATGGTTAACAGACTAAGGAGCCAACTTTCACCCGAGCATGTGGATATGCTTGTTTTTCTCAACAAGAACATGACGTGAAATAATATAAACATGATGAGCCATTATATGCAGAGTGTTTATGTACGTGCAGTCTACTTTATTAGCGGTTTCTTTTTCTCCGCTTTGGGTGAGCTTAAATGTTTTTATTCTATACATTTTTGTTTACACGCATTGCTTATTTAAATGTTTTTAACAAAAAACACAGGATGCTTGTTTTGAATATAATTATAAGCTTGTTTTGAAAAGGTGTCTCCACAACATCTCTTTCTCATTAATAACCTAATTTAAATAAACAAATAATTGAGTATTTGTTTTTTATGAGCTCACATATTCAAACACAAAATTACTGAAAATTGCCCATTCCTAATTTTTAGTACATCTTTTATGCACTCTGTACACATCATTTAGAAATGAGGCAATTAAACTGAATAATTTTGTAGTTAGGTTGTGATTCCCCAAATCAAAATTGGATTAAAGATTCCCAGCCCTACTTCAGACGAAGGTTTTGATTTTCAGAAGAAAAAAAAAAAATGGATTAAAGGATCAAAAATATATTTAAATAAAAACTGAAACTGAAAGAAATAGAAAGCAGGGCAGAAGAAGAGATTACAAAATACTGAGGACAGTTGAAGCAAGATGAGAGAAAGAGAGCGACCAGGGATGTTAGATTTTGCTAAATGTGTTAGGTTTTAAGATTTGGGAAAGGCCAACAGGACTGAAACTGGACTGCAATTGTGCGTGTAAGATGATGATGTTGATGCTTATTCAAATTTAGCAGTGAAATGGCCTTTCCTGTGAATTTGCAAACTGCCTTTGATTCTGTAAACCCTTGTTCTTGACTCCTCTTGAGTACACAAATGCAGACTTCAGTGCTTGGCAGTGAACGTAATGATGTGCGTGCTTGCATTGCTATGGCAGTAACAAATCTCAGTACTCAAGGGGGTGTGATGGAGCTACTGCCATTGAACTGGATGTGTTATTATTGAGGTAGCTAGCTTTAAACATTTCAACTTTAACAAATTTTCCCAACAATTTTCTCTTCAACCTTTTGTTCTGCCATGACAGTAGCTGACCTGAAAGCGGTAACATGTTACAATATGGTACTATCCGTTAACATTAGTTAAAGGGATAGTTCACCCCAAAATGAAAATTCTGTCATCATTTACTCACCCTCATGCCATCCCAGATGAGTGTGACTTACTTTCTTCTGCAGAACACAATCAGAGATTTTTAGAAGAATATCTCCAATGCAAGTAAATGGTGATCAGGCCTTTGAGGCTCTAAAAAGCAGATAAAGTCATCATAAAAATAATCCATCAGACTCCAGTGGTTTAATCTATGTCTTCTGAAATGATCCATTTGGTTTTGTGTGTAACGCCTGTAACTCCATTTTCACTGTACATCTTGACAGGAGTCTCCTTGGCGATCATGATTTCAAGCTCGATTACACTTCCATTTCACCTTATTCAGCCCCGCCCCTTTTTCGTGCTGTGCTCTTTCTAATTGTGTCATCGAACTTCCTGTTTGTATTGAAGTGTACTGAGAAGAATCGATCTAAATGGATTACGTGTGAGAGCACAGAAAGTATTTTTCACCAAGAGTTGATGGTGTCTACAGCACCCCTTTACTATGTGAAAATGCTCGTGAGGTGTTTTTCTGTCATTCTAAATGTTCGTATTTCAGACACCGGCGGAGGTAAACTAGACCTGGCAGATCAGATGTGTGTGTGTGTGTGTGTGTGTGTGTGTGTGTGTGTAGTTGCACCCTTCCCCCGTCCCGGTTTAACACTCAAAAATCTGCTCACCTTAACATTAACATGACACAAAGGTTTCTTACAGATATTTTTAATGACTTTGTATTGTCTCTTGGATATATGCCGATATATCACACAATTTAATATAGTAAGTAACAAACATAAAATTGCTAAAAAAAATAAACTCTTATTTAACACTATATTTACTCAATTTCACACAAAACTATATATATATATATATATATATATAATATATATATATATATATATATATATATATATATATATATATTGTATTTTAAATGGTAGATAGCAGTTTCTTCAGATTTCTGTTTAGTCATCACATTTTAGTCATTTATTTGCACAAAGGAAATAACAGTTCACACAGTAGTCCAGCACCCATGGATGGCATGTCCACATTAGCAATCGCATTTACTCAAAAAATACAGAATCAAACCAATTGCACATACAGTGCATAGTGAAAAAGACATTTACTTCTAGCACACATGATGCACTTTTACTTTGGGCTGCATCCGAAAATGTAGGCAGCTACCTTGCTGCCTAATCAGTTATTGGCTTAACTAACATCTGTTTTGAATGAATGGAACTCTTAAGGAAACTGGTCTCCGAACAGTTTGAAAAGCACCTTATTTTCATCCTACCTCTGTATACAGCCTCCGGAGGCAGCATTTTCCTGGTTTCGGACGCAGCCTTGAAGTTGCACTCACAAGTTTGTGTGAATCCAGCACGAGCCTCAATCTCCTGACAGTTTAAATGGCCTGGATCGCCTGCCTGGAGTAACACGGAGTGACAGTCATGATTTGTGAATCAGAAGAACTTTTGATCCTGATCCTGAAGTTTTTGTTTCTGGCTGATGGAATACACACTTCAGAGGAAGATATTAGTTGAGCGCTCGATGGGGAAAAAAAGCTGTATTTTCGTAAGGTTCTTGAATTACATCTGTTTAAACGAGATATCTGCATATTTTCAGATGGTATATAATAGAAGTATTAGTGATATTTGCCTTTTATCATTATAAAAGAAAGTTAAAGGTGACAGGGAACTGCAGAAGAGAGACTGTTAGAATACATGCTTTAGAGGTAAATAAATGAGCACTCCACAGGATGCTGGATCTGCTGAAGTTTTGTGAGGTTGGTTTATTACATCTGTTTAAACGAGATATGTGCATATTTGCAGACGGTTTATGATATTAGTTTTATTGATATTTGCATTTTTATCATTAGGCAAGACAGTTAAAAGTTACAGGGAACTGTTGAGGAGAGAGAGGGAGAATGAAACAGGTGAGCATTTTAACATTATGAGCTCTGCCGGATGCTCTGGTATGCGGACCGTTTAAATGAGACTGTGTTGCACACCGGTCTATTATTGTAGTAACACGATGGCACTTAACAACAAAATGAACCGTGACTGGTCATTTACATGATTTAGTCGCTTCACATGCAAGCAGGCGATTCTCGGCGCCCTCAAGAACAAATCGGCCAAACGGGAAAATTTCGCTGAGGCCGATAAATCGGCTGATATTCTGACTTTTTTTTTTTTATTATCGCATCGCCCTATTTATCAGCTTAGGCGATATATCGGTCGACCACTAATGTAGAAATTAAAGGAATATTCCGGGTTCAATGCAAGTTAAGCTCAATTGACAGCATTTGTGGCTTAATGTTGATTAGCATAAAAATATATTTGACTTGTCCCTCCTTTTCTTTAAAAAAAGCAAATATCTGGGTTCCAGTGAGGCACTTAAAAGGGAAGTGAATAGGGCAAATCCGTTAACACTAAAATACTCACTGTTTTAAAAGTATAGACACAAGACATAAACAATATGCATGTTAACATGATTTTAGTGTGTTCAAATCGCTTACTAACATTTTCTGTATAAAATTATAGCCAATCTTACAACTTTGTTGCCATGATGACGTAATGCCGTAAACACCGTAATCCCACAAAGCGACGATTTAAACAGTTTGATAGCTCAAATAATATGCTAGTTTTAGCAGAAGAATTAATGTAAGTGCTTTTATTCAATTATAAGCTTCACGTTTTTTTTTTTACTTAAACCCTCCAAATATTGGCCTCATTCACTCCCATTGTAAGTGACTCACTATAATCTTGATTTTTGCTTTTTTTTTTTTTTAAAGAAAAGGAGGGATTAATCTAAATATTTGTTTAGTAAAAATCAACATTATGCCATAAATGCTGTCAAACCCGAAATATTCCTTTAACATTAATCAAGATTAATACAATCTGTAAAATTATTGTTCATTGTAAGTCCATGTTAACTATTGTGTTAACAAATGCAGCCTTATTGTGAAGCGTGACAGAGAACACTCACTGTAGAAGACAAAAGTTTATGCTAATGTATGCCAAAGCGCTCCTTGTGGCAATGCTGAGAATGCAACGGAAACTTGTGTTGTGGTATGAATAGCAGTCTAACACATTTTGAAATGCAACGAGACACAAAATCAAACTTGTTTAGCATTCACATACTTGCGTTAAGAAATTAAATCTCTGCTTACCCTCAGATGTGGTTGTAATTCCACTGTATGGAACTTCTTGGCAAAGGAGACCTAGAATAACAGAGATAGGCCAAATAGATGATGACCTTTCTGGTCAATGGGTTCTGTAATGTCTTGCCAGCGGTTGTATCTCCATTCCCCCTTTTCATTAGTGGTTGGGGTCTTGCAGATCTTGCTTGACTTCTTTGTAGGAACAGCGGGAGCCATACTGGGTTTGGCAGTGGTCATGCTAGATGGACATAACAAGGAGCTCAGAAGCACGCCAAATGGTGTTGCCAAATGTTCGCGCTCTATGTCGGTGGAGCGGATGCACTCAAGTTAGTGGTCGAGCCTCAGCTCTGGGAGGCCATTTAGGGGGCTGCAGCAGTGCACACTACAGCTGGGGTGTATAATTTCCCTCCAGCTTTATTACTCTTGGAAACCGTCTTAGGGAGAATTTTTTTTCTCAGGAATCGAGACAGACATGTAGGGTCTCTTGCGGAATACTGAGATTTGATGATTCACATTACATCATTGATTGCTCAGACCTCAAAAGCCTGAGGTTTCGCCTTTCAGCGGAGGCTGTTCACGATATCTCAACAATTCCCTGGACGTTATTCACTTGTATCTCCTGATGACTTCAACCAATCCAATTGAGTTCAGTTGTAGTTTAAACAAAACACAGAGTTGCCCATTCCTGGAAGAGTAAAGAAGGACATAACTATTTCACCACTTACAACACTATCTTGCCCATGTTCTCCTGTCTCTACATGGTCATTTCTCGAGTACTAGTGCCATCTCAGTCTTACATGGGTATTCTGAGGTTAGCCAGGCTCATGTTGGTCCATGACATCATGGATTCCTAGGGGCCAGAGTCCTCATAAATAAATACCTTTCTCTGGCTCATGGGGAATAAAGTCTGTTATGGAGTTCTTTGCTAAACTTCTGTATATGGTGCTTTTCAGCAACCGGGCAGCCTCCTCCTTTTTCACAGTAACTCTGGAGCTATGCGGGCTTGTTTAAATATTTACCCAGGCTGTTTAGTGATGCACCTACGTGCTGCACCCAACCCATCTCTTCTCTTTCACATCAGAGAGAACCTGTTTTTTACTGAAGGAAATTAGGCATACAAATATGATTCCAGTCTTTGTTATCTCTGCTCAAATACATTGTTTAATATACTGTCATTTGAAATAAAACAGCCACCTCCTTTGTCTTGCTGCATTTTATGTATCCTAAGTACACACAATTAAATAATAATTTCACACTTTTTTACCTAATTTGTCAAAATTACAGCTTGATTGGAAATGATGTCCAATGAAAATATTCTGCTCACAAGTGATATTTACCTTGATATTTTCTTTGTTTTCTTTAAACATTACTTGTCTCATATTTCATCTTAAGCATGCTCTTAAATACACTAAGACAAGTACACTAACCTCAAAAACTGCATTAAGGGCTTAAAACTTTAGTAAAATTTCATAAGTAAAAAACAAAACAAAAAACAGTATGGAAATAATTTTCACACAATAGCTATTGAAATTATTTGTTTTTTACTCTCTGATTAGATTATCATTGTTTTAAACATGTAATAATTTTTATTTTTTTAATAAATTTTCATAGTGTAATATTGTCTGGGTCTGGAAAAATTGTAAAACAGTGAAATCTGTGCATAAAAGACATTTGAAAAGTACCAAAAATAAATCAGACATCGGGACATGCAACTGACCAAAGTTGAAGAGACACCCATTTATTTCTTCTGTAGAACTCAAAAGAAGATGTTGGGCAGAATGTTTGGAACAGAGCGCCTCAGTCACCATTCACTTTCATTGTATGGAAAAACTATGCATAGGAGTGAATGGTGACTGAAGCTAAAATTCTATATATATAGAATTAAAAAAAAAAAAGTCAAACAGTTGAGTAAAATGACAGAATGTTCATTTTTGGGTGAACTATCCCATTCATTTCCCAGACAACATGTTCTCTCATAATACATTTGTTTCAAGAAATCTGTTTACCCTTTTGGATCTCCGTTTGCTTGCCAATCTGAGAGCTATTCATCTAGAGAACAAATTTTCTGGTGTTCAACAGATGTGTAATGAGGATAGGCCTCAAGAGGGCACATTCCCAACAGTCATTTTTTCACAGGTAGTCTTTTTACTTGTCTCTATCTTATGTGTTTGCTTTCTTCTCTATCTACTTTTCAGGCTTCCAGCAATGACATCACTCTGAAGCATGTAGAGACAACAGTGAGTATTTTACACCATGTTTAACAACCATATTAATGTGTGCATATGTTTGTTTTCTTTATATTAGCATGGACAATGACACATTATGCTCCTTACAGTGTAAAGTCATTACTGACATCTGTAATTGCCTCAAAAAATAACTGCTTTAACACATAAATATTTAGCTCTTCAGCTAACTCTGTTGCTATGCAGCTGCTGTAGTCTAAACTTTACTTCCAGTCTAAACCTCAGAGTGCTGAAGCTCAAATTATTGGTTGGATTAGCTAAACACAGGCTCACTGGGGCCATGATGACCACCCAATCGCTGAAGGGGATGAGCAGCCCAGTGAAAATGCATTAAAGGGATAGTGACCCCAAATCATTTTCTAAATCCTAATGGAAGAATCTTAACGCAGCTCTTTTTTCATACAGCGTGAATTCATAGTGGCCACGTCTGTCAAGCTTCAAAAAGGACAAAAAACCCTACCATTCAAGTATTAAAAATGTAGTCCGTACAACTCTTGTGTTGTATCCCATGACGTCTAATGCTATTCAGTCGCTTTGTGTGAAGAACAGACAAAAAAAAGTTGTTATTGACTGACAATCTTCCCATTTCAGAATCAGAATGAGCTTTATTGCCAAGTATGCTTACACATACAAGGAATTTGTCTTGGTGACAGAAACTTCCAGTCCCTTTGTAATGTAATATACAGTAGTGCATGAGTCATTTGGATTACTTTTATGTTGCATTTATGATGTGTTTATCCTTTTTGAAGCTTAACATGTGCAGTCACTTTTAACTTTTGTTCTGAATGGTGTTAAGATTCTTCTAAAATTTTCCTTTTGCATTTCATGGAAAAAACAGTAATATCATATGGGTTTGGAACAGTATGAGGGAGTGTAAATAATGACAGAATTAAATGTTTGGGTGAACTATTACTTTAATCGATTAGCAGAGGCAGATGTCCATATAAAAGTCATGCTGAGCTCAAGCATGTGTGTTCACTTGGGCCAGAACCGCTCCGTCCACTCTGTTCCTCATCCCCTCATGCCTGGGTGAAGAACACTCATCTCGCCCAGCCGCAGCTGTGGATGACTAACTGCACTGATCCAAATAAAACTCAGATGTTTGTTTGGAGCTCTCCATGTGAGCATGTACATTCAGAGATGGGCTTTAGGGACACCGAAACAGACTCTCTATGCCTCTTATGATCCCTCTGAAACATCATTAGATCGTTTTATTGCTACAGTGGTGTGCTGGAGCATAGCCGAATAAAATGCTGTAAAGAACAAAAATGTATACCCAAGGGCGTGGGAACTACCTGGAAAGTAGGGTGGGGGGCACATAATAAACCTTATCACCTTGGTGCATAGCTATTAATTAGGTGCCTTAATGTTCACTGAGTAGTCCAGAATGTTGTGCTGAAAGGCACAGGTAAGTGGGTGGTACAGCTTGCGCATTCGTTCAGTCCGCAACCGATTGGCAGTGGCTTTTGTTTGGTCTAAAAGTTGTTGTTCCATGTGATTGGCTAGATTCTTTCCATCGCACTGTGGTAAAACAAAACTCTTAAGATATAATGAATATTTTCCAAAAAGTGTGGGTGATTGCGAATATATAAAAATTCTAAAAGTTCTAATGGTAGCAACGCCTAAAACGTTTTGGAGAGAAATTGACCAAACAGTTGCACAACTTTTATGTGCAAAACACCTGAGTCTTACTCAAATAACACCCACAATCCAGTTTAACAAGACAACATAATGTGCGATGGTAAAGCGCTATGATGCATGTCATTCAATTTCAGCATACAGTCGCAAGATAACAGTGGATTACCTGCATGTATGTATACATTTGTCTTAAAATCTGGTTTGGTCTTCATCTTAGTTACAAGAATGAGCAAACACAATCTGTTTTAACTAATAACACACAAATTGTTGTATTGTTCTTGTACATATTAAATACATCATTCAAACATTCACAGTGTAGGTTGGAAAAGGTATGTAAACCTCTAGGTCAACAAAAGTCAGGAGTTAGCAAACCTGCATCCAATTAATGAAACAAAATTGGAGGTGTGGGTTAGAGCTACTTTGACTTATAAAAAGCACTCAAACATTTTGAGTTTGCTATTCACAACAAGCATTTGCTGACGTGGACCATTACTAAAAAAAAATAAAAAAATAAAAATAAAAAGGAGATCTCAGAAGACTTACGATCAAGAATTGTTGCTTTACATAAAGCAGGAAAGGGTTACAAAGTTATCTCGAAGAGCTTCTGTATTCATCTATCCACAGTTAGACAAGTTGTCTATAAATGGAGATGATTTAGTACTGTAGCTACTCTCCCTAGAAGTGGCCGTCCATCCAAGATGACTCAAAGGGCACACTGCAGAATGCTCAATGAGGTAAAAAAGAACCCTAGAGTGACAGCTAAAGATTTGAAGGAATTATTGGAACTGGTTAACGTCTCTGTTCATAAGTCTACTATATGGAAAACATTAAACAGGCATGGTGTTTGTGGCAGGACATCATGAAGGAAGCTACTGCTTTCCAACAAAAACATTGATGCTTGCCTGAAGTTTGCCAAAGACCATCTTGACACTCCACAGCACTACTGGGAAAATGTTTTGTGGATTGATGAAACTAAGGTTGAACTTTCTGGGAAGAACACGCAGCACTATGTATGGCGTAAAAAGGGCACTGCATACCAAAATGAAAACATCATTCCAACGGTGAAGTACGGTGGAGGAGCATCATGATTTGGGGCTGCTTTGCTGCTTCAGGGTAAATAAGCAATGCTGTCAGCAGGCACAATTCTCCCACTGTATATTAGATTTATTTAATGTCATGTATTACTTGATTGTGCTTTACTATGTGTAAGTATAGGCACATTGGCAGAGTCATCTAAATATAAATAGCCACATTTAAAACACTAAATCTATGCAGCCTGTTCAATGTAATGATTCACTTACAGATCACTGTATATGAAAAATACTCTGGTATTGCTGGGTTCTTATTTATCTTGAGAAAGGAAGTATCATATTACAAATTGGCCATTATTCCCCAAAACCAAGAGACAGCTGCTTAAAAAGCCTGCAATATTGTATTTTCTTGTACACACACACACACACACACTCACACACACACATTGGTGCGGCTATCCTTATAAGGACTCTTCATAGACATAATGATTTTTATAATGTACGAACTATAAATTATATCCCCTAACCCTAACCCTACCCCTAAACCTAACCCTCACAAAAAACTTTCTGCATTTTTACATTTTCAAAAAAAACATCGTTTAGTATGTTTTTTTAAGCTATTTTAATTATGGGGAGACTAGAAATGCCCTCATAAACCATATTTATAGCATAATTCCCTTGTAATTACCAGTTTGTAACCTATAAATATGTCCTCGTAAACCACCCACACACACACACACACACACACACACACACATGCATGCACGCACACAGTATGACACCATTCTAGTGGTGTTCTGGGATCAAGATTATTTAATTATTTTGGACAGATTACTACAGGCTCCCTTAAAGGGATAGGTCATTTAAAAATGAAAATTCTGTCATCATTTACTCACCCTTATTAATTTCCAGTGCTGCATGACTTTCTTTCTTTTGTTGAACAGAAAAGGAGATGTTAGACAGAATGTTAGTGACTGACAGCCCTATAGCCTATGTCGCCATTGACTTTCATTGTACAGAAAAAAAGATGCAATGAATGTGAATGGTGACTGAGGCTAGCATTCTGCGTAACATCTCCTTTTGTGTTCCACATAAGGAGAAAGTCATACGGGTTTGGAACAACAAGACGGTGAGTAAATCATGACAGAATTTTCCTTTTTGGGTGAACAATCACTTTAAGTTGTAGTACCCTGATACCAAAACGCTTTGAAAACAGGCTTACTGCTGTGAATACAAATTACTTGAGCTTTTCATTCATCGCGTTGTGTTATACTTGGCATGTTACTTTTCCATAAATAATTCAGAATATAACTCTCAAGATGGTATGTTTGTGGCTATGTCGGGCTGTGCTTAGCAATATCTATGTATATTTCGCCATGTGTGTCCATAATTAAATCTGCATGTCCCTTGAGGCAATGTGGGAGACATGCACCGCCCTCACCTCTAGGATCTGTCATGGTCATTTAGTTGTGGTTAAGCTGATGTCTTTGATTCACAACAGCAAACCCTTTGAATCTCAAGATCGGTTTGTCATATGACTGTATCCTGTGCAATGCTTTTCTCTGTCTAGTTAAATGTCCTATTTTACCTTTCAAAGCATGATAAAGAAAGTATTTGTCCTTTCCTAGCTAGGAGTCATCAAGACAATAATGCTCTTTAGTGGCAAGATAGTCATACTTTAAAAATGTCTTTGGTTGGACTGTAGTTCTTGGATTTCAATTATTATGCCCCCGGGCTCTGATTTAAATGGGTCATATAATGCAGAATAAAATTTTCCATGCACTTTTGAGATAAAAGAGTCTATTGTCCTATGAAAACATTCTGTGTCTTTTAGAACTGAAAACTGTGATGTTTTTTAAATTGAAACTAAGCTGCGAAAATGGCTCAGAAACACTCATAGTTATCAGTAACACTTATTGGGTAGGGTCGGCAACCGAGGACCATTCCATAAAAAATAAAAAAAATAAAAATAAAAAATCTGGAACCAGATAATGTTTGACTTTCGGTTCTGTTAACGGTTCTTGAACATGCATTGTTCCGCTGATGTGGACGGAACACCATTCTAAGATGTTCTCACAGTGTTTCCTGTGCTGCCATTCAGCAGCACTGCAACACCACTACTAAATCAGCATTGTAAAACATATAGCATGATCAGTGTAGTCCGATTCCTAAACAAATTACTCTTGTGAGCCGGTTCTTTTGAATCTACAGCGAGAAACATACAGTGCAACAAGTGTAGTCCGATTCCCAAATGAATGACTCTTATGAGTCCGTTTAAAAAAAAATCTACATCGAGAAACATACAGCGCAACAAGTGTAGTCCGATTCCTGAATGAATTACTCTTATGAGTCCGTTCTTTTGAATCTACAGCAACAAGCATACAGTTTAATCAGTGTAGTCCAATTCCTGAATGAATTACTCTTATGAGTGCGTTCTTTTGAATTTACAGCAAAAAACATACAGCACAAACAGTGTAATACCATTCCCGACTGAATGACTCTTATGAGTCCATTGTTTTGGATCTTCAGCGAAAAACATACAGTTTGATCAGTGTAGTTCGATTCCTGAATGAATGACTCTTATAAGCCGGTTCTTTTGAATCTACAGCACCAAACATACAACACAACCATTATAGCCCAACTCCTGAATGAATGACTTTTATGACTCCATTCTTTTTAAGCAAGAAACATACAGCGCAACCAGTGTAGACCCAGTTATGAGTGAATGACTCTAATGAGCAGGTTGTTTTGAATCTAAAGCGTGAAACATACAGTTTGACCAGTGTAGTCCCATTCCAGAGAATGACTCATTTGAGCCGGATCTTTTGAATCTACAGTGCAAAACAAACAGTTTGACTGGTATAGTCCGTTTCCTGAATGAATGAATCTTATTGGCCATTTATTTATTTATTTTAATTTAATTTTTTTTATCTACAGCACGTAACATACAATTTGACCAGTTTAGTCCGAATCCTGAATAAATTATTCTTATGAGCCAGTTCTTTTGAATCTACAGTGTGAAACATGCAATGCAAGCAGTGCAGTCTGATTCCAGAAAGAATGACTCTTTTGAGCTGGTTGTTTTGAATCTACAGCATGAAACAGACAGTTTGACCAGTGTAGTTCGATTCCTGAATTAATGACTCTTATGAGCCAGTTCTTTTGAATCTACAGCGCAAAACATACAGTTTGACCAGTGTAGTCTGATTTCTGAAAGAATGACTCGCTGCGCTGGTTCTTTTGAATCTGCTGCACGAAACATACAGAACAAGCAGTGTAGTCCAATTCCCAAAAGAATGACTCATATGAGCCGGTTCTTTTAAATCCACAGCGTGAAACATACAGCGCGACCATTATAGCCTGATTCCAGAACGAATGACTCTTATGAATCAGTTATTTTGAATCTACGACACTAAACATATAGTTTTACCTCTTGAATGAATGCCTCGTATCAGCCGGTTCTTTTTAGTGAATGAAAAACGTACTGAAATGCGACACACCTTTTACAAGAATTTGTTCTGTTAAATATAAAATAATTGCATTTCTCATTTCCAAATGTTTCTTTCTCAAAAGTACTAAAATAATCAGAACTGTTAAGTAACCAGAATCATTAAGAGGAATCAGAACCACAATCATTAGATTCCTAGCAATTCCCGTCCCTTCTATTGGGTGATCATAAAGCCCACCCGGTCACAGTGAGATAATAAAGGGGAAGTAGTATAGATACTATTTTTCCTAACACCGAAAAAACTAACAAGAGTAAATAGTGTAGACAGTCTGGTCAACCTTGTGCTGTTTGTGGCTGTGTGACGTAGGGTTGCAAGACCACAGATTTTTAATAGTTGACTAGTCTAGCCTATTAGCCGAGCTGAATTCGGCTGTCGTGATGCTGTGACTTATGTTAAAAGTTAACATAAGTGTCTGAATATATTTTAGTGTAGCCTGGCGGTTCCCTGTCCTCTTGCAGCCACTTTTACAGATGATTAAGAGCGGACACAGGATCTAGCATGCAGGGTGGGGATGCATTTCGTCATGCCATCGTACTCAAACTTGAAGCTCTTTTCTAACTGTCTCCGAATCGTGGTCTTGAAGGAGCAAACAGCAACCTGGTCTGATGTCCAAACACACAAAATTGTGCTGATCATGTTGTAAATCATTAACTAGTGCCAGTGGGTGCCTTTTTAAATGATTTTGCATAGCACTTGTATAACTTGGTTATATTTGATGGCCACTTTGCATATATTGGAGGATACTGTAGCATCTGTGTCATCTTTATCAAAGTACATTTGAGCCACTTCGCTCTTTCAGTGCAGAGCCATCGGTCTCCACACCCACTGGCAAGTTTCCGTAATGAAGGATGGCAGGGGAAGAGTCATTTATATTCTTGAGTAAAGCTATTACTGATCAGACGATTCAGTAGTATACATTTGGAAAGTGCTAACTTTAACCTAACCCCTAACCCTAAGAAATCAGGTAGAGCTTTCCTCATTAATATGAATGAATCTTCCCTTGCCGTCCTATGTTTCGGAAATCCACCATCTGCTGTATTTCCAACAGACACGTTTTGTAGGTCACGTGGAAAGCAACTAGTCGACTTAAGGCTGACTGTAGCGACTACATTAGTTCTGTTCGATATTAGTCTATGCAACCCCTAGTGTATAGCACCTTACGCTCTGCAGATCCTTCTAAAGAATCACAATGTTAGAAACAAACAGTTGAAATTCATTTTAAACAAGATACGCGACCATTTCTCAACAGTTTGACTGGCACATTTCAGAGCAGATTGGATTTTGGATCCAATCAAAATTTAACACATAAGCTGTTATTAAAGGATGGGGAAGTTAAAAAGAATAATGGACTCAACCGCAAACATGCAGCTTGCTAATAAGCACAGCATTGTTGCTCATTTCACATACAAAAAGGGCATTTACATAAGTCTTAAAGGCACTGCAGCAAAAAAAAAAAATAAAAAATAAAAAAATACAAATACAAATAAAAATGGTCATAATGAAATACATTTGGACTGGTTTGGCAGGAAAAAAATGCTAATATTTAAAGTGGACCTGTTACAGTCCTCCGAATTGATGCTTTTACTTTTCTACTTATAAAGAAATGGTGGTGATGGGACATTATTTACTGGCGAGGACACAACGGTGAATAGTTTAAGCTGTGGGGTGGATTATGGAGGTCAAAATGATCAACTACCCCAGTCAGCTGCTGAGTGTGTGAACCAAAGAGAGAGCAAAGGCTTGATCGAAGATCCAAACAAACGTGGGTTGCAGCAGCACACACGCACAGCATGGGAAAGAGGGAGGGGAGGAATAGGAGGGGCTGGAAAGGAAGGCGAGAGGGAACAACACTAGTCAAAGAGTAACTTTGTGAGTGGAAGAAAGAAAGCTGTGGTCTGCTGGAGTTTGACACCAGGCATGTGGCGTCCTCAGCCCAGTGCAGAACCAAAATAGTGCCGGGAACGCGGGGCAGGGATCGGGAGAAAGGGAATGCAAGTAGAAAGGAAGCATTACTTTCCAAATATGAATCCCAGCGGTTCTCTACGGAGGCGCTTGTCCTCACTTCGTGATGCCTGGAGGTGGAGTACGGGTTACCTGTTCAAGGTAGGCCTATGGAGTTCTGCAGAATCTTTAGCTTTTTGTCCGTAACATCCTGGATTGCACTGGATCGTCTTTGTGTAGCGGCAGCTTTTCCTCAAAATCACTTCCTTGCTTGTTCATTTGTTGGGCCCGCTCAAAAGCAGTGTTTCCAGCTGGTTTTGATCAAGCCTGGCTGAGACCCCCTCCAAACCCCCACCACCCTTTCTTGGCTGTCCTTCTGAGGGTCGCAATTATCGGCTGATTAAGGAAATGCTTTTGGAACTGGGCAACGATGTGGCAAGGGATGGAAGCTTGACTGGGATGGATAGAGGGTTTGAAATGCCAGGGTGTGTTGCTCCAGTGTGTCGTAATGTTTCTCTTGCTATGAGTTTTGGCGTTCTCTAGTTCACTTTGTTTTACTGTGGCTTATTTGTGAGTTTCTTTGTGTTTTTTGATTTGTTTATAGTGGCCTGGCTTAGCAATCTATACTCACAAAAGTGTATTGGCTGCAAAATGTGTTAATGTTCTTTTACAGAGTGTTCATTATTTAAAGCTTGATTGTTCCTAAAAATACTATGTGTGCAAACACTATTGTTGTAAATTGCACTTGATTCTTGGAAAGGAAGATCAATTGAGGAAATTGAGAAGAAAATGAATGCATTAAAATAATGATGTACACTTTTAATTGCACACTTTAAAGAATACATAAAGTAAAATGAACGGGTTCCTACAGCCATGTAGAATAAATATATCATGGAATGTTAAGATTGTGTTTTTCAGGTCTGAAAAAGACATTCAAATTAAAGGTGATGTGTTTTAAGTGTTAAGCCATTTGTAGGTTGACCATTTGAATAGTTTGAGTTTGGGGTGGGACTAACTGTTTGTTCAACCAATTGCAGATAGAGTGAGGTTTTGGGAAACGTGTTTGAAAACAAAAAATGTTGCATTTTCATGCAAATTACATGAATGGTGCTTGAAAAAGTCATGAAAGTGTAACTGAAATTTCTGTAGTGAATTTTTTTTTTCTTGTTATGCACTGCTCTGAAATACACTTTATAAGGAACAGTATTGTCCTAATAAAGTGGCCAACGTGGTTTTCTGCTGTTGTAGCCCATCTGCCTCAAGGTTCGACTTGTTGTGCATTCTGAGATGCTGTTCTGTTCACTACAATTGTACAGAGTGGTTATCTGAGTTACTGTAGCCTTTCTGTCAGCTCGAACCAGTCTGGCCATTCTCTGTTGACCTCTCTCATTAACAAGGCATTTCTGTCTGCAGAACTGCCACTCACTGGGTGTTTTTTGTTTTTGGCACCATTCTAAGTAAACTCTAGAGACTGTTGTGTGTGAAAATCCCAGGAGATCAGCAATTACAGGAATACTCAAACCAGCCCATCTGGCACCAACAATCATGCCACGGTTAAAATCACTGAGATAAATATTTTCCCCATTCTGATGGTTGATGTGAACATTAACTGAAGCTCCTTACCTGTATCTGCATGATATTATGCACTGCACTGCTGCCACACAATTGGCTGATTAGATAATCACATGAATAAGCAGATGTACAGGTGTTCCTAATAAAGTGCTCAGTGAGTGTATTTAATCGGATCGGTATTGCTCATTAAGCAATTTCTCCATTCAGAGGCACTGAAATCTCAGGACATTTTACTCTTATTTGAGACTTTTGTACTTGACACACAAATTAAAATCTGACCCAGACAGCTTTGATTTATTTATTTCCTTATTCAATGATCACAAATGATTGAAAGAATAATGCACATTCATTGGTTAAAAGAGCGAGAACCCTGGACTTATTAATAGTAAAAAAAAAAAAAAGAAAAAAAAAAGAAAAAAAGGAATACAGAAACATTTTCCCACCATTTCCTTCAGTTGTTCTATAAGACTGCTACATATGCAAAACCATATATAACTGCACATGAGAAAGTCCAGGGAGTACATACAGTGTCTAGAATAGGCCCCAGTACTGTGTGTAATTACATGTTGGATTCGGGGTTTTCTTAGGAAGCATTGTTCCTTTTTAGTCTTATTGGTCATACACTAGTATGCCATTTAGATGTTGAACATAAACCATGCATCTTTCGAGGCTTGTGCTTCTGTTTAGTTAGACCATTAAAATAATAGTTTACCCGAAAAGGAAAATTCAGTCATCCTTTGCTCACCCTAAGTCCGCTCCAAACTTCAGTGTGACTTTCTTTCTTCCGTGGAACACAAAAGTTGAATTAAAAAAAGTCTTCACAGGGCTCATTTGCCAAAAAATCATTAAGTTAATAGTGACTTCAGTCTGTCAAGCTCAAAAAAGGACAACAAAACCACATGTAACATATAAGGATGGGCAAGGAGGAGGCAGGAACCTGCTGAGCAGTCAACGAAACTTTTAATGACATAAATCAACTTAAATCAACTTAAACACACACAGCGGCCGCGTGTGTGTCTCTCTCTCTCTCTCGAACTGGCACCTCCGGCTCGTCTTTATCCCCCTCCCGGCTGATTAGAACAATTCAGGGCCGGGCGTGCATCCACACGGCCTGGCCATGCCCTCCTCCTCATCACACTCCTCCACCGCCCGACTCAGGCCGGGGAAACCTCCGAAATGATGTTTCGAAATGAGGTGTTGTCCTTCCGGCCATCATTCTGCCAGCAGGTCTTCCCCGCATCCACACGGCCCGGCCATGTCCTCCTCCTCGTCACACTCCTCCACCGCCCGACTCAGGCCGGGGAAACCTCCGAAATGACGATCGAAATAAGGTGTTGTCCTTCCGGCCATTCTTCTGCCAGCAGGTTTTCCCCGCCTCTCTGGAGCCCTGGGAGAGACGAGGGGAGGGAGAGGGGAGAGGGAAAGAGTGAGGGGGAGAGACAGAGAGAGAGAGAGTGAAAGAGAGAGGAGAGAGAGAGAAAAACTCGCTCGCCGGTCCCCGGACATGCCGTCGCCTGGTCCTCAGCCACTCCTCCACCCTCTGGTGGATGACAGCCGCTCCTCCCCTGGCAGACGGCAGCGAGTCCTCCAACCCCTGTTGGATGGAATGGCTCCTCCCCTTCCTGGCAGACGGCAGCGGTTCCTCCGACTCCCGGCGGCCGGCAGCGACTCCTCCATCCCCTGCCAGACGGCCGCAGCTCCTCCCCTGGCGGACGGCAGCGGGGAGGACTCCACAACAGCGTATCCCTCCTCCTTCCCGGGTTTCAGCACCAATGTAATGGGTAAGGATGGGCAAGGAGGAGGTGGGAACCAGCTGAGCAGTCAACGGAAATTTTAATGATATATATCAACCTAAATCAACTTAAACACACACAGACACACACACACAGGGGCCGTGTGTGTGTCTCTCTCTCTCTCTCGAACTGGTGCCTCTGGCTCGTCTTTATCCCCCTCCTGTCTGATTAGAACAATTCAGTGCCAGGCGTGCATCCTTTCGGCCCGGCCACGCCATGCCCCAATCCTCGGCACACCACAGTAAAAGTAATCGATGTGACTCATGAACTATATTCCAAGTCTTCTTTAGCGATACAGTCCCTTTGATTTAACAGAATCAAATTTTAGTTAAGTTGTTAGTAAATACTAAAAAAAGAGGATACTTTAATAATGAATTATACAAAAAGTCGTCCTACATGCATAATGGGTTGGTTACCCTGATGGGTTGAAATAGAAAAGAGAATGTCATCTTTATTTATTTATTTTATACCCTGGCTTTCCCGAAGTTAGTATAACCCTAACTAAAATTTTCTTCTGTTTTAGGGCTCAACCAAATCCTCCAAGAGTATGGAGTCTCGACGCAGACCATCCAGGTAAAATATGTAATTCTCTTCCCCACAAATACTATTAGTTATCTTATTGCTGCATTGCAGTAAATAATGTCCTCTCCAGTTTATAAATGTACCTGTCTCTCCATTAGCCATTTTTGTTGTTATATGATGCTTGGCTGCTGCAGTGAATATGCTCATAGAATTCTTAAATTCAACTACATTTGACTTGAGATGTTGGCAAGGTCTGCAAGAATTAGTCTAACATTCTTAATTACAGTTTATGAGTGTGGAGCATGAACAAGTTTTAAGACATCTACAGAATCCCCAGGGATAGTTTTTCTCTCCCACATGTATTATACAAACAACAGCATGTTTATCTTGCATGACGATTTGCTCTAAATACATGTAGCCCCACCCACTCATGGGAAAAACAAATCCCAGTTACTATAGTTACCTATTCTTTTCTTTTGGGAAATATCTGACAAAATGATCCTTTGAGTATCCTTGCTTTTATGCCAAAAAGAGCATTCCTGTTTTCCTTTGGGAAGGCATTCTTTAGTGGTAGATGGAAGTTCTGTACATGGAGAAAAAAAAGAAAAAAAAAATTTGTTTAAAAGTTAAGCACAAAAGCATAAAACATGTGCATTTATGCTTTAAAAAGGATTGCATGACCAAAACGGATAGCTCACCCAAAAATTAAAATTATGTTTTCATTTACTCACCCTCATGTTGTTTCAAACCCATATGACTTTCATTCTTCCGTGGAACACAAAGGAGATGTTAGGCACAATGACAGCCCCAGTCACCATTCACTTTTTATTGTATAGGAAAAAGTTCTTTTTATCTAAGATGAATTGACTGCAACCTCTCTTTCGATTTTAGAGATTGCACGAATTCTCGAAATGGCATTCGAGTGAATTGCATAACTTACTGTGGCCACAATGTAAAGCAATGCACAGAAAATCAGACAAGATCCACATTTTCTTCTAGAATGCATCACTGTTCGACAAGGCTACAGTGATTTACTAAGGCTTTCATCTATAAAACGCATGCAAACTTAATAACACGCACAACAAATTTCCAAACCGATCTTCCAATGTAGTTTTACCAATGAGCAAATTGTTTAAATGGAACCTCACAAGTGACTGATTTGGAATGCTCCACATAGGCAACAACTTGACTTGATTCATATTTGAGTTCAGTCGAGTCTGGCATTTGCATGTTGCTAAGCTAATAATGTGATTAAAATACTGGGTAAAATAGTACATTTTTAATTAGATTGTACTTCTTATAATGCATTATATGTATATTTATAATCAATATTTCTCTTGACATTTCTACGCTTTTTGGATGGATTTGTTCCCAATGTATTATAGGATTGCATTCTCCGTAAAATATGCATGTGATGCCACCTTAGAATTTGGCCAAAAATAGGATCCTTTATAGGTTTGAAATACTTTGTAGGCAGCTTACTACGTTTTGGAACAGAGAGTTGGATTGAAAGACTGCCGCTTTCCTTGTTTATTTCTGTCTGATTGCCCTGCAAACCTGACCTGGGGAGAGAGTGAGGTCAGAGATGGGGGACCTGATTGTGGTTACATCTTTGGCAGGCTTACACCACACCAGCAACCAAATTGTTTTCTTTGGTCTGCCCTGCTGCACACATGGAATGCAGGATATTTTCATATCTCATTTGTTTATCTCCAAAATCAATCTCTCCCCACTATACTTTATTCAAGCCATACTTAACATCAGATATGCGTTAAATGGACTGTTTGGTGCTGACATATTTGAGATGAGGCGTTCTTCTAAAAAGCACAATTATTTAGTGATGTCATGTACTGTTAGACACAATACTGCTGCAAAACAGCTCAAACCAGCCTATGGTGGTTAAGCTGGTCTACCAGCCTGGCCTAGCTGGTTAAACTGGTCTGTTTTGATGGTTTTAGAGGTTTTTAGGCACGTCAGCTGGCCAGGCTGCTAGACCTGTTAGTTGACCATCTTAAACCAGCCTAAGGTAGTTTAGCTGGTCTAATAGCCTGGCAAAGCTGTTTAGGCTGGCCTTTTTGATTGTTTTAGGTGGTTTTGGGCACTTTTCAGCTGGTCATACTGGTAGACCAGTTGGTCGACCATCTTAAACCAGCCTAAGGTGGTTAAGCTGGTCTTTCAGTCTGGCCAAGTTGGTTAAACTGGTCTGTTTTGATGGTTTTAAAGGGGCTTGGGCACTTTTCAGCTTGTTATACTGGAAGACCAGTTGGTCGACCATCTAAAACCAGCCTAAGGTTGTTTACCTGATCTACCAGCATGGCCTAGCTGGTTAAATTGGTCTATTTTGATGGTTTTAGAGAGGCTTAGGCACTTTTCAACTGGTAATACTGGTAGACCAGTTAGTTGACTATCTTAAACCAGCCTAAAGTGGTTTAGCTGGTCTACCATCTGGGCCAAGCTGGTTAAACTGGTCTGTTTTGATGGTTTTAGAGGGGATTGGGCACTTATCAGCTGGTCATACTGGAAGACCAGTTGGTCAACCATTTAAAACCAGCCTAAGGTGGTTTAGCAGCTCTGCCAGCCTGGCCAATCTGGATAAATATGTCTGTTTTGATAGTTTTAGAGGGGTTTGGGCACTTTTAAGCTGGGCAGACCAGCTAAAAACCAGCTTTGCCAGGCTGGTAGACCAGCATCACCTGCAGAATACCAGCATGGCCAGACTAGAAGACCAGGTAATCCAGCTAAACACCAGGCTAGCCAGGCCTGAAGACCAGCTAAGGTCAATTAAAACCAGCTGAGATCAACAAAACACTTTAGGCTGGTTTGAGCTGGTTTTTTTTTCTTTTTTTTTTTTCTTTTCTGCAGGGTTTTGAATCAACAAAATAACAAGCCTTCAATGCACATGGAGGGCTCCTTAAATGCAATATTTCCAATTTTTCCAAACACAAAGCATGACTGAAGATTATAAATTTGAATTTTAACTGCGTTGTTGCAGGTTTTTCATAGTTACATAAATGCATTGCTAATTCTCTAGATGCAGTTTTGTTGGTCCATAAACATTCCCTATCTCTCCTTCCGGTTTTTGCAGGAGCTTGAGTTTATTTCAGGCCATGGAGGAGAACTATGAGGTGGACCTGGTGTACATCACAGAACGGATCATCTCTGTTTCCTTCCCCAGTACAGTAGAGGAACAAAGCTACAGCGCAAACATAAAGGAGGTGGCTACCATGCTACGCTCCAAACATGGAGAAAACTACTTGGTGAGACCTCATAATTCTATTTACCCTTCAGCCGCCAACTGTAAACTTACTGTTGCTCGCTCAGACATACTTTTTCTGTGAACAGTTTTCAGTAAAACGTTCTTATAAACAGGTAAAAATGTTGTTGCTCTTAGTCTTGTGTGCGGTATATTAAAGACTTTGATTAGAAGTAGTAATACTGATTATTACAGATGTTGACCAAATTTTTTTTTTAAATATATATTTATATTTTTTAACAGCTCTTTAACCTCAGTGAAAAACGATATGATATCTCCAAGTTGAATCCCAAAGTAAGTAGCATTTACTTTCGAACTTACTATCTAATATAGAGAGGGTTGTTCCATTGGTCTTACTATTGATCTCTGTGTTTTTGTGTACGTGAGGTTCTGGATTTTGGCTGGCCAGACCATCACGCTCCAGCCCTGGATAAGATCTGCAGTATCTGCAAAGCCATGGACACATGGATGAGTGCTGACAGTCACAATGTGGTGGTCCTACACAATAAGGTAGTGTTTCAGTTGGCCTTGTTTACTTATATTATACTTATATTAAACTGCTTGTTTGTGTGATGCAAAGAAAATTGAATGCCAGCCACATTTTCTTTGGTAACAATAACAACAAACATCAGTACCAAAAACAAACATCTTAAAATAGACTAAAGCAGTTTGCTGGTCTGAGCTGGTTTTGGCCAGTCCCCTAGCCTTACCAAGCTGGTGGTCTTCTAGTTTAGTTGGTTGACCAGCTGGTATTCCAGCTTGTCTAGCTAACAAGTGCTTAGAACCCCTCTAAAGCGCCGTTCCCACCAAATGCATTTCTGTGTTTGTCCGTGCTGTTTTTAATTGTTTTTATTTATTTATTTTTTATGTAAAAATGCGCTAGACGGACGTCTTTTACCATTCTTGCAGTTTTTTCAGCGTCACCCGCAGGAGCGTGTGTTTTATACTCCTGTCAAGTTAAAAAGAACTTGTTAAAAACACTCATCCGTTGTGCTGTGCCTAAACAGTCCCTAAAAAAATAACACCAGAGCATCCTGACCCATGCAAACCAGCTTGGTGGCTAGCTAAATCCAGAAGACCATTTAGGCTGGATTAAGCTGATTTTTTAGCATGGCACATAATTAGCATGGTGTTCCATATAGGTTACTTATAAGGTTCCATAACGGTTAATATGTTTCTTTAGAAAGCAACAGCCTATTGAGGCAGCAAACAGCAAAACAGCTTGCTAGATTTCGGAACAGATTTGAAAACTATTGTTTAAACATTTCCTCCAAATACATTAGAGTTACTGTAAATAGTATGCATACTTATTTGTCAGTAGATGGCGATCTCGGACTGCTCTTAATAAACAGAGACAGCCTGAGTCCAGGCATGTTGGCACAAGGCAGTCTGATTTATGATGCAATTTCAGGGTCTTGTAGCCGTTTTTACATAAGAAAACATTACTGATTTTACTTGTACCATTATTACTTTCCCCTTGTTTTGAAAACCCATATCTGGCCCAGTCTTGAGATTCAGGCAAAGTTGTTTTCTTTAACAATTCATTTGAATTGACCCTTTCACCACCCTCTGATCTGGTCAAGCCACATTGCTGGTTACCACTCAAAAACAAATAGGAATGATGAGCAGGCATTTTTTTATTTTTTATTGTATTTTTTTCAGTTAGATTGTATAATGCGTCTTGCTTTTTGAAGATAGCCGTGTCGTTAAGTGCTTTGCTATAAAAAGGAATTCTATCCACACATTAAAACGTCAGATAAATAGCCTCTTGTGGAGTTTGTGGGTTACCTTCTAATCCCACAGTTCACAGTTCTTATTATCATGTTCCAAATCAGCAAGCCCATGGGACAGTGGTGCAATCCCATGAACTCTGTTCCAAAACCTAGTAAACTGCCTTGCTATATACTGCCTACAAAGTTTACTAGGTTTTGGAACCTTCTAAGGCAGCATCCTAACTGAAGTGTAACCTCACAAGTAAGATACATGCAATGCTGCCTTCAGGCTGAAACATAATCAAGTACGTGAACGCAGACACTTTGTGCTGCGCAAGCTCGATTTTGTGTGTTGTTGCGTTCCAAAATGTGTTTTACCTTTTTGAACAGCCCTCACAATCGGGAGTGTGCCTAAAATAATTTATAGAGATGACTAGATTTTGGAACAGAGCTTTCGTGTATGTTAGAAATGTAGCTTTGCCAAGGGAGACGCCTAGAGAGGGTGTGATTTGGGATTATAAACGTCCAAAAATCTCTTTAGCACATATGTACACTGCCCTTTTAACGTGAAAACAAAAACAGTGCATTGCTATGGCAACCTGTGTTGTTCTATGCAACAGTGGAAACATGAGCTTGATGGCCCGATGGTGGAAATATTCATTCATTCAAGAGAGAGCGCACAACTGTATAACTAGCTATTCAAAATAAATCAAACCACAAATCTGAACTGTGTTGTTTTAAGTTCCTGGCTGTCCTGTTTCATCATACGGTTTTGGGTCAATCCTGTTATGCAGTTCTTATTAAAGGGTGTACCAGAGTTTCAGAAATATGCTCTGATCAAGCACTTTAAGGACAAAATAACGAGTACCACAAAACATCTCCGAATTCTTAAAATCCATTGCTTTTATTTCGTACTTGTTTGTGCTATTGTTTTGATGTCAAAATGATGCCACTCATGTACAGTACGTGATTTGTATGTCATTCATAATTGTGAATGTGAAAACATTAACGGAGCAGTTTTCAGTGAATCAGGCTTAAGACAAAGAGCGAATGTGTGTATAATGTAAAGGAATTGAATGAATGTGGTTATCTGGTAAGTTTCTGAAGTACCTTTTTAGAAAATTCACGTTGTCTAAGAAAACGATTGATAAAACACAATGTAGAGCGTTTTCACCCTCAGATTAGACCTGTGATTTGAGGCTTCCATTGTGTTCTTAGGTTGTGGCAAGGACAGTGTCAAATATTGTTAGGTAATAATTAACAATCAATTTAAGATTTAAGAGTCTTCTTTTAAAAGAGACTGTTTTATTTTTAGTATGACTTGTCAGGTCTGTGCTCAAAAAATGAGCCACCAGTTAAAAGAGTAGTTCGCCCAAAAATGGAAAATGTACTTTTACTCACTCATTTACTCACCCTTATGTTGTTCAAAACCCATATGCTGTTACTTGTTCTTGGAACATAAAAATAGTTGTGCTCAATATGAAGTGTTTTTGTATGTAAAAGAGCATCATTAGGATTCTTGAAGAAAATATTGTGTTAAGATTCTTTTGGAGTATATGTTTTATAAGCGTTACCCCAAACTGCAACACAATATACTGTATGACACAAGGGACAATAATTGAACAACACAAGGGATACAATGCATTTTCATTTAACAAATCCTTGACTTTATACAAAAAGTACTTTCAATTTCTCTTGATTTATGTGTGCTTTCCAACTTAATTTAGTAATTTAGTATTCAACAGTATTCAATAATAACTCCTAGAAACATAGTTTCTTTTACTCTTTCAATTATTGCATTGTCTATTTCTATTTGGTGATCTGTACCTCTCTATTATTAAATATTATATGATAATTTGCTCTCTCTGCCTCTCCACGTGCAGGGAAACCGAGGGCGAACAGGGGTGGTTGTGGCTGCGTACATGCACTACAGCAACATATCAGCGAGGTAAGATTTTAGCCAGCCGAATTTGTGTGTTTATTCAATTGTGGAGGAGCACTCATTAGGGGAAAACCCTAATCCCACATCACAAGACTGGACATGCGTCAGGTAACACATGAGCAGAGGTGGGCTGGGAAAAACAACTGCCAAATCACATCACATTACAAAGGGCGATTTGTCTTGAGAATCCAATTAAGTGCTGATCAGATTCATCCCTAATGCAAAACTGTATTCAAGCTGTTTTTATCAGCCTGAAATCTTCCAGTAATTCAGGAGAGAACGCTATGCATAAGATTACATTTAAAGGAATAGCTCATCCAAAAAAAAAAAAAAAATCCAAAAAAAATTGTCATCATTTACTTAATCTCAATACTCACCTGTATGACTTTCTCTCTTCTGTGGAAACAAAAATAACTTGTTTTCACCTATTTTTCACTCTTCTTTTTTCCATACACCAAAAGTAAATGGTGATCAGTGGCTGTCAGGCTTCAAAAATTATAAAAGCACCATAAAAGTTGCCCATGTGATTTGTACTCTTATATTACAAGTCTTCTCATAGCTTTGTGTGAGCAAAATACTGACATTTTCCTTAAAGTCACTATTCACTGGTAATCTTCTCCTCTGCTGCGTCTTTCAAATCTCATTTACGTTTGCGTATATTCAAATATAGCACAAAATATATCAAAACATGTCACTCCTGGTTTGAGGTCAATTATGCCAAATGTAATTAGTAACAAGACATGAGAACCAATCAGTACTCTCCAAATTTAAGAATAATATTTGAGCGCTGGAGCAGAGTGGACGATTTTCAGTGAATAACGGTTGAATTTCAGTCTGTTCCTCATACTAAGCTTTTGTATGACTTGTAATGGGCCATTCAGGCTGAATGCGTTCTAAAAAATCTAAAAAAAACAAACAAACAAAAAAACCAGCGTCCATCTAGCACATGTTTACATAGAATTCAATTGAGAAACAGCATGGTGGGATGCAAAAATACGTTTGGTGTGTATGGTCCCTAATAGTGTACATCGTATGAGCTACTTTTATGGTGCATTTTTGGAGCTGGACAGCCCCTGGTCACCATTAATTGTCATTCGATGGGAAAGAGCAGCCTGAACACTTTGCTAAGCATCTCCAATTGTGCTCCATAGAAAAAAAAGAAAATCATACAGGTTCGTAATGACATGATGGTGAGTAAATGATGACAGAATTTATTTTAAGTGGATTAGGCTATTCGTTTTACAGAGAATGTGTTCTGATGAGATATCATGAAGTGTAGGAAAAATGTATCCCAACATTTAAAATAATAATGATAAGAAAAAATAAAACAAATGCCAGTAAATAATGTTTCCTTTGGTATACAGTGCGGACCAGGCTTTGGACCGGTTTGCCATGAAGAGGTTTTATGAAGATAAAGTGCTTCCTGTGGGTCAGCCCTCTCAGAGAAGGTCAGTTGAGCTCTGTTTCCTGTCTGATCACTGTTGAACTTCTTTTTTTCTTCTTTTTTTATGAGTTTGACCTTAAGTGATCAGCCATAGCCATTGTTTACATTTATTGTCTTTATCCTCAAGATAGCAGTGACCCGAACATGCAAAAAATGCTTGCTTGTTTTTGTTAGCTTAATGGTGCAGTGTGTAATTTCTGTGAACAGAATTACAAAAAAAAAAAAAGATATATTTTCTAAAGGAAACATAAGTGGTGCTTGCCGTAGCAACCCACGATACCAGGATGTTGGAGTTATGTACATTGCCAAAAGTCAAAGGAGCCCACCCCCATGTCTCTACGATTTTCTGATGCTGAGGCTAGGTCATATTACTATAAAGTTGCAAGGGTGTTCCGGCTGGTTGCTGGGGTGTGGCTTGGGTGTTACTGAATGGCTGCTTGCTGAGTCAAAGGAGCCTGTCTCCAATAATAGTAATAGTGGTAGTTTATTACAATAGCAATAGAGCGCCTTGCTAAAACAAGCACCAGTATTGACTAAATTGCAAATTGTAATAATTGCAAAAGTGTTTTGTTCTAATGCACATCTACTTGATAGTGCAGTTACAGCATCTACCATGCTAACAATCCAAACGTTGACCCCCTGGTTCTAACAAATGGGTAGTCCCACCCCAAGCTCATGGCAATGATCGAGCCCATGCTGTCATGTCGGGCCGCTCAAACAAAGAGATTGCAATTACTTTGGTGTTGCTAGTGTTTCAGAAATTACACACTTCATCTTGAAATTTAGGTTTTTCTCTGTAGTAAACCTTCTGTACCTTGTGGCAATGTCCTTAAAATAATCTCTGTTGATACCGAACTATTTATGTTGATTGTTCCACAAGATAATCTTATATGTTTTTCCAACACTCAAATCCTCAAAACCACATACCAGCAATGGAGTTCTAGACCATGATATTTGTTTTAAAAATGTTTTTGGGTATCAGAAATCTCAATAGAAGTATGATAACATTAGGAGTATGCTCTGGAGAGACACTGAAATGCCATGTTTAAGATCTCGGCCCCTTAATTCGTGAACTATAATTAGATAAAAATGGTTGCCCAAATGTCTGCAGTTGTTACAAGAGGCATGTGTATTAGTGACATGCCAAACTAGTGTCTGCACTGCACACTGACTCAGTCACAGTTGTCTCGTCTTTGCATTGTCTGATCTGTGGTTGAGAAATGACATTTCATTCTACTGTATTACCTGTATATGGCTAGAATGACAATGAACTTGACTAGATAATATGTGTACTGTACAGTGGGGTCCAAAAGTCTGAGATGACACTGGGAAATGCACAAAGTTTCCATGCCTGCTTGGGTATAGGCACGAGGGCGCAAAACCAGCATCTCTTATGCAAACTCTCACACACACGATTTATGCCTCATTAGGGAGCACTTGGCCACAGATGTGCTGTTTTTACAGGATCAAGCATTCCATCTACATACATGTATGGTATGTATGCATGGTACAACTGGCACAAAGGATAAAACACACAGCGCTGCACCCTGCAGTCATGGCCTTCATCATGAAAAATAGAAAAGCAGAATCATGGTTAAGTCCTTGCTCTCGGAGGAGAAAAGAAATCTTATGAGTTCTGCTCTTCCGAAATATAGAGACCATGTAGTTTTGGAGCTGCTAGACATTCATGGGAAACCAGGCCTCAGGACTTCTGCCAGAAAGATGCAGAAGCTCTTGTACTGTCGCTCTCCAGGGAAGTGGCCTCATGGAGAAAAATATGCTTTTTCCTGTTTATAAAACCTAAACATCTGTACTAAGGTTTTGGAAACACAGCAAAACAGTCCTCAAGTGGAGATAAAAGCATCTCATGACCTTAAATGGTCTTCACATCAGTGCTTACACTTTTAGATTGTATGTTATGTAATATGCACTCACACAAATATCTCCATTGCTTTAAACAAGGTTTTCCATACACCTTACTAGTTATATATACTGCTTTTACAAGATTTTTAAAGTATCATAGTACAGGGGCCTGGGTAGCTCAGCGAGTGAAGACGCTGACTACCACCCCTGGAGTCGCAAGTTAGAATCCAGGGCGTGCTGAGTGACTCCAGCCAGGTCTCCTAAGCAACCAAATTGGCCCGGTTGCTAGGGAGGGTAGAGTCACATGGGGTAACCTCCTCGTGGTCACTATAATGTGGTTCTCGCTCTCGGTGGGGCGCATGGTGAGTTGTGCGTGGATGCCGCGGAGAATAGCGTGAAGCCTCCACATGCAATACATCTCCGCGGTAATGCGCTCAACAAGCCACGTGATAAGATGCACGGGTTGACATCTCAGATGCGGAGGCAACTGAGATTCATCCTCCGCCACCCGGATTGAGGCGGGTCACTACGCCAATATGAGGACTTAAAAGCGCACTGGGAATTGGGCATTCCAAATTGGGGAGAAAAAAATAAAAGAAAAAAGTACCATTGTACACACTATGGTTGCCACAATACCAACATTTAGATATCATATATCAGTGAAATTTCACGATTTTCTATACTAAACAGCTTATACAGTTTTATGGTCTTCCAGCCTAGCCAAGATGGTAAGGCTGGTCTGTTTGGAGTTTTGAGCACTTTTGCAACTGGATTCTCCATTGGTTGAGAGATTGTTGTTTGTCAGGCTGGTCGGGATGCTCAAATAAACAGAGTAATGTTTTGATAGAGCCACAGAACCACAGTGTTTACACTTTTAAGAGGAATCAACACTCGCGGACTGGTTTCATAGGTTCACGTTCTTATACCTTCATTTTTTCAAAATGATTGTTGCGTGGCTCGTTATACATATACCGTTTAGATGCACTACAACAATGACTTTTATTCCCCTTTGCATAAATCACCAATAAAATGGCAGATTATCAGTTCATAAACACTTACTTTTCACCCTGTTCCTCACATGACATCAAAACACTTTTTCTCTAGCGCAAGACTTGGAAAGCGATACATTACATTTGCGTTACATAACCAACTAGATTTAAAAGCTTGTTTAAACTAAATCAAATTGCATTGTAACTTATCTGATAGAGCGTTGCACTTGTGATGCAAAGGACCAGGGTTACGGGTCCTTAAGAGCATGCGAGTCGAAACATGAGCTGAAAATGACAGAAGACCCAGAAAAGTTTGTAGTTACTTCAGCAATTGCATTTTTCATCTCACAATTGCTTTCTAAGACTCCATCGCTTAAATTTAGGTTTAAGGTTTAGGGTAGGGAGGTAGGTTTTGTTGATTTAAAATCTGATAGAGCATTAGCCTTAACCTGTTAGGGAGATTATTTAAAGGAATTTTAATACAAGCTTATTCGGCAGCATTTGTGGAAAAATGTTGATTACTGCAAACATGTATTTTGACTTGTCGCTCCTTTTCTTTACAAAAAGCACAAAACCTGGGTTACAGGCAGGCACTTACAATGAAGTAAAAATGGGACTAATCCGTAAACGTTTTATGAATATATAAGATGTAAAAAAATATGTGTAAACATGATTTTAGTGTGATAAAATCACTTACTAATTTTTTCTGTGCTATATAAGTTATATCCAATTTTACAACTTTGTTGCCATGACGGCATAATGTCGTGAACACTAAAACCCTGAAATGACCAAAAAAGCAATGTTTTACAACTTTACAGCATCACATATCTGCTTTAAAAACCTCCAAAATTGGCCCCATTCACTTTTATTGCGAGTGCCTCAATGTAAACTTGATTTTTACTTCTTGTTAAAGAAAAGGAGGGACAAGTCGAAATACATTTTTGTGGTAATCAACATTATGCCACAAATGCTGTCAGTTGAGCTTTACTTTGTACTGAACCCGGCAAAAATCATTTTACTTGATTTTAGCGCCACTCAGTGGACATTAAACCCCGAATCTGCCGTGATACGTGTGAAAATGCTGTTTTCATGAGATCAGGTTGAACCTACGAATGGCTTTCTCATAGTCGTCTCTGTATATTTATTTATTTTTTAATTTTTTTTCAACATCAAAAAAATTACTCATTTCTGAAAATCTTTTATTTTGCTCCAGGTATGTGGAGTACTTCAGTGGTCTACTGTCCGGCCACATCAAAATCAACAACAAGCCCCTGTTTTTGCACCACGTCATCATGCACGGGATCCCCAACTTTGAGTCCAAAGGAGGTGAGCAGATATGTGTTTGTCAGGGGCTACAGGAGGTGTTGAAGGCAGGTTTCAGGGCTGCTTTTCAGCATGGAAGACTGACAACATGCTGCTATTATGATGCCTTGAGCCGAGTACACTCTCGAAAACACCCAGATAGAGAAAGACCACGTTCACACCTGTTATCAACATCCATCTCGGGTGATCTGATCACAAGTGGCTAAATACAGATGTAAATGGGGTATAAAACACTTTGTGATTTGTCCACAACAACATTAGAATGTGGTCGAAAACACGTGACCACGTTGGGCCCGTAGTGTAACGTTCATTCGTTCAAATGTGTTCGAACAGCAGCGATGCACCACCTACTCACCTGTTAGTCAACCGCTGCACTAAAACAAGAGTTTTAAACTTTATCGGTTATTTCTGACTTTAAAAGAAAATAGCCCAAATTATTGGAAAAGCCCACACAAATACATGCACAGAACTTGACAGAACACCTTTTATATATCTGGCATTAATATGCAGTGACACAAATCATTCTTTCTGGAAAAATAAATAAATAAATAAACTAAAAAATAAAAATCTGCTAAATGAATAAACGTAGATCAAATGAAGCATGAATATCTGAAGTTTTGCTACTACAGATGCTTGACTAAAATGACAGTGAGCATTCTGCTTGAATTGTCACATTTGTGGTGAGAACAAAACATGCTGTTATGATTTTAATACCAGGTATAAGCAGGACTATATAGACTTAGGGAGACAGTTTTTGTTCCAAGACAAAGAGAGCAGTGCATGGATATACAGTAGACCAGCTCTTCTTCAAAAGCTTTGTTTCCACATGTGAACTGTAGTAACGCTATGTTGTATGTTCTCCCCCGTCTATCTCACGATTTCTTAGGTTGCCGCCCTTTCCTGAAGATCTACCAGGCCATGCAGCCTGTCTACACATCTGGGATCTAGTATGAATCAGTGCCATGTTTTTCCACATTGTAATACTCACACTACCCTGGCATGTGGCCCAGCCTCCAAAGCGTCCAATCACAGGCAGCCCTCTGCACCGCTACCCCTCCCACATTTTATGGGAGGGCTTCAGAATCACATACACTCAGAGAGGCCAACATGTGTTTCTCCTATACATCACTGAACTTCCTCCATGCTCTCAGAGTGCAGTTATGTTGTTATTAGTAGAGATGGGAATATTAAAGGGATGGGTAACCCAAAAATAATGAATGTAAACGGAACCGAAATGTTTTTAAAAGAAGATATATAATTTTTTTGGCACCGAGAACTTCAGACTAAACACGTTCTTGCACTAAAATGAATGTTTGCATTGGAAAACGAAGGAAAAAGAGCATGGACAGACACCGAAATTCTTTCGGCATGAATGGGCCCCTAAGTCTGTAAATGTATTCATATGCTTAACCATGTAAAGATTAAACACCTGTCATCCTTCAATCAAAGGAATCAAGAGATTCTGAATTTTATGTAGCTTCAGGCCACACACACATAAAGAAAAAAAGAGCAAAATAATTACATGCCTAAATGCAATTCATTCATTCACTGACCACATATGTTACAAACTTACATTTTTGTTTTGTTAAATTTGGTTTGCTTGTGGTTAACGGTTGTGTTTCTGTCTGGTTTTGACAGTAATGTCCAGGGAGACAGTCAGACCAGTATCTGCATCACCATTGAACCCGGACTGCTGCTGAAGGGGGACATACTGGTAAGAACCTGTCAAGAACATGTGCGGGTCATATTTAACCCCAAAATCCAAAGAACAAAATTGTAAATTTGTATAAAGAAAATGAAACCCGTTTTAGGAATATTTATATTTTACATTCTAAAACTATTATATAGATCTTCCTGTAGTTTAACGCCAGGGTCTTGGGTTTGATTCACATGGAACACACGTAGTGATACAATGTATACCTTGAGTGCACTGTAATTCACGTTGGATTAAAGCGAAAACCAGATACGAAAATATAAATTAGTTTCATGGCAATTTATCACCCTCACCCATATCTTATTACTGAAATGCAATATTACTTATTACTGATTATCAAAAATTACATATTATTTTAATTCTAAATTATTTGATTTATTTATTTCAATTGTAAAGTATTTAAACATTGTTGTAGTATTTGTTACACTAACTGTAATTTAATTAACCTCTTCAACTATGTGGACCCGTTGGTGGGGTCAAAAGAGGGCGCTATGTTGCGGAAAAAAAAAATTATGCTTAAAATATCTCCGAATACATAAGTTGAGTTGAGTTGAGTTGAGTTTACTTTATTGTTGAGCCATAGCCATGTATCATTTGAAAGCTTAGAATCTGGACTTTTCATAGATAACCATCACTTCTGCATTTATGTTACATAAAATATCAAAATAAAGCCTAAAAACATTTGTGTTGTAAATCACCACCTAGCAGTAATGTGGTAGAAATATTCATATGAATATAAAAGTATTTCAAATAGCACAGTTCGACAGTTCGAAAGATTTACCAAAGCATCACAAAGTGAAATTTGATTTCTGTAAGACATCTAATACAAACGTCTCTTTTATGTGCTGATCACTGCTACTGTAAGCCCCAAATAGCTAAAAACCTTTATCTGCTTTTACCTTAGGCAGTTTTCTAAAATGAGCCATTTTTTTTTTTTTTTTTTACTTGTCTGTGGACTTTCTTGTGTGAATATTCCAATGTTATAACTTAGATGTCCAGAACAAAATATGCGGTCCAGCAGGAAACATGTGCTAAACAAATCATCAGAAATATATGTTGTAGCTTTCTAATGAGACCTAGGTTGATCTTCTAGTCCAGTCAGAGGACGAGATATTTGGTAAAACATTGAACTGAAAATTAGACTGAATGTCTATGGACGAGCACATCTGTGAGGGCTAAAATGCATTAGAGCACAACCTACATTTCAGATCGGCATTTTGTGATAGATGGTGATAGATGAAAAATAATTTGTTATAGTACTTGCTGCCATCTAGTGGAATAAAATAAGACTTTTTGGAGGGAGATGGCATGAACAGAACCAAAATTACATGCTTACAAAATCAGGACAAAAAAAAAAAAAAAATATATATATATATATATATATATATATATATATATATATATATATAGTTCTGAAACAAATTAGACAGATTTTGTCAATTAGTCCACAGTATGTGTAAATGGAGAGCTTTTAAATTTGAAGGGGAAGAATTGCAGGTGGCAGCCCAAAAATGCTCCAGAGTTGAAGTATAAAATTATGTATTACAGTAATGAGAATCACCACTGAGTATAAATTAAATGATAAATAATAAAATCTCAAAAGTTAAATCTCCAGATGCATTACAGGAATGGGAATATGGTGGAATTGTTTTTTTTTTTTTTTTTTTTAATTGTCATGGATATAATGGCACAATCTAAATAGTTCCAAATTAGTCTTAAAGTGTGCTTGGCACAAGCCCTTCTTCCATTTATGGGCATTTCTCAGAACAACATGTGCAAAACAATAAATAAGGATGTCAAAATGGGCATCCATCAGAGTCCATACACTTTCCTGATGAAAGGCACTTCTCTCAGAGATTGCCAGCTTAGATTTATTTGCATTGTACCCCAGAAAGCTTTTTGGTGGAGGAAGCCAAAAAGAGCTGATTGCTTTATTATCTGCACTAATGCTGTGCTTGTAGAGAGGCACTATAGCTGATGGGCTCATTTTAGGAAGTCCTTAGCATGCAAAATCAATCAATGTGGATCTATCAAGTACTCTAACCTCAACACGAAGAGCATTGCATTTTAGTAAAAGCTTATTATAGATCAGTATGTGGTTAGCACTAAGAAAAGCTGATTAATCTTCCCATGAAAATAAAATATATGTAGCTGGGAATGAAGATAGAGGGATGGAAATATTTAGTGTCTGAATCAAACTAGAAACCTGGGCTGGGTAATATAGCTGAAAATATTTTTGCTTGATAATTTTCAACCTTTTGACAATATTCAATATACAGTATATCTCGATATTCATGTATTTGCTTTGAAATGGCTTAAAAGGATGCTTTTTCAGAAGAAGTACATTATTTCAAGCTAACATACATGAGCCAGTTTCACACATAAAACCAGTTAAATTGCAGTAAAATTGCTGGATTGCCTTTTCTGGTAAATGTACCACATCTTCTATTAACATATGGCATGCAGTGGCTTTTCGTCTTTTATCCCTTTTGCTACTGTTCTCACATCAGCATCAAAATGCAGTTAAACTCTGTGTTGTCATTTTCCAGATGAAGATTTGGTCCTATTTATACTTCGTTCCTGTAGGAGGCTAGTTACTGTACACTCACTTAGCACTTTTATTAGGAACAAGATGGTCCTAATAACGTGCCTGACATTGTCTTCTACTGTTGTAGCCCATCCGCCTCAAGGTTTGATGCAATTATGTTCACTACAGTTGTACAGAGTGGTTATCTGAGTTACTGTAGCCTTTCTGTCAGCTTGAACCAGTCTGGCCATTCTCCGTTGACCTCTCTCATCAACAAGGCATTTCCGTTCACAGAATTGCCGTTCACTGGATGCTTTTTTTGTTTTTGGCACCATACTGAGTAAACTCTAGAGACTGTTGTGTGTGAAAATCCCAGGAGATCAGCAGTTACAGAAATACTCAAACCAGCCCGTCTGGCATCAACAATCATGCCACGATCTAAATAAATGAGATCACATTTTGTTCCCCATTCTGATGGTTGATGTGAACATTAACTGAAGCTCCTGACCCATATCTGTATGATTTTATGCACTGCACTGCTGCCTCGCGATTGGCTGATTAGATAATCGCATGAATAAGTAGGTGTACAGGTGTTCCTAATAAAGTGCTCAGTGGGTTTATAATAAATAACGAAATCATGAAGAGTGGATGAAGAGAAGTGCTTTGCTTTTCTGTCCAATTTGATGATGTTTTGAGTCACAGGGGTTAAATGACGCGGATAAATCCGGATAAAAGAGCTTTGTGATTGGCCAAAAGCAGACTTCTTATGTCAGCACATCCTGACATCGTACCTTCTCAAACCGTTAATCCTACGGCTTTGTTCACACACACATAGCATAAAAACTTTTCCAGTAATTTTACAACTTATTCTGGGAAATTGCCACAGCTGATTCACACATTATCTCTAAAAATTATAAATTAATAATGGTATACATTTTCTGGAAAGGGCTGTACAGTATGTGTGAAACAGATCATTGTTAACAGTAAGCTCCAATATGCTTAATAAAATAACTAAAATCAAATATGGAAGAAGAAAAAAAGCTAGTTAAAAGTATTGTTTCCTTTTTTTTGTGGCTAAATTAACAAGTTTTTTTATGCACTTATATAATTATATAAAGTTACATTTACCTACATTTATTTTTAATAGGTTTTAATATATGAAAAATTCCATTCCCCCCAAATTTTTGATTGTTGACGAAAACAAATCATTTAACAAGTTTGTAATCGAGTCATAGAAATGGACAGAAATGAACAAATTGAACTGATAGATATTTGTACGCTTTATTTGCTATTTACGTTTAAATCAGAAACACTATTAAAACATCATCTTAGCACTGTCATATTCTCATTCTCACTGAAGGACAAGGAAGGATTGTGTAACTGATCTAAAGACATGTTTAAGAAACTTAATGGTCAATTAAAAAGCACATACAAATCATATTAAAGGTGCACTCAGTAACTTTTGTCCTTGTGTCATCTTGGACTTACACTGACACCTAGTGGCTTGGATGCAGCATCATTTAAAATGAATAATTTTCAGTTTCAGATGTCATTGCAGAAATATAGTATTCACAGTAAGCCATGATTACTTTAATGAATGAGTGAAAGTGTCAAATAGCAGGACGGTTACTGAGATTATGCATTTAGTACTCGTCTGGTCATGTGATTCTAACATGGCAGCCCCCATGTGAGGACCCTCTCCATGCGGAATAAAACCGCTTTTATAAGGTTACTGATATGACTGAAGTCTTCATTTTATTGTGAGTGGCCATGATCTCCTACATGTATTGCAAAATTACAATTCATGTCTTTGAGTTAAACTTTTTTAATGTGGAAATAATTACTGAGTGCACCATTAACAATGTCGCTTTATTTTATTTTGCCAGCAAAATAATTGCATATTTAAATTGCATTGAAAATTTGTTGTATTGCCCAGCCTTATTTGAGACCGCTTTAAAGTTGTAAATAAAACCGTCTTTGCAGTGTCGGGGACTATTAAATTGAAGTATATAACATTTTTATTTATTTTTCGTTTTGTTTTGTTTTTTTCACATTAAGCATTTTATTGAATCTTGTTAAATGTGAATCATTGAGATGCATTTTACTGATTCAGACCCCCATCTGTGCGCCTGAGACACTTTGGGAAAAACCGCAGGATGTTTTGCCAAGCCCCATCTTCCTCAATTCTGTCGTGTTTGTTTTGTTTCACTCTTCAAACTGAAAAGCTGTACATTTTATGTCCATCTGCCCCAAGTTAAGTAGCTTAATTATAGTTATTTTGGGCAACAGAAAATGGGATACAGTTTCCTCCGTGACTGGTGAGGACAATTTTATGTCCTGGTCTGGTTTTGGAGAGGCTCTGCAGTCTTACATACTTTCACTATACTGACATCTCTGGCTCTACTACATTATGGGAAGGCAAGGCAACAAGGATCCAAAACCTCTCAAACCATCTATTCCAAGCCCACAAATAGAACTTTCTGGGCAGAATGTGTGTGTTCATACAAGTTCCCAATTTGGGTGGTTCGCCATGCTGGTAGGGTAATGTTTCAGGTTCAGTAGAATTTAAGCTTTATTGACAACTTTTGTGGTAAAAAAATTATAATTTTATCTCGTCTCTCAGTTGTTGTTGTTTTTTTTTTTAAAGCAGAAATCATGTTCAATGGATGTACACATGGCCAGGCAATAAACAGTAAAAAACACACTTTTTAAAAAAAGTTTAGCCACAAGTCTTAAATAATATACTGTATGTTATGGCATGAGACTTGTGTGATAGTATTGCTTGTTGACATTGTCTGTGTAAAGTTATACCAATATTTCATCTTCAAAACCCTGACTACACAATGGAGGTACAGCAAATCAATTTCGTAAGAAACATGGAAGGGGATTTTCAGGCCGAACGCATTCTTGCGCTAAAAAAAGACACAAATACTAAATGGGTTGTTAATGAAGAATTCATGAACTGTAAGTGTTTAGCAAAAAGAAAAGCTTCACATTTCTGGAACACTGGCCCTGTTTACTTCCATTGGCCGTGCCTTACTGTAACTTGGTATTTTTAAAAGTTAACCTGAGGTAAGTCGAAATTATTTTCTGTGATAATTAACATTATGCAACAAATTGTTCTATAATGGTTCAAACAGCTGCTCTTCATTAAACTGCAGAACATTGTTTTCCTACATTTCAGAGCTAAATATCCCTTCAATACCTGTACATTGTGTAGTGATTCTCTTAGACTGGAAAATAATCTTTCTGTGTTGTTTTATTCTTTTTGCTGTTAGCATATACAGTATACTGTAGCTCAAATGAATTTTTGCCTGGACAGAAAGCAGCATATTTTGAGTAAATAATGCGTGTGTATTCTGTTTTCCAGTCTTTTCTGTGTGATTCTTGTTTGCTATCATGTGATATGTGGTTTCTGATGTTCTCCACAGCTCAAGTGTTATCACAAACGGTTCCGGAATCCGTCCCGTGATGTCATATTCCGAGTCCAGTTTCACACCTGTGCTGTTCACGACCTGGGAATTGTCTTTGGCAAAGATGAGCTTGATGAAACCTTTAAAGGTGCACTGGGTTTGGCTGAGTTGCATTGATTTTTTTGTATTATTATTTAGGCTTACAACAAAGTTCTCGGCTGTATTAATTGATACTGATTTCGTCATTCAAATGCTAAAAGTTTATTTTATTTTAACACAGATGACAGATTCCCTGAATATGGAAAGGTGGAATTTGTGTTTTCTTTTGGCCCTGAAAAAATCCAAGGTAAGAACTTGATTTTCACCTATTAAATGTATCACAGAAATACCATACTGTATACCATACCATACTACATAAACCGGGCCCAGAAGCCTTTGATTATAGATGTTTCTGTCATAGGAATGGACCACCTTGAAAACGGACCCAGTGTTTCTGTGGACTACAACACCCAAGACCCTCTGATTCGCTGGGATTCATATGAGAACTTCAACCAGCGGTGTGAAGACTCCATAGAAGGTGAGTACAGCTGTGATTGAATTCAGAAACAAATTTCCCCCAGTGAAGACACTTCTCATAAGGTCATTTAGTATTAAAATCTGTAGAAGTCACATGCAGCTTAACATGCAATTATCTTATCAGCTGCATCAATTGGTGTTACATAACAATGCTTATAAAACAAACTGCTCCGGCTCTGCATTGTGATTGGATGAGCCGATTTTGATGCCGCAAAAAAATCTATATTTGGGTGTTTCTTGAATTTCGGGCTCTTTTAGCACAGTGGACTTCTAGAAAGTAAAGTCATGTTGTTTGAACTTTATTTTAGTGTGTCTTTGTTGCAGTGTAATTACAAAAGTAATTACTGATTATTACTAATTAACAACATGTACTTACTATAGGTTTAGGGTAAGGGTTTGGTTTAGGGTTAGTTGCTTGTAATTACGCATAATTGACTGTTATTACTATAGTAAATACGTGTAATATGTGTAACAAGGACACATTAAAATAAAGTGTTACCATCATGTTAAACATTTTTTCACACTCTTAATAGTTTATTTATTTTGTCTACTAACTATTGTCCAACCGTGTATGTACATGCATCACAGGAGATTAAAGTCATGAAAGTTCTCACATTTCCAGCACATGTCAAATTCTGTAAGGTGTTTAATAGGATTCAGTGGTGGAAATGACGGTGATGAAAATATTTTTTTTTACATTTTTAAAACAAAAATGGCTGATCTTTTTTATTGGTAAGACAAATTTCATAGCTAACATTTTATGTATCCTAAATACACATAAATAATATGAAACCTTATTCTAGGGATGTCCCAGTACCGATACTGGTATCAGAATCAGTCCGATACCACTCTCATTTACTTTTACTCGTGCTCGTAAAAATGCTCAGATACTATCTGATGTGTGAATGTCATTACATAAACATTCAGCGCACAAATTAAAATCACGTTATGTCCTAGTGAGATTATTTAACAGCAAAAGCTGTGATTTAATGAGATAAATATATAGTTTGCATGTGCAGCGCTTTAAATGCTTGTGAGTGAGTGCTTGTGAACGTGTGGAGCCGGTGTTGTGTTGACATAAAGACACAAAGTGCTCAGACCCTTTAGAGATCCTTGACTCATACATGGAAAACACCATCATAAGCATCACATGCTCTGTTTGTAGCAGATGACAGCAGGCAGAGTGCTAATTCACTTAGCATGAGGCACATACAGACTAGATATTTAATTAATGAAATAGCAGCCTTTTGTGGTTTAATAATCACACTGGATCACGTAGCGACTGGTTTGTCCAGAGTGGGAAGCTCCCATCATAACGTCAGCGCTCCTTGGTCATAATAACACAAACACTTCAAAATAAAAGCTCCACCAAAATAAAAGCTCAATTTAATTAAAGGAAAAAATATGACAGAAATAGATCACTACTGTATAGCTTTGTAATATCAATGTAATATCTCACATCTCTGATGATCTGTTATGCAGCACTTTATTTGACAAAAATAACTTCAATGCTGTGTTTTGGATTGTGCTGTGAGGTTCCGCATACAAGCACTTCATTTGATAAAAAATAATTTAATTAATTGCTATAATATAATTTGACTAAAGTTTTAAGGAATTCATTTATTTAAACACCATTTTGATGATAAAATTGAAATAATTTGTTGAAATGGAATTCATAAAAAAAAAAAGAAAAAAAAAAAAGTTGCCTCCGTGTCTGAGACATCTTATCAAGTGGCTTGTTGAACGCGTTACCATGGAGACCTAGCGCGTGTGGAGGCTTCACACTATTCTCCGCTGCATCCATGCACAACTCACCATGCGCCCCACCGAGAGTGAGAACCACACATTATAGCGACCACGAGGAGGTTACCCCATATGACTCTACCCACCCTAGCAACCGGGCCAATTTGGTTGTTTAGGAGACCTGGCTGGAGTCACTCAGCATGCCCTGGATTCGAACTTGCGACTCCAGGAGTGGAAGTCACCGTCAATACTCGCTGAGCTACCCAGGCCCCCAATAATATTATTGTTATTAAATATTTTTAAAAATTTAACAGGACACTGTTGCCATCATTTTTATAAAAGCAATAAGTCATTCAAGGCAGAGCACTACATTGCATTTTACCTCACTGAAGCACTCTGTTAAGTGCTGTGCCTAAGAACACACTTTATTTTACACATGGTAAAATCCCTGTAACACACAGCCTCTTGTGGCTTATCCAAACAGAATTCAAACAATGTCTGATCTAGGGTCATGCATCAGTCCGACATCAAATCATCAGCATTCTCAGTGAATTAGCGAGTTATGCAACAGAGCTGTTTGTGTACACTGCTGTGGTCATCTGTGCATGCGACACACACAGACTGATTTAATCACATGAGTTTGTAGTGCTGCTCTTCAACAAAGCACAGAGGTCAAGTTGAGTTTACACACTATCAAAAACACAGACATAGACAACACCACCGTGTCACTGGAATTGTCTTCACACCCTTGTGGTGAGCTACAAGCTTCCTATTTTAACTTGCGGCACAAGTTCGAGTCCTCACACATATGATTTGTTGTTTTTTGAGACATCCTTATGACGGGTCAGCTCTCAGGAGAGGATGTCTGTGGAATTCTGTAGCGGTTTTGAAGTATACTGGTATACTTGGCTGATTCATTATTATGGATGTTTAAAGAAACCTGAATATTTAGTCTAGCATCCTGTTTTGTCATCAACATAGATTACAGGCTCCTGTCATTTTTACTTGCTTTGAAATAAATCTTTTAGTAACATAACATGTAAACTCCACTGTAGCCAAACTTTTGACTATCTGCGTCAAGTCTGGTGCATTTTGCACCTTATTCTGGCCAAGAACTGCCCACTTAGACAAGTAGAAACTGTCTGACCAAAACGTAAGTGACAAACATCAGTTTGTTTTGTTTTTCTTGCCATTTTAGGGTGGGTTTATTTGAAATAGCTGATACCACAATAATAGATTGCCGTCTAAACCAGCTGACCAGCTTAACAGTTTGTGGAAATGTGTGTAGACTTTCTGCGCATCCAAGTAAAAAGTACAGATTATTTCACAAACATACAGTAACTCAAAAACAGAATGGAATGAATAGTTGATCTTTTGACATATAAGAGGTCATTGTACCATAAAAACATACTGTAAGTTTCAGAACTCAAAACTTCCTCCTCACTGCAAAAAGAGCCATTTTTTAAATCAATCTGCCAAAACGACTTGTTCTCTAGAGGAAAATGATCATGTTAAATATATGACTATTTGTGTGCAAAAAACTTTACTAATATTAAAAGTGAACCTTAAGGAACATATTAAAATAATAAAAAAAATTATGTCATGACCCCTTTAAAGTGAGGCACTATCCACACTGAACTACTCCTGAGACTGTATTCCTAAGACTGCAACATTTTGTTACTTTTAAAACTCATGGTGTCCCTAGGGATGAATTTTAGAAGCTGTAGTCAGTTTAGCACATATTTAATTTGTTCTATGTGCTCTATCAAGCTATTTGAGATGAGGAGCTATAAAGTATACCAACCTCTTGACCAGTGCCTTCTTTAAATAGGGCAAGCAGAAATAGAGCTCTTGATCTCTTGGCTGCCTCATTTAAAAAGGGTGAAAACGAAACCACCTCTCTGGACAAGAGGCCAGAGACCTTAAAGCCCCTTTAACTGTTCATGTCTGTGTTTCATGCCACTGTCTGTGATGGAGAATATGGCACATGCTGCACTGCATGCTGACATCATATGCTTGTCTTCAGCCAGAGGGGGTGAATGGAAAGGGTACATTTGCACAAGAATTTAGTTGGCTATCATATAGTCAAACATCTCCATTGAGTGACAGAGGCCAGCGCACAGACTCTAGAGAGATGATAAGTAACCAGACAGTAGGCCTTTGTACTGGAGCTCATGACTTCTGTCTGGCATTTTCAGAGGGAAATCTTCTCAGTGAATCAGTAAAACTGTCACTGTGTCCAAATATCCACAATTCCCTAATATATAATATGCCAAAAACATATCTGAATCCTCAGTATTCATAAAACAGTAAGCGAGAAATACCCAGATGACCTACTATTTGAGGCGAGATTCTAAAGTGCAGAATGCTAGACACTTTACTATCCCATAATGCCACAAGAGCTGAGATGACGTCATGTTCAAAATGCTGGATTTAAAAGAACGACGGTGAACCGCAAGTCAGAGGGCTCTTTTCAACTGTAAGTGATATATATATATATATATATATATAAGTTGCTCATTGTGCTTAAATGGTGGTTGTTTAACGAATGAAGTATGTCCAGAATGTATTCATACTCGTCACATGCATACCCATACGTACTGTTTTACCAGCCGAGAAGTGCGTCCTTCATCAAATACTTTGACAATACGTGATTTTGGATGCAGGGCATGTCATAATTAACGCTGTACTTCCTTCCCTAGCAATTCATTTTTCTAAAACGTAATTCTGAAGTGTTACAAAAACAACATGATCACACAGGAAATCAACAAGTTGCTACCCTGACATCGACACCATTTTGCAGAATTACTGGCAAGCACCATCTCCCATCAGACATTTTTGCATCATATCAAATTAGGTCTGTCGATTTAATGCGTTAATTCAGTGTGATTATTTATATAAAAATTAACACATAAAAAAAAACACAAAAAAAAAAACATGTTCATAAGGAATCTATAAAGGAATATTAGTACCAACTGATCAATTCAAGTTTGAAGTACCACCTGTTTTCAGCAGGGGGCAGTAAGTGAAACTCCAGCTGTAAAGGCAATGTGCATCTGTACAGACAACAAACCACATTCAGGCTAGCTTGACACTAGTGACAGCACAACATGAGAACTCGTTCTTGCGTTCAAACAGCTATTCTGAATGCAGGGATTTTTAAACTATGTTTAGCTTGAAACAGCGACCTAAAAAGGCTGTGTTCATGATGCGATGCAAGACAGCCAGAGAGAGACGTTCCAAAAGAGTTTTCTGAGACATGTGTACAGTGACAAATCCTTAGAAAAGCCCTTATAATAAATCTGTCTCGGACATATTGACACATTCAATTGCAAAATGGATTGCTGTGGACTGTAGGCCAATGATAGGCTTATGTTCAATAGGGATGGAACGAAATGGTTATCTCTAATTCAGTTCGATATACGATCTGAGGTTCACTATTCGATATAATCTCAATTTGATATAATAACACTTGAATGAAAAAGTATAACGGAATTTTTATTCGTATTTTTTGAAAAATGTTTGCGCAAAATGCACATTATAATTTCTCATCAAAATAAAGTTCTTCAGTTCACAGTATAAATTCTCAAAGTTTAAATAATAAGAGTTGCTCACATACCTTTCTCTATAAGAAAAGATCACAAACAAATAAGCCTTCAAAAAAATTCATTCAGGCTGATCAGGTGCAGAACAAGCAATAGAACTAAACAGAACCTGTCCTGAAAAAGTATGTGAAGGTGTGTGTGTGTATATATATTTTATATATACACACGGGTCATTTTATTTATGATCACATGGACAGAAAACAATTTTGGAAATTTTGCCTCAATATGGTTCATCATTGTTTTTGTTTGTTTTTTTGTTTTGTTTTTGGTTCTCAATAATTCAATATATCATCCCATCCCAAATGCTCAATAATATGGAAATACACAATACTGAATTATTGTTATTTATGGAGCTTTCTCAGCAAATATTTATATATGTGATTAATTGTGATTAATTGGATTGATTAATCGGCATATAATGTAATTAATTTTATTAACATTTTTAATTGATTGACAGCCCTAATTCAAATTTGTTTACCTTTTCCTGTGGGGCTACTCATCAAAACTCTGCAGATTTTCGCAGAATCACAACATCTGTCATTCACAAAAGTTGTACACATCTCTCGAAATATTTTGCTGATTGTTTTTAATTTGATGATGTTTACAGCTACTAAGAGTGTAGTACTCTCAGTACTCCATTTAACACATTTTACTACTTTTAAAGATCTCTCCCTTGGAATTCTGCAGATTTCCCCCCAAACTCTTCACAGAAAATTTGGTCTGGGCCTGACATAGACTGGATTTCAGCAGCATAACGTTTGGCCTTCCTTGGTCAAAGAATGGAAAGTATTAATTCAATTTGGAAATGCGGAAAATGTCTATGTTCTTTAAAGGAAAACAGTAGTTCACCCAAAAATGAATATTCAGTCATTTTTGATGTTCCAAACTGTTTCTCATGGTGTTCCAGACCTGTATGACTTTCTTCGTTCATTGGAGCACACTGCTCATTTTTATACGACAACAGTTTGAAATGACCATGTCTGTCAAGCTCCAAAGTGTTTAAAAATACACCATTAAAATACCATAAAAGTACTCCATATGACTTGTGTGCAAAATCCCATGTCATCTGAAGCCATAAAACAGTGAAGAACAGACTGAAATGTAAGTTACTTGCACAAAGTGTGCAAGAAAAAAATAGTTGAATTAATTAAAATTTAAAAATTGGAAATGACTGTAGTCAATCCCTGTGCATTTCGTCTTGAGGTGCCACATTTTGATTTGAAAGCTGCAGTGGAGTGGAACATTTACTGTGAATAACATCATTAACTCAAAGCTATCGTATGACTTTTATGGTGCTTTTTGGAGCTTGACAGTATAAATCACCATCTACTTTCACTGTTTGGAAAAGAACATTTTTTGTGTTTCACTGAAGAAAGAAAGTCATACAGGTTTGAAATGACATGAGGGTGAGTAAATCACGACATGTTTTGGTGAACTATCTCTTTAATGCATCTTATAAAGTACATTGAAAACACAAAGTCATACAGTTTCCCAAAGTACTAGAGAAAGTAAACCACTGTCTTAAAACTCACTCAATCAAGACCAAGCACCATAGTTAGAGTAGCCTTGCCCACAAAATAAGAGTGCAGCATTTTAAGCTTGTTCTGATAATAATGTTTTATCTTTTCTTGCCTGTTAGTGGCACAGTAATTGATGTTTTATCTACTCCTTGCCTTGACCACAGATAGCACTTCTCTGTTAAACAGGAGCTTCTGGCAAGGTTAGAGTAAAACAAGGCCAATCTTTGCCGCTCCACTGATATTTGCACAACTCAAAAACTGCAGAGTGACTCTGCATTTCCCTGACCACAATGCTGGGCTGAAATCCTTCACAATAGGCGTTCGTCTCCTGCCTTTTTGCTGTCATGAACAATCAGAATAGTTTGTATTTTTTTATTAAACAGTAAGTTACTATTTTACAGACAAAATGAAATGGCATTTGCAATAATTGAAATTTCCATAATGTGATGTATTTTCAATTAAAACTGTATACTCGGCATGAAATGATTGAATTTAATTGATGTTAAAACCTACGACCTTGATAACAACAAACTTTGTTTCTTTAGAATAATAATACACACTGATGCACAATAACACCAGGGACATTTATTAAGAAAGTATACACTGTAAAAAAGTATATTGTTACTCTGTATTTTTGTCTGACCTTATGTAAATCTATCTAAAGATACATTTACTTGAAGGCAAAGTGACATAAGATATCAAGTCTTGATTTCAGAGGAATTTAACAAAATTGTATGAGGTTTATGCTTAAAACAATTTAAGAAAAATAAACTTAATTCAAAGGGAAAACAAGTTTATTGTTTCTTGTTTTAAACATAAATCTCACAAAGTTTTGTTAGATTTCTCTGGAAACAAGATTTAAAGTAATTTGTTTTACTATAAATCCCCACTTTCACTTTCACATTATTTCACATTTTGAAAGTGAAAGTGGAGATTTGTAGTAAAAAAGGATTGAAATATTGATCTGCTTCTCACCCAACTCTTCGTTTGTGTTCTGCAGAAGAAAGAGAGTCTCTTTAAACTATCTCTTGAAGAATGTTGACATATTTTTACTGGGAAAGACAAAAAATGATCATATCATATATAAATAATTTTAAAGAAGTTTATGCTTAAAACAAGAAGAAAAAATTACTATTTATATAAAGTTGTTTTCCCTTTGAATTTAATTTATTTTTCTTTGTATTTCCATTTGTAAATAGTTTAGATGTTTTACTGGAAAACGAGACAAAAATACTGAGTAAGAAAATGCTTTTTTTGCACTGTGCAAACAAAATTGTAACATGGTGTATTCGTTCACACACAATGGCATGTAAGCATGCATATAAGAGAGTGAATGAGTGAAAACAATCTCTCTGCCCATCCGTCCCTTTGAGAGCAGCCTTAAATCTTGGGGTTCAGCTTTGAATAACTCAAGGGGAGCCAGGAGTCAGAGCTGAGGCCTTGTTTACTGAAGCCTCCCCATATTTGGCCAGAGCCCTGCCCACAGCATTTTTGGGATGGTTGGGTAAGAAAAGTGTGATGACTGGGAGATGGGGGGATTGGAGAGGCGCTGACAGAGATGGTGTGTGAAAAAGGGCCAACTCCTCCAGCTTGGATACCGAAAACGCTTTTTGTTATCAGTCACTAGAGGGACAGTGACGGAGTGAATAGTCTCTGTTCAGTGCGCATGCAGAAATCAGACCAGATTTTAGGTCTTACTGTCTTTGTTGGAGAATAAAAGAAGAAGACATTGAAGAACTTTGTGGAAAGGAATGTTGAAACTTGACAGTAGACGCCATCTGCTCTGAGGTAAAACTGTATGACTAATTTGTCTTCTCATAACTTACTTTCAGTCACTTGTTGGGACGGGCGATATGACCAGTAACTGTTAATGTAATTTTTGCTGGAAAGTCAACAGAAAAATGGTTTATACATCAAATAACCATGTCGTAAATCCTATTTTTGGATAATTCAATGAATATATTACTCAGATAAGGCACTTACCTTTGATTATTTTCTCTTTATATGTGGAACTTTACGTAAAGCTAACGATAAGATTATTCATAGCAAATGAATTATACGTCTGGCGTCAGCTCAAAAACTGCTTCACATTATGTAACACTTTAGATAAATACAAAAGACTCAAAATAGTAAAACTATGTATATAAAATGGATAGCTGTGACTCTAAATTCTGATTGGATGAGCCACGTTCGACGACACTATAATATAGCCAATATACAGTACACGCACCAGTCAGTGCACATCGTGTTAATTCTATATTGAAGTGGCAAATTGAGACATTGCTTGGTAACTGCAAACAATGTAAACTCAGTTTCAACTTGTATGGGACACACCCCGCTCATAGGGTTGGGTATTAATACAGAATTCCTGATGTCATTCGATTCCGATTTCGGTACAGTTCGATTAGATTCTGATTCTTTTGGGTATATTTCAGTTACATTGTCAATTTTGTGTACATACTGTAAAATAAACGGTCTCTTAGGTAATGCTGAAATTACACAGGGAATCTAACTTGGTACATTATGAAAATATGAATAAAAAATAACAACAGGACCACAAATATGCAGATTAATTGCTATTTATTTAAAAATATAGTACTTAATTAAAACAACAACAAAAAAAGTTTAAAATAAAAGATTAATATTGGGCTTTTAATAATTGATATCAGGATTGTTCAAATAAAGATCGTGATTGATCTGAAAATCAACATTTTGCTCTGTATTTTTGCATTACTTATTCCCCTTTTTCACCCAACTTGGAATGCCCAATTCCCAATGCGTTTTTAAGTCCTTGTGGTCGAGTAGTGATTCGCCTCAATCCGGGTGGCGGAGGATGAATCTCAGTTGCCTTCGCGTCTGAGACCGTCAACCCGTGCATCTTATCACGTGGCTTGTTGAGCGCGTTGCCATGGAGACATAGCACGTGTGGAGGCTTCATGCCATCCACCGCGGCATCCATGCTCACCACGCGCCCCATCGAGAATGAACCACATTATAGCGACCACGAGGAGGTTACCCCATGTGACTCCACCCTCCCTAACAACTGAGCCAATTTGGTTGCTTAGGAGACCTGGCTGGAGTCACTCAGCATGTCCTGGGATTTGAACTAGCAAACTCCAGGGGTGGTAGCCAGCGTCTTTTACCACTGAGCTACCCAGGCCCCCCACACGGTATATTGTTGTCATACCGTCCAGCCCTAGTCAATCAAAAGGGTTTTGTTCTTTTTCTCGATATTCCAAACGTAGGATTGTACCATCCTTATCTTTGTTAAAGCATGATAGGATGTTTTCGTAGAACTTTCAACTGCTGTATTTCAGTGTGTTTTCAAGATGCAACATGCTAACATGCTTAGTTTGATTTAGTGGGAACCTACCAGCTTATCATTGAGAAAAATTGCAATGTTTCAAACTAATCTGGCTGACTGCATTTAATTTCACCAACTCAGACTCGCAATTGTGCCAATAAAGAGATTTTATCCCCCAAGCTTTTTGCAGGCACAGCTGATTTCCTTATTATGAGCCTAAGTGTGGTTAGCACATATTTACGTTAAGCTCTTAAACAGAAAGTCGACTACAGTTTCATCAGTGTTGTTGCAGGACTGTGCAGCGTGGTTTTTGAATTGCATTTTTGAGTTCAGCTGTGCAATGCTGAGTTTTATTATGGTCTATTTGTGTGGCTGGCAGTGTGAGAGACTAACTGTTACGTAATAAACGTGTCTACACTTCAAGCTGGCTTTAATTAAACCTTCCTGTGATGAGAGGCAGGGCCTCTCCATCTCAAATGTTGTTTAATTATGTGGCTGGCTCGGCTATAAACCAGTAGCTAAGTCAAAAGAATTAGACGATTAACCCTTTTAGCACGCTGTAGTTTAATGCTTAGCAATCCAGACTTTCAGTATTTGAGTGGCATTAACAGACAGACCAGACCGTCATCACAATGTAGGGCCTTTACTGTCACCATCTGTTAACACATGACACCAGAAGTGCACATTTCGTGTTTCCGTCTGATGGATTTAACTACCTGAAGACTATTTGTTAACATGTGTGGTCTTCCGGATGGTTTTGTTTGTGTTATTTTGCCACAGTGGCAACAGCAATGGCTGAACACTGTGTGGGTGGGATGCGGACTCGAACTCCTGTCACATACGTCTTTGTGTGACCTAGTATAAATACAAACACAACATATTACACTAGAACCTCAGAACATCTTTCAAGGTCATCTCCAGATCACACTTCTCCCCAAAATTAATTAATTAATTAATTAAAAAAAAAAAACATTGCTACAGGTATACAGTATGATTATGACCTTGATTATGACCTTGATGATTATGATAGGACCTTTTTTTACTTTTAAGCTTTTTTTCTAGTTCTTTCTCCTTCTTTTGAACTTTTTATTAGATTCTTATGACTGTGATTCTACTGTATTGAGTCAAAAATGCAGTAAAGCAAGTGCCATGATGTATAAATACATCCAAAATTGTGTCTGTTTATAATAATTTTTTCACATTACAGCAATGAGAATGGGTGGGGAAGTGTGCTTAATTGTCATAATAATTTCCCAATGACAGAAATAATAACTGTCCAAACAACAGGCTTCATTTTCTTTATAAAACTATAAAAGAAATATATATATATATATATTACATATTTTGGGTGAAATGTGACCTGAAACGAATCCTAACAGAAAATAAGCTCTTTATTACATCCTACATTCTGTGATATGTTGTTTTCACATTCTAAACTAGACTGAACAGCGGATCAGACTGCTGTATACACACATAGTATGTCTCTGTATTGTTGTAAACAGACTTTGGATTTGTCTCTGCCCATCTCTGGGATTAAACTGCTTTTATGCCAAACGCAGATGTTGCGCATTATCAAATGTCAGATCTTATGAAAGGCTTCTGAATACATAATACTGAGAATATTCCTGGATTGCTCTTCCAGTTTTATGAACACAGAATCGTTTGTTCAATGTGTCTCTGCTGTAGGCCGTTGCTTCAGCCTGTATATTGGGCCTTCAGGACAATTCACATTTAGCCAATCATAACATTTCACCGTAACATTTCACCTTTGACCTTTGCATGCCTGCAGCTGCTGTGCAGAGCCTCCCTTCGGCCACTCGTTGGAAATGTGTTTGTCTTTAGTTCTAACTACCATGGTAAGACCATCACCAGAACATACGGAACGGGGCACATTTGGTTTTCGGGGGAGGGCATACTTACAATATGAGACACCAAGACTGGCAAATAACCACACCAAATGTAGCCTATTAAGTGTAAACAATATACTGTATATTAACAAAACATTTACACAATTAAAAACATATTTTAATAGGTTTCCTGAATGTAAGCCCTATAGAGTGCAAAAGGCTTGGTTCTTGCAGTATATACCCCTTTCATTTCTTCTATAGAGATTTGAAACAAACCAACCAACTTTGATTTGAAATAAAAAAAAAAAAAAAAAGTATTTGAAAATCGGACAAAAAGACAAAGGTACAGGACTTTGTACTTAATGCCTATGAAACCCGCTAAAAGTTAATGAGGGTGAAGTGTATAATTTCTGTCACACTAGCATTAACAGACAAAATTAATGAAATAATGGGATTAACAGTATCCAAAAAAATAAACAAGTTTACCGAACACATGCTGGGATAGGAGAAAGTATTTTAACACTGAAAAATGGCACACTTCATCTTTAAGGTTTAGGCAAAATATGCCACAGGGTGTACATATAGCCCACTGTCGATGGCCCTGAACCATGTAGAAGAGCAACGCTCTCTGGTAAAGAGCGGGAGGACTCATTTACTGGTCCATTAACACTCGGCCGCCACTCCCCTGGACTTTACAAGACAAGATTGTCTAATTTCTCCTACATTCCAGAGGCCTACGCACATAGCTCAGCACGGGTCAGATATTCCCACCCTAAATAGCTCTCAGTGACCTATGACAGATGGTTGCGTTGTTGATATTTACATGGCTTAGAGTCCATTTCTGTTCACCGTTTTCCCATTAACACTGACTGAGAAACCCTTTGGGGTTTCCCTTATGTACTTTCTGGTTTGAGTGCTAGAAAACCCACTTTTCCACTTAAATGGAGTCAGGGGACCAACAAACCTCCCTGAGAAACGACCCCTTGGTGAGTTGAGAGACGGAGCCGGGACCCCCGTTACGTATTGTATAAAATACAGTGTTGCATTTTATGCCAATAAAAACGTGTATGGTAGGCTACCATATTATTGTATGTAGATACTTCATGATGTTTACATTGCAAAGCCATTTAAATAATCATTAAATGCTGTCCTGCTGAAAAGACCAGCTAAAACCAGCATAAGCTAGTTGGCTGGTTTTAGCTGGTCATTCTGGTCAGGGTGGTTTTAGAGGGGGTTTGAACACTTTTTTTAGCTGGTCAGGCTGGTCTTAGCTGGTCTCCCAGCCTAACCAGCTAAAAATTGTTCAAAACCCATTTGAAACCAGCTAAATGACCAGCTGGTCTTTCAGCAAGGTGTACAGCAGGGTTCTGCAATATTTTTGACATTAAGTGACATTTGTAATTTTCCTTGTTAATCACTGCCAAACCTCCTGTAAAAAGATAGTAAAAGACAGACAGACATAGCTACTGACAGATGGACAAGCAGACAAACCCAGTCCATACAGAATATCAGTAAATGTGTGTCGTGCTTTGAGCGGCTGGTGATGAGCAGACAGTGGTCGCGCAAATGGTTTTTCCACGCTGCGTGCTTCTGCTGACTAGGTCAGTTTAGTCACACTTTAAGATTTGGCATGAAGGTACGATGGACTTTAACATGTCGTTGGATTAAAATACATACTCCTCTCTCTCACTGTTGATCGCGTGTGAGTGAGTGATTATTACAAATGCCAGTGGTGGATCATGCAATAATTTGCGTACCCCTTGCGGTACCACTGCGAACCCCCTGTTGAAGACCCTTGATGTACATAGTTTGAGATTTTATGGACATCAACTCAGTTGTATCGTGTCCCCTGAGAGCTCACGGTAGGTCTGTCTTTTAAGGTTCATAAGTTATCATTTAAAATCCATTCACTTTTGGAAAAAATTAATGGGATTTTTACTTCCTGAACCAGTTTCACCCCCTAAACTCTTAAGTAAATCAGTGAGCCTGTTTACATGCCAAAATTCAGCTTATTTAAAAAAATACGACAAAGCAAGAAAACTGCATTTACTTGAGATTTGAAATAATCAAACTATTCTCTGCTGTTGATGTCAAACCGAGAAGAGGCATGCACACAACACTTCCGTACATTGGATAAGTCGTTAAGAACGCTGGTTAAGGTGTTTACATGCAATGCAAAATCGGAGTAATGGACAAAAATCGGTGTCGATCGGTTCATTCTTAAGCGCTTTATGACTTTACACCGATAAAGGAAAGCCGATTAATGCAATTACATGACCACACACTTTGACGGCTTATTAAGCTTAATCGGTGTAAGGACATGCATGTAAACGTGCTCAAAAAATTCTGTTGAGGATATATGAAAATATATCTGATCTTATCTGGCCACTGTGTTATGAATTAACTAAAGACCAATTCTAGCCAATTCTACTTATGTTCATAGAAACAGAAATACAGAGCCAAAGCAGGCAGTATTTTTCTGATTTTCAAAACGGCTCATTTCGTTTTGATTTAGTAATTCATTGTTTTGGTTCTCCTGTGGACTAATGATGAGCTGTCTCATGAGGAGCTGGTGTGTGCGGTCTGTGTGTAAAGTGAATAGTCAGGGCCAACTTCCAACCACAGTCAGCTACTGCACACCCATCAAAGAGCCGCCCTGAATTCGTCCAGTCTGTTCCCAGAGCTTTGAGCAGGGTTTGATTGTTTTTCCTTAAACGCAACATCAGCGATAATGAAACTTTACCCATGAACGGTCTCGCGTTGGAGTCACGTGCAGAGCAGCGTGCATGTGTCTCGCTCAGAGCTCTATGTTTGGCTTTAACACCGAAAAATATGCTGCAGCCATAAGCCATGTCTTTCTCAAACTTGGATCCAGCAGGTGTACAAATCCCAAACATGTCAACACGGTTTTGCCACAGTTTAAGGCTTTTTTCACACTGCACTCAATTGCAATTTGTTTTTGAAATCATATAGGTAGGACTGAGTGTTCGCATTGTCATTTTGCAAGTAACGAAATTTAATCTGTGTGTTCAGACACTGAAGTCAATTGGTTGCCAATTGGATGCCAAGGGACTTAGAATAGCTGGCATTGTTAAAAGACAGGATGGAAAAAATATGGAAATTTTGACTCTGCTCATGTCCACATGACTTCTCGCTAATGTGCTTAACTTGCATGAGATGACATTAGCATCAAGAACATTACAATGTTTACATATTTATGCATATTCTGAAAGTATGTTTTAAACTGTTCACTCATTTGCTCATTCACCATTTCAGGGATAGTTCACCCAAAAATTTTAATTCTGTCTTTATTTACCCTCATGTCATTCCAAAGCTGTATAAACTTCTTTCTTATGCAGAATACAAAAGGAGATGTTTTAATGAATATTATCAGATGTCTTTTTAATACAATGACAGTTAATAGTGACTCACATTAAAGCTTAAAAAGGACCCATAAGTATCATAAAAGTACACTCACTGAGCACTTTATTAGGAACACTATGGTCCTAATAAAGTGCCAGATGTGGTCTTCTGCTGTTGTATCCCATCCACCTCAAGATTTGACATGTTGTGCATTCTGAGATGCTGTTCTGTTCACTACAGTTGTACAGAGTGTTTATCTGAGTTACTGTAGCCTTTCTGTCAGCTCGAACCAGTCTGGCCATTCTGAGTAAACTCTAGAGGCTGTTGTGCGTGAAAATCCCAGGAGATCAGCAGTAGCCTGTCTCGCACCAACAAACATGCCACAGTCGAAATCACTGAGATCACATTTTTTCCCATTCTGGTGATTGATGTGAACATTAACAGAAGCTCCTGACCCATATATGCATGATTTTATGCATTGTACGATTAGCTGATTTGATAATCGCATGAATAAGTAGGTGTACAGGTGTACCTAATAAAGTGCTCAGTGAGTGCAATTCATGCGTCATGTTCAAAGTCTTCTGAAGGCATACAAAATGTAAGCATTTTTTTTCAGGGCAAAGCTTGACGTGCGGTTGCACATTCATGAGAGAAGCTCGTTCACAGTGGAATGTGCTAAACAATGCAAGTTCTTGCATAAACACAAACCATTGTGAACTTGTGGGTGAGTAAATTGTGACAGAATTTAAATTTTTGGGTGAACTATTCTTTTAATACATAGTGAATGCCACATTGGAAGTGTAAACGAGTCAAATCAAACACAGCTTTATACACTAATGAATATGCATTGTGTATGACGTTACGGTCATGTCGTGTCCAGAATGACAAAAAAAAAAAAAAATACTTGAAACTGAAATGCATTTGAATGCACTAAAATCCCACTTCAATCAGATTTCAAAACACATATGAATGTTGTTTATATCAGTTTTGCTTTTCAGACTAAAACACCCAAACAGAAAAAAGCCTAAGATGTGACCTCATATTCTTAGCTGCTTATGGGAATTGAGTTGAAGTGGATGTGGAGATGTCCGTTAACTTTTCTGTTCTCTGTGCTTTAATAACAAAAGGCTTCCTCAGCTCTTTCATCTCTGTCTTTATACATAAGTGTGCCATCAAAAGTATCTTTAATGCATACTTAATGTGCAGCACTTACCTTATAATGGCTCCCATTACCATAGAGCTCCTGTGAAGAGGTGATAAGCACTTGTGAACTCTGTGACAGCACTTTCTCATCTGAAGTGCTTACACAATGATTTCCAATGATGCGCAATTCCAGGCACCGAACCGAATGCTATTCTTGCGTACCGCAAAGCGATGAGGGGGGAGTTTTCAATTTATGCAGTTCTATCATATCTAGCATATCCATCTCAATCGGTAAGCCATTTATTCAATATGTATATGATTAATATAATGTACAAAACATGTACAGATATAACATGTTTAATATAAGGGAGTTGTTTTACAAAGATAATTGTGTTAAATATACATATTTTCAAAATACCTTGTGTGAATGTTATCTATACGTTAGAGAGAGGGTACACGAAAGGATGTTGAATGTTTGGAGGGGTACGCCACTGTAAAACGTTTGGGAACCACAGGCCTACGGTAACTCAGATAACCACTCTGTACAATTGTAGTGAGCAGAATAGCATCTCAGAATGCACAACTTGTCAAACCTTGAGGCAGATGGGCTACAACAGCAGAAGACCATGTCAGGCACTTTATTAGGACCATAGTGTTCCTAATAAAGTGCTCAGTGAGTGTACATGAACAGTTTAGGCTGGTTTTAGCTGTTTTTTATGTGCAGGGAGGGTTTATAGCCATTAAAATTTTCAAATATAGCCTTTTTTTATTAAAAAAGAAATGTGAAAGCATGAAAAAGCAGAGGAGCTAAGGTGAATTGTACATCTGTAATGATCTAAACTGCATTTATTCTGAATAACTCCGTTGTAGGAGTTGTTTTGGAAGCAGGAGTTTAAGCGCTGATCACATTGTGTGTGTTGTTTCACAGCAGCGGTGTTTGTCATACATGGATATCAGTCGTGTCACATTGTCAGGATTTCTGTTTGCTCACTGGTGGTCTGTTCTGACCATCACAGGCGCAAACATATACATTCAAGTTTGTACAGTCCTTCCTGTCTTTCGTTAACTTTCTTTTTTCTCGTTCTTCATCGTTTTATCTCATGACCTTGAAAGCTCAGAATACTACGCACAGAGAGCAGCATTGTATGAACTCTCAGAACTATTGATTTGTGCAAGTAACAGAGACAGGAGTGATTTCTCAGGACACCTATTTTAGTTTCTGTCAGGTAATAGAGACATTTTCTGTGTGCTATTTGTTATTTATGGTTTACAGTACTTTTAATGGATCAACCATTGACTAACCAAATATGAATGTGTGTGAGGTGAAATCAGATAGGCCTACTGTTTTGCCCACTGGCTATTGGAAAACACTGTAAAAACATGCACATACACACAAATACACTTTTACTCAAAGCCCCCCTCGAAGCCTTACTCGTGAATCACTATAATAACCAAAGCTAAGGTTTCTAAAACAATGCAAGTTAACTTCTGGGCTATTTCCACAGAACTCCCCAAGAAATGATTATTTTCTTGCCAAGACTCTTACAGCACGTTTTGTTTTGTTTAGTTTAGTTTTTTTAGTTTCGTTTTTTTTTGTTTGTTTTATTGGTTTCTAATTTTAACATTTACACTGTTCTAAAGAAATTACCAGATTTGACTGAGCATTTGCTGTATGTTAAGCACTCTGAAGAGAGACAATGACATGCACATGAATATTACTATATTAAGTGGAATTTGGTCACATTGTGATCATAAATGTGTCATGTAAATGCGTTGACCTGATTGTAATAATCTGATTGAGCAAAACTTCTGGTTTCTAGAAATCTGAATAAGATGCCAAATGCCTGTATTAACAGAAATTCGGTGTCATGTAAAAATCGTATTTTTAGGCAGTAGATGGCAAGGCAGCTCACTAGGTTTTGGAATGTTACAGTGTTAATGGATGCATGTTATTCAATTTAGGCCAGTGAGTGCACTCGTCAGTTTGTGTGTGAATGTGTTATCGGGTGTCACTCCTAAAAGTGTATGTGACAGAGTGAGAGAAACATAAAGGGTGCCTGTTCCAAAATCTTGTGTTCTATCCCTCTGTATACTCCCTACATAGGCAGCTTTCTTCTAAGGACACCTCCTAACTGAAATGGAGCCTCATAAGTGACGGATTTGGAACACTCGTAGTGCATCATACAAATAGCACTCATCATATGAAGCAAATAGGAGAGTCGACTCACAATTGAATCAATAGAGTTTGCCGTTAACATGTGGTAAACTTATAGTGTGATACTTTAATAAGCATCAAAATACATAATATTGTAAAATAGTCCATTTTTAATCCGATTAAACAATTTCTATCAATACTTTTTGGTATTAAATGAATTGTGTGTTTATTGTATGTTCGCAGTGCATCATGGATGGCCTTCTTTAGGAAAGTATTTGGTCAACGTTAGTTATAACATTTGGAACAGCCTTCATGAGCATGAAGGCTGGTAGCATTTGATGTCTTAAAATGCTACCTATGTCGACAGCTCACTTGGTTTGGGAAGAGAGCCAGGGAGTTAGTGAAAGATAATGAGCCCCTCTGATAGAGAAAGCCCCAGTGATGTCACTCTGGTAGACACCAGAATCAGCTGGGTGAGGATAAATTCACACCCACTTCACTAGGGGTGGTGTTCATCCATACAGAGCGCAACAGTCCTGTCATCTTCTACAGCTCGGCTCTATCCAAGTTAGAGTTGGTGGAGGAGGAGGGAGTTTTCTAAAAGTACTCCCACCGCTTGTGAATGTTGAGCTGCTGGAGCAAAAGAGCAGGAAAACACAGAGGCTTTTCAAAACTTTCTTCATGGACACTTACAGAGCTATGCAGTAAGGCAGGTAGGCAAGTTTTCTTGGGGTTCTTCTTGAATTTGAGGCAAAACCGTAGTTTTAAATAACTTTAACAGCACTTTACCATGTGTTTGCATCCTGCTATTTTTACGGGTGGTGATTAGGGGTAAATGCAAGCTGGTCTTGATGTGATATCATCTGTGTCCGCAAGCAGGTGATAAAAAGTGTGCTGAAATAGAAGGTGATTCTTTTTCAAGAGGCGTGTCTGATTCCACATTAAGATGCCTGACTCTAATGACTTCTGATGTCAGTATTAAGTCATGAGGTGTTTTTTGAGAAGCGAATAAAACATGATTTCTGAGATGAACGTTCAGATGTCACGGTTGAAGTTCGAACCTGCTGAGAGGTTTATACATGGTGCTGCTCTTGTCTCATGGTGGGTGTGTTATTTTGGAGCACTGGGAGATGTTTGGAACAGCTGAGGGATTGTTACGAGAAACTCTGGAGAGAGAGAGAAACAGTAAAGAATGGGGGAAAAGACTATTCCCCCCCAGGCTGTTCTGTTGAATTCTGGACCCAGGCCTGGTATGACTGAGAAGCAGCAAACATACTGTAATAAGCTCAGGTCTGACGTTCGGTCAGATCCTTAGAAGTAGTCTGACTATGGTTTGTACAGATTTTGGGTTGTCAAAGTTATTGGTACTCAGGAACTGAGTAGAAACACAAAAACGTAATGTAACTAGACTTTCTACAGTATCGGAAGTACTGAGTAAGGAGGGCTATCTGACTGACAGATGGCTGCTTTCCAACATTTGCATGTGTATTTGTGCACATGCTCTGTGAAGATAAGGTCTATTTGGCTGCCTGAAAGTTAAGACTCTAATAAACCTTGAGTTAATATTAATTCAACAAAATAGTAACAATAAATAAAAGTGAACCCCTTTACTGACTGTTTTCTCAAACAATTTCTTTAAAACTTGAAGCACTGTTTACTTAAATGAGAAATAAGGCTACATGCTTAAATTATGCATAAATTGATGTTAATAGTTAAAAATGAACACTGATTTTGATTTATACTGTATGTATTTTATAGTGTGTGTGTGTATATATATATATATATATATATATATATATATATATTTACCTTTTATATTAAAGGACTGTGTTTAGTAGGATGCTTGTTGTTGCTGTGGTATCAGAATTAGTAGGGACTTAAACAACAGCTGCAGACATGGTGGCTACGGCAACCAGAACTGATCAACCATGAAACGCAAAGATCATTTAGCAACAATATTGTGGATGGCAGAACAGAGCATTCATTCATTCATTCAAGTATTCAACAAAAATGTCAAGAAAAGTGTTGGTTTTAGTGTTAAATTATAACCGACTGTAAGAAGAAGAGTTTTTATTCTTATACAATGTCAATACATCTAAAAACCTAGATATTATTATTAATATGATTTTTATTTCAGTCTGTTTCAAAGTTTTGAGGAGGATGTTTAGACTGATTACTTTTCTCACTTTGCATTATCTCTTGTAAAACATGACATTTACTTACATGATCAGCTTGTGTACTCCTGTCTCCAACCCTGCTGTCAACCTGTGGGTCACACTGCTGGCTTTGACACTGGGTCAAATGTGATGGTTTAATTTGTTGCAAGTAGACATGTACAACCTAAAGGTCACCAGGTCACTTGAGATAACCTGGAATGTCTATTTTTAAAGCGCTTTAGGGAACCATTAGTCTTGACCTCAGACGCACGCCCATGCATGGTCCAAAGTCCATTCATGGATTGTCTGTTACATATTGCATGCAAAACTGGCAAGAGCTGGCTAAAATGGCCAGTTCCAATGTGATAGGCTGGCACTACGCAAATATGTATTTGAAGGAATAATATTTGAATATATTTTTTCCACACCCCACACAGGTCTATTGTTATGGTAGTAAATTTTTCAGATGAACTCGCCCTTAAACGGTAGGCAAAAACAAAATGAACTGTGTTTTGTTGCTTTACAAAACAATCTCTTCCTGTCTAAGTGGGCAGTTCTTTGCCAGAATAAGCTGCAAAGTGGAGCAAACTTTATGCCGATAGTCAAAAATCTAGCTATGCAGTGCTCCAGACTGCGACTAAAATGGTCGCAAATGCGACCAAAAATAAATGATTGCGACAATAATTTAAAATTTAGTTGCCATTGGCGACAGTCGGGATGTTTGCTTTCATATGCGGTTTCGTCAGATATCTTGTGAGTTATTGAATACATCTTTAGAACGCCAGGTAAATACCTGTTATATGTAGGTTCTGAAGGGCAGTACTAAATAAAAAAATAAAAATCTTTTATCACTTATATTTGTATAAAATTCTGAAAGGGGTGTGAAAACTTATGAGACAAAAGGGGAATGCAAATTTGTGCACCCAACTATACAGTATATACTGTATTTTAAACACCCGATTAATGAGTTATCAGCTGTCTAAAGTTTTCTTTAGGTTTCTATCTTGTTTTTGAACAACAATCTAAATCTAGCAATTCTGTGATGTGGCAGCTAAAGCAGCAATTTGGCTCCTAAATGTTTCAGTTTAGGAGCCAATGGCTCCTAAGTATTTTTTTTTAGTCTGGAGCCCTGCTATGCAAGACCAGAGAGCTATAGTTTCTCGTCTTCAGCTAATAGTGCTTTAGAGTGTCAAAGAAACAGCGCAATAGGACACAGAGTATTGTGGCCAGGCCACTGTTTCCATCCCCATAGCTGCATTTTCAGATTTGCGGCTCGACAGATCCTGCATTAAGACACCATGGGAAACTCAGCATGAGTGTTTCAGTCTGAATGAATAACATTTTGTCACAGTCTGTGGTTCTGAATCTCAGTCTACCAAACATACTTAACAGAACATGGTTCATTTTTTCCCCCTAGGATTCCAATGCGTTGTTGATATCAAAAGGCCATTGCAGAATGAACTGTCAAACAGTGGCTTAGTGGTTTTGGAGGGTCTAAAATCCATTACAGTCTGTTATTAAAATGCATGACCACAGGGACACAAAAGCCTGATTGTTAAAGGAAGAATTCACCCAAAAATGAAAGTTCTGTCATCATTTACTCACCCCCATGATGTTCCAACTTACTCCCTGGAACACAAAAGGAGATGTGAGACAGAATGTTAGGCTCAATCACCATTCACTTTTATTGAATGAAAACAAAAAGATGTAATGAAAGTGAATGGAGAGGCTAACATTCTGCCAGACATCTCCTTTTGTGGTCCACTGAAGAAAGAGAGTCATACTGGAAAACTGGTCCTGTCCGAATGCGGCTCTAGCCACCCCAAAACAGGGTTTTATGTGTCGAAGCATGTGTGCTTGTGTGAGTATAGGAAATGATGCCTTAATTCCAAGGAGTCAGGAAATGCCTTCACCTTAACTTGTGATGCTATTTTTCCACTGGTGAGTCACTGCTTTGGACAGGGAGCATAGTGCCTCTCATGAGAGGTGTAAACTGACTCATTGCACAGGGGTGGAGCTGCTGTTGTGTGCATATGTGAGTGCACGTGCATGTTTTCAGGGAGGGGATCCCTCATCTGACTTCCAAAAATTTACTTGTGGGACTTTATTTCTTCTGTGGAATTTAAACGTGGATGTCAGGCAGAATTACTTCTTTAGTCAGCATTCACTTCCATTGCAGTTTTGTTTCCTACAATTAAAGTGAATGGTGACTTGGGTTGTCAATTTGTGTTCCACCTCCCGTTGAGTTCCACGGAAGAAAGAAAGTTAAACAGGTGTGGAAACAACATGAGGGTTGTTAATGATGAATTTTTATTTGTGGGTGAACTATCACTAAGTTTTTTTGTAAAAAAAAAAAACAAAACAAAAAAAAAAACAATACAAATATATTTATATATATCTCTCCACTAGTCAAATGGTGTCCACTTTAAGCAAGGGCTTAGTTTTCTTTTTCCTCAAATGACACACAAACATGTGTTCCTAATTGTTGTTCTAAAACTAAAGTTTCTGATGTTATGTTATGTTGCTTAGCAACAGTAAACAGCTAGGCTAAGTAAAGGATAATGAACAGTCAACCAGTCAAACCCCAAATGAGCGATCAGGACCTTGATGCGAAGCAGATAAAAACTGGTTAACTCTACATTATCCTGTATATAACATGGCTATTTACCAAATAAATTAAATTGGAATGAAATATTGTTTTGTGATTAAATGATTTTTTATGTGAAAAACACAATAGAGGGATACAAAAGAGATTAAATTAGCTCAGTTATGTAGGAAACGGTTGCTTCTTCTAATGGACATATTTGACTGCATAGAGCCGCAATTGACCAATGCATCAGTGGAAATGGGGACCAAAACATTTTGTGATCAGGTCTCTGAAACAACAGACAGAGGAAGTGACCACATCACATTTTGGGTATGTCGTCATGTAATCAAAGACCCTCCCCTCAAATTTTTGAACACAAGTGGTCGCAGCAGAATCATTTGAGATGCATGTTAAAACCAGGAGGAAACAGGAATGTGTCTCGGCTGACCACGTGATCGGATCACTGTAAACGCATCTTAATACCAGGTGGAAACGGGGCCTATTGGTTGAAGATTGGTGCCTTATGATATTTCTTTTGCAGTTGTTTTATAAAGGCAGCAAGGCATCTGAAACTCTGCCTTACAGTGATTTTACAATGATTCATTTTTTTTTAGGTATGACATGAAGTGGTATATTGCTTTTGTATACCTGAAATAGCTGTAAGTATTAACACATTTCATCTTTCTCTTCCACAGACGTAATTCACACACAGGGTCCATTGGATGGTAGTCTCTACGCTAAGGTTCGGAAGAAAGACTCTCTGGATGGAGGAGTCACAACCAATGGTCTCCCAGCCCCTGTCGATCACACTTTACCAGCTGTAAACCACACCCTACCCCCAGTTGACCACGCCTTATCTGTAAGTAGTGACTCGGGTAACTCCACTGCTTCCATCAAGACCGACCGCACAGATGAAGTCATCCAGCAGCCGGTCTTAGTGAGTCAGCCATCGTCCCAGCCCCTCAGCCCAGAGGAAAAACAAGAGCTGGAACAGTTGCTCAGTGGATTGGAAGCCCCCATGCACCGGACAGGTTACCCGAGCAGCTCTGGCAGCGGAGGAGGTGGTGGAGTCCTACACCTCGTCCCCGCCCAGGTCCACGTCAATGGCCACAACAGCATTGACAGAGAGACAGACATCCTTGATGATGACCCTCCCAACAGTCAAGAGGGCAACAGTGTGGACAGTCTTGGAACATTGTCATCTTTCGAGGGCCGAGCAACTCCGGTGGACTTGTACTATCAGTCTGAGACAGTCATTAAAGGGCAAGATGTTCCATACTTGGAGAAGAGTGTTCATGAGCCCAAAGTCCTCAGCTCCGCTTCTGTCCAGGATCACTTAGGTGCCTCTAGCGGCTACGCCAACCAGAACGGGAGCATCTACCGATCACAATCATTTGGGGCAACCCCTAGCACAGAGCAGAAGTTCATGCCCAAAGCTCCCGCACGCACGACAAGCAGTAGAGATGCAGTACAGCGAGGTCTAAATGTTTGGCAGCAATATGGTGTTCCAGAAGTCCCAGTTACAGAAGGGGTCAACTTCAGTCCTGTACTGCAAACAACAAACAGCCTACCAGAGTTTCCTCACATGGCATCTCAGCAGGAGATTGAGCAATCTATTGAGGCCCTCAACATGCTGATGTTGGACCTTGACCCAGCACTTACCCAGGTGCACAAATCCAACAGTGCACCATCTGGAGAACATAGTGTGGTCACAACTCAACCATCTTTCTCTCAAACCCAGGCAAGGCCGTCCTACCAGGCAGACGCAGCTATCCATGAACGTGGAGGACCCTCTCCAGCAGCTTACCCTCTGGTCTATCAGCAGATATCATCTGTAGCCCCAGAGCCTCCACAACCTACCATCACCCAGCAGAGACCCATGGCTTTATTCCAGCATGGTGCATTGCCCTCTGAGGCAGATGGTCAGGTCCCTGCTCCCATGTCCCAGTCCACAGTGCCTTCATCCTCCTTTGGAGTTCTACAGATGAAACCCCTCAACATCTACCCCTCCAGTATCAGCTCACAGTCCCCTGAGCCACAGGAGAGCCAGCGTAGCTACTATGCCTCCTCATCACCTTTGCCCAAAGAGACTGAACCAGAAGATTCAAACTACAAATTGGAGGGTCTGGTAGCTCACAGAGTAGCTGGTAAGATCACCTTAAAAATACTAACTAACTAATCATTTAGTTGATGCTTTTATCCAATACATTGATCAACCCTATGGGGGTTACGAGCCAAGATTTCTAACCACAAGGCTACATCACCCCTACATATTTTACACTACAGTTGCCCCAAAAATTATTTGGACATGGAGGGTCTTGTAGCTCACTGTGTAGCTGGTAATATCACCATTAAAATACTAACTAATTAGTCATTTAGTTGACCCTTTTATCCAAGCAACATGGGGTTAAGTCCCTTGCTAAAGGGTATAATTTTGATGATACAGTGATCAACCCTTTGGGGTTATGAGCAATTATTTTTAACCCCTAGGCTACATCATCCTGATTTATTTTACCCTACAGTTTCCCCAAAAATTATTTGGACACTTTTGGAAATGTCTAAATGTCACTGCTGATACAAAAATATTTTTGCAATAATTTTTAAACAACTGGTTTTGGCGTGATTTTTAGTTGATATATGAAGTCAATTCCCTTCAAGTTCACACAGATGTCCTAGCAGAGTAACCACAGGTGAAGTTTAGCACATTAACTATGGACATGTTCCACTAATGTTTGACAACCTCGAAGTGTCACAAAACTTTATCTGAATTTTGAAAAATATATGTACTTTATTATTTTAAACCTAATAAACTTATTTTTGTAAAATGTTTTGCTTAAAATGTGTTAGTGCAGTCTTTTGTTATATTATAAAAATACATTAACACATTTGTCCAAATACGTTTTGGGGCAACTGTACACAGACTGTGAAATGAAACAAGTTATGAAGAGAAATGTATTAATGGAAAACACCTTCTTTCCTTGAGTGCTCGAGTTGAGCTTGATTTGAGAGCTTCCCTGTGTCAGAAACAACTTGCTGTCACAGTATGTACTATATTTGATGAAGGATGCACTTCTTTGCTAGTAAAACAGCATGTTCTTTAGGTATGCATGCGAGTAGTGTGAATACATTTCAGACACTTATATACTCGTATATTATGTAAGAACGACAACCGTGAAAAAATCCACTCTGGTTTTGTTAAACAAGCACCATTTAAGCACAAGAAACAACGTTGCTGATATATAGATATATATCACTTACAGTTGAAAAGAGCGTCTGACTTGTGGTTCGTCGCTGATCTTATAAATCCAGCATTTTGAACGTGACGTCGCCTCTGCTCCCGAGTGATTATAAGATCATTAAGTGTCTAGTCAATCCGTACTTCAGAGTCTCGCCGGAAGTAGTAGGTCATCCGGGTATTCCTCGCTTCCTGCTTCATGAATACTGAGGATTCCATTGGCATACTGTTTTTGGTATACTAGTATATAGTAGGGAAGTATTGATATTCGGACGCAGCACTTGTGTTTTTGTTTTTTTATATATGCTCAAGGCAGTGCCTTTTTTTGGTGGAGTTTCTTCGTTGGTGTTGACATAAGCACTGCTTGGTCACAAAGAAAGCTTTGTCTAAAGTGCTTCTGGCTCAAGTCTTAATATCAGGCCGCATTGCTTCATTGTGGTGAGCAAAAACTGAACATTCGTTCATTACATCTGCAGAAGTGCCCAAACAACTGAGGGCTGTTTTACAGCAGCATACAGCTTTTTTTTTTTTTTTTTTTGGTTAACATTATCTGTTCAGCTCGTATGTTTGGAAAGATTTTCCTGGAAGCTTACATCTTTTCCTTGTTATGTTTTGAGCATAATATCAGCGCGTTAAAGTTCATTGTTGACCCAAGCTTGTTTGTCACAGGCTTAACTCACTAGAACTTTATTTCTTTAGTTTTATTTTTTTCAATGTTGAGTTTAAATTACAGATATTATTACTGCAAAGTACATCACATAATGCCAATGAATTTTACAACCAAAAATGTTGTAAACACCATATATGGAATTTCATCTAAGCTTTATTAAGAAAGTATCTGCCAAAAACATAAATAACATCCTGTTATTTGTCTATGACTGATTCAGGGATGAGTGGATCGATACTAAAGTATTGATACTTCCGATACTGATGTGGTATCAAGAATATCGATCCTCACCTAAAAATATTGATTCTGAAGCTTTCTTTTTTTAACTACTAAATCTTATTATTTAGATTACATGAGTATTAATGCATCTCATAAGCTTTGAAGTGGAAAAAAAGAATTATATTAGCAAATTGTTGCATGGTGCCAGAACTATTTTTTCTTCCGCTCATCTTGACATGCAGAAATGCTGAAATACACTAACAGTCACAGACAGCACTCACCCTTTCAGTCATAGCGCTAGTTCAAAGAGGGAGCAGTGTTTTCTTGAGGTAATGACAGAAAAACAGCATCTGGAGTTACTGACACTAAGAAATGACAAATCTAGACGTGACATGTATTAAAATGGGCCTGCTTGACAATTTTTACAGGCTTATTTAAATTCAGAGTTGTTAAAACATTGATAATCTGTTATCCTCATTAACAAATGGTACCCTTATGAAAACTACCCATGGATTTACTATAGTAATATTGTATTAACCATGACTAGTAAACATTACTATAGTAACCATGTTTTTTTCTTTTCTTTTCTTTTTGGCAGTAACCAAGGTTTTGATACAATTAATAATGTTTTACTACAGCATTACTGTAGTATCCATATTGTAGCTTGGTTTTAGTAATAGTAACCATATAACAATATCTATGGTTAATTTTGTGGTTTTATATGTGGCTTATACTTACTCATTTTTAAAGGGTAAACAAAGCAGCCTAATAATTTTGTAATTTCTTCTTAGGCCTATAAATATATAAAATATTGAAGTAATCATTTAAGTTACTAATTGTATCCAAAGAATTCGTAAAAATTCAATTCATTAGAGGTAGAGGTATCGGTATTGGTATCGATATCGGCAATACTGGCCTAAAAGTACTTGGTATCAGATCGAAAAGAAAATAAGTTGTATCGCCCATCCCTAGTGGCTCTGAGCTCACTGTTTCCCCCTAGTGGTATTATCTAATCACTGGTGTCGCAGAGTTACTGTATGAAGTAATTTCCTCTCTCTGTTAGTCTACAAGAGCACTGTTCTCTGATGTGGCCTCTTTTTTCCCAATCAAACATGACAAGAGGGGCTGTCTTGGCTAAATCAACCCCTAGATTCACAACATCAGGAAGAGAATATTAAACCTGAGATAAAACTACTTAGATAAGGCTCTCATGACCAAACCTTTCTGTTTTGTTTTTTCAACCCAGCAGCTGGAGTAGGGTTGCTGACTCAGCATAGATAAGTGTTATTATAACGGAAAGGACAGCTAAAGGGTGTAAGCTGCTCTTTTTTCTGTAACCTTTCCGTGAGTCCTTGCTGTTGTCACATGATTGAAGAGCTCTCTGTATCTAACACTTTGCTTTGGTTGTCAGACCCATCACTATCTGGAATTAGGGAAGTACTTTGTCTGGATTTACCATGCACAACGTGCCGCCAGAGATAGGGTCTGTTTATCTTTCCAACTGAAATTAAGGCGAGCATGTATCACTTGCTAGGGCTGGGTGATATATTCAATATATTCGCAGTGATTTTGATGGTGACATAAAATTAAGCAACGTCCTAAATATTGTAATGTAAAGGTGCATTTATGTGGCCAGTAATTTTCTAAAAGACTGTGACATTAGATTAGTTTCAGGGTCCTTCCTTAAGCGTTAAGAGACAGATGTTAAACAGATTTTAAACTGTAATTAAGTTGTATACTAGTAGAGTTGGTAAGTTCGATTAATTTTTCTAGATCACCTCAAACTGTTTTCAGTGATTCAATTCAAAACTCAGTATTAAAATGTTTTTAGTAATATAAAGTTACTAAAAAAGTAATCCACTACAAATTACTAAGTACTTCTTTAAAATAATAATCAGATAACTTTTTACTTAATTGAAAATGTAATCACATTACTAATTACTTTACTTTTAAGGTATTTTCTTAAACACTTGTCACACAGTTTATTTTTCTTTTTCCACTCAACAAATTCAAAATACTATTTTCTCCTTGTTCACTGTCGCACGCCCTTCAGCTGTCACAGAAATGCAAACAGACGTACATATGAGCATATGATTTCACATTTTAATTGTATTACACATAATTTTTTTTTTATATTTGTAACCCAAGTAATGTGAAGTACTTAGAAGTAATTACTTTCATTGAAAGTTAGTAACTGTAATCTGATTACAAGAATTTAAAATGTAATGAGTTACACTACTTTTGTGCCTAAAAGTTTTTAGATTACAGTAACTAATTACTTTGTTATCCGATTACACTCAACACTGAATATATGTAGGTAAATATTGCAGATTGTCTTGTTATATTGGTGCATATGTGAAAAGTATTAAATATAATTCTTCATTGTGTTTATTTAGCGAAAAACATTGTGGAAAAAATGCCTTGTTTATAACTAGATCTATTTGTATTTTCTGTATCTTTTTTTAATCTAATTGTTTATTATGGCTGTTTTGTTGAAGTTGAAAAAACATAAATATAGAGAAATATACTGCATATCGTCAATGCTAAAAAAGCATCAACATATATATTAATTTTTCCTTTTTTCCCTCTTCCATTTCCTCATGTTTTTCCTGCATGAGGAACACCCGTCCCATCATCAACTCCACCTTCCCATCCTCCTCTTCACCCTCCTCCTTTACTTCCTGCCTTGGTCCATCCTACCTCTTCACCTCTTCCTCCTTCTCCTCATCTTCCTGGTGGTGTGCAGAGTACGCTGCCCGTATCCGAGGCATCAGTGTCAGTCCTGGCGTTCCTGAGCTCGGCCAGCACCACCGCTTTCGCTCTTTCAGTGGTTGGTCTCTCTGCCCCTCTGTCCCACCCACTGATGTTAAAGGGATTTCACCCAAAAACCAAAATCTTCTTTATTTACACCCTCATCTTGTTCCAAACCCGGATGACTGTATTTCTTCTTTGGAACGCGTAAGGAGATGTAAGCAATAGAATGTTAGTTACCATTTACTTTCATTGCATCTTTTTTACATACAATGAAAGTGAATGGTGACTGGGGCTGCCTAACATCTGCTTTTGTGTTCCATGGAAGAAAGAAAGTCACACGGGTTTTGGAACAACATGAAGGTGAGTAAATGATGACATAATTTTTTTTTAAACATTTTTTTTGGGTGAACTATCCCATTAACTCATAACACTTCCCTTTGCATGTGTGCTTTTGTGATATCTCTTTCTTTTCAAGCTTCTTTTCAGTTCATTTCTATTTCAATTTAGTGTGCTTTATTGGCATGACAAGAACTGTACATTCAAGCTTTTACAGCTTAGCTACAGAAAATGAAAATTATACATTATAATATTATTAAAGACAGTTCCAACTCTGAATTTTGATTGGATTAGTTGATTGTTAAATGACGACGACACCCTTCACGTCATGCCTAAGAACACCTCGTACCCTTGGTAAAATCAAAATGTAAGCAATTTTAAGTATATGTTAATTGAACATTGGTATCGTTTATCATATTGCTTTAGCAATATATAGCAATGATGCAATTAGATTAATTGTGTATAAAATGTAGTCAACCAGTACAAAAAAGTACCAAGTTTACAAATAAAATAAAACACCTTAACAGAATGGGGGGAAAATAAAGAAGCAAGAATAATTGCGATTTTTTTTTTTTACGCTATTTCTTGTATTCCCTCTTGTAAATGCACACACTACAGTATCTCTCTACAGTATGTCTTATCAGCTGTCATTCTAATCTCTTTCCCTTACTAATTTAACTCTCTTTCTTAACCTGCACTGGAATTTTCCACCTTGTATATTCAGAATAATAGTCAGTAGAAGTAAAAGTTTTAGTTTACTCCTTTGTGCTGCTTGACCTCTATAAACAAATTGCATTCGTAATATGTGACGAGTTAAAGTTACACAGCAGCAATACAAAGGCCACTCTGTCTGGATCAACTGAGCCCATGTCACAAGATCCAGACTGCCAAACCTGGGGAACAATACTAAAGGCAAACAGACACTTGCTTCTTTCAAGGACTCTCCTTTAGCTCTGTTTTAGCATTTAGATGGAGGACAAAGTGTAATAAATCCTCCCTACTGTCTGAAGAGCATAATACAATCCTTATCTTCCACAAGGGAGTAAACGTCTAGTACACAGACTGTCTTTGGTCCCATCAGAGGGCCCCGGCTGTGTTCAGTAGCCAGGTGCCAGGATGAATGTTTGTCTTGGATCCTCTTGAGTGTGATCCAGTCCAATGTAGCTGGGACAATGGCATAAATGAGGCCAGGATATCCTGCATCTCAATGTAGATATCTTGTTCATATCGTACAGAATCCCTGTGGTGTTGAAAGAAAAAAGTTTTTTTTTATGCTATGACAAAATAATAAATAAATAAAAAATAAACAAAATAACTTTTCTATCATGTTCTCTAGGGCTGGGCGATATAATGAATAATTACTATATATTTACACTCATTACATTAACATGTGCAGTTGTAATGGAGCTGCATCGGGTTTTGCGTAATCAAGCTAGTCTTCGTTTGTCTGACCAAATATACATGACAATGCGTTAGTGAATATTTGAAAGAACGACAGAAAATACACCAGGTAAAATACACATGGTGCATCACCTCTGTTTTTCGAATAATGCACCAAACGTAGAGGCCAATTGTGGTTTGATTAACATGAACACATTCTGGAGGAAGCCAAACTACAAGAATGGCTTTAGAAATGGTAAGTCACTGCAAAAAAAAAAAAAAAAAAAAAAAAAAAATATATATATATATATATATATATATATATATATATATATATATATATATATATATATAATTTTTTCAGTCTTTTTTCAGTAAAAATATTTAAACATCCTTTAAACAAGATACAATATATTTACTTGACTATGAAAATGAGAAGATTTTTATTTTTTTTATTTTTTTTTGAGAAATCAAACAAATGTAGTGAAGTTTATGCTTAAAAAAATACCAATGGGGTAAGAAAAATAAACTTTATTCTTTTCTTTAGGTTTATTTTTTGGCATTTATTTTATTTTTATTTTTTTGTTTAAACCAATATCTTAATATCTTACATAACATTGTTTCTCAAGTAATTGTATCTTTTTTTAAGGATATTTAGAGACAAAAAGTACATAGTAAGAAAATGATTTTGTTGCAGTTCATTGAGTTTTAAACTGTCGATCAGTTTAAACTGTTTTAAGGAACTTATTCAAAACTCCTATTCAACAATTCCTTTGCATTATCACTCAAAAAAAATAAAAAAATAAATAAATAAATAAATAATTGTGAATTGTAAAAAGTACAATTGTATGTTGGTAAATATTGTGGTTTTGTTAAATTGGTGCATAGAAAATGATTAAATATAATTCATGTGCTCATTTAGTGTGGAAGTAATTTAGTAGTAGATTTTTATTGAATTTAATTTTTCATTTGCATTAAACATTTTGAATCCAGTTGGCTACATTTGCTGATTGGTCACAATAATGGTGACTCTGATTGAAAAAATCAAAATTTTTTACCCTAGAGCAAATAAATAACTATCAAGATACAGTATATATTAAATGTCAATAGGTTCAAAAATATCAAAATGTATTCAAAGAAAAGGGATCTGCATCTACACCAGCTTGGATCTATTATGACTGTGTGGTTGCTAAGGTAACAGCGCAGGGTTTGTCATGCACAGCTGTAGGGCACTGCTCGTGTACTACATCTGTTTTGCATGTTTCCTGTCCCGACCTTGTGTGAAATGACTCTGGGGATGTACACCACATGATATTCCAGCACATCTGAGCACTGGTTTCTTCCAAACATCTGCTGCCTTCCCAGATCAGTCAGTTTTGGAATCAGCATGTTTGACAATATCTTAGAAACAGTGTTGGAGATCCTTTTAAAGCCCCACCCTTTGTGCTGACATCACCACCCTAGTGTTCAGAATCATTAATTTAAAGGAAGCACTCTGAAATCATTTAAATCGCAATCGCACTCTGGTCCGCACCAAAACAATCGGTACAATTGCAAAGGAATTCTTGAGTGGTTCACTTGTGGTGTGAATGCAGTTAGACCCAATAGACCAATGAACCAAACAATAACCTTTTAAAAACCAAGAGCATACCTGATAGATCTGTGGAGAAGATATCTGTAAGGCAGCACGTAATTGTAATTCATAATCAAAACGTGGATATAGCTTTTGGAGACTATATTTAATATAACTGCACGTTTAAAATAGGAGTTGTTTAATAATTCCTGAGGTAGTTTTAGTATGATCGCTTCTCATTTTTGGGGGGATAGTGGCAGAACAGACACAGCTAGGACAGCGTTAGCAACTTTTTGACAGATAAAAGCCATCTTTACGTGTCTTCCCTTTTTTGTTTTTTTCGTGAGAACAGGCACTTTTGCAGAAATAATGAAATAATGATCGATAAAAATAACATGACTTGAATTTTCCAATTCATATCTATCCAAGTAACGGATCATGTTTATTTGCAGTGCAGCCTCTTACTAAAAAAGCGAATTCGGTACCATACGACAACGCTTTACACAATCGTAACATAAACAATACTCTTGAAAATCTGTACCGGTTGACACATTTTTACAGGTATATCATTTTAACCAGTATTTTGATTTATGAGCTAAATCCTATAACAGCACACAAACATTCTGACCAATACAGGAACAGTTTGCTCACATGTTACTTTTATTAACACAGTTTTGGTCCGTTTTGAAATGTTGCTTTGTGTCTCAAAACGGCCTTAAATTATTTCTGATTGGGGTCTCAGAGACCCCTGATAAAAAAAAACATGATTCAATTAATTGTCATTTCACAAATTAAATTAAAGTCAAATTAATTTGTACACACTGTAGGAGTACACTCCTAATAGTTATCTAATTATATTTTTCTGCAATGTGTTTTTCAAATTGACCCCAAACAGGAATAATGCTAATTGGGTGAATACTGTACCTGTCGCATTTCTGAAAAGTCTACTTTGTGATATAACAGAGGGTAAAAGCTTCAACAATATTGGCTTTCTGTGTTTTAATTAGGTTGGCGGGACATATTAAAATAATTTTAAAGGAAAATATAAGTTTGATTTTGAAATTACTATTATTATATATATATATATATATAAAAATATAACATAATTTACACTTTCATGGAAATAAAAGGAAATCTTAGGTAGAATGACAGCCTCAGACATCATTCATGCAATGAAGGTCAATGGTGACTGAGGCGGTTCAATGTTTAAGTCAAGAAAGTTTGTTACAACATGAAGGTGAGTAAATGATGACAGAATTGTCATTTTTCACTCTTTCCAAAGTTGTTTCCCAGGGCACGTGAGGTCCTGAAGCTGTGGTCTGTCCACATGGATCAATCATAAGCCACACTCTGGGAGCTAGTGAATATTTTGCTCAGCCTGTTGCCCGGTTTCCAAAACACTCCACTCACTCCCACCAGGGTGTATTAATGCTGTCCACTGTCTTAAATCGAGTGGCTTTACATGCTGTTTTACAGAGCTAGAGCACTTTTCCTTATCTGTTCATAGACTAGGAATTGTAAAATGATTCTACTTAAGTTTTCACAGAAGAGTTGAAGGCATCTTCAAATAAAGTACATGCCTAGAAAAATGTTAAGGATTTTTTATTTTATTTTATTTTTTTATGTTGTTAATGTTTTTTAAAGGGATAGTTCACCCAAAATGAAAATTCTCTCATCATTTACTCACCCTCATGTTGTTCCAAACCCGTATGACTTGCTTTCCTCTGTGGAACACAAAAGAAGATGTTAGGCAGAATGTTAGCTTCAGTCAACATTCACTTTAATTTTATAGAAAAAAAAAGTTGTAAAAATAATAGTTAGCAAGCACCACTATTAAAGTGAGTTGAATAGATTTAATTAGACAGTGTTACCAACCTACTTCAGTTATTCCCTTTGGTTCCCATTCGTTACAAGAGAAGACTTACACAAATCTAGTTTTATATACACTGGCTACTCTTGGTATCAATCAGGATTTGGTGAAATAGGCTTTGGTTTCAGAACTTAAGCCAGAAGTACACACTAAATTTTTAAGAGGAATAAATTCACAGAGTTACTCTGATATTCCTGCTTTTTGTAATCTAGGCTGTTTGAATGAGAACATTCTTTATAGTTCCAATAAACTTAATATGGTAAGAATTAGACATCTTTTAAAAGAGTGTTAATTCTTTAAAGGTCACTGGCAGTTTTCCATGGATTTATCTGAGGAATATTCTTGCATTTTTTAAAGGTGAGATGTGTATAAATCTTTTCAATGTTAAAATACTTTCTTCTATCCCATCTTGATCTGTTAATATGTAAGTTAGAGGGGGACTCCATGAAAAGAAGTATAACTATTAAATTAGCCATTTGTAGCCATTTGAGTCACTTGAAAAGTGTGCTCTGTTTGTTTGAGCATCCCAACCAGCACGACATAGTAAAATTGGCTCATCCAATGACATGAGTTTGGGGCGGGACTATCTGTTTGTCTGAACTGATGGCAGGCAGAAGAAGTGTTTTGGAAACCTGTTTGAAAACAGTTTTGTGCAGCAAGTGCTGCAGATATCACACACTTCAACTTAAAGTATGATGAATGTTCTTTCATAGTCCTAGTACTTATCTATTAGAGATGACAAAATTTTTCTCTTGGCAGGAGTTCAGTCCAGTGAAATGTCACCAGATGAGGCATCAGCTCCTGGACGGCACCGGACCACTAGCGAGAGCCTGTCCCAAGATGAGAGCCCAACCCATGGAGGGTCGGTCCGCTCCCCCATTCGCTGCATCTCACCTGAGCTGGCCAATACAATTGCTCTAAACCCTGGGGGGCGGCCCAAGGAGGTAGACCCAACAGAGCTTGTTGCATTGTTCCTAGGTTTGGTTGGAGATACAAGTCAACTGCTAACAAGCTTTATCATCGCACTTTTTAGTGGCTGTATACAGGGTCCAAAATTAACTTGCTACATTTGCCAATGGCGAGTGAATTGAAAAGACTTACTGGCCATGAACCAAAAATGTCAGACCGGCCAAGAAACTGTATTTTGCATGATTTTACTGAAAATCTATTTCCTTATTTCCATGTATTTTTTTTTTTTCTGATTTATTCCTTGCTTATTAGTGATAAACAGCACAAATAATCGTGTCACTTGCTGCATCATATATGAGATGAGCTTGGTAAAACTGCATCTGAACAAAGAAATGTACAGAAGACAAGACATGATTTTCATTGGGGTTTCAATATATTCATTTTGGTGGCTTAATGCAAGGAATATTTCATATACACTACCGGTCAAAAGTTTTGCAACACTTGACTGAAATGTTTCTCATGATCTTAAAAATCTTTTGATCCGAAGGCATATGCTTAAATGTTTGAAATTAGTTGTCTAGACAAAAATATAATTGTGCCACCATATTGATTTATTTCATTATAATACTAAAATTTAATAATAAAAAAAAAGTTTTTGAAATTGATGACTTGGACCAAATAATAAAGAAAATCAGCCAATAAGTGCCCAACATAGATGGGAACTCCTTCAATACTGTTTAAAAAGCATCCCATGGTGATACCTCAAGAAGTTGGTTGAGAAAATGTCAAGAGTACATGTCTGCAAATTCTAGGCAAAGAGTGACTACTTTGAAGATGCTAAAATATAACACAGTTTTGATTTATTTTGGATTTTGTTTAGTCACAACATAATTCCCATAGTTCCATTTATGTTATTCCATAGTTTTGATGACTTTTTCTATTATTCTAAATGTGAAAAAAAAAAAAAAAAAAAAAAAAAAAATTATAATAAAGAATGAGTAAGTGTTTCAAAACTTTTGAACGGTAGTGTATGTGTTGTCACATGGAGTTTTAGACTTTATCTAGGCATCCTAGGACACACCCACACTAATACGTTTTTGTTTGAAAATGCATCTTTCTCTCTATGTTTTGGCCTTTCATCCACACTGTTTTTGACAGCAAAAACTGAGCTTTTCGGAAAAACTCTCCCAAGTGGTTAAATTTGAAGGTCAGATAATCAGTCTTTGGGTCTATTCAGACTGAACGCGTTCTTGCTCTTAAAAAGTGTCTGCACAAATTACTGAAAAAGCAGCAAGATGTGGCACAATGGTCAAAGATGTCCATCAAGCACTCATTTACTAAGAAGACCAATTGAGAAGCATTGCTGATGCTGGCAAAAACACATTCGGTGCGAACTTAAAGCTTGCATTATTTTGCTGTTCCTAAAAAAATTTTCAGCCACTGTTGAATAATGCCATTTAATTTTCCCTCCAAAGCCAATTTTTACTCTCATTTTGGGCTTGGCAAGTGTTCATTTTGGACCCTGGGTGTAAATATTTGTGTATGTGTATGTGTAAATGGATATATGTCCACCTGCCCTCTCTTTCTCCAGAGACACATGCACAGCTACAGAGAAGCGTTTGAGGAAATGGACGGGGGTCCCATCAGCCCCCCTCCGACCTTTGGTGGTGAGGCCCTACCCCAAACCCCTGCCTTCCCTGTCTCGCCACAAACCCCTTACTTCAACCTGTGTAAGTTCCCCTGCTAGAGGAGGAGGGTGCCATAGAGCTTTAGAATTACTACCTCTCTTAGCCATCGCTGAATGTTGGTTGTTTTCATTTTCTGGGAAACATTTTAATTCAAAGTAGAGTAGGAGACAGTATGAGTAAGAGACTATATTGATGTCAATCTCTCTGCTCTTTTTGGATATTATTGATATTGTAATGGTTTTAGAGTGAGGCTTGTTTGGTTACGTACTGATCCTCTTCCAAAACCTAGTGAGCTGCCTACATCGGCATCCTTTTTAGGCGCACTCAAGACGCACATGATGTTACAAATGATAGGTAGCATGATTCTGCTGCCTTCTAAAGCCTGATTTATACTATTAACGAAGCTGAAATTTTTCGCCTGGAAGAACTAAAGCACCCTAGGCGAATGAAGCCAGTGTTTATACTACGCGCAACGTTGTTTTAAAATTAGTTCGTTGAGGGTGTTGTCACGGAAGGCTGTCAACTCTCTGGCCGGCACATTAGGTAAGCTGTCTCGAGAGACAGGCTTCAAAGTTATTAATATTAAAGGCAGTAACCTTAGTAACAACTCCTCAGCTGGCATGCGCGATTGTAAATAAAAATTGTCACGTCAAAACCACACCCACGATTAGTTTTAACCAATCAACAACACTCTTCGACCAGCTGAGTTCTCTTAGGTCAAGAATTTCAGAGATGAACGCGTACAGAAGAAATATCACCAAATGAACACATTGGCAAAACAATAACATCACTGCATTTCGTCAACATTTGTATGGCGAACTAAGCGAAGCCTGCTTCTTTTAGCCAAATTCTAAGGCACAATGGGGTGGGGTCGGGGTCGTGTCAGTGTCAATTATAAATATACTTGTAATTCAGAAATACTTCATTTTAATTAGAAATTAGCCAAATATTTGTGTGCTGTGTATATGTATGCTTATTAGAGTATGACGGCATTAGCATAGCAACATGCAGCGACAAACTCTCCTGTACATTTTGCATGAGGAGTGCAATTAGTATTTGAGTTGCTGCCTATCTAGAGCGTTCCAAATCATTCACTTTCCATATCAATTAGACAGCTGCCCTTAAAGACCGTAAACAGCAAGGTAGATAACTGTGTTTTGGAACAGAGCCACTGTGTTTCATATTCAACACATTAGAATAGTGGTGTGTCTGTATGCTTCTCTCTATAAAGAATCTTTTGTGCTAACATTATGTTAACACACTGTCTATAAGTCAACGTGAGGTTTGGCTACATTTACCACTAAATTACAACCCTACCTCAGGGTGTTTGCGTGAGCAAGTAGATATCATTAACAGATGAAGCTATAGTTCATTCACATGTTTTCTGTATGAATAGTCTATGTGTGGCCTCCAGTTGAGTGATAACACAAACTTTGTGTTGGCTCATACACAGGCATAAATGCTTAGATCATAAATACCCTTGCTTTCACTTGCTCCCCAGAAATCACCAACATCTGTGGGCTGAAAAATGTCCATCCATCAGAATTTTTGGACAGCGTTGGCCTCCAATACAATGCAATGTTTCATTGTATTTCAGTCTCATACTGTACAGTGGTGTTCAAATGTCCACATTGGATTGCACACATTTGCGCTTCGGACTTGTACTCCTGTACAATGGAAGCATTGGTTTGTATAACCTATTGCCTCATCTTCCCTTCCAACATACTGTCCCAGCAGGGTTAATTTAAAGCTCCTCATAAAAGTCTATAGTCTCTTTACAAGGTTAGACACACACACACACGTACACCTAACACACAAGGTTAAGCAGCTCTGTTTTCCTTGGACTTCCACAGCATTTCTTCCTAGCAGACACCTCATTTGAAACTGACATCTTACACTGAAGACACTTTACATTCAAAGCTCATCAAACTAGTTCTGTTACTATGATCACCTACTTTTGCTTCACAGGACAGCATAGAGTTTCAGCCTACCATAAACAAAAACATATTCTATCACACTGCCACCCTTTTATGTTATATGTGGGCTGTGCAATATATCAAATGTTCACAGTGTATTTGCAATGAATTTGATCATGATAAAAATTAAGCAACAATGTGAATATCACAATGATTTTAATGTGCTTTTTAAAATGTGTATGTCAAAATGTAAATATCATGAAAATGCAGAATGAGATGTTTGCAAGTGCTTTTCATGTGGAGTTCAAAGCACCGCTTGACGCTGGCGTTGACAACCTGACGCAAATCATTCACGATTACTGTAGCAAAGCGGATAGCCAATCTGTGGAGGATAAGCGTTTAAGAGATTTAATGTGCATTGCAACGTATACTCAATCTATAGTTGCATAGTTCTTTCAATTAGTCAACCTCCCACTTAGACATTGCAAAATGTTTAATGTTACTTGAATTGGTGATATTTTAGCCCATTTCTATCTTTATACTGTAGAAGGCTTTGTTTGGAAAATGTTTATAAAGCATTATGGTTACATATTGGTTTGTATTCTTTCCTAAGAAGGAACTTAATGCATTTTGAAAAAAAAAAAAAAAAAAAAGAAGTTTATATAGAGTCAAATTTCAGCACTTTCAAAATCTGCGATTAATCACTATTAACTATTAAAATTATGTGGTTTATTGCGATTAAACATTTTTATCGATTGACAGCACTAGTTAAAATATTTTAGTATTTTAAAATGTTTAAGTAAAAATATATGTAGGTAAATATGGCTGCTTATTACTATGTTTTTTTTTATTTTTTATTAGTGCATAAAAATGAACATGATTGAATATATTTATTCCTTGTTTATATTTAGCAAAAATGTATTTGGAAACAAATTTGGAAAACAAGCCTTGATTTAACTATATTCCAGCTTCTTGCATTAAAATTTTTTATTGTACCTTGCAAAATGGCTGTTTGGTTCAAATATAGTTTCTCTAATTGAAAAAAAGAAAAATCATTGCTATGATTATATTGTGATACGGGCCTTAGGCCTATATATAAGATTTTTGAAATGATGAAAAATATAAAAATATATTGCCCAGTTGTAGTGAACATCATAACTTTTTTTAAGATTATTGTTATGAAAGTTCCTTCAAAGGATCGGCTTGCATGATCTTTGGAGCTTTCTGGGTGGTTTTAACCCACTGTTGGGCTCCTGGGGACCAAGTGACACGTATGGGCTCTCTGGGGGTGGATAGATGCTTTCATGCTCATATAGCCACTTTCTGGTAGCTCGTCTCCATGGCTCCCTCCTCCTGCAGAGAATGGGAGGCTGGAAAAGCTTCCTTTTACAACCCCTCCCCTTCTCCTTCTCCTTGTGTCCAATGCTGAGACACTTAATGCTTCCAAACAAAGAATTGATTTGGATTCTTTGGTAAGTGGAGGATGCATGTCAGTGATGATGTCATGCCGGCCCTGCCGAAACGCAAGCTCTGCTTTACCCAGCATGCATGTGGAGAGCAGCCCTGAAGTACACTCACATACCCAAAGCACACTATGGTATCAACATTTGTCTCTGGTGATGTGATCAGAAGTGCACAGAGCTTAATACAGGTGTATATGGAAATCAAAACAGTTTGTAATCCAATCACTCAGACAAAATTCAGGGGTAGTCGCAAACATGTGACCACATTCCTTTTTATAGTGTAAATAGTAGAGTGTCCTGATGTGTCCCGGACAACAGCAAATGACCACCTAATCAGCTATTAATTATCCATTGCACTTAAACCAAGTGTTTAATTGTTGCCGGTTATGTTCGAAAAATCGAATAAAAATAGAAATCGTAACAATATAATTTGAAATCATTTGGAATATTATTCCGATTATTCATGTGCATGTACATCCAGTATAGTATATGCACAAGATTTCACTGAATTTCTTTGTTATACTTGACATAAACATGCTGTGACACAAATAATTCATGTTGGATAAACGCGTCTGCTAAATGAATTAATGCAGATCACACAATTGATATTCAGTTGATATTGGTGCCCAACTAAAATAACCATGAGACTTCTGCTGAAAACATCACATTTGTGGTGAATAATTGATTTTAAGTATATTTGGAAACAAAATGCCATTTTCTTTTCCTTATCTTTTTTTTTTATTATTTATTTATTTTTTTTAACTTTTTTAGCTTTATCAACATAGAGTAACACACTGACATAGTAAGTGAGGTATGTAGTTACAAAATCATAGATCCTTTTCGAAATACATTGTTAAAAAGTCACAAAACAGTTATAATTGTTAACAAAAAAAAAAAAAAAAAAACTACTTGGAAAAAAAGGGACTGAAAAAAATAGCATTTCATGACTCTAAAACTAAACTAAAATAAAATAAAAATGCATTTTTTTATACACTCTATATTATACAATTTGAAGCCTTTACAACCTGTATTCATTAAGCATGAAAATGCCACTAGATAAAGGTAAAACTTGACAGCCATAAGAAATTCAGTGCTATTAAATATATTTAAATTTTATTAGTTAACGCGTTAACTTTGACCACCCTAAAATCTTAAAACTAAAATGAAAACGAACTACACTGAAAAAAATAAATAAACTAAAACTAACCGTTGTAAAGTGAAAATGAATGGAAAGTAATCTCAATTGTAATGAAAAATGGAAAATAAAACAGAAATTAAGCTAAAAAAAAATTGAAACCATAATAACCCTGGAGAAGCTCTTGGGATTCATGTTAATACCAGCTGTAAACAACGATCTGTCTCGCCTGTACACTTGTGATTTGATCACTGAAGACAGATGTTAATACCAGGTGTCAACAGTGCCACTCAGTCATAAGCTCTTCACAAATCCATCCAGGTGTTTCGACATAAAGGTGTTTTCTTATAACAAAATTCTCACTGTCTTCAAGGGTGCTGCTTTCCACAGATCTGTGGCCACATCAACATTTATTTTCCTCATTTGTGTTTGGGCACCACTGTTTATTCATTGTTTTTGAGTCACTTGTCCTGTTGTTTGTAGCTTAGGTCATGTTTTTTGTTTTGTTTTTGTGTTGCGTTGAAATATTGTTCACTGAGGTGTATTCTGTCTGCATGATCTGTCTTGTTGTCATGCTTTCATTGGGCACAGTTACAGCGTGTGTTAATCCACTCCGATAACTCTTTAAAAGAGGTGCTTGCATGGCCTTACCACAGAGCATGAGACATGAGCTCATTCCCCAGTCATGTCACATACTGAAATAGCCACCTCTGTCTGCTGTCTTGAAAAGCTGTGTACCACTGCAGTCTTTCAAAGACTAATGTTACTGATAAGATTGAATGTTCAAAACTTTAAGATGAAGGCGGTACACACAGATCTGTACTGTACAAGGCCATAAACACTTCACTCAATTACGTGAACGCAGACGTGAATGCATCGCCAACATAGTGCAAGTTTGCTCCCATTGAACATGCTTAAAATGTGTTCTTGCGTGGCTGTTGGGGTAACAGACCTCAGTACTCAAGGGGTAGTGTTATTATTCAGGTAGTAAGCTCCGCCGTTGACCTGAGTAAAATTACCGTCGAGGAAGACTATTTACGTTACATTATGGTTGCACACTATAGTGCTCCTTGTGGCAATGCTGAGAATGCAACGCATATTTGCGCTCTGATACTTTTGCAGAAAGGGGCTAGGTGTCGCAAGCAACCTCTTGATATAATATACGTCACAATATATACACTACCGGTCAAATGTTTTGAAACACTTACTCATTCTTTATTATAATTTTTTTTTTTTCACATTTTTGAATAATAGTAAAGTCATCAAAACTATGGAATAACATAAATGGAACTATGGGAATTATGTTGTGACTAAACAAAATCCAAAATAAATCAAAACTGCGTTATATTTTAGCATCTTCAAAGTAGTCACCCTTTGCCTAGAATTTGCAGAAATGTACTTTTGACATTTTCTCAACCAACTTCTTGAGGTATCACCCTGGGATGCTTTTTAAACAGTATTGAAGGAGTTCCCATCTATGTTGGGCACTTATTGGCTGCTTTTCTTTATTATTTGGTCCAAGTCATCAATTTCAAAAACTTTTTTTTTTATTATTAAATTTTAGTATTATAATGAAATAAATTAATATGGTGGCACAATTATATTTTTGTCTAGACAACTAATTTCAAACATTTAAGCATACGCCTTCAGATCAAAAGATTTTTAAGATCATGAGAAACATTTCAGTCAAGTGTTTCAAAACTTTTGACTGGTAGTGTGTTACAATTCAACACATTGCAATGCATTGCGATTTCATAATTGGATGCTTATTTAGTCAACCTACTTATTCATAAATCGTACTGCAGGAAATTATATGTCTGCTCACATTAATAAAAAATGTATACAAGGATTTTTAGAATCTATACACTATTTTGAGAAAACTAATAATGATATATTGATATCTGATTGTATCGGCACAGCCTTAGTTCGCAACACAACGACATACGAAATCGAGCTTGCGATGCTTGAAGAGTTCATGTGCTTGCGTACAGTATGCTTCAGGCCTAAGCTCTGAGCTCTGATAGTGCTCTGAATTCTAAAGTTCTTTCTGTGCTCTGTCGCTGTAGGTCGATCTCCTCCAGGATTGGCGAAAACTCCCCTGTCCTTCTTAGGCCTAAAGCCCCACAACCCTGCTGAGATACTGCTGAACCAGACAGGCTCAGGTGAGACTTCACACATACAGTAACACAAATGTATACACACTTGGTCTTTTGGCATATGCTTTAGCTCCTGGAGCTCAAATACATCTGGTCTGTCATATATCAAAATGACCTTTCATTTCTCATAACAAATGTTTCCTCGACTTCTTTTGTCCTCTCTTGAGCTGTGAGCTCATAAGAATTTTTAAATGGATTGGTGGTTTATTTTCATATACTGTTATATTGTGATCTATTAATGTGTGTGAGAGTAGTACAGTAGAGATATATGCAAAAAGAGACAGACAGAAAAGGGAGTGTGCCTACAGTATGATGCCTATAAATTAGAGCTGCCGAAGTAAACGCATTAATGCTTGCGATTAATTTAAAATGTGTAGCACGTCAATTTTTCTTAATCGCAATTAACGCATTTACCTCTGTCCGGGGTCATAACACTAATGCGCACACATCAAACACACCAACAGTGATTCCATGTTAATGATCAAGTGATGGAGAAAGGACCTCTTAATCGTAATTTTTTTTGTACAAAACAAACCCAGATTGGACTTGTGAAAAGCCGCATTCACACGACCCACTGGAGTGAAGCATCACCATTTCCCCGCCGTCGCATTCCAGACAATTCGAATGAAGTATCAATACATGGAAAGTGTCAGCGCTAAAAGATGTTCTCTGCAAGCGCTTTTCATGTGGAGTTCAAAGCGGTGTGAATCATGTAAATGCAGCTTCATGATTGCTGTAGCAAAGTGGATAGCCACTATTGATATTGTGGAGGAGATTTAATGCCCATTGCAATGAAAAGGCAAACTATGGGGACTAGATATTTCAATTAGTTCACCTCCCACTTAGACTTTAGGAAACTTTTAATGTTACTTGAATTGGTGCTATTTTAGTGTATTTCTATCTTTTTACTCTATAACGCTTTGTTTGGAAAATTTTAATAGAACATTATCATTACATATTGTTTTCTTTTCTTCTATAAAAAGGAGCTAGATGCATTTTGACAGAGAAATAAGTATATATAGATTCACATTTCAGCACTTTCAAAATCTGCGATTAATCACGATTAACTATGAATAATCATGCGATTAATCACTATTAAATATTTTAACCGACTGACAGCACTATAATTATAATTTCTGATTTATCTCTTTTGGGGTGAAATATGACCCGGGCATGTTCTTGACAGGTTTCTTGAGATTCACCCTCAGAGGCCAGAGTTTTTGTAGGCTCAGAGGTAACGGGATCCTATGTAGAGTTTTGGCAAGCTCTTAAGTTTGGAACCAGCTTTTGTACAGGCCTGATTTTAGTTTTGTTCCTGAGGGAGTTCATTCAAGGCCTGTGAAAACACAAGAGCTTTGAGTACCCATACATCCAGTGCACACTAACATTATTACGAAATAATGTGTCACAGTTGCCTCTTCATCTTACTCAATAGTTAAGTTAAATGATGTCATGTGCTTATTGAAGACATGGGATGTAACTTTGTATATTTAAATTTTCTCTGTGGTGTTTTGTCAAGGTCTAAAACCCTGCAAAAACATGTGTAAAGATTACATTGTGTTTTCTTTGGTTGATTTTTTTTCTCTCTCTTTAGTTCCCTTAAAGGAATAGTTCACTTAAAAATTAATGTTTTGTCATACTTTTCTCAACTTCACACAGTATTTACCTTCTACATGTGGGTTACATGTAGGTTATTTATATTCATCGATATATTTATATTCATTAAAATAGTTTATAAAACTTGCACTATATTCCAAGTCTTCTGAAATTATACAATAGCTTTGTGTGCTCACAAATCTCAAGTTGCTGTTGTATTAAATTTAAAAAGGGGAACTTTTGGTTTTCGCATATCATATAAGAGCTACAATTCTTTTAAGATTAAAAGAGTATAAGTTAATTAATTATTAGTTAAAAGAAGATTATTAGTTAATTACTTACATTTCTGTCTGTTGCTCACACAAAACTATCATTTGACTTCAGAAGACTTTTTTATGAGTGCTTTTTTGTCCTTTTTGCAACTTGAAAGAAATTTTTGGATGAACTATTTCTTAAAAATAGCCTGCTGTTATCTTCATAAGTTTTAACCTGTGTCAGCAGTGTCTTTGAATGTATACAATTTCTATTTCTTATGATTTTGTTCTTCTGCTGTCCGACACAGAGAGTGAGGATGAGGAAGGTAAGAACATACCAAACATGAAGAAGCACAGTGTTACATCAAAACCACCTCACCAACTTCATCATACTCACAGTTGACTCTGTCCTCCAGTACAACTCATTTTATTCTGTTTGTCAAGCAATATCAACCATGTTTCATCTGTGTCCTCCTTTACTACTAAGCTTGGTTGAAAGATTCTGTTTGATACAGTGTCAAATGTTAGCCCTCCACCTTTGACAGAATCTATGCCACCTTTTACTGTCATTTTTTTTATAGATATTTTATTTTTGGCCAGTTATTTGTAGTGTGTTGGACTTCTGAAATGACAAGACAGAGTCTCATCTCGTTTAGGTTTATTTAATTTGATGTATATTCACATTCTAATTCCATTTGAATCCACGTTAAAGGCATTTGGAACACCATTTACCTTAAACATGAGAAAATTCACAAGCAGCCGATAGAATGATATTTTTTTTTTGTTTGTATAATCAATATTTTTTTTAAATTAAGTAGCATCAAAGTATATATATATATATATATATATATATATATATATATATATATATACAGTAAATATTATTATATTATTATAATTATTATATACATTTTTAAATGTTTACTTTTCTTCAGAAATAACTACAATAATACAATAACAAGCATTTAGTTTAGCTTTATTTGTTACTACTAACTATTGTTAGGGTTAAATGTTCATATTTACAGGTATTTATCTCTTTGACTCTTTTGCAGAACCTCGTAGCTATGTGGAGTCAGTGGCTAAAGCCGCATCAGTTGGAGGAGGGCCGCCAGCTTCGCCTGTGTCCTCTGCATATGACAGTGACAGCTTAGCTCACCCTGCTGGACTGCCTCGCACCCTCAACACTCCTCTTTCCTCCAGCAGCCCCATACAGAGCCCGGATGCAGTGTAAGTGACACCTTTTATTTTGGGGTAGCTTTCATTATCTTCCTTGAGCTGCCCTTTTAATTTAAAACTTTTAATTTGTTAAACTTGATAACTTAAAATTGTCAATACAAAGGTATTGTGATTTTGATGAGCAGAAGGATAAACTAAATTAATATTCAATATACTTAGTATGTATTATAATTATTATTGCTGTTAATAATAATAATAATACTTTTGGCACTTATGTCCCAGGGGTTATTTTTTATTAAAACAAACCAATTTAAACTTTTTTTCATTTTGTTATATGAAGGTCACATTAAAACTGAATCTTTTACCAGGCCTTGTCATGTACCAGGCCTTTTATGTATACATGATATTTAGACTTAGGCATATCAAACAATGAAAGTCCATTATAAAAATACTAATTACTACATGTTCAAAACTATGAGAATAAAACAGAGTGAAATACAGTAAACGTAAGCTATTTGAATTTTATTGGGTGAAAATTATCAGTTTTTAAAAAAAAAATTCAACTGTCCCACAGTGTTGGCATCACTTCCACCACACCAAATAATTTTGACCCTAATATACTGTGTATGTATTTTATATACAGTATATATATATATATATATATATATACACACACTCACACACACAGTTGTGCTCAAAAGTTTGCATACCCTGGCAGAAATTGTGAAATTTTGGCATTGATTTTGAAAATATGACTGATCATGCAAAAAACTGTCTTTTATTTTAGGATAGTGATCATATGAAGCCATTTATTATCACATAGTTGTTTGGTTCCTTGTTAAATCATAATAACAGAAATCACCCAAATGGCCCTGATCAAAAGTTTACATACCCTTGAATGTTTGGCCTTGTTACAGACACACAAGGTGACACAGGTTTAAATGGCAATTAAAGGTTAATTTACCACACCTGTGGCTTTTTAAATTGCAATTTGTGTCTGTGTATAAGTAGTCAATGAGTTTGTTAGCTCTCACGTGGATGCATTGAGCAGGCTAGATACTGAGTCATGGGGAGCAGAAAAGAACTGTCAAAAGACCTGCATAACAAGGTAATGGAACTTTATAAAGATGGAAAAGGATATAAAAAGATACCCAAAGCCTTGAAAATGCCAGTCAGTACTGTTCAATCACTTAAGTGGAAAATTCAGGGATCTCTTGATACCAAGCCAAGGTCAGGTAGACCAAGAAAGCTTTCAGCCACAACTGCCAGAAGAATTGTTCAGGATACAAAGAAAAACCCACAGGTAACCTCAGGAGAAATACAGGCTGCTCTGGAAAAAGACGGTGTGGTCATTTCAAGGAGCACAATACAACGATACTTGAACAAAAATGAGCCGCATGGTCGAGTTGCCAGAAAGAAGCCAATGCCACAAAAAAAGCCCGGTTACAATATGCCCGACAACACCTTGACATGCCTCACAGCTTCTGGCACACTGTAATTTGGAGTGACGAGACCAAAATAGAGCTTTATGGTCAACCATAAACGCTATGTTTGGAGAGGGGTCAAGTATTGTGCTCTTTGAAATAACCACACGTCTTTTTCCAGAGCAGCCTGTATTTCTCCTGAGGTTACCTGTGGGTTTTTCTTTGTGTCCCAAACAGTTCTTCTGGCAGTTGTGGCTGAAATCTTTCTTGGTCTACCTGACCTTGGCTTGGTATCAAGAGATCCCCAAATTTTCCACATCATAATAAGTGATTGAACAGTACTGACTGGCATTTTCAAGGCTTTGGATATCTTTTTATATCCTTTTCCATCTTTATAAAGTTCCATTACCTTGTTATGCAGGTCTTTTGACAGTTCTTTTCTGCTCCCCATGGCTCAGTATCTAGCCTGCTCAGTGCATCCACGTGAGAGCTAACAAACTCATTGACTGTTTATACACGGACACTAATTGCAATTTAAAAAGCCACAGGTGTGGTAAATTAACCTTTAATTGCCATTTAAACCTGTGTGTGTCACCTTGTGTGTCTGTAACAAGGCCAAACATTCAAGGGTATGTAAAATTTTGATCAAGGTCATTTGGGTGATTTCTGTTATCATTATGATTTAAAAAGGAGCCAAACAACTATGTGATAATAAATGGCTTCATATGATCACTATCCTTAAATTAAAGACAGTTTTATACATATATATATAATTTTTGTTTTTTTTCCTTCCAAAAGTAAGTTTTGTTTTTGTTAATTTATTAACCAAGTCGACAAAAGTGTCAGTGAAGACCATGCTTGAGATGAAATATGAAACAAGTAATGTTTGAAGAAAATAAAGAAAATTCAAGGTAAATATCACTTGTGAGCAGAATATTTTTATTGGGCATAATTTCCAATCAATCTAGACTTTTTCCAAATTATGCAAAAAGTGTGAAAATATTATTTAATTGTGTATATAAGATATAAAAAATGTTAGCTTTAGCAAGACAAAGGAGTCTGCCATTTTATTAAAAAAAACGTTAAAAAATTTAATTTCCATCAGCGTCATTTCCATAACCGAAATCTATTAAACACAATACAGAATTTGAGATGTGATATATATATATATATATATATATATAAAACTGAAGTTGAAGAAACAGCCAGATATGATTTATATGTGATGGTTTGGCATCTGCAGACATGCAAATAAATAACTCATTTAAACATGTGAGTGGAAATGCTTTTTATGATATATTTGCAAAGTAAATTATCATTTCTGACTGCTTTATTAATATTTATCCATTCTGCAAAAGTAGCCGGTATTTAGGATACAATTAGATAAAAAAATATTTTCACTTTCTGTGCATAGTTGAATTCATCACAGATGGTCTTGTAATGTCTAGTCACAAAAAGTGAAATATTTCCTAAGTTCAAACTGGATCTGAATTCCCCACATCCCCTGGACTTTAAACACCTTGCAGCCCTCATTCAGATCTCCATTGGAAATTATTGACTTCTGGTCTATTGTTTGACTGAAGCAGTAAAAGCAGAAGTACTTATTTATCCAGTTCAGTTCACATACTGTATAGTATTATCATCCTTTTTCCCTTGTTTTCTACTCTTTCAGTGAAAGCACACTTGTTGATAGTGGCGTGGGGATGAATTCTTTGTCTCAGGCTGTTGCCGACTCTGTCTTTCACTCCCAGCCCTCCGAAAGCACATACCGAACACCCACACTCTCTCACCCCGAATCTAGCAGCATGTTGGGTAGCTACATCACTCCTGATCTCAGTCCATCCCTGCCAGAGACCGTACAAAACAATAACACCATGACCATCCAGCCAATCACTGGGAGCCCTGGCACAAGACACCATGCTGTCCTGCCCGATGTGGCGTCTAGTCCTGGCATTCTCCACAAAACAGCCAATCAAGAGAGTCCTATTCTGGTCCGAGAGCAAATCCCATCTAGCGGTCATCCTCCAGGGCTGGCTGGAAGTCCCGTGCAAGGGAGACACATTATGGTGTCCCAAGGAACTCAGAGCAGTCCGATGCTGACCAGACAATACCAAGGCACTCCGAGTAGTCCGATTCTCAGCCGGCAGCCAATGGGACAACAAGCGGTCCAAAGCAGTCCAGTCCTCAACCATCAACCGTCCATGAATCAACCAATCATTTTGCCCAACCAAAGCAGCCCGGTGTTGAGTAGACAACCGTCCGTTACCCAAACCAATCAGGGCAGCCCTGTACTGAGCAGGCAGTCCTCACTAACACATCCTAGTCAGGGCAGCCCAGTTCTGGGACGGCACCCATCGATAACGCAGGTGACCCAGGGAAGCCCGAGTCTGCACAGGCACCCGATGTACAGTGGCTACACCACTCCAGACGAGAGGCACGGAGCCCTCTCACGCCAAAGCAGCTCCTCCGGGTACCAACCACCATCCACTCCATCTTTCCCCGTCTCTCCAGCCGGATACATAGATGAAGTGGGCTTCAGACAGGGTAGTCCTGCCCTGCAACCTCAGCTTCCAGAGAAGAGACGCATGTCTGGCAGCGATCGCTCCAATAGTGGCCTGTCCTACGGAACGCTCAATGGGAAGATGTCCTCGCCGATGTCTAGTGGCGGCAGCACTCCAAGCGTCCATTTCTTTAACACTCTCCCTGATTTCTCCAAACTCAACATGTGCGGTAAGACTTAATGAAGTTAAATACCACTAATGCCATTCAAAATTTAACTGAGATGGCTTTTGAATGGCAGTTCATATCTTGTGGCAACAAACATGATGCAAATGAATTTAAAGTAGAATTACAATGGAGTGAAATTCAAGAAATTTGTCTAACTGCTCTAAGAGTAGTTTTTAAATTCATTTAATAATTTATTAAATTATGTTTAATGAATTGCTTTTCATTACATGGTCCATGGCGGAAAAACACTTAATTTCTGTAATTTAGACAGAAGCTGTGTATGTGTGAGCATTTGTATAGATTTGAAAGAGTAGTGTTTTTATTGGCTTAATCATTTTACATTTACATATAATAATTTAGTAGATGCTTTTATCTAAGCGACTTACAAATGAGGAACATAAGCAATTTGTCATACAAAAGTCAACAATATCTTCAGTAACGTACTGCCAAGTTCTCAAAGTGGCTAGAGTCATACTTAGCTAATATGCACAGTAAGGTATTATGTACAGTCAGCTTTTCATTATACAAATAATTACTCTGCTCTCTGGAATACTCTATTCTGATTTGTCAATCGCGCCATCCAGCGGACTGATATTTCTGAATAATGGTGCACATCCGAGGATAAAGTGATATTTGACCGGTCATCCGGGTATTGCAAGTCATCTTTTCTACTTCACATCACTCTGTGATCTCTAAAAGTAAGCTAACCAGAGTATTTCTACTTAAATCAAAATTTCATGTCCATTAATTGTGTTTATTTGTCAATTAGTTGTGGAATAAGTGGGATATGAGCAGTCATTTTTGCAATATAAACACGAACAGAACTCAAACCTGGAGGTGGCAGGTGGAATTCAGCTGTTTCTGGAGACTCCGGTCTCTTTATTCTCACATAATAATGTACAGTAATGTCAAGTCAAGTCAATGTTTTGTTTCCATTTAAATAATTATTTGCTATGCAGCCATGTAGGTTGGATACTCTATAGTCAGCCAGTCATTATCGCATCACCCTGTCGGGTTTATTTTGCAATTATCCCTTACTTAAACCGCAATAGGGTGATCAGAACAAAGATATAAAGCTGAGACTGGCTTATTAATAAGTGGGCATGAAATATTAAAGGAATAGTTCACCTAAAAATGAAAATTCTCTCATCATTTACTCACCCTTATGCCATCCCAGATGTATATGACTGTCTTTCTTCAGCAGAACACAAATGAAAATTTTTAGAAGAAGATAGAGCTTTTTATAATGGAAGTACACGGGTGCCAGCACTTTGACGGTCCAAAAGTCACATTTAGGCAGCATAAAAGTAATCCATGCGACTCCAGTCGATCAATGAATGTCTTCTGAAGCGAATCGATAGGTTTATGTAAGAAACAAGTCGATAATTAAAACGTTTTTAACTTTAAATCGGGGCTCTGATGCTGTTAGAAATGGCCGAACTCTCCCGTGTTCTTCTGTTGTAAATAAGAGCCGCTTCCAAATTGAACCCACCGACACGCTTACTTCACGCGACAGCTACGTAATGCGTCAGCTGCTGGCAGGAAGTGCTTTTTAATTATTTTTTAATTAACGTTTTAATTATCAATTTATTTTTTACACAAACGTATCGACATGCTTCAGAAGACATTCATTGATCGACTGAAGTCATGTGGATTACTTTTATGCTGCCTAAATGTGACTTTTGGACTGTCAAAGTGCCGACACCCATGTACTTGCATTATAAGGACCTGACAGAGCTCTATGTTCTTCTAAAAATCTCCATTTATGTTCTGCTGAAAAAAAGACATACACATCTGGGATGGCATCAGGGTAAGTGAATATTGAGAGAATTTTCATTTTTGGGTGAACTATCCCTGGGACAACAGTCAACAATACAGGTTAGTGGTCATTATATAAAGAGAGACCACAGAAGGCCTCAGTTAACCCATCAGATTCAAGTTTTCCAGAGAGTTGTGATAGAGCACAATAATCTAGGTCCAGAAGAAAAAATCCCATTAATTTTTCTTCTTGATTATAAATGATAAAACGCATAAACATTTATAAATACTTATAAACCTTTAAAGACAGAACTAATGTGAGCTCTAACACTTTTAATCAATGGTATATTCATCTGTTGAAGCCATTAGTCCACATTATTTCAACTACATTTAAATAAAGTAATGCTTAATAGCAGAATTCCTTGTGAATAACTATACTACCCATGATCTTCTGGGTAACCGATCCACCAATCAGAGAATTGCGACAAACAATCCGTCGCAAACAAAGTCTGCAGCGACCGCCCACTTCCATGATGTTTTGTGAATGACGCAATCAATTCGCTCCCCCTACACTATCAAACTACTTATATATTTGTATATATCTCAAAATTTTGCAATACACTTTCAAAAATATTGATTCTGTACTTAAAATCAACCACTTTAAATCAGTAATTTTATATTTTTTCCATTCGTTTTATTTCGATCACGTCATTCACATTGCATGCATCATTGGATTGTGGTTAATTTCCACATGAAAGACATTAAGTACACAGTCTTGTACCTTTGTCTTTCTGTCCGATTTTTGCTTCAAATCATAGTTTGTAAAGTTGTGATTCACCTCAGAGTTTGTTGGTTTGGTTCATGGCTTAAAACTCTTTTATGAAGGATTTCATGGAAGAAGTGAATGGGAAAAACACTTCGGAAACAAGCTGAAAAAGTTGGCAGGCACTGTTACACTCTACAAAAGTTTGTAATTAATTTTTAATTTTATATTTTCCAGATGGAAGTCCAGAGACTAGGATGAATGTAAAGTTTGTGCAGGACACGTCCAAATTCTGGTATAAACCAGATATCTCCAGAGACCAAGGTAAGGGCACTGTATGTGCGCTCCGAGATTAATTAATCTATATTTAGACCCAGAATTGGGGCTTGCAACTCCCATAAACAGTAAAATATGTCTCAAACCACCTTATGTGAGGTCAGTTGCTGTTGGTCTTCACATCTGGTTCTCCTCTGTGCTGTTATTGGATTAGATCATCTGTGCTGAAGACTTCACTAAACGCAAGCACATGCAGTGTCATCACACACCGCTCGGCATATGTGCATAGTTAAATCAAGCAAACATGTGCATCTGTTGCTTCATTAACACGCCGTAACCATAATGAATAAACCTTTTTAGTAAGTTTTCTCTGCCTCACTTTTTTCTCTGTATGTGTTAAACTGCAGAGTACATTGCGGCAATTTGTTAACGTATTATAGCTTACATGGCAGCCACAATTCTGGTCCAATTAAAGACCTCTCACACCCAAAGATCTGCATTCATCAAAGCCATTACAGCTTTGATGAATGCAGATCTTTGAGTGTGAGATATTGAAAGGCTTTACCTTTTTTGATTTAGCCATTTGGCTCTTTTGCCATACAAAAGCAAAACAGAGTGATTACGCCAATGCTGAAAATGCAACGTTTTTGTTGGTTTCGTCGTTCACACTTTCTCTGAATATGAGAACAGTTGAGACAATCTCATCTGTCACAGGACGGATTATAGTCTGAGACAGCCGATAACTCAATTTTGAAAATGTGTATTTACTGTGTTTTACTGCACGGGGTCTTAAAATCACCGCTGTCTTTCTCTTCGCTGTGCTAGCAATTAACATGCTGAAAGATCAAGAGCCTGGAGCCTTTGTCATTCGGGACAGTCATTCTTTTAGGGGTGCCTACGGCTTGGCCATGAAAGTTGCCTCACCACCTCCAACCCTGCAGCCTACGAAGAAAGGTATTTAATGTGCCTCCTCCAGGCCATGCGGATAATGCAGATAGTCATTTGCCAAATGTATTCCAGACAGGAGATCTGAACGAGCCTGGCTCATAATCCTGTTCTGTCCACAGCAGACACACACGCCCAAAAACACACTTCAATGCATGCAATGTTTCCTGATATCCACGATGAAAACTAAACAAAGGTTTGGACACACCTTCTCTTTGTTTATTGTTAGTTTAATGACACAAATGGAAGAATGGGAATTATGTAGTGACCAAACTTTTTTATCTTTTTAGCTCCTTTATAGTTACCACCATTGTCTCAGTTACAGCTTTGCACAAACGATGAGGTGCATCCTGAGATGTTTTTTAAACAGTATTGAAGGAGTTCCCATGTATGCTAGACACTTGTTGACTACATTTATATTACTATCCAGTCATTTAAAAACTAAAGTTTTAATCTAAAAAAACAACAACTTTTTTTAATAAAGAAATGTATGTGTCAGCATAGTTTATATTTGTCTATGAAACTAATTTCCAGCATTCAGCATAAACATTTAAATAAAAAAGATCATAAGAGACATAAATTCAATCAAGTGTGTCCAAACCTTTGACTGGTAGTGTATGTGTTAAACATAACAATGCATTGCAAATGTAAGTAAAACTGGTAATTGAGGTAAATACACATGTTCTTGTCTTTATTCATTCTTATTTTTTTATTATTATTATTATTTCAGCTGGAGACGTCACTAATGAATTGGTGAGACATTTCCTGATTGAGACCAGTCCGAAGGGCGTGAGACTGAAGGGCTGCCCTAACGAGCCGTACTTCGGTAAATCACATTAAACAAAGGCTCTGATTCAAGTCCCAGTGAGCTGTCTTGTTGTCTACTGACAACATAGGCAGCCTCATAACTGATTGGAAGCCACTTCATAGGCAGCATCTTTGTGCATTATACAAATTGCAAAGGGCACATGAGACGTTTATAATTGATTTCAGTAGAGTTTGACGTTAGTATGTTGCTTGGTTAACAATTTGATACTCTAATAAACATAGAAATGCATAGCTCACAAAAATAATGGTAAAATAGTTAACTTTTTATTAGAATTATTTTCATTATTTTTGGTACTGAATAAATTATAAGTATATTTATAATTGACATTGGCACTGCATCCGGCATTTTGCATGGACTTTTTAACTTAGCTTGTCGCAATGCATTATGGGATTGCCTTCTTTGCGAAGGATACATGCGATGCTGCCTTAAAACAAAATGTTAAACAAAAAAAAAAAAATGCCGTAGAAGACCATAATTCTGCTTTATTTCTTTTGGAAAAGACTTTGTCATTTTGTAGCATTGTTTGCATCGAATTGTAAGGCATGTGATGCATTAAAATGTTGCCTACAAGGGTAGCTCACTAGGTTTTGCAACAGTCCCACACTGCTCCCCTTTACTTGATTGCATTAACACTGAAATGATTTATTGGATGTTTACTAATGTGAGAGCCAATATGTTAAGCTTGTAGAACATTGCCCTTGTGTGGTTTTGCTCAATAGAACTTCACATGTGAATCTACCCCTTACATTTTACATCACATTAAATCAAACTGTCCCACAAGGCTGTAGAACATATGTTGTCCAAACGACAACATGGAAGCAGCTGACATTATTAAGTACAGCTCAAAGGCGGCCCTTCTCTAATTTACTGTCTGCTGACCACATTACACGTGGGGGCTGGTGAGTTCAGTGGACAGTGCTGTCTTCTCCAATATCCCAAATTCCACATCAAATAATAAAGGAGAAATAAAAATAAAAAAATCAGGGTTGGACAACTTTCATAAGCGCTCAAATATCCTGTTATGGGAACCATTGCATAAGCGTGTGTTTATTATAAAAAGCAGAAGGCAAAAAAAGTTTAATGTGTGAGAATGAAAGTAGGTGTGGAAGAAATTTGGCTGGACTTCATTGTCTGGGATAACACTCATGTTAATAAATGCAGAGCTATCTTCGATCCACTCCTCCAAAACTAGATGAACACTCCTCAGATATGTTTTGCCAAGACACCCACTGCTTAAAGGAATACTCCGGGTTCAAACAAGTTAAGCTCAATTGACAGCATTTGTGGCATAATGTTGATACCACACAAAAAAAATTTAACCTGCCCCTCTTTTTCTTTAAAAATGGTAAATTCAAGGTTCCAGTGAGGCACTTACAATGGAAGTGAATGGGGCCAATTTTTGGAGGATTTAAAGGCAGAAATGTGAAGCTTATAATTGAATAAAAGCACTTACATTCATTCTTCTGTTAAAACTTGTATTATTTGAGCTGTAAAGTTGTGTAAGTCATCATTTTTACAGTTGTTTTAGGGTTTTAGAGTTCATGCCGTTACATCGTTATTGCAACAAAGTTGTAAAATTGGCTATACCTTAACACAGAAAAGTTTAGTTAGTGATTTTATCACATTAAAATCTTGTTAACACATATTGTTTACATCTTGTCTATACTTCTGAAAAAGTGAGTGTTTAAATGTTTACGGATTGGCCACTGTAACAGGTAAAGGTGGGCAAGGAAGAGGCGGGAACCGGCTGAACAGTAAACATAAACTTTAATGATATAAATGAACTTAAAACAACATAAAACATAAGAACACAGACACACATGCAACACGGCCGCATGCGTCTCTCTCGAACTGGTGCCTCCGGCTCCCCTTTATCTCACTCTCCCGCTGATCAGCTGATTCAGCACCGGCCATGCATCGTCACGGCCCGGCCATGCCCTCCTCCTCGTCACAGCCATGTTCACTTCCATTGTAAGTGCCTCACTGTAACACAGATTTGAGCTTTTTTTTTTTTAAAGAAAAGTAGGGACAAGTCTAAATACATTTTTGTTGTAATCAACATTATGCCACAAATTCTGTCAATTTAGCTTAACTTGTATTGAACCCGTAATATTTATTTAAAGAGGCCCGGACTAAGCACATATTTAATGAATTTTCCAGGTTCAATAAAAGTTAAGCTCTGTTGACCGCATCTGTGGCACAATGTTGATTACCACAGAAATTAATTTGGACTTGTCCCTTAGTTTAAAAAGAAAAAGAAACATGGAAGTACACAGAGCCAGGCAATAATAAAAAAATAAAAAAAAAGTTTTAAAAGTCTAGCCACAATACTTAAACATTATACGTCTTGGCATGAGACTAGGGTGATAGAATCACTTACTAACCTTGTCTGTGTAAAGTTATATCAAATAATATATTTCATATTCAGCCTTAATGTCATGACCATGGAATGTCGAAAAACTTTTGCACGATACGCACAAGGATACCAGAAAGGGACTGTTAACATAGAGCAAACTCCACTCAATAAATTAAATCAGTAATGCAGAAGTTCATCCACCTAGAAAAGTAGTCCCACCTCAAAAGACAGTTTACAGCTCAGATAAACTTTTTTCACATTTCTGCTTCTAAACCCCTGAAAGGCTCGCCCCATAGACTTCCATTGTACTGTAAGTGCTTTACTGTATCCACATCTTTAAAAAAAAAAAAAAAGAAAAACTGAGTGATGAGTGAAAAAATATATTTCTGTGGTAATCACCATCATGCCATGATCAAATGCAGTTGATAGAGCTTAACTTTTATAGAACTTGGAACATTCTTTCAAAGTGGCCCTTATTTCCTGTTTGTTTTGATAGAATCTGATTGCTAAAGGAAGGGAGTTTAGAGGCTGATGATAAAATTTAAAATTGGCAACAATGACTCCTGTCTCCACGTCAAACCTGGACGTACCCTTGACCTTTTGGCCTTCCGCTCTGCGATATTGTTGAAGTTTCTCATGAACAGTAATATTTTGCCCAAACAAAGTCCCTTGAGAGATGTTTTTCCTAATATAGGCAAAAATTTGAAGCAGAGGTTTACATAAAGACCTGACTCGTGAGTTTGCAGCAGTATTAGTGCCAAGAGCTTGTGTTAACTGAAAATGTTCCATCATTTACAGAATTTTAAAAACACTGACAAATAATTCATAATTCTTTCTGTCATTTTGAAAGATACACCATACAGTAGCTGGTCTACTGTGTGTACTTTAGAAACATTCCACTGGAAATTTTTAAAGTGCCCCGACAAAATTACCAGATCACAAGACCGCAGTTGTCTTTTTCACATTGCAAGGGCAGAATAAACAGAAAAAGCTAAGAACCCAAAACACAGAACTCATTAAGACTTAAAAGAGCTCTTGCCATAGATGTTTGTGTGATGTTAATGTCACATTAAGATACACTGCAGAAGATTTCTCATTTAATATTTGTTAGAAATGAACAAATAAGCATTATTGAACCAGTACATAAAAAATAAAAATATCCAAGTTCAAAACCATGTTCTTGCCTTACCAAGAGTCACTACGGGAAGCCTACAATAATAATTTTATGTTCAGAACTCCTTGGCTTCCGTCATACACCTTTACATCATGTCCGTAAACAAAGATGCTCAGACAACAATTTTGTTTCCGGATATATATGTCTTGTAGGACTTCTTACTATCAGTGACTTTTGGTGGACACCTCAATTTATCAGGTTCATCCGTGCTGAAAAGCAGTGCTGAAGCACAACTGACATACAAAATATTTCAACCACAGAAGTTGATAGACAGTCCAGAATTCTGTAATATACCTGTAATGATACCAAGTGTAGCAATATTTTACTAACGGATAAAAATAGAGAATGATGAAAATTTTACGACCCAGTCCATCAAAGTGACGAATATCGATTATTTGTAGCACAATCACTGCTTGTACTATCGTCTCACTTTCAACACCACAAATAGTAAAGCAACATAGATTATGGGTTGTCAACCAGAGCATCAGAGATTGACTGCTTCAGGATGGTTGCAATGTAAATTTTGTCCTCCTCTGATTTCTGCTCGTAAATCTGACCCCAGTTTTGTCTCGTCATCTTTAGGCTGTCTGTCTGCGCTGGTATACCAGCACTCGATCACTCCACTGGCTCTACCTTGCAAGCTCGTCATGCCAACCAGAGGTGAGACACGGTATCACTTCATCTGGTTCATAAGTCTGGGATAGAAAATCAGAGTTTTTGTCATTTAAACCTGAAAATAAGAAAATGTTGAAAAATGTTCAATAAAGAAAGTTGGTGACAAAATGAAGTGGAAAAAATGAAGTTTCTGCACTATTTCCTTTAACCAGAGTAAGCAAATGTGTGACTTTGGCCATTTTAACTCCTTGGTACGAAAGGTCAGATTTCCTTGCTTCTATTGATGCACACAAGACGCTCTTTGGAAAATTCTCAAATCATGCGGGATAACATGGATCATCAGGTTTTGTACAAACTTGTAGAATCCATGCCAGCTCGAGTGCAAGCTGTCATTCATGCTAAAGGGGGACAAACCAAATACTAGGGCTAGAAATATACTTTACAAAAATACAAAATATTGGGCCTAATAATGATAATATATTTAGCAAATAAAAATTTTGATGAAGAATTCAAAATAGAAGCATTTTCACTAGTGTCTTTAGAATTTTGGACTCCACTGTGTGTGTGTGTGTGTGTGTGTGTGTGTGTATACTGTGCATGCCCACTCAACATGACCTCACTTATCTCCCTCTGTCATGATGATGAATGCTTCCTATCCTGTTTGCCCGGTGTGAGTAATTGAGAATATTTTTCGCGGCCTCTGCTGGGGCAGTTCAGTTGGCCTCTATCCTCAGCCTGCTGCTATATGCCAAGCAGGTGTTAGAGGGCATGAGACCGCAGACCTTCATGTGTGCATCTCTGCCTTTACAAACAGACTTTGACAGCATGTTAGCCAGGGACACTGATTCACAGCATAGCAAATATTCCCTCACCAGAACGACTGGTCATTTCATGCATAGTGTCAGATAGTAATCAGCTATCAGTCTTCTCATCAGTGTTCACTCTAAAACACCCTGAATCTGAAAGGAACAAGTTTGCATAAACTAATACAATTTTGAAGAATAAAACTAACGGTGAAAAAATATTTCCTTAAACTAAACTAAAAATGGGAGTTTGCAAAAGGACAAAAACTAAACTGAAACTATAAATATGCACTAAAATAAGGACAAAATCCCTATAAAATTAGTGTAAGTCATTTTAGTATTTGCATTTTTATTTAGAGTTGAATGATTTGATTTAATTTATAAATGTTAAATATTTTCGTTAACTAAAACAAACATAAAAACGTGAGTTTGCAAAAGAATGAAAACTAAACTGAAACTTTAAATGTGCACTGAAATATGGATGAAAACTATAAAATGACAGAGAATATGACTTCAGTTTCTGTTTTCTGGATTTAATTTATCTCTCCTATATGAGTTTAGACTATGGACGTATCTTTCAAAAAGAATCACCCAATTAGAAAAGAAGCAGCTGGCTGATTGACATGTAAAACAACAAATCACACAGTTTGCCTCTCACATTTTCTGGAAGGGTCGTACTTTATGTGTTGCCTTAAAGGAATCGTACACCCAAAAATGATAATTCCCTCATCATTTACTCACCCTTATGCCGTCTCAAACATGCATGACTTTCTTTCTTTTTTTTTTTTTTTTTCAATTTGGAATGCTCAATTCCCACTCTCAATCCGGGTGGCGGAGGATGAATCTCAGTTGCCTCCGCGTCTGAGACCGTCAATCCGTGCATCTTATCACGTGGAGACATAGAGCGTGTGGAGGCTTCACGCTATTCTCCGCGGCATCCACGCACAACTCACCACGCGCCCCACCGAGAGCAAGAACCACATTATAGCGACCACGAGGAGGTTAACCCATGTGACTCTACCCTCCCTAGCAACCGGGCCAATTTGGTTGCTTAGGAGACCTGGCTGGAGTCACTCAGCACGCCCTGGATTTGAACTCGTGACTCCAGGGGTGGTAGTCAGCGTCAATACTTGCTGAGCTACCCAGGCCCCGCATTAATTTATTTCTAATGTGGAACACTAACAAAGATATTTCAATGGAGATATTATGTGAATATATCCATACAATGCAAGTCAATGGTGTTCAACACTCCCAAGCTCCAAAATGAACATAAAGGCTGCATAAAGGTAATCCATACAACTCGACTGGTGATTAATCCATTTCTTTAGAAGCGATATGATTGGTTTTGGGTGAGAAAAGACCAAAATTCAACTCCTTTTTCACTGTAATCAAATCATGATGCCCAAGGAGACCACAGATGGCAAGACTTACAGTTAAAAAAGGAGTTGCATTTTGGTCTGTTTCTTAAACAAAACCGATCGTATTGCTTCTAAAGACATGGATTAAACAACTCGTGTCGTACAGATTACTTTTATGCTGCGTTCATGTCCTTTTTTTGAAACTAGAATGTATTGGACTCCATCGACTTGCATTGTATAGATATAAACACGTATTGATATATAAAATTGAATGTCATACGAATTTGTGATGGCATAAGTGTGAGTAAATGTACATTTTTGGGTGAACTATGTCTTCATCAGCACAGTGTGCACAGACTACCTGCTTTAAGACCAGTTTTTCTAGACACGAGGACAGTCCGTGTCTGTGTACATCATCTGCGCATGTGCGTGCCGTCGACTGTACAAAAGAGTATCACAAAGCAGTCATAGTGTGTTTGCGTCGAACACGTCCATACACACTTGCGGTCAAAATACTTTGAAAGGCTAAGGACTCAACTATGCATGAGACATAACGGCATGTGGAAAAACAAAGTATACCTGCCTAGCCAAAATATAACATCATAGATGTGTATGAAAAATTAAGCTAATTCTGTTGCAAAATACAAACAAAAAAAAACAAACAAATTTGATATTTTAAAAACCACAATACCTCTGGAAATTCTAAACTCTGGCCTTCTGTCCTTTTATTTTATGCAGATCCTCTGGAAGAGTCGCCTGAGATTGCAACGCCAACCAACCCGGCAGCAGAGATGCTCAAACAGGGTGCAGGTGAGATATTTAGATAAATCTTTTTTATCAGAAATGGTCAAGTATGATTAGATGATCAGGTTTTTATTGGCCGCTTGATTGAATCGGTCAGCAATATTTATGCATCTTAGCTCTGTATAGATAAATGTGATGAGAGTTTTGTTTCATTATTTTAAATGGTAGTGCAGTCACAACCTGATCTGTTACATGTTTATGATCTGATCTCAACTCTGAACCAAATACCATGTTCTCCCCCACCCTGGTGTCACTCCTGTGAAAACATTTAGGGCAGAAGAGTTCATCCGACTCCCATGGTAAACCCAGTGATGCTCTGCATATTTTATTTGTGTATCTCTGTTGTCTTATTTAATCTGCCTTTTACTGCTGTATCTAGAGAGAGTCGCACTTCTCTCTTAATACTGTCTGTGCATGTGACGGTTTAGACCTCAGAAAGCACTTTCATCTGTCTGCTAAAACTCTGGCTGCTGTTTTCATTTTGTCAAGGCCTCGAGTATATTTCTAGAACACTTTACTTATTGAATATGGCATGTTGTGCAATGACTGAAGTTACATGACACTGCATGGATCTACTGTCAGATTATGCCAATGCAAAAAAAAAAAAAAAAAAAAAATACTAATTATATGTGTGTCTTTGATTATTGGTTTGATGAGAGTCAATGTATTTTTTTTTTTTTTTTTTTTTTTTTAAATCCAGGGTCAGAAATTAACCATGCATTTTTAATGTGTTAATAGCATTTGATATGTTTCAAACAATTGTAGGTATTTTAGTTATGGGATTAGTTTTAATTTTATTCATGGGATTCAATTTTTTTTTTTTTTTTACGTAGTTATTTTATAATATATTAATGCAACATACATTATTTAAAGATATTTTGTGCACATATTACAGCTTTTGATTTGATGTTGATTTTATTTTATTAAATAACAATAATTTTATCAGATTCAGAAGAACTCATTTCAGTTAATTGATTCAATTAAGGTATTTCACTTACAGTATAATAAATAGGCAACACACTATGTGTTTTTATATTATTAGATGCACTCATAAAAGGTAACAATCAATTCCAAAAACCAATTCCAGGGGCAAATAATGCCCTTAATAATAATAAATAAAAAAAAGTAAATTTCATACACTGATCTATTAGATCTTGGGTGTAAATGATTTTTTTGCTGATAACTTATCATTGCTTATTGAACTGTGTGTTCTGTCTTTTCCAGCTTGCAATGTGTTGTACATAAACTCTGTGGATATGGAGTCTCTGACCGGCCCTCAGGCCATAGCCAAGGCCATTTCAGAAACCATGGCGAACAGCCCGGCACCCACAGCAACAATTGTTCATTTCAAGGTGTCGGCACAAGGCATCACACTCACTGACAACCAGAGAAAGTGAGTACTTTATTCCTTCTTTTATCACTCAAAAGTGTTCATGGAACTTTCAGCATGGCATTTTTTTAAACTTAAACATGCTTTACATTTTTTTTTACATTTTTTTTTTTAACACTAAATCAAGGTTGTATTTATTTACATTAGTTAATGCAATAGTTAACATGGACTAACAATGCTTTTAGAGCATTTATTAATCTAAGTTTATGTTAAGTTCTACATACACATTTTTTACATTAATGTTTTATACATTAACATTACAAAGTTTATAATAAACTGTATAATGAACAATAGTATTTCGATACATTTAACCAATTAACATTTAAGTTGCGCTCAGTAACTTTTGTCTTTGTGTCATCTTGGAATTACACTGACACCTAGTGGCTTGGATGCAGCATCAAAATGAATAGTTTTCAGTTTCAGATGCCATTGTAGAAATGTAGTATTCACAGTCAGCCATGATTGCTTTAACCAGTTAGTGAAAGTGTCAAATAGCAGGACGGTTACTGAGATTAAGCCAGTAGTATTCGTCTGGTCATGTGATTCTAACATGGCAGCCCCCCTGTGCAGACCCTCTCCATGTAGAATAAAACAGCTTTTATAAGGTTACTGATATGACTGGAGTCTTTATTTTATTGTGAGTGGTCATGATTCCCTACATATATTGCAAAATTACAATTCATGTCTTTAGGAGTTAAACTTTTTAATGAGGAAAAATAACTGAGTGCACCTTTAATCAATAAATGCTGTGAAATATAATTGTCATTGGTGGTTCAAGATACCTAATGCATTATCTAATGGTAACAGACACTTTTGTTTATTGTAAAGTGTTATCAAACATATATACAGGTATGTTGGTAAATATTGCTGTTAATGCATTATGTTGGTGGTGCATATAAATTAAAATGATGAAATATAATTTGAACTTATGTTCATTTAGTGATAAACAGTGTGTAAAATATGCCTTGATTATTTTTAACTAAATTTTGTTTTTGTTTTTTGTATTAAACAGTTTCTAATTGTGTGTGTGTGTATATATATATATATATATATATATATATATATACATATATACACACATACACACACACTGGCGGCCAAAAGTTTGGAATAATGTACAGATTTTGCTCTTATGGAAAGAAATTGTTACTTTTATTCATCAAAGTGGCATTCATCTGATCACAATGTATATTCAGGACATTAATAACGTGAAAAATTACTATTACAATTTGAATTTTTTTTTCGGAACTTCTTAAACTATTTCAAAGAGTTCTCATCAAAAAATCCTCCACTGCAGCAATGACAGCTTTGCAGATCCTTGACATTCCAGCTGTCAGTTTGTCCAGATACTCAGGTGACATTTCACCCCACACTTCCTGTAGCACTTGCCATAGATGTGCCTATCTTGTCGGGCACTTCTCACGCACCTTACAGTCTAACTGATCCCACAAAAGCTCAATGGGGTTAAGATCCATAACACTCTTTTCCAATTATCTGTTGTCCAATGTCTGTGTTTCTTTGCCCACTCTAACCTTTTCTTTGTGTTTTTCTGTTTCAAAAGTGGGTTTTTCTTTGCAATTCTTCCCATAAGGCCTGCACCCCTGAGTCTTCTCTTTACTGTTGTACATGAAACTGGTGTTGAGCGGGTAGAATTCAATGAAGCTATCAGCTGAGGACATGTGAGGTGTCTATTTCTCAAACTAGAGACTCTGATGTACTTATCCTCTTGTTTAGTTGTACATCTGGTCTTCCACATCTCTTTCTGTCCTTGTTAGAGCCAGTTGTCCTTTGTCTTTGAAGACTGTAGTGTACACCTTTATATGAAATCTTCAGTTTTTTGGCAGTTTCAAGCATTGTATAGCCTTCATTCCTCAAAACAATGATTGACTGATGAGTTTCTAGAGAAAGCTGTTTCTTTTTTGCCATTTTTGACCTAATATTGATCTTAAGACATGCCAGTCTATTGCATACTGTGGCAACTCAAAAACAAACACAAAGACAATGTTAAGTCTCATTTAACGAACCAAATAGCTTTCAGCTGTATTTGATATAATGGCAAGTGATTTTCTAGTTACAAATTAGCAATTTAGCATGATTACTCAAGGATAAGGTGTTGGAGTGATGGCTGCTGGAAATGGGGCCTGTCTAGATTTGATAAAAACAATTACTATTTTCAAATAGTGATGGTGCTGTTTTGACATCAGTAATGTCCTGACTATACTTTGTGATCAGTTGAATGCCACTTTGCAATTAAAGTACCAATTTCCTTCCAAAACAGCAAAATCTGTACATTATTCCAAACATTTGGCTGCCAGTGTGTGTGTGTGTGTGTGTGTGTATATATATATATATATCCCCCTTTTAAGCCATTTCAGAGCAAATACATACATACTGATATATAAAATTTAGCCAATGCAGTGAAAAATATTGATATATATTTTTTGTAGATCATTTATTAAAAAGACATACTTGTCATTTCCTCTACAGGGTTTTCTTCAGACGTCATTATCCAATCAACACGGTCACGTTCTGTGACATTGACCCGCAGGAAAGGAAGTAAGCAAATCCCCCCAAACTTCAGTTGACCTTTCATAACTTCTATATATTGATCTGTGGACCTAGTCACAGGACAGCCCTATCAGAACATAGATTAGAAACTGTTAGAGAGCAGAGCTTTTTGATGCTGAAGTTTCACAAAGTTTAACATCAGTTTCAATGCCTTTCTAGGTGGGGCAAACCAGAGGGTGGGACTGCGAAGTAAGTACCTGCTTTTGATAATGAAGAACTTGATGATGTGTTAGTTGGCAGGAAAAAAGTGGGCCCCATTTCCAGCGCCCCTAGTTGTATTGTTAGCACTGCTGCCTTTGCTTTCTAAGCTAACAGCACAGAACCTTACGCTTGTCTGCCAACCCTGACACGTGTGTCATGATTTACTCTCTAAAGCCACAGTGCATACACAAAGAATAAATGATGCACAGAGCTCGAAACCCTCAAAAGTTTAATGAAAGTTGCGAAAGTGTCTGATCTTCCCCATAAAATTGGACACTTGGTTTTTAATTATTGTCTTAAAGGGGTCATATTAAGAGGATTATAAAAGTGCTCTGGTGTTGATGCAACAGACAGCTATGTTACAGAAGAAAAATAGATCATTGGACTGGGTTTAGGATAAAAGCACATGATTTTAGGGGCATTCATGGCAAACATTACTCTGCTGTAATGGTTTAGGAGATGAGAAGAGAGACTCAAATGCAATTTCATCACAGAACGAACAATGGTGCCAGGGTTATATACTCAAAAAAATGTAAATGGATGTGGAGGGCAGGTTAGTGCATTTAGCGACACTATAGTAAATAAAATCCTTATGTTCTCTGATGTCACTATGAGTGTCAGAGCTCTTATAGAACACCATATGGCCAACTACAGCTACAAGAAAGTCACTTTGAGATCTTTTGTGACGCTGCATATGTTTTCATGATGAAAGAATCTCACAAAAACATATTCAGGTCACATTTCACCCCAAAATCAAAATGTAATTATATATGTCACAAAGAAAATGAAACCTTTTTAGGGCCATTAAAGGGATAGTTCACCCAAAAATGAACATTCTCTCATCATTTACCCACTTTCATGCCATCCCAGATTTGTATGACTTTCTTTCTTCTGCTGAACAGAAATTAAGTTTTTTAGAAGAATATCTCGGCTCTGTAGTTCCATACAATGCAAGTCAACAGGGTCCGAAACTTTGAATCTCCAAAAAGCACATAAAGGCAGCATAAAAGTAATTCTTACGACTCCAGTGGTTCAATCCATGTCTTCAGAAGCGATATGATAGGTGTGGGTGAGAAACAGATCAAAGTACATTTTTACTATAAATCTCGACTTTCAAACAGCCCTCCCAAGCGCTCTTCTCTCCTAAGAGTAGTCCTTTTTTTTTATTTATTTTTTTTTATTCTTTGTGCATATTGCCACCTACTGGGCAGGGAGTAGAATTTATAGTAAAAAAGGACATAAATATTAACTGTTTCTCACCTACACCTATCATAATTCTTCTGAAGACATGGATTAAACCACTGGCGTTGTATGGATTACTTTTATATATACACAAACATCAAGGTTTCATGAAATGTATCCTAATATTTAAATGTAATTTAACGCCTACAATTGTTGATATGCAGGACAACCAGCATATTAAAGGGAGAGTTTACCCAAAAATAAAAACTCTGTCATATTTTTTCACCCTCATGTTGTACCAAAACCATAAAAAAAATTATTTCATAGAACACAAAAGGAGATGTTAGGAGGAATGACAGCCTCAGTCGTCATTCACTTTCATTGTACAGAAAAACAAAACAAAATGCAATTAATGTGAGTGATGACCGAGGCTTTCAGTCCCCATCATTCTGCCTTCTTTCTTGTTCTGAATGAATGAAAGTCATATGGGCTTGAAACAACATGAGGGTGATTAAGCGATGACTGAATCTTCATTTTTAGATGAACTATCCCTAAAAGTTTGTTCTTTTGCCTCTCTTGCAAAGGTTCTTTGGCTTTGTGGCCAGAAAGCAAGGCAGCACGACAGACAACGTCAGTCACCTCTTCGCTGAGATGGATCCCGATCAACCCGCCACAGCCATCGTTAACTTTGTCTCTAAAGTCATGATCAACTCTCAAAAGCGGTGAACTCTTCACGCGCACAACGCTGCTTTCCGGAGGACTTTCTTTCTGTTCTGTTTGAATTTTTCTGTTTTCATTTATTCCGATTGTGTGTTTGGGTGAGCGTTTGTGTGTACGTGCAAGTGTGAATGTGCCATGGAGGGTTATTCGAAAGAGGGACAGAGGACGTGCAGTGTGGGTGTAGAGGAGGGATATACGGAGGGGAGGTGGTCTTCATCTCACTTTGAGGGGATTGTAGAAATGATGTTAGTGATTTTGTTGTTCTTTTTTTTAAGAAAAAAGGAAAATAAAAAGTAAAAAAGAGGGTTATAGAGAAGGCGGGCGGAAATTAGACTTTGGGGCTGATGAACCAAAAATGAGAGAGCAGTCAGTCGTTATTCAAGGGATTGCTTTGGCCAAACTGTACATACAAACTATTACTTACCTCTTTTCCTTCTGTAAATGGCTTTGATTTTCTCATGCTGGTAGTACAAAAATGTTCCTGTGCTCTCTGGATAAATTTAGAGCAGTTGGGGGATTTTAAAGGTCCCTCACATATAACAGATCTGATTTAAAGAAGCAAAAACTGAGGACAGGTAAAACTACGAGAGCAGCGGTCCTTTGGTCATTCTAAGCTTTTAGTTCTTGGTATCCACCAGCTAGTTTCCTGTCTCAATATGGCCTTGTACTGAGGTAAATATCCATTAATCACTGCTATGCTCTCCTCTCATCGGGTCAGAGTGTGTATCGTTGTGTATCTGGCAAAAAAAAAAAAAAAAAAAGGTGTGAATCTATCACTGTATATCTATGCCTCGCTTACAACACACTCACACTATCATTCTAGCCCAAAGTAAGCTAAGTATATATAAAACTTCAAAAAGTGATTTTACAGAATATTTATTGTATTATTGTTTTGCTACATTTTTTTTTTTTTTTTTTTGCTCTCATGTTAACTCATTTACTCATAGATATATTGTAAAGTCTACATAAAAATTAGCCTTTGAAGAGAAATACTCTTTATTTTGGCTAATATTTCAAAATCACGGGATTTTGAGAAGCATTCTATTATATATGGTGTAAAGTGTATGTATTTTGGAAAGCTTGTCATTATCGTATATTTTCTCACGTTCTTTAACTTTAGATTGAAAGTAGAATTCACTGTCGCTTTGAACGACTGTTTATATCATACTTAAAGAGTGCATCTTAAAGTTTTTTCGAATGAAGTGAGTTGGCTGACATGAGGCTTTGTGTAAAGAAAAGTAAGGAAACATGTCTTTATTTTTGTATTAATATTATTATTTAGCATCCTTACCCCCCCCCCCCCAGTATTCAGTCCTTGAGGAAACCCGCCCGCATTTTTGGTGCACATTCCCTTGCAGCGGATCTCTCAGAGTTCAGTATTTTGTTTTATACTACCATCGTGAGGCACTGTCAGGTATTGCAAGCCATATTGTCATCTATGAATCCTCTTTAATTCCCTTTGTAATCATAATCAAATCTCAACTGAGTCCTTGAGAAATTTAGGTGAAAATATACTGCAGTGTTTTAACTGTGATTTGACAAGAAAGTGCCCAGCGATTATTTTGTTTGATGAACAGAATGTCCGTGCCACCCTGAAAATGTTTGATACCCACATTTAACCCATGATGCCCATGTCTTTAGGCATAAAAAAAACAAAAAACAAGTCTTGCTTGTAAATACTTCTTTTTTTTTTTTGCCAAAGATTTTATTTCACTTGTGTATGCCTTTGATTGATCACTGTCAGGTCAGTATTCAAACGACGGCTTGTTGTTTTTGGCATGGGGGTCTGTTTTGATCCAATGCAGAAACTACAGATATATGACGTATTTAGACTGTGTTTGGTTGCCACGATACCATTTGTTTAGCCTTGAGAACTACTCCTAAAGAATGCAAAGCACTTAATGATCAGGAGCAGAAAAAATAACAGAACATTACATAAATATGACTGTATGATTAGGCCCAGATGGAATCTATGGACTTTTTATTTTTTCACATTTTATGCACCAATTTTGATAGAAAATCTATTTAATGGAATTTAATGAAAAACATATATGTAAAATTTGATCAATGTAGGGTTCCCATCAAATTTGTGATCGTCAGGCCTGGAAATGTCAATAAATCTTTAAAAATTATGGAAATGTGTTTAAAATTTAGGCTCAACTCTAAAATATTTAATTAGCTATGTTTTTTAAAAATCCATATCCAGTCATCATGAACGACTCAAAGTCATGGAAATTTGGAACCTTGTATATGGAACTGATAGTACTACACTCTTATTGGTAGCTGAAAGCATTATCAAATTTGCTAAAACATTCAAAAAATTAAAATGCAAGGGGTGAGGACTTTTATTATTTTATGGCTACATCCACACTAATCCAGTTTTTTTTTTTTTGTAAGCTCAGTTTTCTAAATTATGCATTGATGGAGAGTGTTTTCAGTGAAGAAAAATGCTTTTCCAGTGTGGATGAGAAACATAAATGGAGCTAAATCAATGTGTTTTCAAACTAAGACCTATTAGTGTGGACAAGGCCTATGAACGACAGTTGATAGAGATCTGCGGAACTTTCAGTAGAATTCTGCAGGTACAGATTCCGTGCGGGCCCCAGTATGAGTGATTATGCACACACACACACAAATAACTTGCTTTGCTTGCCTTTCTGGGCATTTCATTTGGTGCATAGGCTTAGAATAACAGATCACATACAAGTTGTTTTCCACATTTGTGCCACAATGTCAGAGAGAAAGTTCTTTCACCAAAATCAGCTCCCCACTTCACCATGTATTAGTCAGCAGTGTTGTATGTATGATTATATTTTTATGTTCATGTGTTAACAGACTTACAATGTGTGGATGAGCTACTATTACTGTACAGAACCACGTCTTTATATTTGCTTCATGTGTTGCAGCCTCATTGTATTATTTTGTGTTGGCAAAAAATATACATTAAAGTGCGATCCAAATCAGTTACATAAAAAAAAGTACACCATTGCTAGAAAAAGAGCCCTTGTTTGTGCATTTTTTGGATACTTCACCTGTAGTTAATCACATCATATACGAAACACAGCGTTGACTGCTCACATGCATGAATTGCAGTGTTACAGTGCATTAACAGCCCTGAATGAAAGGCATTCACTGATGTAACTGTCACATTACCAGTCATGTCTAAGACCAAGCCTATTTTTCCATAGTGCCTAGTCACATACAGAGGAAAATAAGAAACAGAAATTCATACACATAAAAACATTAAAAGTATAGTTCATCCAAAAAAAAAAAAAAAAATCTGAAAATTCTTTCATCATGTACTCACCCTAATGTTGTTCCAAACCTGAATAAAGGAGAATTTTAGCAGAATGTTCTCACTGCTCTGTTCCACACAATGAAAGAGGTTGGAGACCAGAGAATGTCAAGCTCCAAAGAGCGCCATAAAGCATCCTAAAAGTAAATGATTCTCAACTGGGGGTACGCAAGCAGATTCCAGGGGGTCCGTGAAAAGAAATACATTTTGCTATGTTGAACCTAACAAAATGTATGGCTTAAAAATATTGATTTTCCAATTAGTTACAATCTTCATTTGATCAGTCCCGATATCAAAGTTTTACTCTATGAAATGTTTGGCACCGAGATCCTTTTACTGCATGTTGAGAGTAAAAGTTTGGTTTGACTCGTACCGTGTAATGTCTGTATGTCCAAAGATGAGATCCACTCAACCCATTTGTCCATGAATAATGTCTCTTTTAATACCCTTTCTGTTCTTTACTGTTTGTTGTCAAAAACAACAAAAAATAAACATTAACTGCCAGTGGTCTTAACCTTGTGCGACCCTGCGTACACATGCGTGTGCATTGTATTTTGCTTCACTATAAGCAATGCATAATTTAAATTTATTTAAACTGACTGAATACTGTTCACAACACTTTAGACTTTCATTTAAGGGTTTATTGTGACACAACAACATGACGCTGATTTCCGTGAAGCGCTTCTACGGGTGCAGAGCCAACAAACGTGCCTCTGGTAAGAAACTTCTTTGAGTTTTGTCATTGAAACCTGTTTGGGTGTAAAGAGTAGCATCTCCAGTTTTATTTGGTATGCTGCTTTAGAAAATTAATTAATTTTTCGCACGTCAGTGTGTTGATAAACATGATGTCCGCAAACGTGAATTCTGAGGCTTTATTCCCTTCAAAAGCTGAAAAAACATGTTAAGTATTTTGAATAACTTCCAAAATGAACACATCTCTGGGTCATTTTGCTTCATTTTAATATAAATGTTGTTATTTTATTTTGTTATCACTGTACAATATGGTTCTATTCATTAACATTAGCTTGGTATTATTTAAAATTTCACAACTTACTGTAGTCCCGCTGTCCACATATGTGGACATACATTTTTAATTAATTAATTAATTTATTTATTTTTGATTGTTTATTAGGTGCTACTAGTTACAAATCAAAAACGTCATGCTCAGGTCTCAGGAGGTTAAAAAGACAGTACCGTTTTAGCTCTTGTTCTACATATCAATTTCAGTTCTTTAAATAGTGCACATTATGCATGTAAACAATAAAATGGTAATATATGCAATTTCAAGACATATTTATTGATGGATTATAATATATATATATATATATATATATATATATATATATATATATATATATATATATATATATATATATATTGATTTTTATAAAGCTAGAATGTAACCAAATTCATGAAAAACTAATGATAAAATCAAATCTTTACAATGAATATTTCATAATGCACCAAGTTAGAATGTCTCTTGTATAACTAACAGCATTCGCTGAGAGTGGATTTCTTTCATATGGAAGCAAAATGGACATTATAACTGAAATATACCCAAATGAATCAGAATTTGAAATGGAAACGAATCAGGAAATCTTTATCAATACCCAGCCCTAATAGGTATTGATGAAGGGATGTCAATAGATCAGACCAATATTGATTAATTAATATTAATGATAAAGTTAAATTATATTTAGTCTTTGGTACAATCTTTGGCTTTGTGTCAATGAAGGGGAACTTCAGCCTTACTGATAGTGCTGTCGTGGTATGGCAAGAAAAGTTTGGGAAACACTGGTCTATATCATTTGTGCACTGTATTTTAAGTCTGAAGTGAACAGACTGAATTTCAAGTTGTTATTCACTCAAAACATTGACAGCTGTGGGCACCATTCCCTTTCATTGTATATAAAAAAAAGAGCAGATTGGACATTCTGCTATAAATAACTTCTGTGTGTTCCACTGAAGAAGAAATCTTAACAGTTTGGAACAACATGAACAATCCATTTAAGACATGGAGTCAACCCAAATGCAGCAGATTTGCCATTTGTTATTTTCAAATCCCTCTTGCTTTCCATAGCCAATAAACCTTTTAAATGTGTAAATTTAAGAATTAGGTTTTGGAATGCATGAAATACAGTTACAAAATTGATTTGATCTGCTATTATCCCTTGAACACAAATCAAGGGTAGGAAGCATGGGAATTTGGACACTAATCTGTCCAGACATACAATGGGTTCCAATAGTCTCCTGACCATATTGGGGAGAAAAAACAATAGACAACCCCAATTCCGAAAAAGTTGGGACAGTATGAAAAATGCTAATAAAAACAAAAAGGAGTGATTTGTAAATTATATTCATCCCTTTGCTATATTGAAAGCACCACAACCACACATAATATGATGTTTTACCTTGTGAATTGTATTGTTTTTTGAAAATGTACAGTAATTTCAAATCAGATGATTGCAACATGCTCCAAAAAAATGGAGACGGGCAATTTAAGACTAATAACAATTTGACGAGTTGAAATAACAAGGCGATGTGAAACAGGAGATAACAGGTGAGGCAACTGTGTCATAGTACTGTATATTGTAGAAGGAGCCTCCAAAAACAGCCAAGTCCTTCAAGAGCAAGGATCGTTCAAGACTTGTCAATTTGCCAACAGATGCTTTAGCAAATAATCCAGCACTTTGAGAACAATGTTCCCCAAAGACTAATTGGAAGGATTTTGGGCATTTCACCCCCTACAGTGCACAATATAGTTAAAAGATTCAAGGAATCTGATCAAATCTCGGTGTGTAAAGGGCAAGACGAAAAACCATTTCTGAATGCGCATGATCTCTGATCCCTCAGACGTCACTGTATTAAAAAACATCATTGATCTGTAATGGATATCATGAAGATGGGCTTGGGATTACTTTAGTGAACCTTTGTTAGTCAACACCACTCGCCGCTGCATCCACAGATGCAAGTTAAGACTTTACTATGCAAAGCAGAAGCCATACATCAACACTGTCCAGAAGTGCTGCCGACTTCTTTGGGCTCGGTCTCATCTTAGATGAAAAGAAGAACATTGGAACTGTGTTTTTTGGTCTGAAGAGTCCACATTTCAAATAGTTTTTGAAAAACACAGCCATCGTGTTCTCTGAGACAAAGAGGAAAAGGACCATCCAAGCTGTTATCAGTGTCAGGTCCAAAAGCCAGTGTCTGTATGGGCCAAGGGTGTGTCAGTGCCCATGGCATGGGTAACTCGCACATCTGTGAGAGCACCATGAATGCAGACAGATATGTACAAACTTTGGAGCAACATATATTGCCATCCAACACCGTCTTTTCCTGGGATGTCCCTGCATTTTACAGTAGGACAACTTCAAACCACATACTGCCCAGATTACAAGTGCATGGCTGTGTAAGCAGAGAAGGTGGGTGCTAGATTGGCCTGCCTGCAGTCCTGACCTGTTTCCAATTGAGAATGTGTGGCGCATTATTAAGCACACCATCCAGAAACGAAGACCCCATACAATTGTGCAGCTAAAGACCTACATAATGGATGAATGGGGGAAAATTCCACTTTCTAAACTTAACAAACTTGTGTCTTCAGTGCCCAAATGCTTAATAAGTATTATTAGAAGAAATGGTGATGTTTCACAGTGGTAAACACTCGACTGTCCCAACTTTTTTTGGAGCGTGTTGCAATCGTCTGGTTTGAAATTACTGTACATTTTCAAAATAAATAAATAAATAAATTCACAAGGTAAAACATCATATTATGTGTGATTGTGGTGCTTTCAATATAGCAAAGGGTGAATATAATTTACAAATCACTCCTTTTTGTTTTTATTAGCAGTTTTCATACTGTCCCAACTTTTTCGGAATTGGGGTTGTATATAGTATATATTTCCCTCAAAGTTTTAGGATTTTAATAAGATTAAAATAAAGAATAATAATCAGGTTTTGCACCAACCTGTGGAATTAAAGCAAAAGGACAACATACCAAATACTAAGAAATTCTGAAAATATAATGTATGAAAATATTGCATGTAATGAGAAAAATTAATAATATATGCATTTACACTAGTGGCCTTCTGAGGAAAAAACAAAACAAAAGCTTAAACCAGCCTTGGCTAGTTTCAAGAGTTTTTTATTTTTATTTTTTATTTATTTATTTTATTTTATTTTATTTATTTTTTTCAGCAGCATAGTATCAGACTATGACCTCGCTTTTAATGCTATGAACATCTCAGAAGCATAATGCATGTTTAGAACAACCTCCAGAATGGATGTTTTCTGATGCAGTAGAAGAGATCGGCCTGTTGGATTTGACCATGCCTGTGTATTTGTCACTAATTACGACTCTCCACAAGCAAGGGGAAGATGATGATGATGTCATCTGGGAGTTATGTAGCACATCAGTAGGCAAAAAGTAATTCTCAATAACTGTGCTCCAAGTTGGGTGCCTCCTACTTGTTCACATACTTAAAAGGTTACAGACAACTTTGGCCCAGTGTATCGGGAGTGTCACTTGAATCCCCAATAGATTACGGCGCACAACAATAGCTCTTATATAGCATTACTCAGAGTTTCCACCGATCGGTTAGACAAAGCTCTTCGAGGTGATCTAAGACTATGTCTGTTACTGGTTAGTAGGCCTATCATCTTGTACTGCCTATACACACTCAGGTTCTCAATGAGGCATTCAGAACTCAATGTACTTAATTCATGCACTAGTTTAAAGGAAGAGTTCACCCAAAAATCTTGGTAGGTCTTGAATGGTTTTCTTTGGTAAAATAAGAGCAGTACTAGGAGACTGAATAATGCTAGAATAAACCGTTGTGCTGCATTTACACCAGTTGACCACTGGGGATCAGTGTTGACCCATCTTAAAAGAAGCTCTGCAACTGTTTCTGGGATCAAAGGGGGGAGATGCAAGCCATAGTGGGTTTATCTGTCTTTTACAGTGTAACACTGTATTACTGATGCTGGTGATGAGGTAGATAAGGCCCTCTTAAGAATTTCAGCCGCTTTCTGTCAATGCAAGTCTCGCTTTGTCGAACGCACTCATTCATGTGTGACTCAAATAGCTGTTCGCCTCCACCCGCCCTTTTAGTCCAACAGATTATACACACCAGGAAAACATCTCTGTTTGACGTTAGGGCCAATGGAAAAGTACAACACAACAACGTATCAAGCACGTGCATGTGTGGGCTGGCAGCTCACAGCATTTGTCCTACAAACATCATTGTGATTTCAGACATGGACTCCCAACAGGGGGTCTAAATGACAAGATGGAGCGAATTAGACTGTCCATTTGGGACCAAGGCGGGATATCCCTGTCTAATCCAAGATAGCTTTGTGCACTAGGCAGGAAAATCTGAAAATCAATATTTCGTCTGGGATGCTGAGCAAAGTAATCTCGCTGATGAACAGGTGTCCCATCGCCTGGCAAAGCCTCTTGTCCCCACATCGCACATCAAGTGGTGAATGCTTTGAGAGGGAGACGCCCTTTCATAGCGTGGATTTCTTAAAGGAGCTGACCTGAAATTAAAGTGATTTCAGAAGGCCTAGGTCAATTTTCACTTGCTTTGGATTTGCTGGTAAGCTCTGAAGGGTGAGTTTATTGTATACCGTTTCAATGTCCGTGCGATTATTTCTTGTCATCGCTAAAATTGATAAGGCCCAGGAAAACCTTTTATGGATGGGTTCCCTCTCCCCTTAAGCTCAATGACTAGGCTATACTATATAGCAAGGATTTTCAAAATGTAATGCTACAAAAAATTGTAAAGACTCACAAATATAACGATCCCATTGCAAGGTGACCCCATTTCCCAAAATATAAAAATGTCTGTGTGGAAAAATAGTATGCATGGTATTAAAAAAGAATAGATGTAATTTCCAAAAAACAAAATAGTAAGTGCACTATTATTATTTTTGTTTTAAGTGGGTGTGTCCCATTGGGTGTCAGTTTCATTGCAAGCCAATCAGATTAATTTAGAACCACCTTTATGCAAACTTTCCCTAGTGAACACATAAGAAATTATAGATTTAATACAGATAGTTCTCTAAAAATTTATTCTGTCATCATTTACTCACCATCATGTTGTTCCAAACTCATATGACTGTCTTTCTTCCGTGTAACACAAAAAAAGATGTTAAGAAAAATGTTAGTCTCAGTCACCATTCACTCAGTCACCACTTGCATTGGATCTTTTTTCCAAACAATGGAAGTGAATGGTGACAGAGGCTTACATTGTCTCCTTCTGTGTTCCACACAAGAAAGAAAGTCATACAGGTTTTGGAACAACGTGAGGGTGAGTAAATGATGACAAAATTTTGAACTATTCCATTAACAGCTCTAAATTACAATTTATTCTACTTTTTTTTTTTCTCTCTCTCAAATTGGTTGCCCCCCAATGTAAGCCCTATGTTGAGGTAAAAAATAAATAAAAAAAATGGCATGGGCCATCCCACACAATCTCCCAGTTTTTCCATCCTAATTTATAGAGCCTATTTACTCCATTTAGGCAGCACAGTCCAGAGCTTTCCTACTAAAAATACATGCTGCAGGATGTTATTGCAAGTTTCACATGCGTGTCTGGCCAGCATTTCTAAGTTTTTAGGATGTTTCCTCTCTCTGTCTTTTCCCTCCATAAATTATAGAGGTAGAATTCCTCAGTAACACATCATTGTAATAATGTTTCATCTTTGACAACATGTCCAGAAATTATATGAGTTTCCTTGTAAGACACTACACAGAATGTGTTTATTATAGAATGGTGTGATATGGAAGAGTCTTGGGATGCTCTATTGGCTCTTACTCTATTATCAAATAGTGTCAGCCTTCGAGAGCATATGCTGCATCTTTGCATATCTCCATTGTGATTTATTGTAGATGAGTACCAGTGTTTGGGTGAGTCTTCTTTTACAACAGTCAAACTACTTTTAAGTAGTAGTTAGCTACACTACAAACTACTAAAAAAAAAGTATCTAACTACACACACTGAGCACTTTATTAGGTACGCCTGTACACCTACATGCGATTATCTAATCAGCCAACCGTGTGGCAGCAGTGCAATGCATAAAATCATGCAGATACCGGTCAGGAGCTTCAGTTGATGTTCACATCAACCATCAGAATGGAGAAAAAATGTGATCTCAGTGTTTTCAAAAGTGGCATGATTGTTGGTGCCAGACGGGCTGGTTTGAGTATTTCTGTAACTGCTGATCTCCTGGGATTTTCACGCACAACAGTCTCTAGAGTTTACTCAGAATGGTGCCAAAAACAAAAAACATCCAGTGAGTGGCAGTTCTGTGGACGGAAACACCTTGTTGATGAGAGAGGTCAACAGAGAATGGCCGGACTGGTTCGAGTTGACAGAAAGGTTACTGTAACTCAGATAACCACTCTGTACAATTGTAGTGAACAGAATAGCATCTCAGAATGCACAACATGTCGAACCTTGAGGCAGATGGGCTACAACAGCAGAAGACCACGTCAGGCACTTTATAAGGACCATAGTGTTCCTAATAAAGTTTTCAGTGAGTGTATGTTGAATCTACTTGATGGGGCAACATGTTTAAATATATATAATCCAGCTATATAATTTATAACCACAGCAATATTTTAAAAAAAATGTGTATGAGTGAAAAATATCAGTAAGGGTGACAGCATTAGGTGAACATATACTGTACATTTATATATATATATATATACATTTAAAAATAACTAGAATACACCCCAATTAATACAACTCATCCACTCAGAAACATAATAATGTACTTTTAAATGAAGACTGTGCAAGTCTTTTTAATCAGTCCTTTACTGTCCAAATGATTCTCTACAATAAATTGGACTTTCCAATACTACATATGAAAGAGAGGAAATTCTAAGGAGCTGTTCACACTAAACACGTTTTTGTATCTGTCTGCTCTTTTTAAGTGTTTTTTGATATAAACATGGGTGACTATACGGACGACTTGACCGTTGTCAAGTTACAACAACTTCAGCTTTTAAAAACACATCTCAAGACACGTGTGTTCTGCTCCATTCATTGCGCTGCATCTACCTTTTTTAGCGCAAGAATGGTTCGGTCTGAATGCCCCCCTAAAAAAAAGCATATTTGACAGTTGCAAATGCAAAACAACGTGGGAAAAAACAGCCACGTAATGTTTTTTTACACTAAACTGCTACTTGTTGGAAAATGTAGTTTGTTACTGGAAGCTATGAAAAATATAACTGTTTTTAAAAAATGGAATTATCATTGGTATTTTTAGCTACTTACTCCCGGGGTCAGAAATTAATTAGGGCTTGGGACAAAAATAGCACCAAAGTAACAAAAATTGTAAAATTGAATTCCTCTGCTTTTTGTCTTTAAATTAATTTTGAATTTCTTGATTTTGTGAATGAATATTTGATTTTATGTTATTCAGTTCTAGGTTTATAGTTGAAAAATAGAGAGAATGTATTTAAAATAAAGTGTGACCTTTTTGCCCTCATGATGTTGGAAATCCACTTCATCTGCAGCTTGACCTGTACAGCAGCCCTGTAACTATCCCTGGTGCCCTTATTAACTTGGTACAGCAAGTTCTCTTTAGGCCCCTCATCTGAGTAGAGCTTAACCTCACCCACCCTCGTTTTCTTTAGCTGTCAGGTCAAGTACGCACCCATATAAATAGCCAGCAAAGTAGGGGTCAGAGGTCAGGGCTGAGCCATGCCCCGAGGGGAGGGAACTGAATGTGGAACCCCAGGAGGGATCAGGTGTCTCCTCTTTACAGCGAGGGGGCGGGATATCACCTGAATGATTGGCGGGGGAGGGGGTGGTGGGAGCCATTAAGATGGAGAAAACACACCAACCCCCTCCTTAGAGAAATCACTAGGACGGGGCCACCATCCGGCTCCTTTTACCCACACAGGTCAGGTCCTTTTTCCGTTTCAGTTTACAGGCTCCTTAGCTGGGGCTCTTAACGAAGATTGCAGTCGGCCCCCGAGAGCCTTGGCGCATTCACAGAACACTTACCCTAATCTTGCAGGTGTTATCGCTTTCTCTGCATCTGTATTGTGCAGGAGCGAGGCTCACATGCTTTATCGTACAAGAGGGGGACTGTTGTGGGCCTCCTGCACCAGGGTTATTATTATTTTTATTTTTTTTCATTTGTCCTTACAATTTAGTTTAGTTTTAGTTTGTTTTCACTCTAGTGTTATCAGTGTTATTTAGTTTAAGTTTATTTTTATACAGTATGTTACTGCTGTCAGTTGATTTCAAATTTTAATCGTAATTAATCACATGATTTTTCTTAGTTAATCGCGATTAATCACAGATTTTGAAAGTGCTGAAATTTGTCTTTCTATATATATTTTTTTCCTGTCAAAACGTATTTTTTTATTTCTTAGAAAAGAAAACAATATGTAACAATAATGTTTTTATATATATATATATATATATATATATATATATATATATATATATATATATATATCCAAACAAAGCATTCCACAGTTTAAAAAGAAATGCACTAAAATAGCACCAATTCAAGAAACATTAAATGTTTAGTTTTTGTATTTTTACACTCTCAGAAAAAAAAAAAAAAGGTACAAGGTCATCACCGGGGTAGTACCCTTGTTTTGGGTACATATTTGCACCTTTAAGGAGACAAAAAGGTACCTACATGGTACATTTAATCATACTGTATAAATGTACACAATAGGTCCTTAGGGTAAAATTACTGGATGTATCCAAAACCAGTTATACATTTTAACTAGAGGTACAAAAAAGGACCCCAGCAACAGCCCTTGTACTTTAAAAATAAAAATAACATTTCTCAGAACATTTTTGTCATTGTAATTTTTGTTTTACATTTTGTTAACAGCAATAACACTGTGGCTTTTAACAGCCGATCGCCTCATCAGCAGAGCTCTCTGCCTGCAGCGACAGATGGCAGTGGGGTCGTCATGGGTCAGGGTGGGTCACGGCTGTTTGGGGTTGTTGTGATAGGGCCACTGCTTTGCAAAAGGCAGGTGGAGGGCTGCATATGGACCACTGATCCCCTCCACATCAAATCTCTCCTTTCACAGGAAGGGCCCTACATTTGTACCAAGGCATCAGCCATCACTTGCATATCTGTTCTCTGATTCAAAACCAAGTGAGATGCCTACCTAGACTGCATTTTAAGGCATCATAAGCATTTATCTGATGTTAAGGATATACCAAAGGTAAGCAGCATGATTATGCTGCCTTCTTAAGTACATTGTTTTAATTTGTCCATATTTCAAGGAAGCATTGCATGTATAATAGAAGTATATATACAGTATATATATATATATATATATACACACACACATGTATATATACTTCTGTTATAAATGCAATGCTTCCTATTTCTGTAACTGCTGATATCCTGGGATTTTCACGCACAACAGTCTCTAGAGTGTAAAGAGAATTGTGCAAAAAACAAAAAACATCCAGTGAGCGGCAGTTCTGTGGACGAAATCACCTTGCTGATGAGAGAGGTCAACGGAGAATGGCCAGACTGGTTTGAGCTGACAGAAAGGCTACGGTAACTCAGATATCCCCTCTGTACAATTGTAGTGAGCAGAACAGCATCTCAGAATGCACAACATGTCGAGCCTTGAGGCAGATGGGCTACAACAGCAGGAGACCACGTCAGGTTCCTCTTCTGTCAAGAACAGAAAACTGAGGCTGCAGTGGGCCTACCATTTGTGTACCTCAGCAGAAATCCACATTTGTCAGACCAGGTGATGTTTTTCTAATCGTCTACTGTTCAGTTTTGGTGAGCCTGTGCCCACTGTAGCCTCAGTTTCCTGTTCTAAGCTGACAGTAATGGTACCCGGAGGGGTCTTCTGCTGCTGTAGCCCATCCGCCTTTTCTGCCTAGCACTGTTGTAACACATGTTTATTTGGGTTACTGTCACCTTCCTGTCAGCTTGGACCAGTCTGACCATTCTCCTCTGACCTTTGTCATTAACAAGCCATTTTCACCCACAGAACTGCTGCTCGCTGGATGTTTTTTGTTTTTCGCACAATTCTCTTTACATTCTAGAGACTGTTGTGCATGAAAATCCCAGGAGATCAGCAGATACAGAAATACTCAAACCAGCCTGTCTGGTACTAACAACCATGCAACAGTCCAAATCACTGAGGTCAAATTTTTTCCCCATTCTGATGGTTGATGTGAACATTAACTGAAGCTCCTGACCCATATCTGCATGATTTTATATATTACACTGCTACACGATTGGCTGATTAGATAATCGCATGAATAATTAGATGTACAGGTGTACCTTATAAAGTGGCTGGTGAGTGTATATATATAATATGAATACTACATTATATTCTATATTACATAATTATACAATATTTATATTATAATATATAAATATGATATATATATATATATTTTTATATTTTCACTTAATGGGGTCATGAAAAGCTCTTTTTTTACAGTTTTATTATCTTCCCTGAGGTCCACTCATAATGTTAGTAAAGTTTTTTGCATTAAAACAGTCATAATTTTGTAATATATGATCATTTTCCACCCTGTCCCTAGCCCTCTGTCTGAAACGCTCGGTTTTGGCATAAGCTCCTTAAAACTTAAAAGTAAACACCCACTGTTCTGATTGGCTAACATCATGCAGCCCCTCAAATTCAGCCATTTTTTTTTAACTCAATCTGAAGAGAATGAACAAGCTCCACAACATTATAAAACTACATTTCAGGGTTAATACATAACACACATCCAACACATTGCATCTGAATATATTACACTGTTACACTGCACGGATGCGAAAGTCACGTCGCGTCAAAAGCAATAGAACCTATTATAATCAATGATGCGGTCTACCATGGAAGCGTCCATTGCGGCGTGTCACGTTGCACCGACAGTAAACAGGTGTCCCGTTCCATTTTGAGCTGCATGTGCTGGCGCTACAACTGCCAACAACACAAACGGTTTGTGTCAACACGCCCAGTGTAGACAGCCTCAAGCCGTAGCGTCGCGTCACACCAATGGATGCGCCCTGTGTAAACAGTGTCAGCATCCTAAACTATCAAATAGCCATGACATTTGAAATATTCATGAATGAAATGTTTTACTTACATTTTTGAATGGGTCCAAGTGCTTTTAACCGCCCTTCCTTCAAAAACAGTTCCTTTGCCAAGCATGAATCGTTTTATGAATGTTCACAAGCAATCCACATTGATATGAGCCGAAAAAACGCATCCATGATGCATTTGTGCTCAAAACAGCAAGAGGCAGCAGCTGAATGACAGAGAGTGGATTCTCCTCTTCAGAGTTGTAACTTGACACAATGTCTTTTAAAAGCGGCCTGAGATACTTATGTATCAAGCGCTCAGAGATGTCTGTCCGTGCATGTTTAAATACAAAAATAATTTAAAATAGTCCAGATTGGTCCCCTTTGGTGTTAGGAATAGTTAAGCTACAGCATGCCTTGTTTGTCCTTATCTATGTTTACGAATAGACACATCAGTGGGCGGGGCCAAAGGTGCGATGATTTTAAGTAGGCGTTGATGTTTTTAAGCTGTAGAGCCAGTCATGAATTAATGTACCTCAAATGACGTAGGGTTATACTAAGTACAAGAGGATAAAGTTATAAAGTACTAAGTATAAAAGTAAACAAAATATATAAAATAAAGATTCCAAAATTCACAAAGATTTAAGGCTTTACAAAAATTCACACTTTTGGTTTGCTGCTTTCTTTACTATTGTCAGTGCATTAAAATAATTATCTATTTATATTCTGAAATGTGTGAAATTCAGTTTATGCAATGACTGAACAATCAAAGTCTTAAACAAGACAAGACTTAAACAAGACTTTTTTGGTGACACAATAGCATCTTAAAAAGCTTTTTAAAAGTCTCTTCCCAATGAATATTTTGAAATGATGATTTCCAAATACCACGACAGCATGCATGTTCGTTTTTTCAATAAGGGATAAAAGACCATCTCTATATTTATAATGAACAATTTATAGGGATATTTTTGCCCAGAGACAACATTTGGAGAAAGGGTTAGTCTGTCACAAGATTCTTGGCTTCTTTTTAATTTTGAATGTGGGCTCTGGGTTTGTATTCTCCACTCTCTGGGCCAACACAGTAAACATCCAGGACAAGTACAGTAAACAGAGCCATGTACTTATGAAATAGCATGAGCTTCAAGTCGGTCATTGCCAGGTGTTGGGTGTCCATTGGTAAATGGGTTGGATGGACATGGCATCATTAACACCCTATGATGGCTGGATGGATCAAGTGTCCATCTCTCAAGATATGAGATATGCTTAGAGCTGACCAACAGCGACGGCTTAGACTGAGCAAACACTTGGAATGCAACTGTAGTAAAATCCACTTGAAAGGCACCATGTCAGATGTATCTTTTGACTCAAACATATGTACTGCATGTTTAGAATGGGCAAGTATGTCTCAGTGTGTTGCATGAGCGGTTTACTTCCAGAATGCATTGCTCTAAAGTTGCAGAGAGTAATAATATCAGTACGGTGTGTCTTATGTGGGATTCTCTTCATGCCTGTCTTTAGCATGTTTTAAAGGCCATTCCTAGAGTGCATTGATGACTGGGGAATCGTTCCTAATGGACAGTGGAGGTAAACAGAAGGAGGACAGTCTGTACTATCAAGGCCCATGCAATATCTGGATAACCCCAACATCTCATCGCTCCAGAATCGAGGCCCTGGGGCACCAGCCTCTTTAAAGACCCCCATTTTTTATAATTATGATTTGTAATGTCTAAAGAATGAGAAATCATATTGCAAATATGAATTGTGAGCTATAAAGTCCCAAATAAAAGAAATGAAGTCGCAATTACGAGAATAAACACACCATGTGTGTAATACATTGCAAAAGAGACAACAATGCACAACTAGTATCATCAAAGCTGCTATAACATGCTCAGAAAGCACTATAAGTGCTGTGAAGTGGCCTAAAACTGATAACATTTCTAATTTCTTTGTTTATTTCACATTGTACCGAGAGTCACATGTACTTATTTATATGAGTTGATCTATATCTGCAGTTTCAGCAACTGCATTTTGCATTCCACATTTGCTTTTATGACACTATCGTTTAGGTTTAGGTTTAAGTTTTAGGGTTGGGAGGTCGGTTTTGTTGATTTAAAACTCGATAGACCATTAACCTTAAAAACCTCACCTGTTTTGGAGACATTTTTACTTGCTTTTAGCACCACACAGTTGACATTTCACATCAGAACTGCCAAGATACGTGTACCGAACCACTTAATGTAATTTTGCAAAACTGTCGCCACAGTCACATAATTTTCATGAGATCAGGCTGGATTTTGAGTCTTCTTAAAACAAGACAATTTCTTCCCATGCAGGATAAGAAAAATAAATCTAATTCAAAGGTAAAATAATTTTGTTTGTTTTTTGTACCCCACTGACAAATGTTTTTTTCTTGTTTTAAGTATGGACCTCACTAATTTTGTTAGATTTCTTTGAAAACAATTCATTTTTCTCCTCAAGATAATGTCTGTTGTGTAAGCTATTTTTTACTGGAAACAAGACAAAAATAAAAAGAGTTAGAAAGTGATTTTTGCAGTGCAGAACACAGACCTATTGGCCCGGTTCATAATCCACCCTTGGCGAGAATCTCCCCCAAACCCCATTCCCCTATTGCCATTTCAAATCTCTACAGTCTGTCCCAGCACCTCCATCCTCCTCTACAGTCCAGTAGAATGCCATTCATCCTGCCTGAACCTATCAGAACTTTCATCACAGCATTCTTTCCAATGTCTGCAATGCCTGGAATGGGACGGGCCAGTGATTCTTTTTCATGGGCGCAGACTCACTGCAGGGAACTCCCTGACATCAGAACCAGCCCGGGCCTCCTGAGATTGTGTGTGGTGGTAGAAGAGGCTACTACGCTCAAAGAAGACAATACGAAGACACTGGACTATGTATGTGCGTCATGTGGATGTGTCTTCAGCGTGGATTGCATGTTTTTTCAACTGTCAGCGTAGATTGCTTGTGAACCAGTCATAAAACTATTTTGCAAAGGAACTGTTATTGAAGGAAGCGACAAGACGCCATGGCTTGAGGCTGTCTACACTGGGCGCGTTGACACAAACTTTCTAAACCGTTTGTGTTGTTGGCAGTAGTAGCGCCAACACGTGCAGCGCTGAGGCCAAAACCGAGCGTTTCAGACAGAGGGCCAGAGACAGGGTGGAAAATGATCATATATTACTAAGTTAATGCAAAAACCACATTACTAACATTATTAGTGGACCTTAGGGAAGATAATAAAACTTAAAAAAAAAAAAAAAAGAACATTTCATGACCCCTGTACCAGTTGCTGTGTTGCTTGGCAACCATAAACAGCCTACACACTAAGAACGATAACTATAACCATAACGTTTTAAAAATCGTTCTAACTCTAAGAGAATATTGGTGTCCACACCACAACTATAACGATATTGACACAGAGGAACAATATCGTTGGGATCACTTTCAGAGCAATTTTTTTTTTTCAGCTGATGAAACATAAAAACACTGACAGCCAATCAAAATCCATTCGACTTTAAAGGGCTCGTGCATTTAAAATGACAGATGACATTGCAGAGAAGCTCATCGCTGAGGTCCAGACAAACCCACCACTGTTTGACAAGTCAAACCCCCTTTTCAAAGATTTCTTAAAGAAAAGGAATATCTGGAAAACAATTTGGTTTACCCTTGGAATGAATGGTAAGAGGTATTAACGGAGATGAATTAATGACAAGCTAATGGTAGATGGTAGCATAAAATTACCTCAGGTATACAGCGCTAATTTTGACAACACTGTCTTGCCTCCTTTGAAGTTCCGGTGAAAAATACAACATTAGCTAAATCTGTTTCTTGTATTCAATGCATTGGGTTAGTAATGCAGTAGAGTTTGATTCTCCCAACTCCTCTCATCTCTGAAGGATTTCATGTACCCATATCTGTTTGTTTTTAGTTTGGTGTCTTTGCGAAATGTAGAGCAGTAGCAGGTCATCTCCATCTATTTTCTTGAATGTGAAAATAACTGCAGCACGCGCCTTGTATAAACAGAATGTCGTCGTCCATTGGTGAGAATGCTGATACAGTTGTCATTGTAGTTATCGTTCTTGGTGTAAATGGGCCTTAAAGGAATGGTCCGGGTTTAATACAAGTTAAGCTCAATCGACAGCATTTCAAAAGTATAGCCAGAAGACATAAACAATATGCGTGTTAACATGATTTTAGTGTGATAGAATCACATACTAACCTTCTCTGTGTAAAGTTATTGGCCTGGCCAATTTTACAACTTCGTTGCCATGACGATGTAATGCCAACAAATCCTTAAACCCTAAAACGACTGTTAAAAATTATAATTTAAACAGCTTTTCAGCTCAAATAATACATGAGTTTTAACAGAAAATTAATGTAAGTGCTTTTATAAAATTATAAGCTTCACATTTCTGGTTTTAAACCCTCCAGAAATTGGCCTCATTCACTTCCATTGTAAATAAAGAAAAGGAGGGATGAGTTGAAATAAATTTTTGTAGAAATCAACATTATGCCACAAATGCTGCCAATTGAGCTTAACTTGTATTGAACATGGAACATTCCTTTAAAGAACTTTTTATGTGGCAGTAGAAAATTGTTTATTCCGATTATTATTATAAATTAATGAAACTATTTATTGAACATTGGTATATTATATCATATTGCTGTCGCCACCATTGCTGTCAGCAATAAGCCCCTTGAGGTTGTGCGTTACAGTGATTTTACCACAGTTAAGGTGGTTTTTGGTGTCATACCTTGTTTTTTTTTTTTAACTATATCCATGAATGTGGTTACAGACAAATGATACAGAACAGTGAAATTGATGCCTGCACTCGACACCAGTATCTCAAAGGAGCTTCACCGTCTTTGCTTTTCTGAACTTTGTCACTTCTCTTGACACACCCATATCCTATCGCCAACAGTCACTGTCCCCTGATGTTGCCAGCTCTCATTGAAAATTAATGGTCTTCTGAAGTTTTTGGGCTGCTAGTTGATGACAGTGTGAATGGGTTTTGTGCTGGGTAGCCCCGGCCACTATGAAATGTAATTGGTCCAAAACCCCACTGCCAATAATGGTATATTAAATATAAATTTCTTATTAGCTGTTTCACGTTATGCATAAATAGCTGAAAACCTGGCTAGGTAAACACCCCTTACCCATCACTGGCTTATTGCTTTACTAGAATACTGAACACTGAAAAAGGTTTCTTCTATTAAACCATTCTTTGGTATTTTCACCCTAGAATGACATCTGACAAACATGATGATGAAGAGTCTGATGTCAAGAAAGACAGAGAATTATTGAAAAAAGGCATGTTCACAGATTCCATGTGCCTGAAAGATCAGCATGAACTGGGTCTGACTGGCTTTTCTGGCATGTGCACCACAGCACTGTAAAAAATGTGCTGATCATAGAGTGTTTCATTAATTTAATGAGCCCTCTAGCTCTCTACATCGAGGGAGTGCTTCCAAAACCCCAGTTCTCATGCGTGCCGTATCGGATGACAGAAGCCAGCTCCAGGACGCCCATCTAAGGCAGAACCGTCAAGGTTGTGTTTATGGGTAATCTTTTTCCCATGCAGTGCTGTGGCTTTACCAAAACAAACAGTCAAGCACAGAGATAAACCAAGCCCAGAGATACCAGCCGGGAGGGCAGTGGGTCATGATTGTAAGGGCAGGATCGTTTTTCCTCATTGGAAGCAAGTATGTAATATTTGAGATAGCGAGGAGAGGAAACTCTGGCTTGGGTGACAGCATTAGAATGTATAGCATGTGCTTCTGCAGTTGACGGGAAGCGGCAGGTGCACCAACAGAACAGGGCAAAACCTGACCTGTTGCCTCATCAACACAGACTAATGTTAGTCCCCCTCTCCGGATTCCCCCAGAATCGTATCCTATCTGATGTGCAGACGAAGACTTGATCGTTGTGCTGATCAGCCTTTGCGATAGGTTGGCTTCCGCACTCAGCTCCACAGTCACGAACAGTGTGGTGACATTAGCACTAACATTTCAAGGTGATCTCATTAGTATTTGTTAGTATTCTTTTGGATGGATAAACACACTGAAACGTGCAATATCAACATATTTACAGCATGTCAATTGCATAATATTTTACATTATTACAACTTTAGAAGTGAATCCTCTGAAGACTAGTTGGAAGTGAAATTGCCAAAACCTTTACCAGGATACCGCCAAAAGTGAACAAGTACAATACTTAGGCAACATCCACACTAATCCATTTTTGTTCGCAAACTCTGTTTTCAGTTTCCTAACGTGTTTTCCAAAGGATGCGGTAATGGATAGCGTTTTCGAAACGCTCTGCTTTTTGTGGAGAAAAATGTCATTCTAGTGTGGGTAAGAGGCGTAAACATAGTGAAATTAATGCGTTTTTAAATGAAAATGTACTAGTGTGGACATGACCGTAGACACAAGCTCATAGCAAAACTCATTTATAAATTAAATCCAGATTGGACTTATAAAAGTAGTCCTTTGCACATTCTATATGGCAAATAACTGCAATAATTGGTAACACTTTATAATAAGGTTATTTATGTTAAAATTACTTAAGGAATTAAGTATCATGAACTAACAATGAACAATATTGTTACAGCATTTATTAATCTTTTTTTAATGTTAATTTATAAATATACTATTGTTCATAATGCATTATTGAATGTTAAGACACTTAACTTTTAATTTTAGTCTTCAAAATGTATTAGAATTTGCAGAAATTAACATGAACCAAGATTTTTTTAAAAATGCTGTAAAAGTATTGTTCATTGTTGGTTCATGTTAACCATTGTGGTATCAGTTAATGTATACAAACCAAATGTAAAGTGTTACACATTTAGTAAATGCGATAGCGTTAAACACAAAATCAACCTACTAATTCCATGAATTCTGTTTCCTATGAACCTCAAACATTCAGAACATTTGTATGTTTCTAAAGCTGTTCATACTGTATGTAAATATACTGTACATTTTGAAAGCTGTCTATGTTAAATATGTTTAAATTATACGTATCAGTGTCTATGCAAATGTAAACGTTAGATATTTCAAATCAGCACACTACTGGCCTGGTGGACTGCGGACTGGCCTACTAGTGCCAAGGGCTTGTCAATAAGTCTCAACTGCCGTATTGATGTAGTGAGCCAGCATGTGGACTGGTGGTATGAAAGTGGATGACTGTGGTACAGTCAGCGGTCTATCATGTTGGATGTGAATGTAGGCCTGTGTTTCCTCTGGCTGGGCTGCAGGTTACTGTGGGCTGAAAAAGAGAGCGGTCAAGGACAGGGGAACTCAGAGGCCAAGATAGAGCAGTACAGTGCTTCTGAGAGGGATTAGGCATGGGTCACAATGGTCAACTAAGTAGTCCAACAAATCATCGATTGGAGAGATTGACTAGATTCTTTTTTAGTTTTTATATTTTAGCGGCGATACTTTAAATGGATAGTTCACTCAAAAATGAAAATTCGGTCATTATTTACTCACCCTCATGTCATTCAAAACCCATGACAAACTGTCGTATGCACAACACAAAAGATAATTTTTTAATGAATATTGGAAGCCATCTTTTCAAAACAATGGCAGTGGATAGTGTTTCACTTTAACCTCGTGTGAACCCACATACACATTCATGGTCTTTGTATTTTGGCATCGCTATATGCAATGCATAATTTAAATTAATTTAAACTGACTGATCTCAGTTCAGAAGACTCTGGGCTGTCAGTATAGGGTTACACTTTCGACACACAGAGTCATGTGACGAAACAACATGGTGCCGACCACAGCAGAGTTTGTCTTTGGGAGAAACGCCAACAAAACTACATCTGGTAAGAAACCTAATTAAGTTTTTACATTAAAACCTGTTTGAGTTAAAAAATTAGAGACTAGATTCATCTGATATGCAAATTATAGCAAAATACCACGCTGCTAATCACAATGTACACTGATGTTTTTGTTGCTTTCAGAGGCTTTATATGGTGTTAGGATGAAAATAAGATGCATTTCGAACTGTTCTGAGACACTGCACACTGGAGGTTCAGTCATTCACTAAATAGGGAGTAGGGGAGCATCATATAGCTCTCTATGCAGCTAAATTCATTTAATCCAAACTTCTTATCAAAAGTTCAGTTTTAGAATGCAGATGATGTTTGGAAAATGGAAAATGTTTGGCAGACATGGGACAACGGTGATCAGTACATAGATTCAGAATTTATAATGTGGAATTCTATTTTAACATGGTTGGCAGTGATTGGATGATGCTGGCCATTTCTTCGAATCAGAATTAATTATGCTATTTTCTGATGCAATGTCTGTATTGTCTAAAAAACATGAATAACCAACACACCTGGAAACATAATAAACAAATTTGATAAAAAATAATAAATCAGACATATAAACCACATATGTTGCCATCAATTTTTAGGAAAACTATTCACTCTACATTTAAATATTTATATATATATATATATATATATATATATATATATATATATATATATATATATATATATATATATATATAAACCCGGAAGAGAATTCGCATTGGGCATCCTCAGCATTTTCCTATGGGTTTTTGTGTATTATGGGGTTTTTGAACTTATGAGTAAAATAAGGTCTGTTGTAAACATTACTTGATGAACGTAGACGTTTTGTTCTACAACATAAATTTCATAGTCATACCTCAAATGTGAATTTTGAAGCCGCCGTGCATTTTTAAAAAAGTATGTAATTCAATATGACTTCAAAATTCACGTTTGAGGTATGAAAGTGTGTAATTTATGTTGTAGAATAAAATGTCCACGTATCGTCAAGTAATGTTTACCACAGACCTTATTTTACTCATAAGTTCAAAAAACCCATTATAAAAACCCATAGGAAAATCCCGAGGGAACCATAGCGAATTAGACTTCCGGGATCGCCTACAAATTGACATAACGGTTGAACAGCTCTATTAGGTGCCACTAGTTTCAAATTAAAAGGAAAATGGAAAATGCACACAGCAGTCACGCATGGGTCTCAGGAGGTTAAAATAAAAAAATAAAAAAATAAATAAATAAATTACTCAAAAGAAGTCATGCAGCTTGTGCCTCATATTCCAAGTCTACTGATGGCATATGATAGGTTTTCCTAAACAACACAAGTTCAAGCATTAACATGCAAGCCACCATGAACAAGCTTCTCACTTAGCATGTATTAACACTCAATGGTTGTTAAGATTTTGACAAAAAAAATGTCTTAAGATTTGAAATATGATGCAGGGGTTTTCCACTTAATTTATGACGAATGAGTCTATCTGTCCATCTATCCATCTATCTGTATCTTTTACTGGATAAGTATTTTTCAAATATAATTTTAGAAATCATTATTGCAAGGGTGGATTACCATTTATATATCAGGTACCAATCTTTTAAATTAAAGCTGAAGTGTGTAATTTCTGTGCCACTAGTGCCATTGATTGGGATTGCAAAAATAAACATTGTTTTCAAACAGCCTTCCAAATAGTTCCACCCCTAATTCACAGCATTGGTTGAGTCAGTGTTGCTGTGCTAGATTGGATGGGTCACTCGTGACTCAGGTCACTCGTCAATAGTGTCACAGAGACTCAGTTTTCACAGTTTTCAAGTAAATTAACCTACACATGGCTTACTTATAGTTGTACCTACATATTAAGATGGGATAGGAGAAAATATTTTAACTCTGAAAAAGTTACACACTTCAGCTTTAACAGATTTAACTATTGTTGTCAGAGTGTAGGTGTATCCATCCTAAACAAACAAAAATTTTTGGGGGTGGGTTCACGGGTGTAATGGGCCTCTTAATTCCTTTAAAATATTTAAGGCACTGAATGCAATAATTTTCTGAATGAAGGCTTTAAATGTGATAAAGGCCCAAAATGTTATAATTTTTGGTTTTAATAGATACATGTTTTTTAAGTTCACATAGTACAAGATAAACACTGTCTCTACATTGCTAGCCATTTGCCTGTTTCAGTCATATTTTCTTTCTTTTTTGTGCTGTATCAAAGAAAAGAATAATATAATTTGAATTTCTTTTCATCACTGATGTATCTGTAAAATGACATGACTGTGTCAGCTGGCTTGCAAAAAGAAAATACACAATTTGTACTGGTCTCAAGTTGTCCCTCATTGAGGTTTTTCCCCCAGTAGAATCTTAACACAATCTTTTCTTCAAGAATCCTAACGATGCTCTTTTCCATACAAAAAAAAAACCACTTCATATTAAGCACTGCTGTCATGTCCAAAGCGACTTGTATATTGTGGTTAAAGTACACTTAAACACTCACAAAGAGCCATCAAGAAAATATTAAATAGTAAAACGAAAAAAATCCTCTTATTGATGTAGGATCTGCTGATTCATCCTTTCTTTTTAACAACTCCATATGTTCTCTGGCAGAGAAACCACTGGTGTTCTTGAAGCCTGTTTTTGTCACTGTTTTGACCTACCCACAATTGTGTTTTAAACATCTATATACTTTGATAGAAAATTTAGAGAATACCAATCAAGTAGAGTAAATTGACATGAAAACCATATGTTGTTGGGATTTTAACTTAGCCACCAAAAGAAACTTTCCTTTGCCTTTTACATATTTTATGTGTTAGACAAGGTCTGTTTGCTTACAAGTATATGTCATATACATTTAATGACTTTGGAATATAAAAAAATCGTTATAGATTTTCTTTCCTCAGGAATTTAAATTGTGAACAGATTTTGCCTTTTGCACAGTAATAGTGACCCAATATCTGGAACCGGCTCCAGGAAATAAACTACATACAATCAGAACACCCATAATTAAAAGTATTACTCACATTGAAGCATGCAATGAAATATCAACACACTAGCAATCTGCAGAAAACCATGCTGGCTCCTGCGCAGGCCAAGTCGGAAGTCTTCCAGGGGTCTTGTGCTTGTGTGCATGTTTGTGTGTTCCCACAGATGAATGCGAATCCGTTCTTTTGTGTGTGTGGATTTGTGGCTTTGATTATCAATGCCAGAGTGTATATGGATATATGTGTAGCAGGGAAGAGTTATCAGGCAGGCATTTGTTCAACAGGCTTTAGCTGACCGCAGGGTCGTACCATCTGCGACTGCCAACGGCTTTGCTGTGTTCTACTCCACCAATCTCTTCTTGCTTCTTGGCTGATGCTAAATAATTGGGACTCACTTTTATGGATCTGACAAGAGCAACTACACAATCAAAGGGCACACGAACACAAGCACACACATACACACACATGTTGGTGCAGCTATCATTATGAGGACTCTCCACAGACATAAGGATTTTTATACTGTACGAACTATAGATTCTATCCCCTAACCCTACCCCTAAACCTAACCCTCACAAAAAACTTTCTGCATTTTTACATTTTCAATAAAACATTGTTTAGTATGTGTTTTTTAAGTGATTTGAATTATGGGGACACTAGAAATGTCCTCATAAACCACATTTATAGCATAATACCCTCGTAATTACCAGTTTGTAACCTAAAAAAATGTCCTTGTAAACTACCCAAACCCGCTCACACACATACACACACACACACACACACACACACACACACACACACACACACATACACACACACGCACACACATAAAGGTGTTGACCTTCTCATAAACATGTCCATTTTTTCTTTCCTGGAGTGAGAGAGTGACCTCATATCTTGTCCTGTACTTTGCCAAAAAACACAACCTTCCATGTTCCATTTGCATTTTACAACCTAGAGGGCTTGTTGAACAAAGTCCATAGTGTCTTTCTCTGTGAATTGTTTTCCACACGTCCATATTTACCTAATTGAAAAGTCATCATTGTTTGTCTGGGAAAAGAACGAATGGTGACGTGAAATAGCTAGGTCATATCGAACTTAAAATTGAATTTATTGACACAAGTGCAACCTATTGAAAGTAAAGCTAATGCAAAAAGACTATGACACTACAGTCGGTTTTGAGGAGTAATTATTTAAAAAGTAGCATCTCTACTAACTTAATTTTTTTTACTAGCATCACAGTAGTTCAGTGGTTTTTAAAACAGACTAGTTTTTCTAGTAACAGGCAACGTTTTCCAATAAGTAATTGTGTATCGCAACAACACTATATTACATTGTTTTTGTTTTTTTAGGGCCACGTTCACACTTATCCATTTTTGTTTCCTAATGTTATCCTTTTTCAAAGTATGCGGCACTAGAGAGCGATTTCAAAAATCTAAATTTTTGGTGGAGGAAAATGCTGTTTCAGTGTGGGTGAGAGGCATAAAAATAGAAAAATCTATGTGTTTTCAAATGAAAGTCTGGACGTGGTTGAAGTCGATGTCAGTTTATATGTTCAAGTTTAATGATGTCACTCTAATTCAAGATCTATTTATTTATTTATTTACTATTTAAATAGTTCAAGTATAGTCAAACTACTCTTTTGAAACTTTACTGTATATTTTTAAAGATATTGCCCTCGTACAGTAAGTAGCTTCAATGTAGTTAGCTACTTTTTGTTAGTAACTTAGTGTAGTGTAACTAACTATGTTTCTAAAAGATTATTTTGACTGTAGTTGAACTACTTTAAATTTTTAGCTGCTTTGTTGCTTGGCAAGTAAGTTACAGTGTCAAAGTATCTTCCCTAACACTGACTATAGCTGTAAAGCATGCACAGCTTCTAAACTGAATGTCAACACAACTTCTCTGTCGGAATGATTCTATCGCCTCCAATTATGTTAACTTGATGCATGTCCAGAAACCAAAGCACAATTTGAAGTGAAATATTATTAAGTGTGTTCCAAAGGTTTAGTCCTTTCAATTTTCTCATCAGGTGTGCATTAAAAGTAATTAGGAACAATATTTATAAAAGAGCAAAGTTCCCACTGGTTTCCAAACTGAAGACATTTGCTTGCAATTACGATGAGAAAGACTGGCCTTTATTATTTCTTCCAAATACATAATTTCTCATTTGTACAGGAGAGTTAATAATTATTTCATTATCCAGTAAGCCAAACACATATGAGGCCCAAATATGAGCCATACAAGGAAATTAATAATAATTTTCCCTATAGATTTGGACTGGCCTATAAATGCTAGTGGTTCTCAGCTGTTTTTCCTTCAGGACCCTTTTATACACTGGACCCAAGTGGCAACATAAAACAGTACCGAAATGTACAAATGTCAACAAAAAAGGCTTTAAAATCAAACATTGAAATTTATTAACATTACCCTGAACTGGCCCAACAATATGCAAAGTTATTGAGAGTTTGGTTTTCAAATGTCTCTTGGATTTTGCCAATAATTTACAGCACAATTTTTCAAATGTGTTCTGCTGAAGAAAGAAAGTCATATACATCTGGGATGGCATAAGGGTGAGTAAATGATGAGAGAATTTTTGGGTGAACTATTCCTTTAATGTAGTCTGGGTCGTATTTTCCTTGCATTGTTTTGTTTTTGGTTTTTGAGGACGGGGGCATGTCATGCAACCTGTCCATGTTGGCATCTGTCTAATTCGGCTACATTCTACCAACTGATAAATGCATTAGCATCAAAATACTGAAGAGTTTGATTCAAAGTACGACTTTTGATGTCAACAACAAAAGATATGGAAAGCGTTTTTTTCCTCCTCTTTAAAAGTTGATAAGCCTATAGTACTGTATTTATTTTGCTATCCTAACTATTAATGTTTATGGTCAGTTACATATTAGTAGTAGTATTTAGCATTTTTTCCCCTGCTGTAAATGACCAGAACAGACCTACGACCCATTTTTGTTTGCAGTCCATCAGTTGAGAACTGCTGGACCATCCATAAGCTTGTACTTATTATGAAACTTGTCTTATTTACAGTATGCCCATTTGGATTTTTCCAGCATTACACCTCGAGAACAAATAAGAAAATTTAAAAAACGTTCTTGGACACACAATAGTGGATGGTCGTTGCAGATGGAATCCTTGCACCATATGTGTTTGGTGACATGATGTGGCTTGTGACACTGGGCCATTAGCAGCTGTAATCAGTTAATACTCAATGGCATTCCATTCTAATGCTGTCACTGCAAAGAAACCCCCTGCCCACCCTTCTCAGCGCTGTCACGCAGATACTTTTCCCCTGGCGCACCGGAACTGACCACTGTGTATGTTTAATGGCAGTACTAGCTCATTTCTGTTGAGTGTCATGCAATGTGCTGTGTTTGTAGACCAGTCTGAAATGGGATTGAAACAGTGTTAAAGAGGTGCTAAATAGTTAAGAGGAGAAAGAGGATAGAGAGATGGATGTGCTGGAACTTCATGGAGACGTGAGAGCATTCAGAGGGTGCGGCACAGGTTTGGGTATAGAAGCAGGGCTAGCCCTTGAGTTTTTGGGGCCATTGGTGAGATCAGAAAAATGGCAGAATGATCATATTGGAAGTCTATGTTGATACCGAATGTTCTGGTACACTGACATAAACCCCATTCTGTTGAGTTACTGACAAGCATACATCATCTCCTATCAGACACCTTTGTGTTTACCTTTCCCTTATGATAGCGTGTTGCACTAGGAGCCTCAGAGACATGGGTTCTGGTCCCATGGAAACCAGCAAGTAATCGCATTCACATAAACAATGGTGAGCGCGATTCGGAGGTTGCATTTCCGCTCTAAAAGTACATTCTTATTCCACTGACGCTTACTGTAGGTTAAGGGTTGAGGTTTGGGTTAGTATTACATCATTTACAACCAAAACTTTCTTTTGGCTCAATTCTGTGGATATTTCACCTAGAAACTGAAGCTTACACATGCCCATACATTAAACAACACTTAAAGCTTCGGCCACTGGGTGCAGTGGTTTGAATTACAATAAGCACACACTGATTTCAGCAGCAAAATTTTCATCCTACTGTCACCAAATTAACCTTGAGATAAGTCCTAAAAATGGCCCCCATTAGTGTTAAAATTGTCATAACAATAAAAGATACAAATCATTACGTGTATAAACATTTAACAAATTAAATGTAAAGAAACAACAAAAAAATATGGCAGAACTATGTATAAAAGTTAATATAAATTAGAGCTGACTTTGTGCAACCAAAGTGCACAGTTTTTATTATATTTTACGTATATATTACAATATAAAAAATTATAAATAATTTTAAAAATAATTAAATAAGTCCTCTAGAAACATAACACCTCAAAATATATTACAATTAACAAATAGAAATAAAAATAAAAATGTTAGTAATGACTATATACTAGATAGACCTCTTAAAGAGCAGATTTTTTTGAAGATAGACTAGTTTGATTAGTTTCCAGATAAATTGCTCAGTGGGCATTATGGTATGCGCGTTAAATCCATGCGAGGCTTGATGAATAGATTGGTATTATACTTTATTCTGAAAGCCAATAATATGACTATTAAGTCAATTTTTTAATAACGAGTCGCTGTCCTTTTCTGCATATCGTGGCCCCCTTCGGCATATCGCGGCGATGTTTTGCAGCCATCTTCAGCCATTCGCGGCCTGTTAGGCATAACGCGGCAGCTCGTTTCAGCTTATCGCCTCCCATCCTGCCCTGTTTCGTGGCTGGCCCACCGGGAAAAGTCCCGGTTCTCCCTATGGCCAGTCCATCCCTGGGGCCACCCCTCTGTAGAAGTTATTGGTTTGATCTGAACTGATAAAAGATGGGAAGATAATGAACAAATATGAAGCAAAAAGGAAAGAGCTCAAATATTCTCCGATTAGCAATACATAACAACGCATCAAAGTCCACAGTTGACTAAACCATGATCAACCAAAATACTCAGACAGTCACTGCCATACTTCCTGTTTACATCCCAGGATGTTTATCTTGCTTGCCGTTTAGAGTAGAAACATGGAAAAGTTGCATTACATATGATTTAGAAGCACAATTTGTAAGACATTCATTTCAGCACATGCAATGGGTGTATTGCGGTCTGGCTGTTGTGCATGAATGTATTTTTAGCTCAACACCATGCGGTTAGCGGACTGAGACAGGCCCAGCCATCAACCTGATAAAGAGACATGAAAAATGAAGTATCTCTGCAATGAGGAGTCCATGTACTATTTTATGCTTCTATTGATGCCTTGAAGATGTATCATGAGTGAACTAAAATAAAATACAGGGTTCATTCAAAGGGCCGCAGAGTGTTTATTGATTCACATCTGTTCTTGTCATCAAGGCAGCATAAGAATAATGGGGTAAGCAAAAGGGAAAAGTACATCAATCGTGTGTACATGACTACACAGCAATATAGCGTGTACACTGTCTGTTTATTATGTTTGCTTTTATGAGTGTATTTTTAAGTGTATTTCTGAGACACACAAAAAAGGATTGTTTGGTGAAACTCATTTAATTCTGCAGCAGTGTTTTGAAATCTGACACAGTTCTACTCCATAGAGGGAGGGAGAGAGAGAGAGAGTATGAAATAAAATGTATAGATCTGAGTGTGAGATATTCCTTTAAGATAGTACAACTATCACTCACAGCCCCGTTTTCATGCAGTGTCAAATTCAATGTCATGTCTGCCTTGACTAAGCATTGCCTAGTTTATTTACCTTGAACGATCTTCAGATGTCTGGCTCGCAACGCAATAGCCTGGTTGGGCCTCTACTAGCATCTGCTGTTTTCTTCCTTTATTCATTTGTGCTATGAACTGCCTGGAGTCACATGAAAGCAGGGCAGAGTTCCTCAAGACTTGGATTCTATTCAAGACCAGTAAGTAATTTTCGAAAGGGAAGTCAAGAGGAAATGGCTGCGTTGTTAAGAGAATAAAGAAAACTGTCTATGCAGGGCATGTGTTGCTAATCCAACCTGCTCAGGCCTAGAGAAAAAGCGAGCTATTCATGTGTGTAGTGCACGAGCAAAGAGCTATTGATAGGAAAATCCCATAATTAACGTTGGAGCATGCGGAAGTGTATAGTGCAAAGTGTATAATTACTAGTGGTTGAGAGTCTTTACTACATTTAACACTTCTAATCTAGAAAAGAGCTATACCAATTTTGATATTCATTTATCCATGTTGCTAAGATGTTTTGAGTGTTTTTTAGTGTGTTGCTATTTGGTTGCTTGGGTACCCTGAAGGAAAATCCAGCTTAAACTGGTAGCTGTATTTTGGAACATAGGAGCTGGTCCAAGCTGGTCTTGAGCTAGTCCAAGCTGGTCATGTGCTGGTCCAAGCTGGTCTTGAGCTTGTCCAAGCTGGTCATGAGCTTGTCCAAGCTGATCTTGAGCTGGTCCAAGCTGGTCATGAGCTGGTCCATGCTGGTCATGTGCTGGTCAAAGCTGGTTTTGAGCTGGTCAAAACTGGTCATGAGCTGGTCCCAGCTTGAACACCTTGAGCTGGTATGACCAGCTGGTAGCTGATCTAGGTTGGTCTCCCAGCTAAAGACCAGTTTAAACCAGCTAATGAGAAGCTTGGACCAGCTAATGATGAGCTTGGACCAGCTAGAAACTAGCTACCATGTTCCAAAACACAGCTGGATTTTCCAGCAGGGTGTGGATACCAGAACATTGCTAGGGTGTTTTGGGATGGTTGCCAGGGCATTGCTATGGTGTTGCAAAGATGTCCTGAAGGGTTTTTAGTGTGTTACTATGTGGTTGCTTGGGTGTTCTGTGTGGTTACGAGAGCATTGCTAGTGTGTTATGAGGTGGTTTCCAGGGCACTGCTATAGTGTTGCTAAGATGTTTTAAGTGATTTTTAGCTTGTTACTGTGTGGTTGCTTGGATGTTCTTTGTGGTTACCAGGGTTGCATTTCCCGTACAACAATGTAACTCACTGCTTAACCACCATAGTACGATACATCGTTGGAGAAATTAACTGCCTAGTCACAACGGTTTTCTGAAACCGTAGTAACCATGTCACACATCCATTGTTCGAACCACGTTGGTTCAACAACATCTAGCTGTCGTTTATGAAGTTACACAGGAGTTGGAGTAATACATTCTGGGAAAATTAAATTATAATAGCTCATTTACACGTACACCAGAAAGACGTTTATTGCGATTAAGCTGCTGAAGACACAAAATTGGCGTGCACCGTGTAATGAGACCGATGCATTGCGCTGCAATAGATAGGCTTCCCTCTACATCAGACTCCGGGGATCCCCCAACGCCCTTAAGCACATGCACATTTTTTAAATGGGTGCATTCCATTCAGAAGTGATCATTTCTATGCCCTATTCCCTTCAAAGTCTTTACAAGAAAGCAGCCATATCACCCTGTAGCTCTAAACTGGTTGCCCACTGAAGCTAAGCAGGGTTGAGCCTGGTGAGTACCTGGATGGGTGACCTCCTGGGGAAAACTATGGTTGCTGCTGGAAGAGGTGTTAGTTATGCCAGCAGGTAGTGCTCACCCTGCAATCTGTCTGGGTCCTAATGCCCCAGCATAGTGACAGAGACACTATACTGTAAAAAGGCACTGTCCTTCAGATAAGATGTTAAACTGAAGTCCTGACTCTCTGTAGCCATTAAAAATCCCTGGGCACTTCTTGTAAAGAGTAGGGGTGTAAACCTTGTGTCCTGGCAAATTTCCCCACATGGGTCCTTATCAATCATGGCCTCCTAATAATTCCCATTGATGAATTGGCTCTATCACTATTAGGGCTGGGCGATATGTCTTAAAAAATTATATCTCGATATTTTTCAGCCTATTGATGATATTCAATATATATCTCGCTAATTATGTATTTGCTCTAAAATGGCTCAAAAGTTTTTGTTGTTGTTTTTTTTTTTTTTTTTATCAGAAGAACCATCATTTCATCCAAACAGCCATTGTAGCTAAGTAGATCAATATTTTAAAGACATTAAATTAAAATATAATAATTAGTTTTTCATTAAATAAACACAAGGGAGAATGAAATTCAATCATTTTCATTGATATGCACTTTATTTATATTTCATATACAGTGATACATAGTAGCTAAATAAAAAGCATTATTTACCTTCAAATGTTTTTACTAATACATTTTTGTGCAAAGCTTGAACATTGCATAAAACTAAATTATTACTGTGTGACACGTCAGGTTTATTATTACAATATAATGCTGAATCATCATTATTATTCTGATTTTTAGATTTGCGTTATACAAAAGTAATACATTTCTGTCCTGTTTACTTCATCTTTATCTGGGGCTTTTATTTTGACACCGAAAGTGCTGTCGTATTTACTTCATTTTCACAAGGAGCTTTTATTTTGACACAGAAAAGGCAATGTGTATTTGACAGTTTACAATGTTCTGTGCCACATTTGTAGGTTTGTATAATATCTTGTAACAGTTACTAATGTTTGGAATTGTGCGAATGCTTGAACCTGCATTACTTTGATTTCACAATGCACGTGAACTGATGTGAGAGTGTCACCATGCGTGTGTACAGATCAGCGCATCACTGGTTTTTTCTGAATCACACACAGACATTATCTGTCTTTAAATCACAGCCTTTTGTGGATTAATAATCACATACCCTGAAGGAAAATCCAGCTTAAACTGGTAACTGTGTTTTGAAAGCTTGTCTTGAGCTGGTCCAAGCTGGGCATGTGCTGGTCCAAGCTGGTAATGAGCTTGACCAAGCTGGTCTTGAGCTGGTCAAAGTTAGTCATGAGCTGGTCTAAGCTGGTCTTGTGCTGGTCATGAGCTTGTCCAAGCTGATCTTGAGCTGGTCCAAGCTGGTCATGAGCTGGTCCAAGCTTGTCTTGAGCTGGTCTAAGCTGGTCATGAGCTGGTCCAAGCTGGTCATGAGCTTGACCAAGCTGGTCTTGAGCTGGTCAAATTTAGTCATGAGCTGGTCTAAGCTGGTCTTGTGCTGGTCATGAGCTTGTCCAAGCTGGTCATGAGCTGGTCCAAGCTTGTCTTGAGCTGGTCTAAGCTGGTCATGAGCTGGTCCAAGCTGGTCATGAGCTTGACCAAGCTGGTCTTGAGCTGGTCAAAGTTGGTCATGAGCTAGTCCAAGCTGGTCATGAGGTGGTCCAAGCTGGTCTTGAGCTGTTCCAAGCTTGTCTTGAGCTGGTCCAAGCTGGTCATGAGCTGGTCCAAGCTGGTCATGAGCTTGACCAATCTGGTCTTGAGCTGGTCAAAGTTGGTCATAAGCTGGCCAAGCTGGTCTTGAGCTGGTCCAAGCTGGTCATGAGCTGGTCCAAGCTGGTCATGTGCTGGTCCAAGTTGGTCATGAGCTTGACCAAGCTGGTCTTGAGCTGGTCAAAGTTGGTCATGAGCTGGTCCAAGCTGGTCTTGAGCTTGTCCAAGCTGGTCATGTGCTGGTCCAAGCTGGTCTTGAGCTGGTCAAAGCTGGTCTTGAGCTGGTCAAAACTGGTCATGAGCTGGTCCCAGCTTGACCACCTTGAGCTGGTATGACCAGCTGGTAGCTGATCTAAATTGGTCTCCCAGCTAAAGACCATTTAAACCAGCTAATGAGAAGCTTGGACCAGCTAATGATGAGCTTGGACCAGCTAGAAACCAGCTACCATGTTCCAAAACACAGATACCAGCTTAAGCTGGATTTTCCAGCAGGTTGTGGATACCAGAGCGTTGCTAGGTTGTTGCTAGGGTGTTCTGGGGTGGTTGCCAGGGCTTTGCTATGGTGTTGCAAAGATGTTCTGATTTTTAGTGTGTTACTATGTGGTTGCTTGGGTGTTCTGTGTGGTTACGAGAGCATTGCTAGGGTGTTCTGAGGTGGTTGCCAGGGCATTGCTATAGTGCATTACTGTATTACTGCATTACTTTGTTTTCACAATGCACGTGAACTGGTGTGAGAGCGCCACCATGCGCGTGCACACAGATCAGCGCGTCACCGGTTTGTTCTGAATCATACATGTAATCACAGCCTTTTGTGGATTAATAATCACATGACCAACTCACCATTTTTATGCTATTTTGATTAATTGTGCAGCCCTGAAGGATCGTGAAATTAATCTACTGATGCACTCTTTATGAAAATTAATGGCCAAATAAAAGCACATTAAAATCATCGTGATATTCACAATATTGGTCACTTTTACATCGTCAGCAAATTTATCTAAATTATTTCGTTAATATTCTATATATTGCCCAGCCCTAATCACTATAATCTCTTCTCTCCACCAACAGCTGGTGTACATGCTGGTGCACTATAGCTGCCGTTGAAGCATCCATGTGAATGCTGCACACTGGTGGGGGTTGAGGAGAGTCCCCTGTTCACAATGTAAAGTGCTTTGAGTGTAGTGTCAGAAAAGGGCTATATAAATGTAACGTTCATTCATTCATTCATCCACTGTGAGAAAGATGAGAGAAAGATGATTTGGAACACACTTTTTAAGCCATTTTTATTGAAAATTCAGTTTGAAGCTATCTGACAGCATATAATATTATAATTGTTCTCCCTTTGAAGTGCCCTTCAGAGTTTTGAACGCAGCCAAAAACAGCACTTGTGCATTAACAACATCGACACAGAAGCCGTGTTGTCCAACAGAAACCTCATGTGTTAAAATGCTTTCTCTTAACAGCCTTCAATCCCTTAAATAGCTGCATTCGTGTTTGCATGACATTTCAGAACGCCACTTTCTGCAAAACTCCGAAATAAGTTGTTTCCTTAAATGCATGTACATGTGATCAAAGTCTTGACAGAGTGAAAGCTATATATGGAATAACAGATATAGAAGCCTCAGCGAAGTCAAATGATATCCACACAGCAAACTAACAAGGAACTATGGTTCTAACCATAGGTGGAGAGCTGTAGTTCCAACCACACAACTTTGCGACGCTGTTTACGAATGTTCGTTGGAACTATGGTTTTGTGAAACACCAAATTGTTGAAAATTCTGACCATAGTTGGCTTATGATGGTTTTGGAAAACGCACCCCAGAGCATTGCTGAGTGGTTGCTAGAGAGTTTTGGGGGGGATTTAGTCTGTTGCTATGTGTTCTGTGTGGTTACCAGAGCATTACTAGGTGGTTGATTAGGGGTTCTGGGGTGGTTGTCAAGGCATTGCTATGGCCTTACTAAGGTGTTATTAGTCCCTGCTGAAAAAAAAAAAAAAAACAACAATAGAAATTCTAATGGTTTCCACTACAAATACCATTACGATTCTAATGTGTTTTGGGTCCTATTCCATTAGGATTTAATGGTATGTATTGATTTCCATTAAGATATGTATTAGTCTCTAATGGTATCCACAAGACATAACATGCCATCAATAGAAGCCAGCACATTACCAGTACCACTGGGACCATTATAGTTTCCATTAAAACCATTGCAATTTGCATTATAACCATTAAAACCAATATATATATATATATATTTTTTCAGCAGGGTGGTTACTAGGGTGTTCTGGGGTGGTTGCCAGGGCATTGCTATGGTGTTGCTAAGGAGTTCAGAATTGTTTTTAGCATGATGCTATGCTGTTTCTTGTGTGTTCTAGGTGCTCACTGGCCTAAGTCAAAAGAATAAACCTTCAAGTCTCTATGATACTCTGGCCCCTGTATACGGCTTCGATCACTGCTTCAGTGTAAAATGTATTTTTTTTGCCTGTTTTATTATCTGCCAATTCATTGAATTTGTAAGTCAGATGGGTTGAGTTATTTGTCAAAGTTTAATACTCAGGGTCAGGGTTTTTTCAAATTAATATCCCCAAGAATGTATAATAACATAACAATGACAATCTAAAGAGGTCTTTGTGATCATACTCAAAGAATTGAGAACAGAAAAGCTTTTGAACAGAAAAGCCAGAATGTTAGGGACTGAAAGCCACAGTCACCACTCATTTGTTTTACATCTTTTTATTCCTTAAAAATTAAAGTCAGTGGAGTCTGAGGCTAACATTCTGCCTAACATCATATTTTGTACGGGCTATTCACATGATGGTGAGTAAAAAATGAAAAACCTTTTATTTTTTGGGTGGCTATCCCTTTAAATCAGTTCCCACAGTCAATGTTGGCGCCTTGATTTTGTTATGATGGTGCCTTGATGTTCAAATTAATCCAATTACCAATTTAGAAGGAACTGAAAGACGAAACACTCTTCACCTCCGATATCTGAGTGATTACGTATGACCAGCAGCTGCCCACTTTGATGACTCTATATTTTCCATTCCAAAGGGAAACAATGTGTAGTGACAACAGAATTGCACTGTACTTACAAGGAAATTTGATTGTGCTGCAGATTGTGAACCTACATGTTGAAATAACTCCAGGCTTTGTGGATGTGAGACATAAACACATTTCACACGCTCGATAACAATATTACATCATATCCCACTGTGAGTCCTCAGATACTATGCATAAAACAGCAGCATGGAATTTCCATAATGGCTGTGAGCTTTATGATCACAGCAAGCCAGTGGCCTTCCCTCTGCAATCAGCATAATGATGGAGAAGAAACCCATGTACATAATGACACTCTACCATAAAGAAATTTTACCTGTACCATATACTCTCACCTAGTCAGACTTCTGACTTGGTGCATAAATTCTGGTCCAAATTGTAACTTACTCTGGCCAAGAGCCAGTCACTTAGACAGGAAGAGACTGTCTGAGTGTCATGTTAAAAAAATAAACTTTTGTGATTATGGACAGGTTTGTCTAAAATATTTGATACATCAATCATAGACTCATGTGGAAAAATAATTAAATTAAATAATTGCACAGTAGTGTCAGTCCGTGACCAGCTGTTCAGAAAAAAATGAATAAAAAATGGCAGAAATGTGTGTAAACTTAGTAATTCAAATTTCAGTCTGAACTAAAGTAATAAGTAGGCTGATTATTTTACAGACATAACTCAAATGAGAATATACAATTCTACTCGTAGATATCTAGTTACTTGCTACTAAGTGCTTCAAGCTGAGTATTTTTCAAAGATCTGATGCTACGAACCAGCAAAATACTAACTTGGCCTGGCTGGGCTTGGCTGGATTAACCATATTGGTAATTGGGTACCAATCAGGCACGTGCCCAGGGGCACCATGTCCAGGGGGCACCACGTGACACCATTTTTAAAATTGTCTTAGGTCCGTTTTTATTTCAGTGGTTAGTGAAGTTTTTCAGTATCATTAATCAGGTTTAAATGATTGTCCAGAGGTCCAGACCGCTACTGAAGCAGCACGTAGATGGTGCTGTTGTATGGTACCGTTACTTTTCTCAGCACTGGCCAGGATGGGAAAATCACAGTCATTTATTATTACCAGATAAGGTTTTAAAAAAATGCTTTATAGATACTACTGTAGCGGATTTCCATTCACAGGTATGAATCCTTGCAATTATCAGCTTTAATTAACAATAACTATCCAGTGCAAAAATGTATCCAATGAGATATAAAAAATTCTGAGATTTGAATGTGATGAATGGATTTTTCAGCTGTCAAGTGCCCCCTGGAGCAAGAAAACTTTGTGTCTCATAGGGCACAGTCAATAACCACGTTTACATGCCCTTAAGGAAATGTTTTATTCAAGGGTTTTTGCACAAAGCGGCTTTCTGAAATGTGACGTAAATAAGAACACAGTTTTTCTTACGCTGTTTAAGGGATTAAGAGAAAGCCTTTTTAACACACCTGGGTTTCTCCCAGAGAATGCGGCTTATGTGGCCATGTAAATGCATAAGCACCAATTTTAAAGGTTTTTGAAGAGTGCGTGTGCGTGGAACAGACTGGATAACTAACGTCATTGGATGGAACCATACGTCATTATCACCAGTTCAACACAGTGGAAAGAATTCAACACATCTGGTAGTACACTGGAAATAGGGAAAAGCACATACACTATAAACTATACCAGTTTATACACACCAATTTAAAATATTGCCTACTGTCCATCATGTCCCCCAAGTTAATTGGGGGAATCCCAGAGTTTTACGTAAGTGGAAAACCCCACTAATGCAATTCAATTCCACTGTAGGTCATGAGTTAAGGAAAGAAACACAGCAATGACTCTGGAATATCTGGAAATATAGTCGAAACAACTGAAAATACAGTAAAATAGTCTTCCCCTGATGCCAAGTTTTTTATTTACTCCAGTGTCATGGGGAAATTGCGTTGCTGTGGAGAAAGCTGCTTAATGACTGTGCTGCATGTACTGTATACAGGAATAAAGAGAAAACCAAAAATACGGTACATGTAAACGCACACACCGATTCCGAGTCTTAAGCAGCTTTCTCGCAATAAATGGCTTTCTGGTGTCCATTTAAATGAGCTCATTGGCTGACAACATTTGCAATTTCAGTTTGTTCCTCACACAAAACTATCATATTAATAGTTCTTTTTTCAATGGTACTGTGGGGTAGTTTGTGGGCATGCCGTAAGAAGTTATGGATAATATTCAGAATATTCGGACGTGTGAACGGCGAGCTCTGCGCACTTTGCTAGTTTTAACACTTTTAACATTGATGAAGGTTGTTGCTGACTTGGAAGATCTTGCTGTAATACATCGATCGATCCCTGCCATGGAGATGAAATTCACTGAGGTTGTCACAAGAGTGGGGGATGTCGAGAAATGGATTGATTATCTGGAGTCATCAGAGAGGGAACTACCTGCTAACCTGCTAGCGACCAAGGTGGATTTGGAGCGCAAAGAAATTGGAGGACATGGAGAACCGTAACCAGTGGAATAACGTCTGAGTCGTCGGAATTCCTGAAGCCGAAGAGGGTCAGGATATGGTGAAATTCCTGGACGGGTTTTTTCCGAATCTGCTTGACATAATAGGCCATAAGCCGGAAATTGAGCAAGCTCACAGGGTTCTGGCTCCATGATCCACTGAGGGATACAGGCCCCGATCAATTCCGGCCAAATTTCTGAGATCATCCGATAAAGATCTTGTGTTGCACGAGGCGAGGGTTAGAGGAAGGCTTTTTTGGAAGAACCACAGCATTTTCTTGTTTCCAGACTTTATGAATTTGACAAAAAAGAATCATGATCAATTCAAGGAATGCAAGAAACTCTTACATCAATGGAAGGTCGCTTTTGCACTGATGTTCCTGGCCAAATTGAGAATAGATGCTAAGGATGGCCGCAAAACATTTACATGTCCCCAGCAAGCGATGTCCTTCATAAAGTCAATGGAATGAGTAAGTTATTTTGTGGTACTAATGTTGTAGCCGAATGGACCGACTCACTGAACATTCACTTGACTGTTCGAGGAACTGAGCACCTTTTTTGTTTCTTTTTGTGCTGGTTCCATCTAGTGGCTAGAGTGTTTTGTGGAGTAACACTCCTTCGGGACTGTTGAGTGGATGAATCTGCACGTTCTTTGTGCTTATGGCTCCTATTGGCTGGAGTTTGTCTTGTGGAGTATTTCTTGCAAGACATTGGAGTGACTAGGTCATTTGTTGCATTCATGTAGCAGCCGAATGGGCCGGCTCACTGAACATTCATTTGACTGTCTGAGGAAACTGAGTTCCCCTTCTGTTTTTTTTTGTTTTTGCACTGGTTCCGCCTAGCGGATGGAGTTTGTTTTGTGGAATAACACACCTTCGGGACAGTTATGTGGATGAATCTACACGTTCTTTGTGTTTATTCCGCATATTGGCTGGAGTTTGTTTTATAGATTATTTGTTGTTGTGTAACTCTGTCTTACAAAATTTGTATAGAAACACCGGACTTGAGCAATCCGATGGCAAAGTTGTCGTGGGGGCTCTTGTAGGCGTGCATGGACTGTTTGAGTTTAGAAGGATGGACGCCAGTTGGCACCGTCGTGCGCGGGGTTAATGCACATGTTTCTCTTTTTTCTGTTTGTTTGGTTCCGGTTGTTTGGGTTTGGGGAAGTTCGGGGTTTGATTGTTGCACTAATGTTGGAATGTGGTCTTTATAATTTTGTTTTTGACACACAATCTACTTTTTCTCATATGTCAAAATGTCAAATGTTAATGTGAGCGGATTGTCTCTCTCCACGTGGAATGTGAATAGGTTGGGGCACCCCATAAATAGAAGGAAGGATATTTCTCTTCTTAAGCATAATAAATATGATATAGTGTTTCTTCAGGAAACGCATCTTTCCCCGCAGGAAGCTGAAAAATTTGGGAAGATATGGGGTGGACCTTATTTCTTTAGTGCTGGCTCATGTAAGAGTAGGGGAGTTATTACACTGATAAGTAAGCATCTACAATTCAAATGTCTCAAACAGATCAAAGATAAATTAGGAAGAGTCATTATTGTTTTAGCAGAAATTCATGGGCAAAGTCTTATTTTGGCTAATATTTGCACACCTAATGATGATGATCAGGGCTTTTTTATAGATCTGGAAGGGATGTTGCAAGTCGCTGGCACCCGTCATGATATAATATTGGGAGGAAACTTTAATCTTTTGATGGACTCAGTCCTTGATCATAGTGAAGCAAATGTGTGCAAGCCCCCTAGAGCAACACTGACGCTTAAAAGGATGTGTAAAAATCTTGGTCTTACAGATATTTGGAGACTTTTGAACCCATCTTGTAGGGACTATATTTTTTTTTCATCAGTCCATAAGATTTATTCTAGAATAGATAATTTTTATTTTATTTCTAAGTCCCTCATTTAATCTATTGTTGATTGCTCAATTGGAAACATTTTAGTCTCAGATCATGCCCTGGTGAGTTTAGAGGCGCTGCCACATATGGAGAAAAGGAAATCATATAGTTGGTGCTTTAATTTATCCCTTTTGCAAAATCCTGAATTCCAACTAATGTTAAAGGCTGAAATCAATGTTTATATGGAGACCAACTGGTCCCAGTATCATCTGTGGGCGTGGCTTGGGAGGCACTTAAGGTGGTTCTTAGGGGCCAGATCATACAGTATGCCTCATTCACCCAAAAATCCAAAGCACGAGAACTCGTGGAGTTGGAAGGGAATATTAAAAGTGCCGAAGCACAGCTGAAGCAAAGAAAAAAAACAAACTTTTTTTAGATCATATGCTGCAGAATTGGCTCCATTTTTGCTAGAAGTGACATATGCAAGAGATGGCATTGCCCCCACGGAGCCCTCCACTGAACATCGAGCCAGTCTGGGATTACATGAAGAGACAGAAGCAATTGAGACAGCCTAAATAGATAGAAGAACTGTGGTGAATTCTCCAAGAAGCTTGGTACATCCTATCTGCCAACAACCAAGAAAAACCAGGTGGCCAGGTGTACCTAGGAGAATTGGGGCTGTTTTAAAGGCAAAGGTGGTCACACCGAATATTGATTTAGCTTTTTATGTTTACTGGACTTTGTATGATGTTAATTGATAAATAAAAACTATTTATGACAATATTTTTGAAGACAAGTAACTTTACAGTTTTTCTTGGCTGTCTCAATTGCTTCTGTCTGTTTCTTGTAATCCCAGACTGAAGTGTAGTTCTTCACCAGGAATTCTGCTATTAAACACGACTATTTAAAGATGTAGTTAATATAACGCTGACTGATGGCTTCAACAGAAGCATATACCATCGATTAACAACCTCAGAGCTTATGGTAGGTCTGTCTTTAAAAGTTTATTAGTCATTGTTAATAATCAATTCCCATATGGAAAAAATAAATCTGATTTTTAATTCTGGAACTAGACTTTTGCACTATGTTGTGCTTAACCCACCCCTAAACAGCACATAAAAACAGAGCAAACTGTGATTGATGGCTTTGAATGACAGTCAGACAACTCTTTAGGTCTTAGTGGGCAGCTCTTGGCCAGAATAAGCTGCAATGTTAACTAGATCTTTTGTGGTTTAGTCAAAGGTCTGGCTGCGTGAGACTAAAATCATACATCGGCTTGCTGTGTTTCTGGTGGCCTGGCTGGGTTGCCACTGTGGCAGCTGATACTGGTTAGCGTCCCTCTGCATTACAGCTTGTCATCAGAGACCTGGCCGGAGTACTTCTTCCTGTGTCTGGCCCTCCATCTGCAGAAGATGAGTGCCTTTGTGTGCACACATGTGTGTGTGCTAGTACTGACCTTACTCGGAACACACCCAGTTGCATGATTTACAACCCTTGTTCAACCGAGGCCTCGCTCATCTCAACTTATTACCATTTGGTTTTGGTCTCCACTTTCTGCCACCGTGCCACACCTATTGCATGTTTGAGTCAATGAGAGCAGTGTGGCTGCATGGTCAAGAGTTTTCTCTTGCATTTGGCCCCAGTCTTTATTTTATTATTCTCCTCATCCTTTTCTTAATTTTTCCATTTCCATGCATGCCATTGAGTGAAATGTTCTTTTTTATATACTGTACTTTACTTTTGGATAGAGGTGAGGTTATGACAACTCTTGACTCTCGACTCAGTGGATGAACTACATCAGTGGTTCACAGTTAGATTTGCTTCAGGACCAAAGTTGCATTCCAACACACTTATAAAAAAATGTATTGTACAAAAGTTAACAAAAATGCCTTTAAAGTTGAAGTATGTTATATTTTTAGTGTTAAAATATTTTCTCCAATTCTAGCTGTATGTGCGGAGACAACTAATAAGCCATTTATAGTGTAATTTATAGCTGCCCTTTTGGCCCCGCCTGCCGGCAGGCCTTCCCCGCCTTCCATGACCTGGGAGGGAGACAAGGGGAGGGTAAAACAAAATAACAAAAGAGGAGGAGGAGAGGGAAAGGCCAACGCAGAGGAACAGTGAGAGAGAGAGAGGAGATAGAGGGAAAAACGTACTCACCGGTTCCCAGACACGCTGTCGCCTGGTCCTCGATCACTCCTCCACTCTCTGGCAGACAACAGCTGCTCCTCCCAGGGTGGACCGGAGCCAGTCCTCCGACCCCTGGCGGACGGAATGCCCTCTGCATTTTGGCGGCCGGTAGGGAACTCCTTCGCCCCTGGCAGCGGCTCTACAGCTCAAGGCAGTCGGCAGCAAGCCCCTTCTCCCCTCGCAGACGGTGGCCGTTCCTCTGCGTCCAGGTGGCCGGTAGCAACTCCTCCATCCCCCGGCAGATGGCCGCAGCTGCTACTTTGGGGTGGATGGTAGTGGCAAGGACTCTACGACGGAGCATCCCTCCTCCTTCCCGGGCTTTGGCACCAATGCTACAAGGTAAAGGTTGGGAAAGGAGGAGGCGGGAACTGGCTGAACAGTCAAAATAATATTTAATAAGAATTTAAACAAAAAAACACACAACATAAATGCACACAGGGTAGCTGCCTGTAGCTCTCTCTCTCTCTCTCGAACTGCTGCATCTCGTTGCACTTATCCCTCTCCTCAGCTGATTAGCCCGATTGGGGGCCAGGAGTGTGTAGTCACGGCCCGGCCCCGCCCTCCTCCTTGTCACACATATACTATCACAAGATATTTCATTATATCTTTTTATCAACTTCTTTTTTAGTAATTAAGACAGGTATTGTACTCCTTTTTTGAACATATTTAAAAAATATACATATATTTTTATTGATAGAAGGATTCATTGAACTGAGCTCATACCGGGCTATTGGGGGGCACTCACTGAAAACAAAAAGATATATAATAATGACATAATAAATTAATAAACACTTACTTGATCTGAACAAAATAGATATTATTTTAAAGCTTAGAATCTGGACTTTACAATGCATATAGTTGATCCTACCAGTTCTTAAATAATGCTTCTAAATTAGCTGACAAATAAGAACTGTTTCGTTCTCATCATTTGCAAATTAATGATCAAAATGCCATGTGTTATACACAGGCGGCCAAAAGTTTGGAATAATGTACAGATTTTGCTCTTATGAAAAGGAATTGGTACTTTTATTCACCAAAGTGGCAATCAACTGATCATAATGTATAGTCAGTACATTAATAACGTGAAAAATTACTATTACAATTTGAAAAAAGTGTTCTCATCAAAAAATCCTCCACTGCAGCAATGACAGCTTTGCAGATCCTTGGCATTCTAGCTGTCAGTTTGTCCAGATACTCAGGTGACATTTCACCCCACACTTCCTGTAGCACTTGCCATAGATGTGGCTGTCTTGTCGGGCACTTCTCACGCACCTTACAGTGTAGCTGATCCCACAAAAGCTCAATGGGATTAAGATCCATACCACTCTTTTCCAATTATCTGTTTTCCAATGTCTGTGTTTCTTTGCCCACTCTAACCTTTTATTTTTGTTTTTCTGTTTCATAAGTGACTTTTTTTTTTTTGTTTTTTTTTTTGCAATTCTTCCCATAAGGCCTGCACCCCTGAGTCTTCTCTTTACTGTTGTACATGAAACTGGTGTTGAGCGGGTAGAATACAATGAAGCTGTCAGCTGAGGACGTGAGGCATCTATTTCTCAAACTAGAGACTCTGATATACTTACCCTCTTGTTTAGTTGTACATCTGGCCTTCCACATCTCTTTCTGTCCTTGTTAGAGTCAGTTGTCCTTTTTCTTTGAAGACTGTAGTGTACATCTTTGTATGAAATCTTCAGTTTTTCCTCAAAACAATGATTGACTGACGAGTTTCTAGAGAAAGCTGTTTCTTTTTTGCCATTTTTGACCTAATATTGACCTTAAGACATGCCAGTCTATTGCATACTGTGGCAACTCAAAAATGTTAAGCTTAATTTAATGAACCAAATAGCTTTCAACTGTGTTTGATATAATGGCAAGTGATTTTCTAGTACCAAATTAGCAATTTAACATGATTACTCAAAGATAAGGTGTTGGAGTGATGGCTGCTGGAAATGGGGCCTGTTTAGATTTGATCAAAAATGACTTTTTTCAGATAGTGATCTATCCTGACTATACTTTGTGATCAGTTGAATGCCACTTTGGTGAATTAAAGTACCAATTTCCATCCGAAACAGCAAAATCTGTATATTATTCCAAACTTTTGGCTGCCAGTGTATATCGTTGGAAAGGTCTTAATTTGTAGAATGCAATGCATCACTCAAAGGCCAAACTGCAATGAGTTTTAGTGTATGAAATTCCCACAGACACACATATAATAAACTAGAGTGTCTTTTTGTCATGTTTTTTCCTTTTCCTGAAACACACATATAACATACAGTATACAATGACATAACTTACTGCAGACTATCCCGATTCAAACAAACCCAAATGCAAAATAATATGATAAAAAGAGTCAAAGAGTGTACATGGAAAGACGATGCACAAAAGGGCGCTCAACACACATTGTGTGTGTGTGTGTATGTGGGTGGGTTTGGGTGGTTTACGAGGACATTTTTTTAGGTTATCAATTACATGGGTATTATGCTATAAATGTGGTTTATGAGGACATTTCTAGTGTCCTCATTATTCAATGGCTTAAAAAATCATTCTAAAAGATGTTTTTTTGAAAATGTAAAAACGCAGAAAGTTTTTTTGTGAGGGTTAGGTTTAGGGGATAGAATCTATAGTTCATACAGTATAAAATTCATTATGTCTATGGAGAGTCCTCATAAGGATAGCCACACCAACATGTGTGTGTGTGTGTGTGTGTGTGTGTGTGTGTGTAAACATCAAAGGTAACAAAGTGAAATAAAACTGAAAAAATGTAAAGAGAATGGTCCAATTTTTTGGGATGTTTTCATATACCATATGTGAACAAAGTCAAATAATTGTATTCCAATTAGATTAAGTAAAAAAAAAAAAAAAAAAAAATCATAAGAAAAAAGTTGTCTGGGTCAAAATGACCAGAACACAACATAAGGGTTAAAACATTAAACATTAAATGTATGAATATTACCATGAACTGTTTAGACCCAACATTATGCAAAACAATTAAATGTTTGTTTTTTTCTTGAATTTCTTTAGTTTCATGTTCTCGGCAGTCAATATTCACTTTGACACATACAGCCTTTTCTGGAAAATTAAAAAAAAAAAATTCCATTTAGAGGTCATGTGTCAAGAGAACACACTGGTAAACAACATTTGGTAAGTTCTATAAATTTCCCATAAATAAAGAATTGAACCCATGTTCTTGGCACTGCTAGTGCCATGCTACTAGTTGAGCTACAGGAACAAAAGGTGTAGGAAGCATTTTTCCTTAAGTTGATAAGCCTATTTTGTGTTTTGTTTTTTTGCTATAATAACTATTCATGATTAAATGCTAAATTGCATTTTATTACCAGTGACCCACCAGTTCCATGGGGCTTAATGAAAGTTTTGTTGTTCTTTGGATAAAAGCATCTACCAAATGCATAAATGTAAATGTTCTCAAATAGTGCCACCAGGCTTTAAGCAAAAGATTCTTTGTTATCTCCCCTTTCAGTGTCTCCATTTTCACCACTTCCACCGCTCTCTGTGCATCAGCAATGACAATAAGTCTCCAAGTGGGACGAGGGACTGTGTGGAGACAGTGATTAGAATAAAACATGCGGTAAGGCTCACCAGTCACTATCTGTTTAGGGAAGAACACCCTCCAACCTGCGATTACCCTGCTGGAGCTGTGACAGGCTTTATTATGTCTTACCTGGGGCAGGGTGCATGTGAAGAATTAATCAGCAAGAGAAGAAGCTATCTGTATTTTTGGAAAGCCTTTATGTCTCTGGCTTCCCTCAGGTATTGGTAATTAGGCAGTAAATGTGCGTTTCCCCTGTATTTAGAACACAAATATGTTGCTTCTTAGTACTTCAACATCGTGGAATATAGAGGGCATTGTGCAATACGAGAATACATAACCATCTTAAAGTCAACGTGAATCACTGGGTGTCAAATGACAAATTTCATAGTAAAACTGGACATTTAACAGGATAAAATGAAGGGCAGGATTTGATTTTACAGACATAGCCTCATAACAGCTCGTAAGATATTTCAGTAGTTCGCAAGTTAATGTAATCCTGTATTAAGGATAGTGTAAACATGTGTGGCTCGCTGTCCTGGGTGAAGGGTTCGAGGCTCGAGGCTTGACCCAAGCTCGAATACTCTCCCAGACTGGATTAGTATTGATGGAACAGATAGGAGGAGATGGGGAGGAGGAGGGTTGCTGAAAACTCTCAGTGCCACATAAGCATTAGATGACCAATGGCCTAGTAGGCGTATTTGGTGCTCGGGCAGGCCTTTTTGGGCTGCTGTTGCGGTGCCGATGCAGAAGGACTGGCTTAAGTATGGTTTTTCAGGGATGCTGGATTTGAGGTGTTTTTGGAACCAGAATCGGGAAACTACATGGTTTTTATCATCTATAAAAATGGATCGAGAGAGGTTCTGGTTAGGGATTTCCTGTAATGGAGATAGTGTGCTAGCGTTTGAAAGAGCTGAATGGGAGTTGGCAGATTGAAAATGAAAATCGGATGCCCTTTTTTGGTCTGATCTGTTTTGCTTTGTTTAATAAAGTATCTGATTGTCTCGTTGTCTATCATATGGAGGTCCGAAATGGTGGGGTGAATTCTTTGGTCGAATTTAGCTGTGGAAGTGAGTTCTGAACAGTGAAGGAGGCCGAAGAATGCGAGGATGAACATTGCGTCTAGTGTTTCTGGGGTGTTTGGGGAAATGAAGCCCTGTCAGAGAGTCATCATCTGATTAGCAGGTCAATGGTGAGGGGGAGCCTGGTGTCAGTTCTGGTGGGTTGGAATTTGTGGATACTTAAAGGAGAAGTGGGCTTGTTGTGCATTTTTTGATGTGAAGATGGTTGGTACGGATGTAGCTAAGGTAAGCGTCGGATGACCAATGGCCCGGTAATCGTATATGATGCTCAGGCAGGCCTTTTTTGGGCTGCAGTGATTGTGGTGCCGACGCGGAAGGAATGGCTTGAATATAGTTTTTCTGAAAAGCCAGATTTAATCAGAGTAGATTTGAGGTGTTTTAGGAACCGGAATCGAGAAACTGCTTGGTTTTTGTCATCTATGAAAAGTGGATTGAGAGGGTTTTTTTAGATTGTGAACCTCTGTGGTGGTGGTAAAGTGCTAGTGATTGAAATGGCTAGATGGGAGTGGGTAGGTTGAAAATGAAAATTGGATGCCCTCTTTTGGTCTGGTCTGTTTTACTCTGTTTGATAAGGTATCTGATTGTCCGTGGTCTATGATATGGAGGTCCAAAATGGTGGGATGGATTCTTGGGTCGAATTTTGCTGTGATAGTGAGTTCTGAACATCGGAGGAAGCCGAAGAAGGCGAGGATGAACATTGCGTCTAGTGTTTTTGAGGTGACTGGAGATATGTAGCCCTGGTGAAGGGTATTTAGGCATCGGATGAGCAGGTCGATGGTGAGGGGCTAGTATCGGTTCTGGTGGGTTGGGATTTGTGGATATTCTTGATGAGAAGTGAGATCTGGGGATGGTTTATTGAGGAGTTTTTTCTGAAAATTAGTTTATAGATGAAATAGATGCTGCTTAGGTACCCCTTGACGGTTCCTGGATGGAGGTTTTTGGATTGGTTGAGATATGAGGTGAAGGAGGATATGGAGACGAGAGAAAAATTGGGAAATGACAGGTTGTAGGTTTGATGGACATTCTGGGCTGGCTGAAAAAGGATTCTGGAACGGATTCACTTGCTGAGGCAGCCTTGTGCAAGGAACGGATCCAGGGTAGGGGAGAATAGGATGGTAGGAAGGAGGGGAATGGGTCTGGGGCGGAGTTCGCCGGCGGAGGCAGCCTCATGTGGGAATCAACTCCAGTGACCCATGGATAGGAAGAAGTGATTGTGTTGGACAAACAGAGGCATTTGGAATGGTTGTCAATGGAGAACGTGGGAAACGGCCCATGTGAACGGTGGAAATTTCAGAGGATGGATGGTGGACTTGCAGCATGTAGGGAGATGGGATTGTTGAGAGTTCTGTTATTGAGTGGAGATTTGTTGTGGTAGCTTGGAGAGGAAGAGAAGGAGGCAGAGGGGCTGTGGATGCTTAGATGCATGGCTTGAAAGATGTGCTGTGGTTGTGGCCCGTGAACGGTGCATTGTGCTGTTTGCAGTGTAGTAGGAGTTTGTCACATGGCCTGAAGACACTATAGTTGCGGTGCTTGGACAGCGTGCACTTGGACAGCGTGCGCTTGGACGGTGCTTTGCGCTGTTTGCAGTGTAATGGGAGTTTGTTGTATGGCCCAAAAGACGCCACAGTTGTGGCTCTTGGATGGCATGTTTGTGCTGCTTAGGGATGTATTGAGCCAATGGTAAACATGGTAACGTGGTTAAAGTAGTGTCTGCGGGTGCATGAACATTACTGGTTGCTAGTTTAAATGTCAGAAACATATGTGAAGCAATGTCAGGAAACATACTTGCGTGTGCGTACATACAACATCATTTAAGGTTGGTTTGTCATGAAATTAGAAGGCACCTGAAACAACGTATCCAGATATATACCTTAGTCTGATGTTTATTTAACTTAAATGTATAGTGTGGTTGTTTTCCAATGTAAAGAGAGTAATTTCATAACTCTGTTTTATTGGCATGGGGTGACTCTTCTCGAATGAAATCATTTGGAGTTTGTGCCTGGGAGTTGGATTTAAAAGATACTATATGGGCGCCATAGTGAGATGAATAAAATGTCTTGTTTATATTGATGACCTGTAATAAATTCTTCAGAAAAACAGAAATGTTGCGAAGCAAAGTCAACATCCAGCGTCGATTTAAACCCATTATTTTTAAACTTGGGTGGAGTGTAAGATTGACAGATTGTTGAACGCTTTTAAAGTCATGCAGCAATTAGGTTCTAGAGAAGACTTGTCTGTAAGAATAAAAATAATGAATGGTTTACCTGCGTGAAACGTTTATCCAGGGCGGGAGGAAAGTCAGTTGTAGTCTAAAGATGAGTAGAGGGGGATCACGTGACACTATGCGAGAAACAGACGTGTGAATCACAAGCTCTGCGCACTTTGCTGTTTTTTTTTTATTATTTTCATGTTATAATCTGGTGAGATTCAATACACCAGTACATATTTGTTCTTTGAGGTAAACATGGCAAATAAGTTAAAATCCTTGGGCTCTGGAGACATTAAAAGACACTTACGTGCTCAAGATGAAACCTCTGGGCCTGCAGACCGGGGACTTGATTTGGACGGCTCGTTGGGAGATGAAATCCAGAGTCAACTGTCCAACATCTCGGTGATGCTGACGAAGGTTGTTGCTGACTTGGAGGATCTTGCTGTAATACGTCAATCAATTACGGCGATGGAAGCAAAGTTCTCTGAGTTGCTCACAAGAGTGACAGAAGTTGAAAAAATAATTGATTATCTGGAATCATCGGAAAGGGAATTATCCGCTAATCCGCCCGCATCCAAAACAGACTTGGAATATGTTTTGGAAAAACTGGAAGATCTCAAAAATAGAAATCGAAGGAACAATATTCAAATTGTTGGAATTCCTGAGCATGAAGAGGGCAGAGATATGGTGAAATTCCTGGACGAGCTCTTCCCAAGTCTGCTCGACATAACAGGCCATAAACTGGAAATTGAGCGAGCTCACAGAGTCCTGGCTCACAGATCTGCTGAGGGAGACAGGCCCCGATCAATTCTGGCCAAATTTCTGAGATCATCTGATAAAGATCTTGTGCTACGCAAGGAGCAAAGGGACGCTTTCTTGGAAGAACCACAATATTTTCTTGTTCCCGAACTTTGCGAATGTGATGAGAGAAACGCGATCGATTCAAGGAATGTAAGAAACTCTGACATCAATGGAAGATCACTTTTGCACTGATGTTTCCGGCCAAACTGAGAATAGAAACGAAGGATGGTTGCAGGGTATTTACATGTCCAAAGCAAGCACTGTCTTTTATAAAAACAATGGGTGAGTAAGCCATTTGGGGTTTTTCATGTAGCTCCAGAGTGGATTAACTCGCTGTGTTTACTCTGGCTGTCTGAAGAAGCGGGGCGCCATTTTTGTTTCTTTTTGCATTGGCTCCACCTAGCAGCTGGAGTTTGTTTGTGGCTTGACTCCTTCAAGAAACTTTTGCATGGACAGATGATCGCATGAATTTCCCGGCCAGATTGAGAATTGACACTAAGAATGACTGCAAAATATCTTCATGCCTACACAAAGGATGTCTTTTATAAAGTTGACAGACTGAGTAAGTCATGGTGTATTTTTTTGTTTAATTTTTTTATGCAGCCTCCCAGTGAATTTGACTCGCTCAATACACACTTGACCATTTGAGAAACCGGGGTGTCTGTTTTGTTTTTTTTGTGCTGGTTCCGCCTGGCGGCTGGATCTTGTTTTGTGGAATAATACTCCTTTCGGATCAGCTGTGGATGAATCTGATCATTCTTTGTGCTTTGCCTCCTGTTGGTTGGAGTTTGTTTTTGTGGAATATTTTTAAGGGACATTAGAATGATTACGTCATCTGCTGCACTCATAACAGCCGGCTCACTGAACAATTGTTTATCTGTCCGAGGAAACTGAATGGCTTTATATCAGCTGGAGTTTTTTTGTGGAGGAACACACCTTCAAGACAGTTCAGTGAATGTTGCATCTAGTGTTTTTGGGGTGTTTGGGGAAATGAAGCCCTGTCGGAGAGTCATCATCTGATTAGCAGGTCAATGGTGAGGGGGAGCCTGGTGTCAGTTCTGGTGGGTTGGGCTGTTATGTGGTGTTGCCTTACAAAATTTGTGCAGAAGCACCGGACTTGAATAATCCGACGGCAAATTTGTCGCAGGGGTTCTTGTATGCGTATATGGACCTTTTGAGTTTAGAGGGATTGATGCCAATTGGCGCTGTCGTGCACGAGGTTAATGTGCACGTATTTCTTTTTTCTTTTTGTTTGTTTGGGGGAAGTTCGGGGTTTGATTGTTGCTCTAATGTTGGAATGTGGTCTCTATAATCTTGTTTTTGACACATGATTTATTTTTTCTAATGTCAATTGTTAATATAAGTGGATTGTCTCTCTCCACATGGAATGTGAATGGGTTGGGGCACCCCATAAAAAGAAGGAAAGTTATTTCTTTTCTTAAACGTAAGAAATATGATATAGTGTTTCATCAAGAAACGCATCTTTCCCTTCAGGAAGCTGAAAAATTTGGGAAGATATAGGGTGGACATGTTTTCTTTAGCGCTGGCTCAAGTAAGAGCAGGGGGGTCATTATATTGATAAATAAACATCTACAATTCAAATTTCTCAAACAGATTAAAGATAAATCAGGAAGAGTCATTATTGTTTTAGCAGAAATTCAGGGGCAAAGGTTGATTTTGGCTAATATTTATGCACCTAACGTTGATGATCATGGCTTTTTTATAGATCTTGAAGGGATGTTGAAAGATGCTGGCACCCTTCATGATATAATATTGGGAGGACATTTTAATCTTTTGATAGACTCTGTCCTTGATCATAGTGAAGCAAGTGTGCAAGCCCCCTTTTACACATTCTGTGAAGCATCAGTGTTGCATTGATGCTTCACAGAATGTGTAAAAATCTATGTTTATTTTTTTTTTAAAGTGAAACCTGTTTTGGATAAAAACTTGTTTTCAATTTTTTTAAACCAAGTCTCGAAGTTTCGAAACCAAAGCTACACATTTCAGCACAACCTTTTATCTGGTTAGTCAAGTCAAGTCATTTTTAATTGCATAGTGCTTTTTACAACACACATCATTTCAAAGCAACATTACAGAAAATTATGCTGTAATGTCTGTCTTGAAGTCCTCATTGAGCATGACATGAGGAATCAAATTTTCCTTGATCTTTTGACATATAAGAGTTCATTGTACTCAGTGCCAGATTTAGGCATGGGTGACATGGGCGCCATCTTGCCGGGGGCGGCACGGACCTCCCCCCTTCAGCACCATCCCCCACCCCAAGTAATTGTAGCCTAAGTAATTTAATTAATACACAAACATTTTCAAACATTAAACACACTATGAAGAATATATATATATATATATATATATATATATATATATATATATATATATATATATATATATATATATATATATATATACATACACTACCAGTCAAAAGTTTTGAAACACTTACTCATTCTATATTATCATTTTTATTTCTACACATTTTAAAATAATAGTAATCAAAACTGTGGAATAACTTAAATGGAACTATGGGAATTATGTTGTGACTAAACAAAATCCAAAATAAATCAAAACTGTGTTATATTTTAGCATCTTCACAGTAGTCACCCTTTGCCTAGAATTTGTACTCTTGACATTTTCTAAACCAACTTCTTGAGGTATCACCCTGGGATGCTTTTTAAACAGTACTGAAGGAGTTCCCATCTATGTTGGGGACTTATTGGCTGATTTTCTTTATTATTTGGTCCAAGTCATCAATTTCAAAAACGTTTTTTTATTTTTATTTTTATTACATTTTAGTTTTAAAATGAAATAAATTAATATGGTGGCACAATTATATTTTTGTCTACAAAACTAATTTCAAACATTTAAGCATACGCCTTCATATCAAAAGATTTTTAAGATCATGGGAAACATTTCAGCTCAAGTGTTGCAAAACTTTTGACAGGTAGTGTATTTGGAGACTTTTGAACCCATCTGGCAAGGACTATACATTTTTTTCATCAGTCCATAAGATTTATTCTAGAACAGAATCTAAATCCCTCATTTCATCTGTTGTTGATTGATCAATTGGAAATATCTTAGTCTCAGATCATGCCCTGGTGAGTTTAGAGATGTTGCCTCATACAGAGAAAAAGAAATCATATAGTTGGCGCTTTAATGTATCCCTTTTGCAAAATCATGATTTTCAGCAAATGTTAAAGACTGAAATCAGTGTTTATATGGAGACCAACTGGTCCTCAGTATCCTCTGTAGGCGTGGCTTGGGAGGCACTTAAGGTGGTTCTTAGGGGTCGGATCATACAGTATGCCTCATTCACCAAAAAATTCAAAGCACGTGAACTCGTGGAGTTGGAAGAGAATATTAAAAGTGCCGAGGCAGAGCTGAAGTGCCAAATGTCATCTAATGGCCTCAGAGAACTGATCCATTTGAAATACAGATATAATACTATTTTGTTCGCAGAAAGTGGAGTTTTGGTTATTCAGGGCAAGACAGTCATATTTTGAGTCGGGAGACAAAGCAGGAAAACTTTTGGCTAGATATATAAAACAGAGAGAGTCTTTTTCTACCATTCCCTCAGTGAAATCTGCTGGTGGTGAAATTTTTACCTCGGCTACTGATATTAAAAATGCTTTTAAAGAATTCTATCTTGATCTCTATAGTTCCATGTCTTCGTCCATTGATGAAGATTTTAGGAACTTTGTGGAATCATTAGAACTCCCTAAACTGACGACTGAGCGACTCTTGATTCTGAAATAACCTTGGAGGAGATTGACGAGGTAATTAAGGCCTTACCTACAGGCAAAGCTCCGGGGCCAGATGGCTTTGCCGCTTTGCTGCATTTTATGCTACAGAATTGTCTCCACTTATGCTAGAAGTTTATACAGAATCATTAAAGAATGGAAAGCTTCCCCCAACCATGACACAAGCCCGGATCAGTCTGATTCTTAAAAAGGACAAAGATCCAAGCAAGTGTAAGAGTTACCGTCCAATTTCCCTGATCCAGCTAGATGTAAAAATTTTGTCAAAAATTCTGGCTAACAGATTAAGTAAAGTTATGACATCTCATATACATATAGATCAGGTGGGGTTTATTCGGGGCCGCAGCTCTTCTGATAACATCAGGCGTCTAATCAATATCATGTGGTCAGTAGCGAATGATAAGACTCAGGTCACTGCCATCTTAATTGACACCGAAAAGGCATTTTATATGGTAGAATGGGATTATCTTTTTAAGATTTTGGAAATATATGGGTTCGGGAATACTTTTATTGGATGGATTAAGTTACTTTGTAGACACCCTGTAGCTGCAGTACAAACAAATGGATTAATTTCAGATTATTTTACTCTGAATAGGGGCACCCGGTAGGGTTGCCCTCTTTCCCCATTATTGTTTTATCTTGCCCTGGAACCATTAGCAGCTGTGTTAAGAAAGGATGGTGATTTTCCAGGGGTGGTGGCAGGAGGTGTGGCACATAAGCTTCTGCTTTACGCAGATGATATTTTATTATTTGTCTCTGACCCTACTAGATCTTTGCCTTGCCTCCACAGAATTATTAATTCCTTTTCTAAATTTTCGGGATACAGAGTTAATTGGTCTAAATCCGAAGCTTTGGCACTGGCAGCGTACTGCCCAGTAGCGGCTTTTCAACCGGGCACCTTTCATTGGCCCAAACAGGGCATTAAGTATTTGGGATTTTATTCCCAGCAAATTTATGTGATTTAGTTAGAATTCATTTTGACCCTTTAATTAAAAGGTTTTCAAGCGATGTGGGCAGGTGGGCTTCATTACATTTATCTATGATTGGGAAGGTTAATGTTATTAAAATGAATTGTATTCCAAAATTCCATTACCTGCTACAGTCTCTCCCTGTAGATGTCCCCCTCACTTATTTCAAACAATTTGATAGCATAGCAAAGTCCTTTATTTGGAATGGAAAACGTCCCAGGTTACATTTCAATAAGTCACATAGGCCGATTGACAAGGGTGGGCTAGGCCTACCCAAGATTTTGTTTTATTATTATGCGTTCGGTCTTAGACATTTGGCTCATTGGTCGCTTCCACCTGAGAGGACCCCTCCCTGGTTTCTTATTGAACAAGAAGTTCTTGCCCCTATTTCGCCATTGCAAAGCCTTTCGATCAAACTAACCGGAGAAGTTAAGTCACACCCCGTTATTTCGCATTTGCACATGGTTGTGTTTGAGTGTTTAATTCGGAAATTTTTTTAAATGTTGCCTCAAGCATATGGCTGAACCCTAAATTACATATTAATAAGTCCTTTTTCTGTTGGTCAGAGTGGATTGGGAGGGGGGTTACTACATTCGGTGACCTATTTGAAAGTAGAGTACTGAGATCTTTTGATAATTTGGTTCAACATTTTAAAATTTCTAGATCTCAGTTCTTTAGGTTTTTACAGCTGCGCAACCTGCTTTGTACTGTTTTTGGGAGTGGTGTACACCCCCCTAAAGCGGCAGATACTTTAAAAATGGTGATTACTGCTTATGGGAAAGGTCATGAAGCTTCTGTGTATTACTCCCTGTTAATTCAGGGTCTAGGGGATGGAGCTTCATCTTCTCTCAAGAGATTATGGGAGAAAGATTTAAACTTGGTATTGGAAGAGGGAGAGTTGGCTAGGATCCTAAAAAGCATCAGGTCTGTATCTAGAGATGCAAGGATCTGTCTGATGCAATTTAAGATTTTGCATCGGTTCTACTGGACCCCCTCTAGATTGTATAGGCTTAGTCTTAAAGACTCACCCACCTGCTGGGTTGTATTAAGATTCAGGAATTTTGGTTGAGGATCCAGCATTTTGTGTGTGACGTACTGGACGCTCAGTTTTCATTTTGCCCCAGACTTTGTATTTTGGGTGATAGAGGGGTCCTGAATATAGGAGATATATACATGTAAAGCTGGGTCCTAACCAGCGTGTTGATTGGCAGACAGCTAATCCTTAGGGGATGGAAGTCAACTGATGCACCCTCATTTCGTGAGTGGTGCACCGAGTAGGGTAAAGTGGCAGCTTTTGAGGAGATGACTTCCAGATGGCTGGGGAACCTGTCGAGTTATGGCAGAAAATGGGGCAGTTATTTGTCTCATTTGGAGAGGTCCTAGTGTGGGCAGTGGAGAGAGACAAATGTTTTTTTTTTTTTTTTTCCTATATGTTGAACTTTGTCTTTTTTTATGTACTTATGTATTTATATTTGTGTGTCTGTTTATATGTGGGTATTTAGTTATTTTATATTTGTGCAGGGAGTAGGGGGTGGGGGGGTTATAAAGGGTTATAAGTTGATTCCTAATGTATAATTTTGTGGTTAAATTTTGTCTGTCTTGGAATCAATAAAAAATTTTAATAACAAAAAATAAAGATGAGTAGAAGTTTGTTGAATTGCTTACTTCATGGATATTAGGCTGCGAGGCGAACTCTGATGCTGTGAGGAGGCGAGACGTGTTTGCAGAATGATGACACAGCGAGCAGTCTGCCTCTTACGGAGCCACATTCGGCTCATGTCTGTTCGGACAGAAGCTGTATATAGCTGTAGTGAGCTGTAGCATGGTCGGAGCATTTGCTGCTGCGGCAGCGTGCTCGTGCTAAAATGTCTGTGTTGATTTGAAAAGATCGGTCATTTGAAGCGGTCATTTGGGAGGTTGTTCGCTTGTTGCATGATTGCCCCTGTGTTCCGAATGGAATAAATCACACTCCGAAGGGCACTTTAGAGGGAGAAACGTCATGGTTACTGGTGTAACCTCCATTCCCTGATGGAGGGAACGAGACGTTGTGTCGATGTAGTGACACTAGGGGTCACTCTTGGGAGCCCGAGACACCTCTGGTCTTTGATAAAAGGCCAATGAAAATTGGCGAGTGGTATTTGCATGCCACTCCCCCGGACATACGGGTATAAAAGGAGCTGGTATGCAACCACTCATTCAGGTTTTATGCTGAGGAGCCGATATAAGGTCCGGCCATTTCAGCGGGTAGTTCAGCGTTGCGGCAGGAGGGACACAACGTCTCGTTCCCTCCATCAGGGAACGGAGGTTACACCAGTAACCATGACGTTCCCTATCTGTTACTCACTCGACGTTGTGTCAATGTAGTGACACTAGGGGTCCCTATACGAAACGCCACAACTGGCTGAACTGTGTTACGTGAACTGGCGGAGTGTGGTGGGCAGACTTGCTGTGTGCCTCATAGCAGCACACCATGTCGACACGTAACCTCCCCCAACATAGTTATGAGTGTCAAACGGCCCTTTTTGGGGATAAGTCGACTACCCAAAGATAGAGACAGGCTTAACCCAGTCGTGGCCTCTTTTCCCCTTCTCTTTTTCCACTCCCTAAAAAAGAAGGGGGATTATCCGACTGGGCCGCCAGGTCTAGTCGGGGGGTGTCCCTCCAAAGGGGAAGACACCGCGGAGACCACACCTCGCCCCAAGAGAGGGGGGGATATTTAAGTGGAAGAATATGTCACATGGTCTTTCCAACCATGTGGAGAGCCTTCAAGGTAGATCCTGCCCAATGGGGGAGGAGTTACTACAAACATGGAGACTGGGGCAGAGGGGCTCTGCCCAAGGAAGACACAGTTTGCCAGCAGGGTAACGAACTAGCGGAAGATATATATTGCATGGGGTTAGCCTTACAGGGAACCGCCACATGCGGAGCACCTACCCCAGAACAGGGCTCTTAGTAGCGCGTGTACTCGGCCGGCAGCGAGTCTCTCCGAAAACTCGACTGCCACAGGGCTCGGAGGAAGTCAACCAGGGAACAAAGTTTGTGAACACTACTGGGAATTAACGGCGCACGTCTTCAGCTCCAAGGGAGGTGGAAGGCACTATTTGCAAGCAATACACCCGGCCAGCGACTTGAAGTGCTGCTGACTCTGGAGGAGGAGACGGCAGGCGAGTTGTGACATACAGTGAGAGCGCAGACCGCCTTGGCGTTTGACATATGCTACCGCTGCCATGCTGTCCGTCCGAACTAATATGTACTTGCCCTGGATCAATGGCCGGAACCTCCGCAGGGCGAGCAGAATTGCCAATTCTGGTGCAGTCACCGCAGGGGGACGTCCTTGGCAACGAGCAGACAGGGTGCGGGATCTTGAGCCACACCAGGGCAGGATGTGCCGGATTGCCTCCATCTGCTGCTTCACCGTTGAGAACTGCTGGGCAAAGTCCTCGACGGTGTCACCGAATAGGCCCACCTGGGAAATGGGGGCAGCAAGGAACCGTGTCTTGTCGGCCTCGCCCATCTCGACCAGGTTGAGCCAAAGGTGGCGCTCCTGGACCACTAGTGTGGCCATTGTCTGCCTGAGAGACTGCGCCATGACCTTCATCGCCCGGAGGGCAAGGTCGGTCGCCGAGCGCAGTTCCTGCATCAAATCTGGGGTGGAACTACCCTTGTGCAGTTCTTTCAGCGCCTTGGCTTGGTGGACCTGCAGGAGAGCCATGGCGTGGAGGGCAGAGGCGGCTTGTCCAGCAGCACTGTAGGCTTTAGCCGTCAGGGACGACGTGAGCCTACAGGGCTTGGACGGGAGCTTAGGGTGTCCACGCCACGTGGCGGCGCTCTGCGGGCATAAGTGCACCGCAAGCGTCTTATCCACCGGGGGAATCGCCGTATAGCCTTTGGCCGCCCCACCATCGAGGGTAGTGAGAGTGGGGGAACTGCAGAGTCGGGGCCAGGCAGTGAAAGGTGACTCATATGACTTCGTCAGCTCCTCATGCACTTCCGGGAAGAATGGCACTGGAGCGGGGCATGGCTGCTTTGAGCGGCACCGTGAGCCCAGAAACCAATCATCAAGCTGCGAGGGTTCAGGGGAGAGTGGAGGGTTCCACTCTAACCCGACGCTCGTGGCCGCCCGGGAAAGCATGTCCGTCATTTCGGCATCAGCCTGTGACTGGGCGATCGTCCCCAAAGGGGGAAGCCCAGCTGAGGCTTATGCGTCCGACTGGACAAGCCCGCTCTCCGATGCTGCGCTCGAGAGCTCATCATCTTCGCGAGCTCCGAACAAGAAGCCAGACGAGCCGTGAGACGAGCCGGCGAACTCATCCGGAAGCCCGATTGGGGCAGACGAGCGTGCTGGGGAATGGGAGGTCCGTGGGGGGATACCCGGCGGAGACGATCCCATTGGGGTCCCCAAATCGCCCCCAGTGCTAGCTGTGCTGGCCTCATACCCGTAGGTAGAAGGACCGAGGTGGGGAGCTGCTGGGGTGGCTTGCTTTCTTACGAAAGCAAGCCGTGACCGCAACATTGCCATGGTCATGTTCTCGCAGTGAGAACATAAACCATTCACAAACGCTGCTTCCGTGTGGGTCGCGCCCAGACATGAAAGACAGTGATCATGACCATCCGAAGTTGAGAGATAACGACCGCAACCAGGAATAACACACAATCGGAAAGGCATCTTTAAAAAGACGTTCCGTGTGTGCTGCTCTTTTAGAGAAATATATACTCTTTTAGAGGGGAAAAATGCTCTTTCAGAAAATATACTCTCTAGTTTTTCTGCCGAAGCGCCCAGGAGCGTTCTCTGCAGTGCACCAGTGCAGAGGAGGGAGAAGCCACTGAAATGCGCCGTCAGATCCAGCAGAGGTGAATGAACAGTGATATTCAGCTCAATGAGCATGACCGTTCGGCTCCGAAGAGAAAATCTGAATGAGTGGTTGCATACCAGCTCCTTTTATACCCGTATGTCAGGGGGAGTGGCATGCAAATACCACTCGCCAATTTTCATTGGCCTTTTATCAAAGACCAGAGGTGTCTTGGGCTCCCAAGAGTGACCCCTAGCTGACAGGAATCACTTGTGCGGAAGAACCAGATTAAAACGCTGAGGGGGTTGAAATTGTGGTTGAATTAAATAGTTAATTTTGTTCCTCTCGCTTTTAAATAAAGCTGTAATGGAATTCGAATGGCATGAAGCCAGAATGGTGCCCGTTCGCGGAGGCAGCTTGCACGATGGACCGCTCTGGGAGGAAAGTTTAGGTAAAGGAACATATGAGCATTCGTAGGGAGCTGTTTCACATGTATACAGTGCCAGAGCGGTCAACGTGCAGAGGCGGGCTCACGCAGCTGGCTGCGCCGGGTGGGAAATTTAGATAAGAGAACATATGAGCAGTCGTAGAGAGCTGTTTCACATGTATACAGCGCCAAAGCAGCCAGTTTGCGAAAGCAGCTTCATGCAATATCTGTTCGGCAAATAGAGATTAGGAAGAAAGACAGAGCCGTCAATGCTGTAAAACAAATGAGCTGCTGCGACAGCCTCTGTTGAAAAACGGGATGATTTAGATGGAAGAAATGTTCTGATGAAGGTGAATGCTTTGCAGTGAAGTTGCATCCGATGATCCGAGTCACTTGCATGGGTCTGTTCGTGGGCAATGGCCGGGACCGAATGCCGAAAACTCTCAGTGCCACGTAGAGGTAAACAGCTGTTTATATCCTCTTGCTCTGGCTGTGTGATTGATCGGACTAAAGAATTTGCTCCTCCCAAACCTTGTTAATGAAACTATATATCATATGACTTGACTTGTACGATAAGGTAGGCTTTTATTCCCATAGAGACCAACCAATCAGAATTTCAAATCGATACAATAAAGGCATCCTATCCTCCTATTCAACCCTTTATTTAAGAATAGTAACGTCAGTTACTCATCATATTTATTTGTGCAATAAAAATGACTGATGTACAGTATGCCAATAACCTGTAATACACTTTGCCCATCTTTTTTTCCAAACCCTGATGTTTTCTTTCTTCGGTGGTACACAACATGTTTATGTTCAGGGTTATGGTAGAATTTATGGTTAGGTTCTGGATAACAGGTTAAATTTAAGATTTTTTTTTTTTAAATGATCGTTTAAAACCCAGATGTTTGCTCTTTCTTCCATGGTACACAACAGCGACCTTCCTATTAAAGTTATGGTTAGATTTGGGGCTTGGGTAAGTGGGTCATGTTTAGATATCATTTGTTGTTTGTTTATTTTTTCTTTATGGTTTTTGCATGAGACAGCTCGTACAATGTCTTACGATTTCGCCATCTTGAACTAATTATTTTGACTTGTCTTGAGACTGGGTTGAAATTTACCCATCAACAATTGATTGGATTGAGAAAAGTGGGAGTTACATACTAGAATGGAGACAAGTGGTTGGAGTGGAGGGGTTGTACAATAAGAGGAATGTGTAACATTAGCCAAAATGGAAAGTCATTTCAAAGGTGAAGGAAGTTACTACATTTTTAAATTTAACTAAAGTTACTAAATTCTCTGAAGGAATTTTAATAGAAACTTCCCATCTCAAAGGTGATACTTAAAACATACTTGTGAGCTTTTTTAGGTCTCATGAGATGTGAAAGAGCAACCTCTTAGCAATAACTTTTACCTCTGGGATACCATAGAATGCTAATGACACATTCTGGCTATGGTAGAACATAGAGAAATGCTATGTAGCTACACCTTTACAAAGAATTGGACAGAACAAGGAGAAAAAACTCTGTTTGGTTACTTGAGCAATGCAGATTGTGTTTTAACTGCATGTTGCCAACTTTGTCTTTAAAATTTTTCGCTTGAGTTGACATAGGATTGAGGAGCTCAGGAGGTGCTTATTTGCACTAATTAGTCTTCGGTGGTAGCAGCCTCTCATTTGCCTGCCAGCGAGACCCCAGCCTGGCTTGTCAAGGTGGATTTGCCTGACAGATGGTAAAATCGTCCCCAGCTTCCAAGATATTAACTCACTTTGGCTCAGTATCCTGACAAAGGTGGAGCACCTCAGTGGCATTCGTTGGCTCTCCTCTGAAGCACTACGGTGACCGGGTTAATCCCGACACTTCTTCTCACAGTCTGCAACAAGTTGTCAGATCGCAGTCCCGGAGCGACAATGTTCTGTTAATGTATTTGTGGATTGGTGTTCTTTTTCCACAGTACGTCAGCGCTAGATTCCGCAAAAGAACACATTATAGACACACCTCGTTTTATATTTTGGCACGTTTCCAACAGCTAGTGGTTGCTGTTGAATCACAGTTGTGGCTTAATCGCATAGCAGATATGGACTGTGAAATATCACATCAAAATGAATAGAAAATGTTGCATCAAATGCATGCAGCATCATGTTCTACTTAGGGGGTTTATGATTACAATGTTCATAATATGCAGAGCTCAATAGACTGACTGGGTGGATGGTTCGGTCTGGGTGGGTGGATTTGGGAGCAAGTCCTTCTTCTTTTTTTCCAACCACAGAAAAGCTTTAATTCAGGATGATCTATCTGCTAGAGAGAATCAAGAATGGCAGTAACACCATCTGACATTTTGCATGCAATATCGGTGTTTGACTGTGCATGTAGACTATGTAATGTGTGCATGCATTCAACTGCTGCATATAAACAAGCATTCACAGAGAGATGCATTGGGTGTCATTATTGTGAAAATTCATAAAAGAATATTCTAGGTTCAATACAAGTTATGTGCAATCAACAGCATTTGTGGCATAATGTTAATTACCAATAAAAAATATTTTGACTTGTGTTAAAAAAAATAAAAAAAATAATCACTGTTACAGTATATGGCACTTACAAAGGAAGTTAATGGGGCCAGTCCATAAACATTAAAATACATATTTTTCAAAAGCATAGGCACGTAAGACGTAAACATTATGTGTTACCATGATTTAAGTGTGATAAAATCACCTAAAGGGATTACAGGGTTTATATCATCATAACAGCAAAGATGTAATATTGGATAGTACTTTGCGCAGATAAGACTAGTAAGCAATTCTATCCTACTAAAATCCTGTTGCTCCATCCAAATCAGTGAATGAGTTGTTTCCAATGAGTTGATTCATTGTTAGTTAGTGTTCACTAATGTTGTTATCTGATGTTAACAAATGGAACCTTATTGTAAAGTGTTACCATTTCTTTCACCATGGTGCAGTAGATTCAATTGCAGAATAGTGGTGCAGTAGTATTGAACTACTGTATTCTGTCCGCTTTGATAGAAGGACGTAGACCTTCAAGTAACAATAGTTACTTGTTTACAGTATTTTTTTTTAAAGTGGAATCTGTTTTGGATAAAAACTTGTTTTCGATTTTTTTAAACCTAGTCTTGAAGTTTCGAAACCAAAGCTACACATTTTTTCCATTCTTCTCGAAGACTCCATGTTTGGCACAACCTTTTATCTGGTTAGTCAAGTCAAGTCATTTTTAATTGCATGGTGCTTTTTACAACACACACCATTTCAAAGCAACATTACAGAAAATGATGCTGTAATGTCTGTCTTGAAGTCCTCATTGAGCATGACATGAGGAATCAAATTTTCCTTGATCTTTTGACATATAAGAGTTCATTGTATTCAGTGCCAGATTTAGGCATGGGTGACATGGGCAGCCGCCCAGGGCGCCATCTTGCCGGGGGCGGCACGGACCTCCCCCCTTCAACACCACACCCCACCCCAAGTAATTGTAGCCCAAGTAATTTAATTAATACACAAACATTTTCAAACATTAAACACACTATGAAGAATATATATTTTATATATATATATATATATATATATATATATATATACACACTACCGGTCAAAAGTTTTGAAACACTTACTCATTCTTTATTAAAAATGTTTTTTTTTTTTTTTTTTTTTTTTTTTTCACATTTTAGAATAATAGCAAAGTCATTAAAACTATGGAACATAAATGGAACTATGGGAATTATGTTGTGACTAAACAAAATCCAAAATAAATCAAAACTGTGTTATATTTTAGCATCTTCAAAGTAGTCACCCTTTGCCTAGAATTTGCAGAAATGTACTTTTGACATTTTCTCAACCAACTTCTTGAGGTATCACCCTGGGATACTTTTTAAACAGTATTGAAATTGTTCCCATCTATGTTGGGCACTTATTGGCTGCTTTTCTTTATTATTTGGTCCAAGTCATCAATTTCAAAAACTTTTTTTTTTTTTTTTTATTAAATTTTAAATTTATAATTAAATTAATATGGTGGCACAATTATATTTTTGTCTATAAAACTAATTTCAAACATGTAAGCATACACCTTCAGATCAAAAGATTTTTAAGATCATGAGAAACATTTCGGTCAAGTGTTTCAAAAGTTTTGACCGGTAGTGTGTGTATATCAAATCAAATCAAAATCAAATCACTTTATTGTCACACAGCCATATACACAAGTGCAATGGTGTGTGAAATTCTTGGGTGCAGTTCCGATCAACATAGCAGTCGTGACAGTGATGAGACATATACCAATTTACAATAACATCAAATTAACACAGCACAATTTAAACGTCTGATATACACATAATTACACACAACAATATACAAATAATAACATACACTGTACAGTATACAATACGCACTATATAGATACACATTATTCAATAAAAATAAAAAATAAAAATAAAAATATATAAAAAAGTATATATAGTAGTATATATAGAATGTACAGTATTGTACTGTATTGACATTCAGGCTGTCGGTTGATAGTCAGTTGTTAAGAGAGAATATAATATAATAATAATATAATTTATGACAGTCCGATGTGAGATATAAGAGTAAGGGTAATAAAGTGCAGTGCTGATGTATTTTGATCGTGGGAGATCAAGAGTTCAAAAGTCTGATTGCTTGGGGGAAGAAGCTGTCATGGAGAAGGCTGGTGTGGGTCCTGATGCTGCGATACCGCCTGCCTGATGGTAGCAGTGAGAACAGCCCATGGCTCAGGTGGCTGGAGTCTCTGATGATCCTCTGAGCTTTTTTCACACACTGCCTTGTATATATTTCCTGGAGGGAGGGAAGCTCACCTCCGATGATGTGTCTGGCAGTTCGCACCACCCTTTGCAGTGCTTTGCGGTTGTGGGCGGTGCTATTGCCGTACCAGGCGGAGATGCAGCCAGTCAGGATGCTCTCTACAGTGCAGGTGTAGAACCGTGTGAGGATGTGGCGGTTCATTCCAAACTTCCTCAGCCGTCTCATATATATATGTATATATATATATATATATATATATATATATATATATATATATATATATATATATATATGTACAGGGTTGGGGAGTAACGGAATACATGTAATGGGATTATGTATTTAAAATACAAAATATAAGTAACTGTATTCCACTACAATTACAATTTAAATCATTAGTAATTAGAATACAGTTACATTCAAAAAGTATTTTGATTAATGAAGAGATTACTTTGCATTTTATTGTCATTTGTTTCATTTAATATTTAGTCCTTTCAGATGGAAAACATTTATCTATATAAATGATGCGATCCAAAGTGCATTTGAACAGCAGTGAAACACTTTCTTATGATGTGTTACATTCATACGAGCAGACAGAGAAGTAAGTTTGAAGTAAGTTTGGAGCAGAAGAAATAGAAATAAACCATATGTAAATTGTCAGCTTTACGCTAAGCTAAAATGCCATGTTACCAGGCATATTTTTTTATCAAGAAAATTCACGTTGGGTGCCTGGGTAGCTCAGCGAATATTTACACTGACTACCACCCCTGGAGTCACGAGCTCGAATCCAGGGTGTGCTGAGTGACTCCAGCCAGGTCTCCTAAGCAACTAAATTGGCCCGATTGCTAGGGAGGGTAGAGTCACATGGGGTAACCTCCTCGTGGTCACAATTAGTGGTTCTCGCTCTCAGTGGGGCACGTGGTAAGTTGTGTGTGGATCGCGGAGAGTAGCATGAGCCTCCACATGCGGAGTCTCCGCGGTGACATACACAACGAGCCACGTGATAAGATGCACGGATTGACTGTCTCAGAAGCAGAGGCAACTGAAACTTGTCCTCCGCCACCTGGATTGAGGTAACCGCGGCACCACGAGGACCTACTAAGTAGTGGGAATTGGGCATTCCAAATTGGGAGAAACGGTGATAAAATATTAATAAAAAAAAAAAAAAAAATCATGCTAGATCATAATTTATTTTTTTCTAGTAAGATCTTTGATATTAGGGCAAAAATCGTATTCTTGATACAAAATTTTTTATTGTTTTCCTGTAAAAATATCTAAAAATCCTTAAAACAAGATCAATTTGATTTATCTTGTTTTAGAAACAACACTGCATAAGATATTCAGGTTTTTCAGAGAATGTATTTTTAACATGTGTATTTTGTCTTACTGTACTGGCAGAGTTTTTATAGTCAAAACAAGTGAAAAAATCTACCAGTGCTGAAGAAGTAATCCAAAGTATTTCGAATAGGTTACTGACCTTGAGTAATCTAATGGAATATGTTACAAATGACATTTTACAGCATGTATTCTGTAATTTGTAGTGGAATACATTTCAAAAGTAACCCTCCCAACCCTGTATATATATATATATATATATATATATATATATATATATATATATATATATATATATATATACAGGTACATCTCAATAAATTAGAATGTTGTGGAAAAGTTCATTTATTTCAGTAATTCAACTCAAATTGTGAAACTCGTGTATTAAATAAATTCAATGCACACAGACTGAAGTAGTTTAAGTCTTTGGTTCTTTTAATTGTGATGATTTTGGCTCACATTTAACATAAACCCACCAATTCACTATCTCAAAAAATTAGAATACATCATAAGACCAATAAAAAAAACATTTTTAGTGAATTGTTGGCCTTCTGGAAAGTATGTTCATTTACTGTATATGTAATCAATACTTGGTAGGGGCTCCTTTTGCTTTAATTACTGCCTCAATTCGGCGTGGCATGGAGGTGATCAGTTTGTGGCACTGCTGTGGTGGTATGGAAGCCCAGGTTTCTTTGACAGTGGCCTTCAGCTCATCTGCATTTTTTAGTCTCTTGTTTCTCATTTTCCTCTTGACAATACCCCATAGATTCTCTATGGGGTTCAGGTCTGGTGAGTTTGCTGGCCAGTCAAGCACACCAACACCATGGTCATTTAACCAACTTTTGGTGCTTTTGGCAGTGTGGGCAGGTGCCAAATCCTGCTGGAAAATGAAATCAGCATCTTTAAAAAGTTGGTCAGCAGAAGGAAGCATGAAGTGCTCCAAAATTCCTTGGTAAACGGGTGCAGTGACTTTGGTTTTCAAAAAACACAATGGACCAACACCAGCAGATGACATTGCACCCCAAATCATCACAGACTGTGAAACTTAACACTGGACTTCAAGCAACTTGGGCTATGAGCTTCTCCACCCTTCCTCCAGACTCTAGGACCTTGGTTTCCAAATGAAATACAAAACTTGCTCTCATCTGAAAAGAGGACTTTGGAACACTGGGCAACAGTCCAGTGTTTCTCCTTAGCCCAGGTAAGACGGCTCTGACGTTGTCTGTAGTTCAGGAGTGGCTTAACAAGAGGAATACGACAACTGTAGCCAAATTCCTTGACATGTCTGTGTGTGGTGGCTCTTGATGCCTTGACCCCAGCCTCAGTCAATTCTTTGTGAAGTTCACCCAAATTCTTGAATCGATTTTGCTTGACAATCCTCATAAGGGTGCGGTTCTCTCGGTTGGTTGTGCATCTTTTTCTTCCACACTTTTTCCTTCCACTCAACTTTCTGTTAACATGCTTGGATACAGCACTCTGTGAACAGCCAGCTTCTTTGGCAATGAATGTTTGTGGCTTACCCTCCTTGTGAAGGGTGTCAATGATTGTCTTCTGGACAACTGTCAGATCAGCAGTCTTCCCCATGATTGTGTAGCCTAGTGAACCAAACTGAGAGACCATTTTGAAGGCTCAGTTTTGAGTTGATTACCTGATTGGCATGTCAAAATATTCAAATTTTTTGAGATAGTGAATTGGTGGGTTTTTGTTAAATGTGAGCCAAAATCATCACAATTAAAAGAACCAAAGACTTAAACTACTTCAGTCTGTGTGCACTGAATTTATTTAATACACGAGTTTCACAATTTGAGTTGAATTACTGAAATAAATGAACTTTTCCATGACATTCTAATTTATTGAGATGCACCTGTATAATATCATACAAGCCTGTAAAAGCCCAAATTAGGGATGTAACAGTTCAATTTTCTCATGATTTGGTTTTAATTTTTCAAAGAGCCACTTTCTCTCACATTCATTGCAATAAAGAAAACATGATCAGTTCTGTTGTCACTGTCAAAGACAGTCAACTTATAACTCAATGAGTGTTCAACATCACACTCACCTGAGATACTACGTTCCAAAACAAGAGAGATATATCCACCATTAGTTCCAAAACTAAGTCATAAAGGTTTGTTCACCCTCTTTAGTGTTTTGCAAAGTAACGCATATCACTAATTAGCATTTGCGTGAAGGCGTCTCAACACCGTTATTGCAGGATAAACTGTTTTTTTTTCCTGTTATGAATGTTTTCTTGACAAGCAAATATCTCTGTTAAGCTATTCAAACGAGTTTGACAAATTCACGCTGATGAGTGACTCTCAGATGAGATTGAGAGCGCGCATTCTTGATTGACAGACCGCAAGTGTGCGCACATACTGTTTCTATGAACGCGCGTGCTGATGGAACGCCGCTCTCATTACACATCAGCTTTTCTCAGATATTCTTTGTTGTTTATTTAATTTGTTACATCCCTTTGCAGTTTATTTTCCTCTCTAACTTCCCTTTGTGCTTCAGCCCTTCAGAGAGCTACCGTAAACCCTCTGATAAAGGAACACCTCAATTAAATTCATGCACATTTGAAAGGCTATTGATAAATATATTTTTTATGATGAAATCATAATGCGGGCCTCAAAAGATGGCTCGCGTGCAGCATGTTGAGTAGCACTGCTAGAGCATGCAACGCAACGTAACGAGACCTTGTCCAAAAAGAATGATTCGTTGCATTTATGATGATTTATTATTTAATGTGATTGGACAGCTAATAATTAACATCAGAGAAATGCAGCCTCTGACTTACGATTGTTTACGCAAACCTGGAGATATTAAAACAATTCGACAATAGAGGTCACTCTTGCCCCAAACATTGCAAATGTACAGTTCTATCCTTCTAATTGGTCATTTGTACTCATGACAGAAAAGATCTCGCCACCCAGCAGACAATGATCCGCGACCCGCTTTTGGGGTCCCTACTCTACATAATCACATGAACAAACTGAGCTATAAAACAAAGTGTCCTGACTCCAAGATATGTCAAGCAGTGGCGATTGCTTTAAGATTGTATGAGAAGCACAGCTTCCCTTACAACTATGTAAAAAATGCAGCAATGATGTTCATCTTTGTAGAATAGGGGTCAGCAACCTTTTTGACATGGAAGGCCATTTTTAATTTTCCTTGTTAATGGGTGTGCCAAAGCAATCTCAAGCACTTATAGTGATGTCTTATTATTTATTTCAAGTGTTAATCTAAAAGCAAAAAGCAACAAATAAAATACAAAAATGCTGGCTGTCATCTGTTAATCTATGCAAAGCAGGTGTGATTACTAGCACTATTCACTATTCGAAAGTTAAGTTGATGACCAAATTGATCTTTGCCGCTGGCTCGTGATGTGCAAATGGTTCATATGTGCTGCGCTTATCTGTTGACTACCAAAGTCTCATCACACTTTAATAGTATTGAGCTTCCCTTCATAACTGCATGATTATGGGGAAGGATTATCTCAGGGGGTAGATTACTGTTGTTCGTGTGCAGTTGTGGAAATAGTACTGATTTTTGTTACTTAAGTAAAAGTACTGCTACTGAAGAAATAATTCACTTGATTATAAGTAGAAGTACTGAGAAATATTATCACTCAAGTAAGAGCAAATAAGTAGTTTGCTGAAAAACTACTGAAGTAATTACGTTAAAAGTTACTTTATGAAAATAATATCATAAATAGTGTATACTCTTCCATTTTTAGAACACAAAGACATTTTTATTCTTGAAAGAAATTGATGCTTCCTTTTACCAAGGATGCATTAAATTGATCAAAAATACTGCCAAAATCATTAATTGCAAATTATTATTACAGTTTGAAATAATTGTTTTAAGTGGCATTTATTTTCTTTAACTGTGATGGCAAACATATACTGTGTCACCTATTCCTTACAAAGGCATTCTAATGTGCTAATTTGATACTCAAGAAAATTGTCTTATTATTAGAGCAATTGAAAATGGTTGCGCTACCATGCGGAAATCACAACACAGTGGGGTTTTTCCCCATTTACTGGGGTATTGAGTTCTTACAAGTTGCTTTACACTTGCAAGTCAAATTTTGGTTTTAAAAATAGGCAAAAAGAAACACATTTCTCCTGAAATTCTATTTTCTCTTAAAGTCTATTGTTTTAGAGTAATGAAGGCTATTCCAGGCATTACTATTTTGAAAAAAGAATCTCTAACCAGGATAGAGAGGTAAGTGGATGGCCCAGATGCACAACAAAAAGACAAGTAAATCACTGTCTCTAGTCTGAGAAACAGACTCCTCACTGGTCCTAAACTAGCAACTTCTAAATGCCAAAGACCTGCATTGCTGCAAGAGGTTTCTTGAACAAACAGAACATTTTAAGAATAAAACATTTATTTAAATAGAAATAGCCATTTGCAACATTCTAAATGTCTCTAAATCATCTCTAAACTACATAATGTGCATTGTGACTGAAACACATTCCTGTTTCAGGTTTATTCTCATTCACGTATGTCCAAGTATTTAGGCTTAAGTGTACAAAGCTAATATAATGCAATATCACAGAGGAGGAAATTTATCCACTATGATATTGCAGCAATTATCCAGATATGAAATTAGATTATTAAGCAAACGGTTATCAACTCCTACATGCCAGCTGAAAAAAAAAAAATAAGGCAAAAATAAATATTTCACACAGTGTTTAGTGAGAGATATGATTGATTAAAATGCTAAAAATGGTTGTTCTGTATGTATGTATAGTTGTTCTGTATGTATTACAGTTGTAATAATAAAGTCTTAATTAACATTATGGTTATTTAACATATTGAGTAAATTGTAGCATTTGGTTACATTATGTTTTGTGATTTCTCATACCTTCTTTATATAACATTCATCCCTTGTGCACTTTTGGCCTCTAGCGGGTGAGGCTTTTCAGACAGATAAACAGCAGCAGAGGGCAGGGAAGTACAGTACAGCACCGTGAGCGAGATTGTTACTCGCTAGGACAGTTTACTTTGAACAAGAGGGGCGAACAGTTACGGAATTTAATGCGGGAGTACAATACCGAACTGATGCGGATTGATAGAAGCGGGCAGCCTGTTCAGTGAAAAGTAAAAAGAAGATCGCAATGTATGTAATTGTAACTATATCAGATATTATTAATAAAACACGGGAACTCATTGTGTGGTCATTTTTTGCCCCCATATTTTGAATTTTTGTCAATTTCTGTGGCATTTTGCCTCGAGTTCCCGTTAATTTCCGACACTATTGGCATTGTATCTTTTTAAGGTATTTAAAAGTTTGTTTTAGACATATAGTAGCAAGTAAACAAGATATACCCACATATATGTCAAACCACATTGTGTTAATGTTTGACACAGTTAAAACATTGCCTACCTTAAAAACAAGGTTTAGCGCTTATAACTTGCTGATTTCTACATCCCAAAAATTCAGAAATATTATGTATTTTTTTGTACTTTGTAATTGTGGTGAAAAATACTGTAGAGAAGTTCAATATTTCACTTTTAATCAACTTAAGTAAAAGAACCATTATTTATTTATACTTAAAAAAGCAGAAAAATGTGAAAAATGTGCTCAAGTACTGTAACGAGAGTAGTTGTAATTCGTTACTTTCCATCTCTGTTCGTGTGCCAGCAATTACCCCCTCTGACATGCGTGCCGACCACTGATGTAGAAAATAACTTCTCTCTATGTTTTACATACCACTCTTGTGCATTTCAAAGTCTTAGTGAATAAAAGTGAAATATCACACAGCACTATCGTAAATTGACAATCTACATGAATATGTGCGTTGTGTTAGATCTTCTTTTATTTGGCTGAGCAGATGTTGGGCGGCTCGCCAATGTATTAGAGTTCTCCTAATACATATAAAAGAGTAAGATAGACCAAGGGCTTGTGGGGGAAAGAGTTTACTGATGTCGATCGTATAGCATAGCTCCTCTGAATCTTGACCCAATGTTCTGCCTGTGAGACAGACCTTTATACATGAAGTACAATAGTGTTAGGATTTACCTGGAAGGTCTTCTATACACAAGACATCCAGGGTATCCCCATATGTTCCTCCTGGGAGGGAACCCATCAAATGTTTCTCCTTTGATCAATTGTTGATTGCTCTGAGTTTATGGCCCCTTTAGTTCACACGGTGAACAGTCACAAAGTAAACACATCTGCCTGCAGATAATTAAAAATACACATAATCCTTCAGCAGCATTTCAGGACGCACGGCCCAGAATGCCCCACTGAAGCCGGGTTTCACTGGAAGTCTATAGCACATGCCTCTACCTTTCTTTCCTTCCAACCTGGACTGTGAGTCTATGACCCTGTTTACACCTGCTATTAAAATGCATCTCGGCTGATCCGATCACATGCGGTAAGGCGGGACACATCACTGTTTACACCTGGTTGCTAAATGAGTCCTTTGTGACCACTTGTGTTCGGATTTGGATAGTAGGGTCTCTGATTTCATGACAGCATACATCAATCAATATATTACTGTGTTACTGCATGATATTAAAGTGCAACAAAGTCAGTAAATAAAGATTTTGTAAATATTAGAAAAATACAGTTCTGAGCTTGGTTATTTTTATTTCATTAAGCAATTTCTCTGCATAGCAGTAGTTTAAAAAGTTGCATTTTTTTAAGCTACATTGCAAACACTAAAATAAAAGGTTTTTATAAATGTTTGCGCTGTTTTTTTAATGTTAACTTGCTAAACGGACACATTTAATTTTTGCACCTTGGTTTGCTGTTTTATCACACTAAAATCTTATCTCGCACAGAAGCGCTGCAGTTTTTAGTTGCCGTGTCACGTTAAAAAGAACTTCAACTTTTTAAAACTTGTCTCGAGACACTTGTGTTCTGTTCTATTTGTGACATGTTCGGTATGAACAGAATTCCAATGTCAAAAAAGAAAAAGCATAGAAACAACAGCATGTGAAATATGCTGGGATATCCTGTTAATTGGAAGAAAAAGTTAAACACTAAAAATATCACACCCCAAAACACTTTAGTTCCCAAGACATGACTGTCTGCTCAAAGTTTAACCGCAATTATACAAAATTACTCTATTTTCTCTCCCTCTTCATAATTTCCAGTGAAGTCCATAATTCATCAGTGTGTGTCAGCATCAAACACGCCTGCAGGAAAGGGAGAGGGTAACGCCTCAGTCTATTTTAAGACAAAAGTATACCAGGTAGTCAAAATTTTCTTTTGCCACAGTGCCAAACATTTACCAAAAGTACCAGCAGTGGACACCTGAGATCGAGTCACGCCAAGGTCCCGGCTGAAGTCAAACTGATCAAAAACTCATGAGAGCAAAGTCTATAACCAAAATGATCTTAAATAAGGGTAAATAGTGAATGGAATGTGCAGGGCTATAAATAAAGTTTTATGTCCTTCCAACATTAATAATGTTGCTGTGTAGTGATTACTAAAATAAAAAATAAATGACCTGTTAGACATGTAATAAGGTCACTAAACTGCCGAGCAAACATGACTCACCCATCTGCGTGTGGGGTCCCTGTTTCTGGGATGCTGTTATGAACACTCATTTACTTGTTCAAAGAATCCATTTTTACATCGTTAATGGGTGCTAAGCGCTCGACTTGGAACCATATATTTGGGTTTTCATCCTCCAGTTCTGGTTTTGCTCGCGCTCTTTTGACACGGCTACAAAATATAATGATTTTAGCTAAATAACAGTGTGTCTTGGAGAAGAAAAAAGATTCGATAATTTAAGGGATAATGTACTGTTAGCAGGTCATTATTGCCAAAGCTGAGAGTTTCGTCTGGTCTCGTATCACCCTGAAGGGGTTTATTTTGCAATAATAAACAGCTAAATGTACATTATATTGTGTATTACACAACTACTCACCAAATACAGTAAACTGACATGAAATAATGAATGGAGTTTGAATTTTATTAAAGTCCGCAGAGAGACAGAACACGAGCACAGCTACGTACTGTAGGAAATGTAGATATGTTTACAGTACTGTACATGCACATTTATAGTCGAGCTACAGTCTTCATCTTTCTGTCCAGGTACTGTATACGTGACACAATGCATAATTTAATATTTGAAGGAAGGAAAATAGACGTTACACATTGCCTCTGTCTGTTAGCGTTCACATGAAAAAAGAAGAATTTTAGTTTAGTCTGACTAAACAATAATTAAAATGGAACTTTTAAAGTGCATGTAAACGTACTGAGTGTTGCAGCCTGATCTCATGGAAATGTTGTAACTGTGGTGACATTTTTGTACAATATTACATGGCTCCTTACATGTATCATGGCAATTACAAAGTGAAATGTCCACTTAGTGGCGTTAAAAGCTAGATATTTCCCCCCACACACATTACGTTTTTTTTAAGATTTTAAAGGGGGATAGTTCACCCAAAAATGTTAACTCTCTCATGATTTACTCACCCTCATGCCATCCCAGAACTTTATTTCTTCTGCTGAACACATTTGAAGATTTTTAGAAGAATATATCAGCTCTGTAGGTCTGTACAATGGAAGTCAATGGTGGCCAGAACTTTGAAGGTCCAAAAAGCACATAAATGCAGCATAAAATTAATTCATATGACTCCAGTGGTTAAATCCATATCTTCAGAAGTGATATGATAGGTGTGGATGAGAATAGTTCAATATTTAAGTCCTTCTTTATTATAAATCTCCACTTTCAGTTTCATTTCCACATTCTTCTTCTTTTGTTTTTGTCGATTCACATTTTTTATGCGTATCGCCACCTGCTGGACAAGGGGTAGAATTTATATGAAAAAAGGACTTAAATATTGATCTGTTTCTCACCCACACCTATTATATTGCTTCTGAGGATATAGATTTAACCACTGGAGTCGTATGTATGGTGGTGTTTCTATGACACTTTCAGCTCAAGTGTCGACTTGTGTGCTCTTCAAGACTTGTACCCTGTTCCTTTGCATCGCAAGTGCAACACTCTATCAGTTGAGCTACAGCACAATTTGAATGTGCTCAAAAAAGCTTCTAAATGTAGTTGTTCAATAATGCAACCATTAAGTCATGCACTATAATAAAAGTGTTTAGATGTCATGAGGTAGAATTGTGTGAGCATCAGGGTTTTAATTGTGATCTGCGTGAAAGGGAATATACTGTAAGTCATTGTTGTTTTACATTTATGCATTTGGCAGATGCTTTTATCCAAAGCGACTTACAGTGCACTTATTACAGGACAATCACCCTGGGGCAACCTGGAGTTAAGTGCCTTGCTCAAGGACACAATGGTGGTGGCTGTGGGGATTGAACCAACAACCTTTTGCTCACCAGATCAGTGCTTCAGTCCACTACGCCACCACCACTCCATTTTAGCGCCTCTGGTGTGTATTTCACCAGAAAAGTGCTGCGAAACATACAATTAGTCACATAAAAATCATTTCGCAAAAGATGTAGGCATAGTAGTGTGATTCTATGAGACCAGGTTGGAGTCTTGCCAAGGACAATGGCTATTAATCATTATTATTAGTTATGACTGACCAATCAGAATTAGGCATTCCAGAGAGCCTTGTAAAAAGAAACATTATTTACCATCCAAAACAAAACATAGCATAAACTCGGGAAGAGCAACAAGTGATGGGACACATGGTTGTATGTCAAGCCACAAAGAACACCAACATTCCATTTTGGATGTGGTTTTCCTAAAATAATGGTATAAATCTCAGACTACAGCTACAGAGGAAGGAGGCAGGCAGTGATGGATGACAGTAAGGGTGGTTTTACAGTTGGGGTTGATTTCACACAAAAACAGTGCAATAGTGCTAAGACAGGCATCCCTATTACTATTGCTCATATTTGGGATTAGGGATCTGAATAAACCCCTAAACCTAAGTATTGAACTTTGGTGGATCCCATGGATTTCCATTGAAGGAGGAACCCAAGCCTAGGACCAGAGTATCATAGAGACCTTTGATTTGGGACAGTAAGCAACCACTCAGGACACCTTAGCAGCGGTATATGATATATGATTCATAGAGACAATGACTCCGTAATCACATCATCTCATTAGTTTTTGACAATTCTGATGTGCAGTTTCAAACAATACTCGTAAATGTCTGTAATAAACATACACAGTTTGAGTGTTTTGTTATTTTGTCTTGTCCTGAGCAAGTACAGTAATTGACTTGGAATGCTTTCCCACTGAAAGTTAATTTAAATCTGACATTTGGTGCAAGTGTTGCCACTGCTGCTGCCACATCCCTCCGCCAACTTTAGGAATTTTGTCTTAGTCCAGCACAGGTGGTTCACATTTAGAGGTGAGGCTATATATAGTCTGCGAAAACACAATCCAGGTGTTTTTTCCAGTGAACAAAGTGCCCAATGCAAAAGCATGCAGCTGCCCCCTCCCGGAGTTTGTTTAATGAACACAATCTCTGGAGTATAGAGGAAAGATACAGTCTTGCCAGCTGGGCACAGACCACTGATAACTCAAGCTGGAGGCAGAGAGGGCAGTAAATGACACCAATCAAAGTCTTTGGTTTCAGTTTTGCCAACTACAAGCTACTCATATTTAAAACAGTCAAGTTACCCCCTTAAAAAATCGAATTAGCTTTACTGCAAGTTACCAAGGGAAAGTAGCTTATTAAGCTGTTTAATAGAGCAATATAATTTGTTCTGACCATCGGCCAGATTCACGAAACATTCTTTGGAATAAAATTCTTAATTACTATTTTCGTCTTATTTTCTAATTTAAAGGGAAAGTTCATCCAAAAATGAAAATTCTCTCATCATTTACTCTCATGCCATCACAGATGTGTATGACTTTCTGTTTTCTGCAGAACACAAACAAAGATTTTTTTGAATATCTCAACTTCAAAGATCTGATCACCATTCACTTGCATTGAAATGACCTACAGAGCTGAGTTATTCTTCAAAATATCTTTGTGTTCAGCAGAACATCTGGGATGGCATGAAGGTGAGTAAATGAGGGAATTGTAATTTTTGGGTAAAATATTCCTATAAGAAACAAGTGAAGAATATTTTTGTATTCCCAAAAAGACTTCTTAACCTTAAGACTTATTGTGTTCGGGTAATTTATGACATGGGAGAGGTAGATAACAATTTTAAATACCACATAGTTTTTAATACAGGAACCAAACTGTGGGACTTTGTCAAGACTATCAATGTACACATAATATATATATATATATATATAAACAGGGTTGGGAGGGTTACTTTTGAAAAGTTTTCCACTATAGATTACAGAATACATGCTGTAAAATGTAATTTGTAATGTATTTCGTTAGATTACTCAAGGTCAGTAACGTATTCTAAATACTTTGGATTACTTCTTCAGCACTGGCAGATTTTTTCACTTGTTTTGACTATAAAAACTCTGCCAGTACAGTAAGACAAAATACACATGTTAAAAATACATTCTCTGAAAAACCTAAATATCTTATGCAGTGTTGTTTCTAAAACAAGATTAATCAAATTGATCTTGTTTTAAGGATTTTTAGATATTTGTACAGGAAAACAATAAAAAAATTATTATCAAGAATATGATTTTTGCCCTAATATCAAAGGTCTTACTAGAAAAAAAGAAATTATGATCTAACGTGAATTTTCTTGATAATAAATATGATCGTGTCTGGTAACATGTGCATGTAAAATGGCTAGAAATAGCATTTTAGCTTAGTGTAAAGCTGACAATTTACACAAGGTTCATTTCTATTTCTTCTGCTCCAAACTTACTTCAAACTTACTTCTCTGTCTGCTCGTATGAATGTAACACATCATAAGAAAGTGTTTCACTGCTGTTCAAATGCACTTTGGATCGCATCATTTATATGTATAAATGTTTTCCATCTGAAAGGACTAAATATTACATGCAACAAATGACAATAAAATGCAAAGTAATCTCTTCAGTAATCAAAATACTTTTTGAATGTAACTGTATTCTAATTACCAATGATTTAAATTGTAACTGTAGTGGAATACAGTTACTTATATTTTGTATTTTAAATATGTAATCCCATTACATGTATTCAGTTACTCCCCAACCCTGTATGTGTGTATATATATATATATATATATATATATATATATATATATATATATATATATATATTTTTTTTTTTTCAGATTTTTTAATAAGTTGTTTAAAAGATATAACCATTTAAAAAATTAAAATAATATATATATATATATATATATATATATATATATATATATATATATATATATATTATTATTATTATTATTATTATTATTATTATTATTATTATTTTTTTTTTTTTTTGCATTCGCGGGTCAATTTTGACCCAGGCATCTGTTGTGGTTTTACATATGGTATTATGTACATTTTTTTGTACATCTATGAGTTCGATTTTTACTTATAAACACTTCACTTACATTTTGCCTCTTTCCATACTCTCTCACACACTTTTTTGTCTCTCACTGGGACTGCATCTTGTTTACAAACATGCACACACACACACACACACACACACATTCCTGTACAAAACAGACAAGACAGATGTAACAAACATAACAAATAAACTAAATCAAAGGTACTGTCTGTGGCGAGAGCAAAAGTTCATGCACACATTAGTCTAAATAGGGCTTGAAAGAGGAAATCTTTCACATTTTACTCTGCAGCCATCTGATGCTGGACCAGCTTGCATCATACTCACGCATCAACATCTGGCAGTTCATGCAAGTAAATAGAAGTAAAGAAGTATTAATGTTGTTTACAGTTGTTTTGATGATGTTTAGTTGAAAAATAATATTTTGCTTTCATAACTTTTGACCACCAAGTTGTATTGAGCAGTTATGAGTAATAGGAAATTCATTCTGAAACAAATTTTCTTTCCTATTGACATCACAAATCCCTCTTTCTTTTTCAACCCCTCCCCTCCAAACTCACTTCATTCTGGTATGTAATGCCTGCTTGTTACAGTAAATCGGTTCCCATGGATAAAGTCCCGCCTAAAATTTATTCTTGTTAAATATCCTGTATTTGTTCAGAAATGTATGGAAGTAAAATGACTTGCAAACCATTTTACTAGTATCGCTAAATTTAGTTAGTTACCACCCAGCAATGTCTGGTTTCATTAGGTTTGGTAGATTGGAGGTGAAAGTTAGTGCAAATGAACAATAAAACAAAGGATGTAGATTATGCCTTTCAAAGTGGCTACATTCTCAATTGTATACATACTGGATGAAATGCATATATTTTCTTGAATCCAGTGGCCTTTTTAATGTGAATTACTGAGGCACAACTCTTATGAACTTTTATGACACTCTTTAAAAGCCCAAGAATGCATTATTTTTTTTTATTATTATTATTTACAAGTCAGGTGCCTTTAAAGTTATTTTGACATGCATATCTCTGAAACATCTCCCTCACATATTTAGAGTGATGTTTAGTGATGTTATTCCAGGGAACATGCAGCACAAGGGAAACTCTCCCACTGAAACATGTTTTGGAGCATTTATCCAGCTGCAGCCTTTGGTCAGAAGAGACATTTGGGCAATGCCACGGTGGCCACAGCAGACGTTCTGTTGGCTGCTTACAAAGGAAGCTTCTTTGAGCCAGGCCACTCTGCCCACTTCCACCTCCATCTCCATCTTAAAACTAATCCTGCAGACGAGCAACAAGCAGAAGGATCTGTCTCCATCGCAGTCTGTAGTTATCCTTCCCCCATAAATCTATGTTGGGTTAGTCTGACATATTGCAATAAGCATCTTCTTAATCAGAAGTTTTGTCTTGTCATCCAGTAAAAATATATAAACATCCATAAAACAATAATTTACTTGAGAAGCAAAATTGATTAAGACTCTGTAAATCAAATTAAGACTATATTGATAACATCAAACCTCACTGGTTCTCATCATGTCTTGAGACCAAGGGTCATGATGCAATGTTGCAAGAATGAGTGAGGTTTGAGGTTGTCAGCATAGCTGCCATATTTGATTTACAGTGTTCATTGATTTGTTTTAATTTTATTTGAGAGTGAATAATGACTTCCATTTGTTCTGTCACACAAAGTGATTGTATCTCTTCAGAAGACTTGGAATATAGTGCATGAGTTGTATTTATTTATTTATTTTTTACTTTTACTGTGTTTTTATGTTATTTTTTGTCTTTTTTTCTAGCTTGACAAAGTCACATTTCACTTCCATTTTATGTCAAATCACCTTTTATGTTCCATGGAACAAAGAAAGTCATACAGGTTTGAAGTAACATTAGGGTATGTAAATAATGACAACATTTTGCCCCATTGGCAAGTTGTTTTAAACATAAATGTTTGAAATGTTTACTTATTCTTGTTTTAGGTGCAAATCCAACCATAGATTTATGAACATAGAACCACTTGCATAAACCTTTAGTGAGGTTTATGCTTAAAACAAGAAATAGACTATTTGCCAGTGGGTTAAGATAACTTAATTCAAGATGTATTCTCTGAAAACAAGTTACTCAATGTTGCGTCTCAAGTAAATGTATCTACATGTAAGGATGTTTCGATATTTTTACTGGAAAACAAGACAAAAATACTGATTAAGGAATGTTTTTTTTTTTTTTTTTTTTTTTGCAGTGCATACACAGTGATAACAAAACAACACTCAAAGGAACTCTTTAGGAATCCCCTGTTTATGGTGTGTAGAGAATCTATGTCAGGATTATTGCAGTACACAGCCTTCCCCGTGATGCCATCTGGATTTCATGTCAACCACATTCCTCATCCACATACAGACGGCTGAAAATACATCTTGCGTTTAACACTGTTATTTTCCTTAAGCGCATTCCATGGGAGGCAAATACATTCTGATAGAATTTTACATTTTCATAATTACGTTGGCCTTTATTCTGTGCAGATTTCTGGCTTCTTGTTGCTTTTCACCTGCCATGCTAACATAATCCAGGTGTGCAATAGTATTGGATTTTAAAGTGGTAAAAAATTGAATCTTTTTTGCAGTTTGGACAGTGGCACGTGAATAGAAATGATGGACAGGTTTTCCACTGATTGCAGTCTGACTCTACTCAAACTGAAGTGCTTGCATAGTTTAGCGTGCTCCACCCTGTCTAATACTGTACGTTAAGACTCCTATATTTGTGCCAAAAGGGAACAGCATTGGATTACAGGGCCACAGACATTCTACTGTAGGTTCAATATTCTTGAACCCATTGCAAACTGAATAATCATCAACTGTCCTTAGAGTCGTATACAGTTAAAACATCTGTTATTGATTATTAAATGTGTACACTCACTGAGTACTTTATTAGGAACACTATGGTCCTAATAAAGTGCCAGATGGGGCCTTCTGCTGTTGTAGCCCATCTGCCTCAAGACATGTGTGACATGTTGTGCATTCTGAGATGCTATTCTGCTCACTACAATTGTACAGAGTGTTATCTGAGTTACCGTAGTCTTTCTGTCAGCTCAAACCAGTCTGGCCATTCTCCGTTGACCTCTCTCATCAACAAGGCATTTCAGTCCGCAGAACTGCCGCTCACTGGATGTTGTTTTTTTTTTTTTTTTGACAACATTCTGAGTAAACACTAGAAACTGATCAGCAGTTACAGAAATACTCAAACCAGCCCATCTGGCACCAACCATCATTCCATTGTTCGAAATCACTGAGATCACATTTTTCCCCATTCTGATGGTTGATGTGAACATTAACTGAAGCTTCTGACCCATATTTGCATGATTTCATGCATTGCACTGCAGCCACATGAATGGCTGATTAGATAATTGCATGAATAAGTAGGTGTACAGGTTTTCCCAATAAAGTACTCATTGAATGTGTGTATTAGTATATGTTGAAATTAACATTAACTAAGATTAATAAGTGCTGCAAAGTATGCTAATTAATGTAGTAACAAATGTTAACAAATACAACATTGTGAAGTGTTACCGTAACTTCATACCATTCTTAGGATTTTCTTTTGCTTGTGCTTATTGAAAACAAGTAAAAATTTGCTTTCAAAAAGATAGTTCATCCAAATATTTAAATTCTGTCATCATTTACTTATCCTCATGTTGTTTCAAACCCATATGACTTTCTTTCTTATGCGGAACACAAAAGGAGATGTTTGTCAGGGATTATGTATAGTCAGCCGGTTGTATCGCAAAATAAACCCAGAAAACGTGATCAGGATCACCCTGTCTTGTATCAACCTGAAAGGATTTATTTTGCAATAACAACCAGCTGACTGTACATTATTCCGCTTATAACATGGCTACTAACCAAATAAATAAATAAATGGACATTGAAAATGTATCTGCTGTAAAATTGTTATTATGTGAGAGGAAAGAAATCACTGAACAGCTGATTTGCACCTCCGGTTTGCTTCGGAGTTCTGTTGGTGTTTATTTAGCAAAAATTACCATCTGACTGCTCACAATGCAGCTTATTACAAAACAATAAATAGCAAATAAGGAAATGGACATTAAATACTGATTTACGTTGAAAATATGTTATTACAGTATGTGAAAAGTAAGAAAAAGCTGAACAGCTGATTTGCACCTCCGGTTTGTGTCGGAGTTCTGTTGGTGTTTATTTTGCAAAAATTACCATCTGACTGCTCATTATCCAGCTTATTACAAGACTACTTGCCAAATAAATAAATGGATGTGAAATATTGATGTGAGGTGAAATTATTTTATTAGGTTACTTGTAGAGATTGCTGAGTGATACAAGAAGTAGAAAAGATTGCACGCAATACCCAGATGACTGTTCTGATATGACTTAATCTCCGAATGTGCGGTTATTCCTCAGACATATCAGACCACTAGTTGGTGCCATTGACCAATCAGAATCGAGTATTCTAGAGAGCTGTGTGATAATAATAAATATCACAGTCTGTATTCTCAAAACAATGGCAGTGCCTCACATTAAAGCTTAAAAAAGGACCCAGTAGTCTCATAAAAGCAATGCATGCAACCCATGTATATTCCATAAGTCTTCTGAAAGCATACCATAGGTTTTGATGAGAACAAAAAACAGAAATTTAAGTCATTTATCAGTGGAAATCTTGACATCCTTTGCATGTCTATGAGCGCTATGAGAGAAGCTTTTTCCCAGTGTCTCGTGTGTTCACATGGATGTGATTTTCATTAAAACATCTTCTTTTGTGTTCTGCATAAGAAAGAAAGTCATATGAGTTTGGAAATTACATGAGGGTGAATAAATTATGACAGAATTTTCATATTTGGGTGAATTATTCCTTTCAAATGTGGACTGAACCACATAGATGTGTATTTAAGTGAATGTGTTTGCATGTGTATGCGTGTGTTGGCAAAGAGCTTGACAAAGAGCTTGATGCCATTGGGGTGTAAGCAGTACCGGTTTCCCTCATAACTGTTCCACAGCTGTCAGATGTTCAAGGGTCGGAAGGCTAAGCTAGTCAGACCTGGTTGGGATGAAAAGTAGCACATGAAATACAGGTGGACACCTTAAGTTCTGTTTGTCATGCACTCTGAATTTGTTTAGTACCTCTTTTAAGTCATATTACTTTTAAAACCTGGTGACAAAAAACTTAGATCTTTCAAGGCTGTGCCCATTCTGTAACTGAATAGCTTTTCAGCTGTCAACTTACTGTATACAGTGGCCCAAAAAGTTAAAAGTCAATGCAAGAATGTCCAACATCAGCCACGCTCATTTGTCATTCCATCTTAGATTAAAATAACGTGATGTTCAAGGACAAATCATAACTGTTCCATGATGTTTTAAAAAAAAAAAAAGAAAATGGGTGTCCATACACAATGCCCAAGTTTTAATTTGAAGAAATTGTCTGCAGTCGAGAACTTTGGAACAAAGGAGCTGTCCGCATATGCGAGTCTGATGCTTAGCACAATGAATTCCATCTGACAAAGACACAATAAAACAATATTATAAAATATTTGACAGTTAGACGCTTCCATAGTGATTAGTTCCATTCTGAAGGTCCTGTCTGACCTAGATTTGTATAAAACTAAAGCAAAATGTTGTCAGATCTTGTAGATATCACAGCACTTTTGCGGTTAACTATTAAAAAGAAGCTATTCAAATCTGACAGTTCAAAAAGGAAAGTGTTTATTTTCATTTAAGTCTGCGTCCGTCCTGTTTAATGTGACAGGCACACTTGTCAAATGCTTGTTTCTCCTGTCTTCACTTGATTTTAGCTTAGACCCAGTCAGTCATTAACTGACACCTCAATTAATCTTTCATGATAATTATTAAATTGACGAGGAATGAGACGAAAGCTTCCAAGAAGAACATTTCATGGCTCAGGAGATTTAAAGTGATATTTCGTGCAAAAATTACAGTTCTTTACAATGGAAGTGAATCCGTGAACATTAAAATACTCACTGTTTCAAAAGTATAGCAACAAGATGTGAACAGTATGCGTGTTAACATGATTTTAGTGTGATAAAATCACTTACCTTTTCTGTGTAAAGTTATAGCCTATTTTACAACTTTGTTGCCATGACGGCATAATGACGTAAACCCTAAAACGACCAAAAAAAATGACACTTTAAACAACTTTACAGCTCAAATAATACACAAGTTCTAGCAGAATAATGAATGTAAGTGCTTTTATACAATTATAAGCTTTACATTTCTGCCTTTAAACCCTCCAAAAATTGGCCCCATTCACTTCCATTGTAAGTGCCTCACTGGCACTTCGATTTTTGCTTTTTTTAAAGAAAAGGAGGGACAAGTCAAAATTATTTTTTGTGGTAATCAAAAAAACAAACAAAAAACAAAAAACAAAATGCTGTCGACTGAGCTTGGCTTGTTTTGAACCTGAAATGTTCATTTAACAACATTATTATTATTATACTTGATTTTTTCAATACGGAGGTGGCAGATCCGGATCTGGCTTGTTCCGGCACAAATTAAAGCCTGTGACCTCTTGATGCTGTCTGGGCACAAATGTACAGTATAATATCCTATGAGTGTGGTATGACACATCAGGCTGCCATCCCCGGTCTGGGACAGGGGACAGGAAGTCTATGCACTGTTTGGATATGCTAACAAATCAAGGACGTCCCAGCAACATCAGCCCTGACCTTTTGTGTGTCCGGTTTATTGGTCGTCTGTTCCCACAGTCAGTGTTTGAGTGGGCGGCAAATCTGGTTGGCCGATGCTGAGCAGTTTGTAAGAACTCAAGGCATTTATTGCATCTGACAGTAATGATGTTGACACTGTCAGTGCCTGGTGGCACAGCACCAACAGCAGCCCTTGGGGTGGTTTGGCTGGTCACCTTGCAAGAAATTAAAAAAACCCTCTAGTGCATTTACCTCTATTTCACTGCACAGCATGTGTGGCCTTTGTGAAGCTTTGAGCCCACCAGTCTACAACGAGCCACAGTCCTGTTGGAAATTAACACGTCACTCTGAAAATACCCTACCCCAGTCGCCAACCTTTAATAAGGCTCTAACAGGTCTCACCCAGGGTGTTCTGGCCCAGCAATGCTGTCTGACTGCGGGCGCTGCCTACGCTCTATATTGGCTGGGCTGTTCATACTGGGAAAAATCTTACTGCTTGTTATCGGCTTTTACTCCATGCAGGTGTGGTGTACATTGTGCCCTAACCAGCCAACTAATCGTTTCCAGCAACTTTCAGTTAAATTAAGTTTAATTTTATTTGTATAGTGCTCTCTAAAAGACTAAATATTCCAAAGCAACCTTTACAGAAAATAGAAAACGAATATAAAAATAGTGCCTAAAGCCTCAGTCACATTTACACAGTGAAATTCCACAGGCAAAATACAGTCATCACAATGGGAATGCGCGTAATAAGGAATAGCACCAAATGGACTTCTAATGGTGAATAATTTCTTTATGCGAATTTCACGTACGGTTCATGTATGGTAAATTTATCATATGAATTTGCAGCGCTGACCAATAGGAAGTTCGTAGCTGCTTTGCACATAGCCAAACTAACTATTCACAAAGGACGAGCAAATTATTTTAGTGGTGAGTTTCTTTATAACTTCACTCTCCCAGAGTATGGTGTGCAGCATTAAAAAAGAGACTGCTTGACAAGTATTTTTTTGCGGGTTTCAGACTCTCTTGATATCTGCCCACGCTTTTGACCTCCAGAATTTTGCTTTGCAAAGGTAGGTGTGACCGAACCTTTTACAAACTCCCCAGTGAGCAAGCCAAAGGCAAGTAATTTGTCTGCCCACAGTGTAAGCGAAAATGCACCACAATCTCATGCAATTCAACACAGTCTCATGAAAATTCCTAATAATTTGTATATGGCAAAATTTTACAATATTGTTCAGCTTGCATCGTATGAAAACAACTTTTAGTGTGTTTTTCAGCAAACATAATTTTAAATTGATACATTGCACACATCAAATTTCTGCTAACCCCTTATGCAACACATTTTAATAATGAAAACATCTGTGAACAAATTGTGTTACTTAATATGCCATAAAAAAACTGATGTATGTAAATAACCTGTAAAATACCTTTCACATCTTGTTTCAAATCCTGATGTTTTTTTTTTTTATTTAATTTATTTTTTAATTTTTTTATGGCTGTTGGTTTAATGCGTTAATTTAGTGCGATTAATTATATAAAAAACAGCACATTCAAATAATTAACACAATTAATCACACCCCTTGATGCATACGTAAAGTCCATAATACAAGGACAGATTTTCCTACCATTCGAGCAATTCAAGCTTGAAGTACATCTGTTTTTACAAGCCGCGTCAATAGGTGGTATAGCACGCCTCAACAAACCTCACAAGCAGCGCAGCCACAGAATGAGAGCCGCTCTAGCAGGAAGCACAACAGAAGGCAGGAATCTTGATCAGTTTCCAATACTTTTAACTTTACAAAGCGTCCTAAAATGTGGCATTTATAATGCTGAATACAGGGTAAGATGCTCCAAATGCATATGTCTGAGCATGCAGAGCGACATTTAAAAATAGTGCAGACGGAACGCAAGAACGCGTACTTTGAGAACCGGACACATTGACAAACTCAATACAAAACAGATTGCTGTCAACTGTAGACTTGTTCAATGGTATGAGAATAAAACAAGCAATATATTGTGTTCTTAAGCCACTTTTTGTATTGTCTAATCAATGCTTTATTCATCAGCCACAATAATGCAATTTATTTCTAACTGAATTTCAATCCGTATTATATATTTATCATAGGCCCTACATATTATAAATATTTGAATTATTATGCATTTTATATATGAATTCTTTATTTGAGGGCCTTTCTCAGCAAATAATGATGTATTTGATTAATTGTGATTAATTCGATTAATTAATCGGCATGTCATGTAATTCGATTACAGTTTTTAATCGAATGACAACCCTAGTTTTTTTTTCTTCTTCTGTGATTCACAACAAGCTAATACATCTAGAAAACACCATAATTTAACTGAGTTGAAAGCAAAGTGATGAACAGTAGCATTTAACTACAAAATTTGCTGCAAACAAGGAGATGTAAAATGACGCAAATGGATTTCTACCAAATGATTTGTTCGTAGTCTACCTAGTGGTTCATATGGGAGAGAGTGTACATTTTAGGAGAGTGTACGTTCGCTCGGCTGTAAAGCGGCATGCACAACACAATGTGCCAAAAAACAGTGATATCTACTGCTACTTGTTAGAAAAGGAGCTTGTTACTGGATTATTTTGAAAACAACCCAGTGTGACGCTGCATAAATAAAAATCAAGCGACTGTCAAAATGTCCTGTCGCTCTATATTTGTCGTAGACAGGGCTGGAAAAGTCAAAGTGGTAGTGAGTTAGGGCATTGATGAACAGAAATTGGATTTCCGAAAGCATAACTGGATCCACCTCTCTGAAATTCCAATTGGTCAACAGATGTGAATGTCAGAGTTAAAAAAAAATCAACATCTGAATGCATGAAAACCCTGGTGGTTCTTGTTTACACCCTTGTGACGCATCATCCCCATTAAAATCAATGGATCTACAGCATTCTCTAGTGCAGTGTAAACTCTAATGTATTAACTCCCTCAAAGAGAAAACGGGCCACCAACTGAAGACACTGGTGTCGCTATAAAACAAGCCAGAACGGAGCCAAAACTGATAAATCCTTATGGACCTTTTATAGTCTTTTAAATGTACAATTCATTCTTTTGCTGTCCTGATAGACACAAGCTTTTAATGACTAAGTAAAAGTCATACTACCATTAGACAATGTAGTGCCACAAAAGCAGAGATATATTACTTGCTTTTTTAAATCTCCTTCTGATTCATTCTAAACACTTGATCAGGAATTTAACCTTTGAGTTTAATTACCGGAGCCAATTTCTGCTGACTTAGGCAATCTGGACTTTAACAACCGACGTCATTCGCTAACAGCCCCAGGCCACAATTCTCTATATTTAACAAGTGTCATACAGGCCAACAGAGAAAGAGAGAGAAGAGAGTGAGTAATAGGAACATGTTGCATCATGCAAAGGTACTTTTGCGATACACATGGTGGGTACATGTTTTGGTATATTTGCGTTTTCCCATGTTCGACATCTTTCTGATTCTGTTTTTTTTTTTTTTTTTTTTATTAACATTTTTTATTAAATCATACAATAACAATGAAATGCAAAACATATATATATATATATATATATATATATATAAAATCAACATTTAAACACCACAATCCCCCTCCCCCTCCCCAACCCCGCCCCCCAAAAAACAACCCTGTGGTCAAACATAAGTAAATATATAGAAATTAAAATCAAATAGACACACACACACACACACACACATATATATATATATATATATATATATATATATATATATAAATAAAAAACATACATATATACAGTGCATCCGGAAAGTATTCACAGCGCTTCACTTTTTCCACATTTTGTTATGTTACAGCCTTATTCCAAAATGGATTAAATTCATTATTTTCCTCAAAATTCTACAAACAATACCCCATAATGACAATGTGAAAGAAGTTTGTTTGAAATCTTTGCAAATTTATTAAAAATAAAAAACAGAAAAAAAAAATCACATGTACATAGGTATTCACAGCCTTTGCCATGACACTCAAAATTGAGCTCAGGTGCATCCTGTTTCCACTGATCATCCTTGAGATGTTTCTACAACTTGATTGGAGTCCACCTGTGGTAAATTCAGTTGATTGGACATGATTTGGAAAGGCACACACCTGTCTGTATAAGGTCCCACAGTTAACAGTGCATGTCAGAGCACCAACCAAGCCATGAAGTCCAAGGAATTGTCTGTAGACCTCCGAGACAGGATTGTATTGAGGCACAGATCTGGGGAAGGGTACAGAAAAATTTCTGCAGCATTGAAGGTCCCAATGAGCACAGTGGCTTCCATCATCCATAAATGGAAGAAGTTTGGAACCACCAGGACTCTTCCTAGAGCTGGCCGCCCAGCCAAACTGAGTGATCGGGGGAGAAGGACCTTAGTCAGGGAGGTGACCAAGAACCCGATGGTCACTCTGACAGGGCTCCAGCGTTTCTCTGTGGAGAGAGGAGAACCTACCAGAAGAACAACCATCTCTGCAGCACTCCACCAATCAGGCCTGTATGGTAGAGTGGCCAGACAGAAGCCACTCCTCAGTAAAAGGCACATGACAGCCCGCCTGGAGTTTGTCAAAAGGCACCTGAAGGACTCTCAGACCATGAGAAACAAAATTCTCTGGTCTGATGAAACAAAGATTGAACTCTTTGGCCTGAATGGCAAGCGTCATGTCTGGAGGAAACCAGGCACCGCTCATCACCTGGCCAATACCATCCCTACAGTGAAGCATGGTGGTGGCAGCATCATGCTGTGGGGATGTTTTTCAGCGGCAGGAACTGGGAGACTAGTCAGGATAGAGGGGAAGATGAATGCAGCAATGTATAGAGACATCCTTGATGAAAACCTGCTCCAGAGCGCTCTGGACCTCAGACTGGGACAAAGGTTCATCTTCCAACAGGACAACGACCCTAAGCACACAGCCAAGATAACAAAGGAGTGGCTATGGGACAACTCTGTGAATGTCCTTGAGTGGCCCAGCCAGAGCCCAGACTTGAACCCGATTGAACATCTCTGGAGAGATCTGAATATGGCTGTACACCGACACTCCCCATCCAACCTAATGGAGCTTGAGAGTTCCTACAAAGAAGAATGGGAGAAACTGCCCAAAAATAGGTGTGCCAAGCTTGTAGCATCATACTCAAAATGACTTGAGGCTGTAATTGGTGCCAAAGGTGCTTCAACAAAGTATTGAGCAAAGGCTATGAATACTTATGTACATGTGATTTTTTTTTCTTTTTTTTTTTTCTTTTTTTCTTTTTAATAAATTTGCAAAGATTTCAAACAAACTTCTTTCACGTTGTCATTATGGGGTATTGTTTGTAAAATTTTGAGGAATATAATGAATTTAATCCATTGTGGAATAAGGCTGTAACATAACAAAATGTGGAAAAAGTGAAGGGCTGTGAATACTTTCAGGATGCACTGTATATACATATATACATACATACACACACATATATATATATATACACATACATATATACATACACACACATAATAATCATACTAAATATATTACACTACTCTCTCCACACCCCACCCGAGAGCCCTCCAAAATCTCCAAATACCTGCCCCATTTCCGTATAAACATATCCAAGCCGCCCCATCTTCCCTCCATGCACCACTCCGGATATGGGGAGCACCAGCTGACCTCCAACCTCTCAAAATAACCTGCCTGGCGATCATCACACAGGTCAGAACAGAGTTCTCTATATGGCCATCCCCCACATCGATGACCGCCCCATCACCCAGAACACAAAGTGTGGGGCAAAACGAAACCCTAGTGCCAACCACGTTGCACACAAAATTCTGAACCTTCGACCAGAATTTCTGGATCTCTACACACCACCAAAAAACATGGGCCATGTCTCCATCCTCCAATTGGCATCTCCAGCAGGTGGGTGTGTCTTTAAAACCAAGCCTATACAGTCTAGAGGGAGTCCAATAAAATCTATGCAAAATTTTGAATTGTATAAGACGCACCCTTGCATCTCTAGATGCAGACTTAACGTTTTTAAGAATCTTAGCCCACACTCCTTCCTCCAATGCCAAGTTGTAATCTTTCTCCCAAACTCTCATGAGAGAAGTTAAGGCTCCATCCCCCAGACTCTGAATTAACAGGGAGTAACACATTGATGCCTCATGACCTTTTCCAAAAGCTTCAATCACCTCTCCCAAAGCATCTGCCTCCTTAGGGGGGTGTGTGCTACTCCCAAAAATAGTACAAAGCAGGTGGCGTAGTTGTAACTACCTATAAAACTGAGGTCTGGGGATCCCAAAATGTTGGACCAAGTTTTCAAACGATCTCAACACTCCACTTTCATATAGGTCACCGAGTGTAGCAACCCCCCTCACAATCCACTCTGGCCAGCAGAAAGGGGACTTGCCAATACACAGTCTTGGGTTCTGCCATATGCTCGAGGCAACATTTAAATAAGTGTCCAATTTAAACAATCTGGACACTTTAGTCCATACCGAGTGTAAGTGTGAAATAACGGGGTGTAACTTAACTTTTCCGATTAGTTTGATAGAGATGCTTTGTAATGGCGAAATAGGCGCAAGAACTGCCTGTTCAATAACAAACCAGGGAGGGGCTCTCTCAGGTGGAAGTGACCAATGAGCCAAATGTCTGAGACTGAACGCATAGTAATAAAACAAAATCTTTAGTAGGCCTAGCCCACCTTTGTCTATCGGTCTATGTAACTTATTAAAATGCAATCTGGGACGTTTACCATTCCAAATGAAGGACTTCGCTATGCTATCAAATTGCTTGAAATAAGAGAGGGGGACATCTACAGGGAGAGACTGTAGTAGTTAGTTAAATTTTGGAATACAATTCATTTAAATAACATTAACCTTCCCAATCATCGATAAATGTAATGAAGCCCACCTGCCCACATCGCTCGAAAACCTTTTTATTAAATTAAAATAATTTGATCCCTTCAAATTTGCTGGGAATAAAATCACCAAATACTTAATGCCCTGTTTGGGCCACTGGAAGGCACCCGGTTGGAAAGCTGTTACTGGACATTACGCTGTCAGAGCCAAAGCTTCGGATTTAGACCAACTGAATTTGTATCCTAAGAACTTGGAAAAGGAATTAATAATTCTGTGGAGGCAAGGCATAGATCTAGTAGGTTCAGAGACAAATAATAAAATATCATCTGCATAAAACAGAAGCTTATGCGCCACACCTCCTGCAACCACCCCTGGAAAATCATCCTCCTTTCTTAGCGTGGTTGCTAATGGTTCCAGGGCAAGACAGAACAATAATGAGGAAAGAGGGCAACCCTGCCGAGTGCCCCTATCCGAGTAAAATAATCTGAAATTAATTCATTTGTTTGTACCGCTGCTACAGGGTGACTATAAAGTAACTTAATACAACCAATAAATGTACTCCTGAACCCATACATTTCCAAAATCTTAAAAATATAATCCCATTCTACCATATCAAACGCCTTTTCGGCGTCAAGTGAGATGACAGTGACCGGAGACTGATCATTCGCTACTGACCACATGATATTGATGAGACGCCTGATGTTATCAGAAGAGCTGCGGCCATGAATAAACCTCACCTGATCTATATGTATAAGAGATGTCATAACCTTAATTAATCGATTAGCCAAACTTTTTGACAAAATTTTTACATCTAGTTGGATCAGGGAGATTGGACGGTAACTTTTACACTCGCTTGGATCTTTGTCCTTTTTAAGAATCAGACTGATCCAGACTTGTGTCATGGTTGGAGGAAGCTTTCCATTCTTTAATGATTCAGTATAAACTTCTAACAAAAGTGGAGCCAGTTCTGTAGCATAGGATCTAAAAAAATTCTGTGGCAAAACCATCTGGCCCCAGAGCCTTGCCAGTAGGTAGGGACTTAATTACATCGTCAAGCTCCTCCAAGGTTATCTCAGAATCAAGATCGTTTTTTTGCTCAGTCTTCAGTTTAGGAAGATCTAATGGTTCCACAAAGTTTCTAATATCTTCATCAGTAGACGAAGACATGGATCTATAAAGATCAAGATAGAACTCTTTAAAGGCATTATTAATATCAATGGCTGAGGTAAAAATTTCACCACCAGCATATTTCACTGAGGAAATGATAGAAAGAGGCTCTCTCTGCTTTATATATCTAGCCAAAAAATTCCCTGCTTTGTCCCCCGACTCAAAGTATGACTGTCTTGCCCTGAATAACCAAAACTGACATACGGCACTTCAGCTCTGCTCTGCACTTTTAATATTTCCTTCCAATTCCACGAGTTCTTGTGCTTTGGATTTCTTGATGAATGAGGCATACTGTATGATCCGACCCCTAAGAACAGCCTTAAGAGGATACCGAGGACCAGTTGGTCTCCATATAAACACTGATTTCAGTCTTTAACATTTGTTGGAAATCAGGATTTTGCAAAAGGGATACATTAAGGTGCCAACTATATGATTTATTTTTCTCTATATGTGGCAACACCTCTAAACTCACCAGGGCATGATCCGGGACTAAAATGTTTCCAATTGAGCAATCAACAACAGATGAAATGAGGGATTTGGATATATAAAAAAAAATCTATTCTAGAGTAAATCTTATGGACTGATGAAAACAATTTATTGTCTCTACCAGATGGGTTCAAAAGTCTCCAAATATCTGTAAGACCAAGATTTTTACACATCCTGTGAAGCATCAATGTTGCTATAGGGGGCTTACACACTTTTGCTTCACTATGATCAAGGACTGAGTCCATCAAAAGATTAAAGTCTCCTCCCAAAATTATATCATGAGGGGTGCCAGAGGCTTGCAACATCCCTTCAAGATCTATAAAAAAGCCCTGATCATCAGCGTTAGGTGCGTAAATATTAGCCAAAATCAACCTTTGCCCCTGAATTTCTGCTAAAACAATAATGACTCTTCCTAATTTATCATTAAACTGTTTGAGACATTTGAATTGTAAATGTTTATTTGCCAGTATAATGATTCCCTTGCTCTTACTTGAGCAACACTAAAGAAAACATGTCCACCCCATATCTTCCCAAATTTTTCAGCTTCCTGTGGGGAAAGATGCGTTTCTTGAAGAAACACTGTATCATATTTCTTACGTTTAAGAAAAGAAATAACCTTCCTTCTTTTTATGGGGTGCCCCAACCCATTCACATTCCATGTGGAGAGAGATAGTACACTCATATTAACATTTGACATTTTGATATAATAGAAAAAATATATTGTGTGCCAAAAATAAGATTATGAAGACCACATTTCAACATTAATGCAACAATAAAACCCCGAATTTCCCCCCGAACAAAACAAACAGAAAAAAGCAAAACTTGCGCATTAACCCCGCGCACGACAGCGCCAACTGGCGTCAATCCCTCTAAACTCAAAGAGTCCATGTACGCCTACGAGAGCCCCGTGACAACTTTGCCATCGGATTGCTCAATTTTGCCTCACAAATTTATAAGGCAAAATTACATAACATCAAATATTTTGTAAAACAAACCCCAGCCAATAGGCAGAATAAACACAAAGAACGTGTAGACTCATTCACAGAACTGTCTCAAAGGTGTGTTCCTTCACAAAACAAATTCCAGCCGATATAAAGCCATTCAGTTTCCTCGGTCAAACAAACGAATCTTCAGTGAGCCAGCTGATGAGTGCAGCAGATGACATAATCATTCCAATGTCCCACGAAAATACTCCACAAATCATACTCCAGGAAACAGGAGGCATAAGCAAAAGGAACTGACAGATTCATCCATAACTGTCCCGAAGTAGTGTTATTTAACAAAACAAGCTTCATCCGCTAGGCGGAACCAGCACAAAAGGAAACGAAACACGCATCCCGGTTCCTCGGAGGGTCAAGAGTCAATTCACTCGGAGGCCGCATACAAGTATATCCCATGATCCGCCTGTAGTTACACAGTCTGCATGTAGATATTTTGCGGTCATCCATAGTGTTTATTCTGGAACTTCATTGTAAAAGTGATCTTCCGTCAATGCAAAAGTTTCTTTAAGGAAAAGTGTTAATCCACAAAACAAAACAAACTCCAGCCACTCGGCGGAGCCAACACAAAAAGAAACAAAATTGGCGCCCAGCTTCCTCTGAAAGCCAGAGTATGTACAGTGAGTCAATCCACTCAACAATTGAGAAAAACACCCAATGGTTACTCACCCATTGTTTCCATAAAAGACATTGCCTGATTGGGACATGTAAATACTTTGCTGCCGTCCTTGGTGTTTATTCTCAGTCTGGCCGGAAACATCAGAGCAAAAGTGATCTTCCGCTGATGTAAGAGTTTCTTGCATTCCTTAAACCGATCGCGTTTCTCTCGTCGAGTTTGCAAAGTTCGGGAACAAGAAAATATTGTAATTCTTCCAAGAAAGCTTTCGTTTGCTCCTTGCCTGGCGCAACACGAGATCTTTATCGGATGATCTCAAAAATTTAGCCAGAATCGATCAGGGCCTTTATTCCTCAGCAGATCTGTGAGCTGGGACTCTGTGAGCTTGCTCGATTTCCAGCTTGTGGCCTGTTATGTCGAGCAGACTCGGGAAAAGCTCATCTAGGAATTTCACCATATCTCTGCAATCCTCATGCTCAGGAATTCCAACAATTCAAATGTTATTCCTGCGGCTTCTATTCTCAAGATCTTCAAGCTTTTCAAGAACACGTTCCAAATCAACTTTGGTCGCGGGCGGATTAGCGGTTAATTCCCTCTCAGATGACTCCAAATAATCGATTCGTTTTTCAACATCTGTCATTCTTGTGACTAGCTCAGAGAATTTTTTTTTTCCATCACCGTAATCGATCGACGTATTACAGCGAGATCCTCTAAGTCCGCAAGTACCTTCGTCAACATCACTGACATATTAGACAGTTGACACTGGATTCCTTCTCCCACTGCGCCATCCAAATCGAGTCCCTGGTCCACAGGCCTGTCTGGGCTTTCATCTTGAACCCGTAAGTGTCTTTTAATGTCTCCAGAGCCCGAGGATTTTGACTTCTTTGCCATGTTTACCTCAAACAGTAAATGTGTAACTGGGTGTATCGAATTTCACCAGATTATATCATGAAAATAATTAAAAAAAAATAGCAAAGTGCGCAGAGCTGTCTCTCACACGTCTGCCCTTCGCATGGTGTCAGGTCTCCTGGTTCTGTTTGTTTAATTATTTAAATAGCAATTATTTTAGTTGTTTTGAGGAAGAAATATTTGGAAGTAAGAAATTATATTTTAATTGCATTTCCTGACCTATTGCATTTATGAACTCATTTCATTTTTCAAAAGATATTACAAATAGGAAATAAATTAAACACAATTCTTGCAAATGCTGTTTACATTTACTTTTTAAATAGCATAAATACAATCTAATAATTGGCCCTTACAATAGTATATTAAATAAAAAATTGGCAACATTTTTAATTTATACATTCATCCATTTTTTTCTTATAAAATACTAATATATATTTCAACAAAAATATATATTTTTTATCTTTATACAGTATTGACATGTGAACAACCAGTCAGTAACTACACTGAATTAAGTTTCACAAGCCTCTGAATGGTTCATAAGTGTTTTTGATTCACTTAAAAGAACAGCTTCATAAGAGACATTCGTTTAGGTATCGAACAACACTGGATGTGCTACATGTTTTTGATTTTCTAAACAGAACCATCTCATAAGAGTCATACATTTAGGATTCGGACCACAATGTACATGCAGTATGTTTTTAATTGTCTTACAAAACCTGTTCATAGGAATCATACCTTTGGGAATCAGATTTCACTGGTTGCCCTGTATGTTTTTAATTCTCTCACTAAAAAAAAAAAAAAAACAACAGCTCACAAGAGTCATTTTTGGGGAATCGGTCTACAGTGTACACACTGTATGTTTTTGATTCTCTAAAAATAACCAGTTTTTTTTGTTTTTTGTTTTTTTTGTGCGCCACTGTAGTCTGCTTCCCGAACACATGACTCTTATGAGCTGGTTCTTTTTCTCTAGTGCTGTATGTTTTTGATTATCTTAAAGAACCAGCTCATAAGAGTCCTTTTTTCAGGAATCAGACTAAAGTGTGTGCACTTCATGTTTTTAATTCTCTAAAAAGAACTGGCTCATAAGAGTAATTTTTTCAGGAATTGGACTACAGTGGGTGCGCTGTATGTTTTTGGTTTTCTAAAAAGAACCGGCTAAGAGTAATTTTTTCAGGACTTCACAGATCTCACTACAGATTCAGTAGCTCTGCACAACCGAATACAGACTGATCTCACATTGAAATCAGAAAAAGTAGGTTAGATTTTCTTTAGCTGGAATCGGTCTGTGCATACCGAAATTCAAAACACTGCCCCCAGTGGCCAAAGCGATAAGTGTCGTTGGGCGTATGAGCATGTGTGAGCTCCTTTTTCTGGGTGAAATGTCTATGGAAAAAAGTGTGTTGTAAAGTGAGTTATTTTCAGTTGTACAGGCTGTAATGCAGCGAAGTGGAATGCATGTTGTTGCTAAATAACAGTGCTGTAAACACTGTCTGAGTACTTTAATATAATGTAATGTATTTTTTTTTAAATAAATGTATTGTATTTTAAATAATGTGAATTTTTTCTGAATAAGTACTGCTTCAAGGTTCCCTATCCTAACTGTAATAAATGTTGCTTTTTGTGTATTAAACTAACACGCAGAGTATTAATAGCATCTTTGTGACTCTGTTCTGTTGCCTAACAAACTCGCTGAATGAGCTCATTTGTAAAGGTCCATATCTTGAGAACAGAGGTTTAGTTCTTCAATGTCTCTTTTAGGCACATTTGGTGGCCTACCGAATTACCGTATTAGGTGTTACAATTCATTTACCAGACATATATTTTAAATGAGTGGGCAGGAAACATTTGCATAATAAATGAGATGGATTAAATGCCTGTGACGCTGTCGCCTTGGTCCAGTTCCTACTGTGAAAATGACCGTGCCCACATCAAAGAGTGCAATGCAAAGCACTCTGCCACATGACCAGAGGGAAATTACTTTAAAGGAATAGTTCACGTAAAGATGAAAATTTGGTCATTTACATACACTCATGTTGTTCTGACCCATAGTATTTTCTTTTTTCTATGAAACAAAATCTGAAAAGCTGCTCTCTTTCATACAGTGAAAATGGATGGTGATTTATACTGCTAAGCTTTAAAAGAACAAATAAGCACCACAAATATATCATAAAAGCAGTCCATATGACTGTGTGATTCTGACAAAACTGTCAAGAAAATGCCATGGCTATATTTAATCCCAGGGTTGAAAGGGTTACTTTTAAAATGTATTCCACTACAGATCACAGAATGCATGCTGTAAAATGTCATTTGTAACGTATTTCATTAGATTACTCAAGGTCAGTAATGTAATCTAAATACTTTGTATTACTTCTTCAGCACTGGTAGGTTTTTTCACTCGTTTTGACTATAATACAGCACTCATTGACTAACAAGTGGAAAAAAAAAAAAATCCACCATTACAGTAAGACAAAATACATTTTACATGAAAAATACATTCTCTAAAACAAGCCTAAATATCTTATGTAATGTTGCTTCTAAAACAAGATAAATAAAATTTGCTAAATGCATACGAATCATATATACTACATTAATGGTACTTTTATGGTATTTATTTGGAGATTTTAAGTATAAATCACCATGCGTTTTATTTGTATGGAGAAAAAGAAGCTCCTTTAGTATTTCACCGATGAAAGAAAATAATATGAGTTCAGAATGACATGAGGCTAAGTAAATTATCACCTAATTTTCATTTTTGGGTGAATTATTCCTTTAAAGCCACCTCAGTTTCTCATTTCTCATGTTCAGTTCCTCAAAATTCTGTTTGTTGGGCTGTTCTGCTTCCAGTAACTATACTAAAGTTGCTAATGGAGCTCCCAGAAGTGATAGCTCATCATAAACCAACATGATGAATTGCTGCATAATGAAGAGACAGAGACTTCGGTTGTAAACTGCAGGACGTCCTGCTGGCAGCACTCATTAAACCAGAGATGCTGATGCATGTGCTGCAGTGGCTTTGTCTTGGCTGAGCTGTTGCTAGCGACTCAGTGATGTTTCAGATGGAGCCTACTCAATTATCCCTCTGCCTTTCAAGTATGTTTTTTGACAGCATTTTCACACATTTTTCTTTAAAGGGGTCATATCATGAGGAATACAATTTTCCTTGATATTTTGACATATAAGAAGTAATTCTAAAAAAAAAAATTAAAAAAAAATAAATAAATAAAAATACTGTATATATCAGAACTCAAAACATAATCCCCAATACAATAGAAGCATTTATTGAAACCAAGCTTAAAAAACTTGTTCTCTACTTACGCAACTTCCCTACATCACTAGGGGTCCCATTAATTCATGACTGCCTCTACAGCAACAACATCAACTTTAAATCATAGCACCCTTGTCCCCGCCTGCTGTTGCTTCAGTTAAACAGGGAGAGAGCCGGACAGACAACCCTATTGTGGCCTAACTATTCCTGAACACCAAAGGGGACTCATCTGGACTATTTTGAATGATTTTTGTATGTAAACATGCACTAGACAGACGTCTTTGACCGTTGTCTCGCACCGCTTTTAAAAGATGCAGTGTCAATTTACAACTCAGAAAAGGAGATGCTATTCTATTTCATTCAGTTGATGCGTCTAGCTGTTTTGAGCACAAACATGTCCTGGACACATTCTCGTGCCCATCTGCGCTATTTTTAATTGTTGGTGTATGTAAACATGCACTAGATGGACGTCTTTGTCCATTTTGATACGTTTGTGTGCGTAAGTGAAGCAACATCATGATGATACTGAATGTTTGTGCATCTTGTTTCACCGTGCTTAGGACTATGTTTGTGTGGGGTTTTTTTCAGCTCATATCAGCGTGGATTGCTTGTAGGCCAGTCATAATATGCTTCAAGCTTTGCAAAAGAAATGTAAGCGCAGCATAGTTCTAGCAAGGAGACTGCAGCTGTACACCATCGCACCATTAGCTAGGTAACTCCTAGCCAATCATATGTCAGCCATCACTTTTTAAGTCTGCTCACAATCTATCACATTGCTATTTCAGTGTGCTAACACGGCAACCTCCACCACCCCACCACCTTCAGTTGAGTCCCGTCCTGAACGGTGGTAGGCTCTTCGCCCCTGCCTTCTATGTCCAGCAGGATCTGATGGTTCCGAGTACAACTTCTTCAGACCGCCATACGGGGCTTACACCAAAGAGAGACATTATATTCCTGTTTCATATTCATCAAATAAATGTCATCTAAAGCTTTACTCAAGTCTGCGAGTCTTCCTGATAGAACTGTTATTGAAGGATTGAGCAGTTAACACCACTATAGGACCCAACTGCAAAACCGTAAGTAACCGGTTTCATTCATAAATATTTCAAATGTTATGACTGTCTGATTGTTTATAGTGCTACTGTGCTTAAGTTAACAGTTTAATACATTCGGATGCAATGTGTTGGGTGTGCGTTATGTGTAATCCCTGAAATTTAGTTTTATAATGTTGTTGAGCTTATTTATTCTCTTTTGAATTTAGTTTCAGATATGGCTGTGTTCAAGGGAACCAATTGTTTTGGTAAAAAAAAAAAAAACTTTACCAACATTATCACTGGATAATTTTATAATAATAAAAAAGAGTATCTCAAGAACCCTTTAAGGAATGTTTAAGGTTCAATAGAAGTTAAACTCAATAGACAGCATTTGTAGCATAATATGTATTACTACAGAAAATATTTTCAACTCGTCCCTCACTTGGGCCAGTCCATAAATATTAACACACACTTTACACATTAAAATACACATCAAAAGTATATCCACCCGACGTAAATATTATACGTTAACGTCATTTTAGGGTGATAAAATATCTGTTCTACTTTGTTTTAGTTTGATAAAATCAATTACAAGGTTGACTGGCTTTATGATGTCATGGCAACAAAGCTGTAATATATGATATCTACAGTTTTCCTGACCAACCACTGGGAGGCGCCATGATGATTCTTTTTGTCGCCAGACTGTTTTCTGGTTCCTGTCTCCATTAAAAAAAAAAAAAAAAAAAAATATATATATATATATATATATATATATATATATATATATATATATATATATATATATATATATATACACACATTTTTTTTTTTTTTTTAACTACCGAATTTAGCGACCCAGTCGGAAAACAACAACCATTTTAAGTGTTAGCTCAACTTGTGCAATTATGGCTGTCATAACAACTTGAAGTAGTTAATGATACCAATATAACGAACCTAGGCCATTGCTTTATGTCAGCAACTGTGTAAAGTATCAGCACTATGGAGCCAAATGTTTTAATATTTGGCAAGTTTTACTAATTTAATACACTAAACATCATATTATCTGCTAAATATATGTTGATGTGAAAACACAGGAGACTGAAAAATGAAAACAGGCTTCTGTTAGTGAAAATAGTGGATAACTTAGGTTTCTTTTCACACAATATCACAGTTAAGTAAACATGGGGTGAATTTTAAATCATTTCTGTAGTTTCGTTTGATTAGATGTTGCCATTTTTGCTATGTCCAGGGGCTAAGCACTAACTTCTAAAATGACAAACCTGTCAATTTATTTAAAAAGTTCTTCATTTTTTTCCCTTTCTCTAATTGAAATGTTTCAAACAAACTAAGAATATTGCTTTGATTGGTAATTAATGAATAGGTGTTTCCTGTGCCCTCAGTACTACTTTCCATCCTGCCCTTTGTAATGTCCCTTTAACTAGTAAATGCCAGCTGTTTATGACATCATCCTCAAGGAAGTGACATTATTTTGGAGGGAAAATAACAGCATAAACATTTATAAGTACAATAGATTTTCTGAATTCTGAGTTTTGTGGAATTGTCTTACTCTAAAATATTTTACTCCGGTTGAGTGAATAAAAAAAAGCATATTTTTAAATGTCTGGGATACCCGTTTTTATAAACAAACAAACAAATATGTAATGAAATTACAATACAAGCATATTTTATTACATATTCAAGTTACAGAGTTCAAAAGTGCATAACAGGAATGATCCATACTGTACATGCTGTTTGTAAGTCAGAAAGAAACAAGGCCATTGCTCTCTGAACTCTGAGCTGGTTTTCTGCAAAGCTTCTCTATCACCGCACCCATTCCGTCTCTGTTTAACTCACTCCGGTATGGAGTTAGGATTGTTTCTAATTCAGAGACAAATGGAAAGAGATTCACAAATAGAAAGTTTGTTCACAAATACATTTAATGAGATCCACAAATAAATATTAGGAGTTTCCCAAAAATGAAATGAATTCACAAATAAAAAGAATGAGATTTACAAATATATGTTAGGAGTTTCACAAAAATAATGTAAATTCACAAATAAATAAAATGGGATTTGCAAAAAATTTTTTTTTTTTTTTTTACAAATATATATTTTTAACTCAAAAACACAACTCTGTTCAGCATTTATTTGTGAATCACATGCATTTATTTGTGTACACAAATAGGTGGACTCCACCCATCGTCAACTCAAGACAATCAGATAACGGCCACATTACTCGGACCGATCATATCATGTTCTATCTTCAACCAATCATGCTTCATTTTACTATCAGGGCGGGACCAAGGTCACAGTGCTGTCATGAGCATGGAATCAAGCACTTACAGATTTGATCTAAGGCCGCACATTTTTAAAGAAACGGACACCATCAGAGGAATACTGTGACTTAAGGTTTGTATCATTTTCTCTCAGTTATAAACATGTGTAGTGTCTTGTTAAATGTCGACAGCTGAAAATTGCCCATTTGTAGAGTGTCCTGATCATTACCTTTATAGCTAACCTGGCTGACTGTATGAGTCTGCTATTTTAATTTTAACCAAGTTTCTTGACTGAAACTCCTAGCTACATAATGGAAAATGCATGTATGTGTCGTCAAAACTTTTACTCTCAATGTTACATGGCAGATCCAAACAGACACTACTAGACATTACAAAAGATCAGTAGTACAGATAGTGCCTTTATAAAACATGAATTATACTAGATGCTCTGAGGAGCGCAAACCATAATTTATTTTAAGTTACAATGTAATGTCTTGAAATGAAAATGCAATACAACATTTTAATAAACTGTAACATTGGCTTTGGTTTGACTTACTTAAAAATGAAAATTCTGTCATTTACTCACCCTCATGTTTTTTAAAAACCTGTACTATTTCACTTTTTCTGTGGAATATGAGAATACACTGTAAAATGTAGATGCTGCTAATGAGGCTGAAATGAAAGTGAGGCTGTCAGTCCCTATCATTATTCCTGACATCTCTATTTGAATTCCTTCCACAGAAGAAAGTCAGTCGTTTGGGTTTGGAACAACATGAATATGAGTATAAATGATGACTCATCTCATATGACAAAATATTTTTTGTCATTTAGTTGACAAATCTTTTATTGAGTGCTATCAAGGCATTTTGAGGTAAATAGGTTTTAAAGAGTATCTGATTTTTTTAACACTTTAAAGCAGTCTGTTGGCTGAAAGGTATGATTTTTTTGGTTACAAATTACAGGTTGTCATGCACGTAACTACAAAACAATAAATCTGAGTACATTACATACACAAACACTGGAATGGAACATTACAACTGGAGTGCTTGCATTTTGCTTGAGTTTGTTGTACATGAACATCCTCATTGCCATGTCATGGTGTTGTATCAGTTGTCTGTGATGGATACTCCTAGTCGGGGTAAGAGCATTCTACACAAATGATTGGAAAAAATAACAGTTACACATTAAAAACAAGTCACAAAGTTACACAAACAAGACTGGGTCATGGAGCTTTGTGACATCTTACGACCAGTAGCACAAAAGTCCCACAACTGTTTCATCTTTTTGTGATGTGGAGCAGAGAGCACCAGTTCCCCAGTATCCTTGCAACTCTTTTATTATTATTATTATTATTGTTGTTGTTGTTGTCCTCCTGCATCTCACAGCCCATTTACTTCATGAGTAAATAAGTGAAACAAGAATTGTTTTACAGGGCAGAATAATTATTTCTTGTGAGTAACACTGGACTGGTATGCCATAACACTAAGTGCTAAAAATATAAATCCTTTGAAATATTACTTCAATGATTTTTTTGTTATATATATATATATATATATATATATATATATATATATATATATATATATTACATTTACATTTATTCATTTGGCAGATGCTTTTATCCAAAGCGACTTACAAAAGAGGAAAACATAAGCGAATCATCTTAAGGAGACAGTGGTATGAAAAGTGCTGGTTATGACTGGTTAAGTGCTCATGGAAAAGATGTGTTTTTAGTCGTTTTTTGAAGACAGAGAGTGAGTCAGCTTCACGGATGGAGTTGGGAAGGTCATTCCACCAACGTGGTGCGATGAAGCTGAAAGTCCGGGAAAGTGTTTTGGTGCCTCTTTGTGTTGGTACAACAAGGCGACGTTCCTTAGCCGACCGCAGGCTTCTAGTGGGCGCGTAGCTCTGCATAAATGATTTTAGGTATGCTGGAGCAGACCCAGTGATTGTTCTGTATGCCAACATCAGAGCCTTGAATTTGATACGTGCATCAACCGGCAGCCAGTGGAGAGAGACGGAGTGGTGTAACATGCGCTCTCTTTGGTTCATTAAAGACCAGACGTGCTGCTGCATTCTGGATCATTTGCAGGGGTCTAATTGCACATGCAGGGAGGCCTGCAATGAGAGCATTACAGTAGTCCAGTCTAGTTATGACAAGTGACTGGACAAGCAGTTGTGTGGCATGTTCAGAGAGGAAGGGTCTTATCTTCCTGATACTGTAGAGTGTAAATCTACATGATCTTGCGGTCTTTGAAATGTGGTCTGTGAAATTTTGTCTGTTGTCTATGGTTACCCCTAGATTTCTGACCGATTTGGAAGGTGTTACTGTAGTTGCACCCAGCTGCACGCTGATGTTGTGTTCAACAACAACAACAACACACACACACACACATATATATATATATATATATATATATATATATATATATATATATATATATATATATACACACACACATTAACATAATGTGAAACCAAATTATTGGCATAGCAGATCTTGTACACTGTGTAATATAGGTTATTAATTTATGGTTTGTGCTCCTAAGATCATCTAATATGATTCATGTTTTAAAAAGGCACTATCTGTACTACTGATCTTTTGTAGTGTCTAGTAGTGTCTGTTTGGATCTGCCATGTAACATTGAGAGTAAAAGCTTTGACGACACATACATGCATTTTCCATTATGTAGCTAGGAGTGTCAGTCAAGAAACTTGGTTAAAATTAAAATAGAAGACTCATACAGTCAGCCAGGTTAGCTAAAATGTAATGATCAGGACACTACAAATGGGCCATTTTCAGCTGTCGACATTTAACAAGACACTACACATGTTTATAACTGAGAGAAAATGATTCAAACCTTAAGTCACAGTATTCCTCTGATGGTGTCCGTTTCTTTAACAATTTGAGGCCTTGGAGCAAATCTGTAAGTGCTTGATTCCATGCTCATGACAGCGCTGTGACCTTGGTCCCGCCCTGATAGTAAAATGAAGTGTGATTGGTTGAAGATAGACTGTGCTACGATTGGTTCAAGGAATGTGGCCGATATTTGATTGGCTTGAGTAGACGATGGGTGGAGTCCACCTATTTGTGGATTGCCCGCAGCTCGAGTAGACTGTGGGTGGAGTCCACCTATCATCAGAATTCACAAATGTGAGCTGCCATCCACAAATGCACAGCAAGCGATCCACAAATAAATGCATGCGATTCACAAATGAATGCTGGACAGAGTTGTGTTTGTTAGTTAAAAAAAAATATTTGTAAAAAAATGTTTTCTTTATTTGTGAATTCACTTTATTTTTGTGAAACACCTAACATACACTGGCGGCCAAAAGTTTGGAATAATGTACAGATTTTGCTGTTTCGGAAGGAAACTAGTACTTTAATTTACCAAACTGGCATTCAACTGATCACAAAGTATAGTCAGGACATTACTGATGTAAAAAATAGCACCATCACTATTTGAAAAAAGTAATTTTTCATCAAATCTAGACAGGCCCCTTTTCCAGCAGCAATCACTCCAACACCTTGAGTAATCATGCTAAATTGCTAATTTGTTACTAGAAAATCACTTGCCATTATATCAAACACAGTTGAAAGTTATTTGGTTTGTTAAATGAAGCTTAATATTGTCTTTGTGTTTGTTTTTGAGTTGCCACAGTATGCAATAGACTGGCATGTCTTAAGATCAATATTAGGTCAAAAATGGCAAAAAAGAAACAGCTTTCTCTAGAAACTCGTCAGTCAGTCATTGTTTTGAGGAATGAAGGCTGTACAACGCTTGAAATTGCCAAAAATGAAGATTTCATACAAAGGTGTACACTACAGTCTTCAAAGAAAAAGGACAGAAAGAGATGTGGAAGGCCAGATGTACAACTAAACAAGAGGATAAGTACATCAGAGTCTCTAGTTTGAGAAATAGATGCCTCACATGTCCTCTGCTGACAGCTTCATTGAATTCTACCCACTCAACACCAGTTTCATGTACAACAGTAAAGAGAAGACTCAGGGGTGCAGGCCTTATGGGAAGAACTGCAAAGAAAAAGCCACTTTTGAAACAGAAAAACAAAAAGAAAAGGTTAGAGTGGGCAAAGAAACACAGACATTGGACAACAGATAATTGGAAAAGAGTGTTATGGATCTTAACCCCATTGAGCTTTTGTGGGATCAGCTAGACTGTAAGGTGCGTGAGAAGTGCCCGACAAGATAGGCATATCTATGGCAAGTGCAACAGGAAGCGTGGGGTGAAATGTCACCTGAGTATCTGGACAAACTGACAGCTAGAATGTCAAGGATCTGCAAAGCTGTCATTGCTGCACGTAGAGGATTTTTTGATGAGAACTCTTTGAAGTAGTTTAAGAAGTTCTGAATTTTATTTTATTTTTTTCAAATTGTAATAGTAATTTTTCATGTTATTAATGTCCTGACTATACATTGTGATCAGCTGAATGCCACTTTGGTGAATAAAACTAACAATTTCTTTCCATAACAGCAAAATTTGTACAGTATTCCAAACTTTTGACCACCAGTGTATATTTGTAATCTCATTCTTTTTATTTGTGTATTCATTTAATTTTTGTGAGATTCCTTACATTTATTTGTGGATCTCATTCAATTTATTTGTGAACCAACTTTCTATTTGTGAATCTCTTTCCATTTGTCTCTGAATTAGAAACAATTCTAACTCCATACTCCGGACACGTTTTCAGAGCATTTGTCTCTCTCAGTCCGCACATCCAGAGGTCCTCAAAGTCAGTCCAGTACCCTTTTCTTGCCTTTGATGTGGCTTGCACTATTACGGGAGAACAAGCAGGAAATCAATGTCTATGTACCACACACGTGAAATGTCCTGTGTTTAGTCTTGGTGCTGAGCGCCAGCTGAACCTGGTTGTATTAAAACCTTAAGATGTGAGATGTGATAGGGTGTGCCACATACAGGTACAACTCTGTCCACTCGACCATGAGGCTTCCATATCCTTTCTGATCCTAGTTATCCTAGTTTTCTCTCCTAAAGACCATTAAGTTTGCTAAGGACCATTTCATTTGACTAATTTGAAGAACCCTTAATTGTCTCATTACTTGCAGGCTTTTAAGACATAGATGTTTTAAAATCATCTCTGAAGCAAAAATGGCGATAGACTTGGTGAGTTTGATCCATTGGTCTGTTTCAGTGAATTGAGACAATAACTATTAGTTTGTGTCATCACTCAAAATATTTCACAAGCACCTGTGTGGCATTTGTCTTGTTAGTAAAACATAGGTATATGGTGCAGTTTTCGACTATGTATTGCTTAATTGGGGCATAAAAATTAACATTTATATACTGTTAGCATCTCTGATTTAAACTTCAGAAACAAAAATGGCATGTTGGTGAGTTTGATTCTTTTTCTGGGCTTTCACACTGGTAGTTTTAGCCTGATCTCATGAAATTTATGTGACAATGGCAAAATTTTTACAAACCAAAATTATGTGCTTCATTACACGTTTAGCTACGGTGAAATGTCCAGCGGGGGGCACCAAACTCGAGTGAAATGATGTAATCAGACTAGGTTTTTAAGGTGACTATTAGATGGATGTTTTAATGAGTAAAATAGCCTAAACCTAACCAATAGTGTCCTAAAAGATAAATGAGAGGTGAACAAAACAAACCATCACCTAAATCTAACCGATAAAGTTTTAAAAGTAAATTAAACATTAAAAGCACATTTACTGAATCAACCACGTCATTTTGTGTCACCTTTTTAGAAGAGGCGCAAGTGTCGTTCACTCTGGTGTGCATAATGACACCAAATTAATAAAAAAATACACAAATATAGCGACCTGCATTGTGTTCTCCATCATGTGCACGTTTGTGATGACACAAGTTGATGACAGAAAAACACCGGGGGTTTGTCAGAATCTGACAGAGTCTGAAATCAGACCAACGCTGCGGGGGGGGTGGGGGGGGACGACAATCGCACTCGGATTTGGAAAGGGCTATTTATCGGTGATTAGTCTCTCATATTCACATCGCCTTTGGTGTGCAAAGGCCTTTACCCTTAACCAATACCTAAATCTAACCAATAGTGTTTTAAAAGCAAATTCAACATTAAAAGCACATTTACTGAAGCAACCATGTTATTTTGTGTCACTTCTATGGCACTTTCACTTCACTTTCACTTTCGCTTTGAGCATCCTTGGCTGGGATTGAAGCTCGGTCTCTGAGACCAAAGTCCAACACTACATCAAGTAAGCTATCGTGCAAGCTAATCATGTTGGAATAAGTGTGTACATGTAGGTGGGTCTGTAATACAAGCATTAAAATATATTGTTTTCAAATGATGTGTTAGAATAAAAAAGTGTTTTGATATAGCAGTGTGTGAGTAATTACCGAAAAAAAGTGTCAAAAACTTTCTCTCAAATCCCCAACCGTCACTGTTACCAAATCACTGCAAGGAAATCAACCTTGATATTCATTTTTATTTATAATTATTAGTAATATTATAGGAAATATAAATAGTGGAGACAGGAAACTCTAATCGAACCCAGGTCGTCTGCATGAAAAATGCACATTTTCACCACCTTTACCCACTACACCACTGCAGTGAAACTTGGGAGAGTTGTTTGTCTTCAATAAATGTGTTTCCACCAGACTATTTGTGTGCAAACAGCCATGCTGTGTGGAAGGTGCTATTTAAACCTAGTGCAAATATTCATATATATTTTAGCTATAACATCCCACCTTAGTTGCCACAGGCTTTAATGTGAAATCTCTTCTATTTAAATCTTTCTGAAGCTCGGCAGAGAAGATTTTGTGTGATTCTCCAATGCAGTCTGAACAGTTCTTGAGTGACTTAAGACATGCAAATAAGCAAATGGCAGATGTCCTCTCTCTGTGCGATAGGAATGCAAAATCACAACCCTTCCTACACAGTTCATCTAGTCAATTATGGAACAGAACAGTAGCATTGGCCACAGGTTATCAAAAACGTCAAGCAAGATAACCTCTTCCATAGCTGCATCACACCTCTTAAAAAAACAAACACGACCTAATGCTGACACTAGATCCCAATACTGATTTTTTTTTTTTTTTTTTTTTTTAAATCAGTCAATGAAACAACTCCTTCGCACTGTTTGTTTACCGAGTCGCCACCCTGATAATGGTCTGTCAGAGTCATTACATAAAATATGAGCAGGGAAAGTATGTTTGGAATTGAAGGCAAGCTGCAGAACATAACGCTCAGAAGTAAGAGGCTCATCTGTCTGTGTTTAATGACTGGGTTTTACAATGGTATTTGTGGGAATTATTAATCACTGTAACGAGGGTATGGAATGTTAAGTGAAGGAGGGTGGAGACAGATTAATCACTTGCGGTTAATTGTGTTGACTTTTCTAAACACTCGCTGAAGTTTGACATGCAACCTGCACTTCCAAAAATGTAGCACTCACTCCAGCAAACTGTGTCTGAGTGACAGATAAAAGGGTATTAGAACCCAATACATCACTGGAGAAGTTAACTGTTGAACGAAAGAATGGAGGAGGTTGCTCAGCATGGATTTCCCTGCGTGAATTTCCATGCTGGTCTAAGCTGGTTTTTAATGTTATATTCAACATACTGTATAGTATAATTGTTGTGCTTATGAACATTTTGTAATTAGATCCAAGCAATAAAATGCAACAAGGTACTTTGACTTTTGACAATTGCTAGTTCAACTAGATAGATTACCCATCTATTTAGACTAATAAACATTGCAATTTCAGACAGTTTCGGAGCAATTGATGTGCATTCTCAGTGAGGTTCACATTTGAAACCAAAGCAGAAATCATAATTTTCTGAATAAGAGATGCTAGTAAAAGTAAATCAGGCTGCCTTTAAAACAACATACAAACATGTTAAACCAACAATATTGCCCCAACTGTTGTCCCAACCAGCCTAAGATGTAGTTGCAGTGACAATAATTTATTAGATGTAGGACAAACTACTTATTCAGTGATCAAACAAATGCAAGTTCCCAACATTTAAGTATTTTGGGGACAATTGTTGAGAAAACTAAAAAATCTCAATACATCAAGTTGCATTGATATTTTATCTTCTCTAAACTATTTATTTTGTATTATACCAAGCCAAACATGTTCAGTGTCTGAGGTGCTTTGATCAAAAGTTGAGATAAGTCAATCTCTTTCATCCCATAGCCTTGATATTTTGAGTTTTCTCAACTTTTCTTCTCTTTTCTTTTTTTCAGTGTGTGAATCAAATCTCAAGACCTCTGTTTGTCAGTGGTATCAAACTACTCTGCTGGCAAACATCTCAGCAAATATGAGATAATATTATTTAACTCACAGCTACACTTTATCAAGTATGTAATGCAACTTGTATAGAATGGAAGCACCGGTTTACTACATAAAGAGCTGCATTAAACATTCAGAATGATTAACTCCCTGCCAGTTCATCTCCATGGGTGTGTCTTTTGCATTTTTGAGCATAGTACCTCCCGGTGCTAGTTTTGTTTCCCTGGTAACCCAGTCTCCAAGGTAACAGGTGCTTAGAAATAGGCAAAATAAGAACCTCTCCTTTGCTGGAATGCAGCCTTGAGCAAGAGAGCAATTATTGGCAAAGAGCATTGTGTTGGTAACTCAGGTCTTACAAAAATGTGAAGACAGGCTCTTCACAAGCGTTTCACATGACATCTACTCTGGAAAAATAATGAAAGAAGAATGATGAGTATGTTTTTCCTCTTTTTGCTTCAAGGCAAAGGCTACTTACTCTGTATTATGGAACACTGCACGAACACACTGCAAAGTTTGGAAAGTTTTGGGAGTGACAAATGCATTTAAAAATAGACATAATTAATTATAAAATAAATTATCATTAATTTTGACCATTTGTTTTTCGTTTGCATACTTTAAGTTCCAAATATATAGTAAAAAAATAAAAAAATAAATAAAAAAATAAAAAAATTATTATCCAAAAATAGGCATTATGACATATTTATTTCATATATAAACCATTTCTTTTTATTATTGAATTTCCAGTAAAGATAACTATATCATGATATATACTGAGCACTTTATTAGGAACACCTGCACACCTACTTATTCATGTGATTATCTAATCAGCTGATCGTGTGGCAGCATAAAATCATGCATATATGGGTCAGGAGCTTCAGTTAATGTTCACATCAACCATCAGAATGGGGAAAATGTGATCTCAGTGATTTCGACCATGGCATGATTGTTGGTGCCAGATGGGCTGGTTTGATTATTTCTGTAACTGCTGATCTCCTGGGATTTTCACGCACAACAGTCTCTAGAGTTTACTCAGAATGGTGCCAAAAAAAAAAAAAATAAAATAATAAAATGGCAATACTGTGGATGGAAACACCTTGTTGATGAGAGAGGTCAACAGGGAATGACCAGACTGGTTCGAGCTGACAGAAAGGCTACGGTAGCTCAGATAACCACTCTGTACAATTGTAGTGAGCAGAATAGCATCTCAGAATGCACAACACATCAAACCTTGAGGCAGATGGGCTACACCAGCAGAAGACCATGTCGGGCACTTTATTAGGACCTAAGTGTTCCTAATGAAGTTCTAAGTGAGTTATTGTGATATACAGTTACTTATACTGTGATATAATATTTTGATCATACTACCCATGAGCCATACTGAGTGACAACGACATTTAAATATAGCAGTGAATCCTCTAAATTATTCTGACCTACAAAGGCAAAACTGAGAAAAAAGTCTTAAAAGTTACTTGGTTTAAGTGTGGCTTTTGCAGTTTCTGCCATTTTTACATTCCATTTTCTCCAGTCTAAGCATAAGTTAGCCAAACCTGTCTGTCACAAGACAAATCATAGTCTAATAGACCCAATTTCGCACAATATGATGGACAAACCACATGGATTACTTTAATGATACCTTTGTTTTTTGCTTTTTTTAAGCTTTAAAGTAAGGCACTATCCACCACAATTGTATGGAAAAGACAGTAAGGTTTCATCATTTAAACATCTCCTTTTGAGTTCCGCATAAGAAAGATAGTGATACAAGTTTGGAATGACATGAGGGGTGAGTAAATTATGACAGAACTTTCATTTTTGGCTGAACTATTCATTTAAAGTGAATTCTCGTTGTCACACAACTTTTAAACAATGTCCATCTGGAACTCTTTTATTGCATTTCTTGCAACATATTTCTTGTAAAAAAAAAATGGAATTGTGTTTTCTGTAAAGCACCATCTCTATAGGGTCTTCAGTGAACATGGCAGAGCTAGATAGCTGACATTCCAGTCATAACTGGACAGGGCTGGGGTGGTGTGGGAACATGATGTTTTTAAATGGCTTGGATCTATCATTTTTATTGCAACATTAATAAAGTTCTTAGGAGAGCTATAAGGAAGAGATATCTGAGGGACATATATCAAGGAGCTTAAAGAGACTTTTAAAAAGACTTAATATGGTTATATCGAGGCATTCAATTATAACCTGGCAAAAACAAATTCTTCTTACTAGAAGAATCGTCAGTGTTGGAGGGCAAAATAGAAACACATTTTTAACAAATTTTAAAAAGCATCAATAACTCAACATTTACAGTTTCTGAAAAAATGTGTGTGGTGTTTGCTCTTGCAAAACTTGCCACCATGATGCTTGGGATTTCTGAGTGGTTGCCAGGGTATTGCTATGTGGTTGCTAGGGTGTTCTGGGTGGTTGCTTGGGTGTATAAGGTGTTGCTAGGTGGTAACTGAATGGCCAAATTCAAAAGCGCCATCCCAGAAGTCTCCAACAATATCCTGGTCTCTATATATGGCGCCAGTTCCTCATTCAATGTAAATCTATGGGATTTTTTGCTAATTTTATGGTTTGGCAGGCAAAAACCGTAAACCTGATCTCTTAGGCCATGTCCACAATAATATTTTTTTATTTGAAAATGCAATGATTTCTCTAGAATGGCCACCTGTCCAGGGTGTTTCCCTGCCTTTGGCCCGAGACAGCTGGTATAGATTTCTCTATGATACTCTACATAGTGTCGTCCCCCTTTGAATAAAAGAGTTAAAGAGAAAAGCCCTGCACCGTGGTACAATGATCATACTCATGCTATTAAGAATACAGCTCGGGAAATTGAATGCAAGTGGAAGAGTACAAACTTAAAGGTGTTTCGAGGTGCATGGAAGGATAGTGTCTCTAGCTACAGACAGGCTCTAAAAGCTGCCAAGTCTGCATAATTTAGCAAACTCATAGAAAAAACCCACAACAATCCTAGGTATTTATTCAGAACCGTGGCTAAATTGACAAGGAACAAAGCTTCGACTGCGTCAGATATTCCGTGGCAACAAAGTAGAAACGACTTGAATTTGAATTTGTTTACTAATAAAAATGAGTCCATCAGAAAGAAAATTGGAATTATGCAACAGTCTGCCACAGTACATTGTCAAATAGAATCAGAATCAGAATGAGCTTTATTGCCAAGTATGCTTACACATACAAGGAATTTGGCTTTGGTGTCAGAAGCTTCCAGTGCACAAATAATACAACAAGAAGACAGAAATAATAAAACAATAGAATAAAGAATAAAAATAAGTGAATATAATATAAAGTTTGTTTAAAAATACACAATAAGACACAAAAAATATACCTATATACAAATACAATCTGTTATATACAGATAGTGCAAGGGAATGTAATGTGCAGAAGAGGTAGGATATGTTAAATAAATATAATTGATTAAGCTTGTTATTGCACATAATTATTGCTCAACAGGGCAGTTTTAACTGTTCATGTGATGGATGGCCTGAGGGAAAAAGCTGTTCTTGTGCCTGGCTGTTCTGGTGCTCAGTATTCTGTAGCGCCGGCCAGTGGGTAACAGTTCAAAGAGGTAGTGGGCTGGGTGAGTGGGGTCCAAGTTGATTTTTCCAGCCCCTTTTCCTCACTCTGGATGTGTACAGTTCATGGAGGGTGGGAAGGGGAGAACCAATAATGTGCCCAGCACTCCGAACTGTCCTTTGTAGACTTCTGATGTCCGATTTCGTAGCTGAACCAAACCAGACAGTTATTGAATGCAGAGGACAGACTCAGGGACTGCTGAGTAGAATTGGATTAGCAGTGCCTGTGGCAGGTTGAACTTCCTCAACTGGTTATGGAAGTACAACCTCTGCTGGGCCTTTCTTACAGTGGAGTCAATGTGGGTCTCCCACTTCAGGTTCTGTGAGATGGAAGATCCCAGGAACCTGAATGACTCCACTGCTGCCACTGTACTGCCACTGTTTTGAGCGTGTTCAGCTCCAGGTTGTTTTGGCTGCACCATACAGCCATCTGGAGAGTATTATGGATAGCAACACCCTGGATAGTATTCCCTTAGAGCAACTTCAGTCCTTCCCTGGTGTAGGTCAGGAATAGCTAACAAAACATAATACATCATCAAAAGCAACAACTTGTATGCTAGATCCTATACTCACTTAGGTACTGTAAGAGGTGTTCCCTATCTGTCACTCACTCAACATTGGGTCGATGTATTGACACTAGGGGTTGCTCTTGGGAGCCCCAAAAACCTCTGATCTTTGAGAAAAGGCCAATGGGAATTGGCGAGTGGAATTTGCATGCCACTCCCCCGGACATATGGGTATAAAAGGAGCTGGCTTGCAACCACTCATTCAGATTTTTTCATCGGAGCAGAGCGGTTGATTCACAGAGAGCTGAATTCCACTGCCGGTCCATTCACCTCTGCATGCTGTTGGATTTACGGTGCATTACAGAGGTTTCTCCCCCTCATGCACGGATTGAGTGGAACCCTCCAACCTGCCCTGAAACCTCACGGCTTGACGATTGGTTCCTGGGCTCAGAGCGCCACTCATGGCCGCGCCCCATCGCTGACCTGTCCTATGGTGGGTATGCGGAGCAAGGTAAGTGCTTCGATGTTCCCCTCAGCACAGCCATGAGCTCGGGACGCGAGGCTCCTCAATGTGGCGTCTCCTGCTCCGCCCCGCCGCGAGGCCCCACTCGCAGGTACGTCAGATGCCATTGTCCCCTTGGTGCCCGGAGCTTGGAGGCATGGCTAGCGCTCTCCAACCCATCGCAATGGCTGGCCAGGACCATCCAACTCGGCTATGTGATTCAGTTCCCCAGGCGCCCGCCTGGGTTCTGCAGAAGGACTCGATAGACCTGCAATTACTGAACCGGGCATTGCACAGACTCCCGTTCAAGATGCTGATGCAGAAACGCATTTGCTGTGCGTCCGGAATCAAGATTGGTTCGCGGCGGTAGACCTGAAGGACACGTACTTCCACGTCTCACGGTTCGCTTTCGAGGGCCGGGCATACCAGTACAAGGTCCTCCCCTTCGGTCTGTCCCTGTCGCCTTGTGTCTTCATGAAAGTCGCAGAGGCAGCCCTTGCCCTGTTAAAGGAAGTGGGCATTCGCATCCTCAATTATCTCAATGTCTGGCTGATTCTAGCTCACTCTCGAGACTTGTTGTGTGCGCACAGGGACCTGGTGCTCAGGCACCTCAGCCGGTTGGGGCTACGGGTCAACCGGGAAAAGAGCAAGCTCTCCCCGGTTCAGAGCATCTCTTTTCTCGGGATGGAGTTAGACTCAATCTCTATGTTAGCGCGCCTCACAAGCGAGTGCGCGCAGTCGGTGCTGAACTGCCTGAAGTCATTCAGGCAGAGAACGGCGGTCCCACTGAAACAATTTCAGAGGCTCCTGGGGCATATGGCATCCTCAGTGGTGGTCACGCTGCTTGGGTTGATGCATATGAGATCACTCCAGCACTGGCTTCAGACTCGAGTCCCGAGATGAGTATGGCGCCACGGCACACCTCGTGTGGCCATCACGCCGATCTGCCGCCACTTGTTCAGCCCTTGCACAGACCTTGCATTTCTGTGGGCAGGGGTCCCCTTAGTGCAAGTGTCCAGGCATGTCATTGTTACGACAGATGCCTCCAAGCAAGGCTGGGGCACCATGTGCAATGGGCATGTAACCCTGGGCTCCTGGACAGGGCCGTGCCCCATCCCTGTGTAAGCCGCCTTGGAGGTTTATATATGACTGTGTTGGCATTTCAACTGCCTGGAGTTGCTGGTGGTATTGCTCGCCCTGCGGAGGCTTTGGCCGTTGATCCAGGGCAAGCACGTGTTGGTCCGGACGGACAACACGGCGGCGGTAGCATATATAAACCTCCAAGGCGGCTTACACTCGCGTCGCATGTCGCAACTCGCCCGCCGTCACTTCCTCTGGAGTCAGCAGCGACTCAAGATTTTGCGAGCCACTCACATCCCGGGCGACCTCAACAGTGCAGCGGACGTGCTGTCACAGCAGGTCACATTCAAGGGAGAGTGGAGGCTCCACCCCCAGGTGGTCCAGCTGATTTTGAGTCAATTCGGCCAAGCGCAGGTAGACCTGTTCGCTTCCCGGGAATCCTCCCATTGCCCTCTCTGGTACGCCCTGACCGAGGCTCCCCTCGGCACAGACGTGCTGGCACACAGCTGACCCCAGGGGCTGCACAAGTATGCATTTCCCCCAGTGAGCCTGCTTGCACAGACCTTGTGCAAGGTCAGGGAGGACGAGGAGCAGGTCGTCCTGGTGGTGCCCTACTGGCCCACCCAGACTTGGTTCTCGGAGCTCACACTCATCGCGACAGCCCCTCCCTGGTGAGTTCCCCTGAGGGAGGACCTCCTCTCACAGGGATGGGGCACCATCTGGCACCCGCGACCAGACCTCTGGAATCTCCATGTCTGGCCCTTGGACGGGACGTGGAAGACCTAAGTGGCCTACCACCGGCAGTGGTAGACATGATCACTCAGGCTAGGGCTCCCTCTATGAGGCGCCTGTATGCCTTGAAGTGGCATTTGTTCGCTAAGTGGTGTTCTTTCCGACGTGAAGACCCCCAGAGATGTGCAGTCATGTTTGTACTTTCCTTCCTGCAGGAGAGGCCGGAGGGGCGACTGTCCCCCTCCACCTTGAAGGTGTATGTGTCCGCTATAGCGGTGCATCACGACACAGTAGATGGTAAGTCCTTGGGAAGCACGACCTGATCATCAGGTTCCTTAGAGGCGTGAGGAGGCTGAATCCTCCCAGGCCGTGCCTCATTCCCTCGTGGGATCTCTCTGTGGTCCAGCGGGGCCTGCGGAGAACCCCATTTGAGCCCCTAGAGTCAGTTGAGCTAAAGGTGCTCTCATTGAACACTGCTCTCCTGACTGCGCTCACGTCCATCAAGAGTGTTGGGGACCTGCAGGCGTTCTCTGTCAGCGACACCTGCCTGGAGTTTGGTCCAGTGTACTCTCACGTGATCCTGAGGCCCTGACCAGGCTATGTGCCCAAGGTTCCCACAACCCCATTTAGGGATCAGGTGGTGAACCTGCAAGTGCTGCCCCAAGAGGAGGCAGACCCAGTCTTGTCGTTGCTGTGTCCGGTGCGTGCTTTGCGCATCTACTTGGATCGCACGCAGAACTTTAGATGCTCTGAGCAGCTCTTTGTCTGCTTTGGAGGACAGCGGAAAGGGAGGGCTGTCTCCAAACAGAGCATCTCCCACAGGGTCATTGATGCCATCGCTTTGGCATACCAGGCCCAGGATGTGCTGCCCACCTTGGGGCTTCAAGCACACTCCACCAGGAGTGTGGCAGCCTCCTGGGCCCTGACCAATGGCACCTCTTTAGCAGCAGACTGAGCAACACCCAATACCTTTGTGAGATTCTACAATCTCCGGGTTGAGCCAGTTTCATCCCGTGTGTTGTCAGGTATGAACAGGTAAGTATGCGGGGCAACTGGCCGGGTGTACCACTTGCGTACAGTGCCTTTCCCCTCCTGGAGGGGAAGATGTGCCATCAGGGAATGGAGGTTACGACAGTAACCAAGACGTTTCCTGTAATCTCAGAACATCTTTTCAATATTATTCATTCCTCTCTATATGATGAACTACAGCCCTTGAAGTTTGAGTTTGTATTTTTAGGCTTGTGGTCAAAACAAAGGGGCACAGTATTAGGTAATTTGCTTTTCTTCTTGTATATGCTTTTTCTATTATCAAGAACCATGGAATTAGTTTTCACTGTTACAGTATACCAATGATACTCAGCTTTATATTTATACGAGATCTGTTGAAATTTCCCAGTTCTCCAAATTAGCAGAGTGTATCAAAGATATCAAAGACTGGATAGCTAGAAATTTCCTTCTACTCAATTCTGACAAAACATAGGTATTAATTATTGGACCAAAAACCCCCCATAATATGATGCTAGACTATAATGTCTCTCAATAGATGTACTGTTTCCTCATCTACTACAGTTAAGAACTTGGATCCACCTCAGAAATATTGCTGTTACGACACGCTCTCTTTCTGATGTCAAAAAGCCAGTTCATGTGTTCATGACCTCAAGATTAGATTATTGTAATGCACTACATGGTGGATGTCCTGCAGGTTCAATAAATAAGCTTCAGTTGGTTCAAAATTCAGCAGCTAGAGTGCTGACTAGAATGAAGAAATATGATCATATCATCCCAATTTTATCATCACTACATTGGCTACCTGTTTTGAATGGCTACAAAGCTTTGAATGGTCAAGGTCCTGAGTCCTTAAGCAACCTTCTATCATGGTATAATCCATCACATTTACTACAATCACAAAGTTTCGGACTGTTACGTAGAATATCAAAATCCATAACAGAAGGTAGATCCTTTTACTATTTTGCTTCTTAATTATGGAATAGCCTTCCTAACACTGTTTGTGACTCAGGCACACTCTCTCAGTTTAAGTCTAGACTAAAGACTCATCTCTTCAGCCAGGCATGCACCTAATTTATCCCTCAACCCTTAGTTATGCTGCATTAGTCAGGTCTGCCGGAACCTGGAAACGCTTCTCATATTCTACAACTCTGCTATAAAGTGAATGCCATCTATGCTAGTATTATTCTATTTGTTTCCCTGTCTTATCCTCGGGATACATATCCCAAGGTTACCAGAGCCTGCCAGGTCCTGCTCTGGTCCAGCCGGATGTCCCACTCCCACCGCTATGTGTCGGTGAGCAATGACTACTAACTGAAGTCTGTGCCAACCAGACAGCAAGGGGTGCTTCGATGATCACTGTCTGCATTAAATATATTACGATGGACTTCACAGAGGATAAACTGTTGCCAACTCAAACCGTACAAAAAGGGATACTTCACTGGCCACATGATGGACTACACTCTCCTAAAATGGAATGCATATACAATAAATTAATGCAAACTATAGCCTACATCAGCCAAACAAATAAGGACACTCGCCAAAGTTTAATACTTAGGGTTAGGATTTGCTCATTCCAAAACCCCTGAACTCAAAGATCATCAATAATAATAGTGATGCTTGACTGCACAAACATCACTATATAACACTAATTGTGTTTTTCCCACATCAAGTGTTTCTTGAAGCGACATGACAAGGAGAGAGATACTAAGATCTGAGACATGAAATTTGGCAAGTTGCAATGGGAAAAAATAGCATGCTGTTTCAAGTTCTTCATGGGTACAGAGGATATCGAGTGAGAAATAGGGGGAAAAGCTCTGAGATTGTAAAAAGACCAAATGTTCGTTCTATGACACATCTGGAAGGTCTACGAGCCAAGTTCAATCTGATCTATGCTGGGCTTTCAGCCCTAGCCAGGATGTCTTACAGGGTGGGGTCGTATTGTGCTGGGCTGTCCCCTTTGTCAAAGGAGATGGACTAAATTATCATCAAATTTTATTTGAGAAGCTATCCGCGCCTCACAACCGAACACAATAGCTGGTCAGAATCATGTACAGCTGACCTCACTGTGGGGAACACAGTCCCTATAGTTAAGTGTTTTTTTGAAAATTTATGTTTTGTGTTGGAAAAAATATGTCGTTTAAAAACTGTAGGGGGTGTGGAACTTTTTCCACCATGAAATGAATTATTGCAGATCACAAGTCTTTGGATAGGCATATGGTCAATTGATTTCTTTTTCTCTGTATTAAATACTTCCTTGCATAACTTGCTGTATCTGTTTGTTATAGTATTGCATAACCGCCATTTCTGTGATACTGTAGCATCACCAAGTACAAGACACCTCCCCCTCGCTCTCTAGAGAGTCAACTAATGGCTGATGAACTGAATGTGTTTTACTGCTAGTTTGAAAAGCCCAGTCTCACACCCCTCTCCCGCTTCTTCAAATGCTCCACCATCATTCCGGTCCCCAAAAACCCCAAATCACAGGACTTAATGACTACAGACCTGTCGCTCTCACGTCTGTGGTCATGAAGTCGTTTGAAAGACTGGTTTTGGCCTACCTGAAGGACATCACTGGACCCCTGCTGGACCCTCTTCAGTTTGCCAACCAAGCAAACAGGTCTGTGGATGATGCTGTCAATATGGGACTGCATTATATCCTGCAACACCTCGACAGACCTGGGACTTATGTAAGGATCCTATTTGTGGACTTAGTTCAGCCTTCAATACCATCATGCCTGATCTTCTCTCAACCAAACTGACCCAGGTCTCAATGCCCACCTCAATCTATCGATGGATCACCAGCTTCTGACAGATAGACAGCAGCTAGTGAGACTGGGGAAACTCATATCCGGGACCCTCACTGTTAGCACTGGTGCTCCTCAGGGATGCGTAATCTCGAAACTGCTCTTCTCCCTGTATACAAATGACTGCACTGCAAAAGACTCCACTGTCAAGCTCCTGAAGTTTTCAGACGACACCACGGTCATCGGCCTCATCCGTGATGGTGACGAGTCTGCATACAGATGGGAGGTTGATCAGCTGGCTGTCTGGTGTGGGTACAACAACCTTGAGCTGAACACACTCAAAACAATGGAGATGATAGTGGACTTCAGGAGAAATCCCCCCCCCCCACCCCACCATCCTGAACAGCACTGTGGTAGCCGTGGAGAAATTCAGGATCAGGTTCCTGAACATACATAGACTCCATTGTGAAGAAGGCTCAGCAGAGGTTGTGCTTCCTTCACCAGCTGAGGAAGTTCAACCTGCCACAGGAGCTGCTGACACAGTTCTACTCAGCCATCACTGAGTCTGTCCTGTGTACATCTATAACTGTCTGGTTTGGTTCAACCACCAAATCAGACAGAAGGAAACTACAATGGACAGTCAGGACTGCTGAGAGGATTATTGGTGCCCCCCTGCCCACCCTCCAAGACCTGTACATCTCCAGAGAGAGGAAACGTGCAAGTAGAATCACTCTGGACCCCACACACCCTGCCCACTCCCTCTTTGAACTGTTGCCCTCTGGCCAGTGCTACAGAGCACTGAGCGCCAAGACATCCAGGCACAAGAACAGTTTTTACCCACAGGCCATTTTCTTCATGAACAATTAAACAGCCTCAGGACTCCCCTATAGTGCAATAATGTAAATACATATCTCATGTACATATGTAAATTCACATATTTAATTCAATAACTGTACACACCCCTACCTTGCACATACATTACCACTTGCACATGTACATACGCCATTCTGTTATATGTTCTATTATTTGTATTTCTATTTATACTCTTACCTTGTTTTATATTCTGTGTCTCATTGTAATGTTTTGTGTGCATTTATTCCTCCTATCACCAAAAAAGAAAAAAAAAAAAAAAAATGTACATGAGAGCACTTGGCAATAAAGCTCACTCTGATTCTGATTCTGATTTATAGACTTGCATTTTGAGTCTGTATTTGGATTGGTTCTAAACTCACTAATTCAAGTTTGCACTGATTATGCAAATCACCTCAAAAGGATAGTTCATCCAAAAATGAAAATTCTGTAATTATTTATTCACGCTCATGTCTTTCCAAACTTATATGACTTTCTTTCTTTTGCAGAACACAAAAGGTGGTATTTTAAAGAATGTCACTGACTTTCATTCAATAGCAGTAGATAGCACCTCACTTTAAAGCTTAAATCACCCAGACTGAAATTTAAGTCAGTATTTACTCTTATTTAATTTGAGGGTGAATAACAACCTTAATTTCAGTCTGTTCATCATACAAAGTGATCACACTATATGCCTTTAGAAGACTCAATGGCAATACAATGCACAAATATCATAGACTACTTTATTACACTTTTGGGTGCTATGTTATGCTGTAAAGTGAAGCTATATATAAATATACTGTGTGTAAATTAGCGATCACAACATTCATTAAAATATATCCTTTCTAAGTGTTAATTTTTACACTGTTTTTAGTTTTTGTCATATTATAGTCTTTTGAAGAAAATGTCCTTTAAATTTAGTCAGTATTTTGTCAAATTCAATAATTTTAGTCACTTTTACAGTTTTAAATAACATATTTTAGTTGATTATAATGCACAAAATTACAAATACATGCAAACTATAAGAGACCAAACTATTAGAAAAATGAAAAAAACATTAGCCTATTAATTCAAACAATATAGGTTTCATACAAATGCTTTTGATGTGGAAATCTGAGCTCCTGAAATAATAGCATATAATAGATATCCTGAAGTATTAGCTACTGTATATACTGAATTCTTCATGCTTTAGGGACTGTTACTAATTTTCTAGTTTAGGAAATTGCGTTATCACGTTTTTACGGAAACAACGTATTTACAATGCATTTGCTGGTGTTCAGTTCTTTCTGCTCATGCAGCTCAAGTGTGGGAAATACCCAACATTTTGGATTATTGGAATAGATAAATCTATTCTTTCTATTTTCTTTCAATATATGGTTCTTTAGATGTTTCTTCTCTTTCTGCACTGTTAAAATATTGCAGTATATTTGTTTTCTGCTCTGATTTTCGTCAAAAGTATGTTTTAATTAAAATCATTTAATTATTGTCATGATATGTCTTTTTCGTCTCAAAGATTTTCGCTATATGTGTAGTCTCAGCTTCATTTGAGGCACAAGTAAACTACATAATTTTTGCTAAGTGCCTCATTATATTTGGACGGATTCCTTTTTGACTATTTCTGATTTGCATGACCCTGAACGGCATGTAAGAACAAAACTTAGAACTATGGTTGATCGCTTTATGCGCCTCTCAGGTGTTCTCTTTCTGTTTAAAGGAATAGTTCACCCAAAAATGAAATTTTCTCTCATTATTTTCTCACCCTCATGCCATCCCAGATGTGCATGACTTTCTTTCTTCTACTGAACACAAACAAATATTTTTCGAAGAATATTTCATTTATCACATCGCTTCTGAAGATATGAATTTAACCACTGGAGTCATATTGATTACTTTTATGCTGTGCATTTGGAGCTTCAAAATTTTATTTTATTTTATTTGCATTGTGAGGACCTACAGAGCTGGGATATTCTAGAAAGCTTTTGTGTGTGTGTGCGTGTGTGTGTGTTCTGCAGTAAATTTGGAGAGATTTTTGAGTGAACTATCCCTTTAAGTGGACACATCTTGGCCAGAATAAGCTGTAAGTAGACCAGACTTGATGCTGAAAGTCAAAAGTTTGTCTATGTGAGACTGATCTAGGTAGACAAACAAACTTTTTATTAGAATTCTATTAAACTATCATGAAATGAATATATAATATTCTATGATATATCATGAAAGGTCTTTTAATAAAATTGTAAAAAACTAGCAGAAACTAAAGGCAAAATGTCATATTACCCATCAGTTTATCTAAATTATTTCTTAGCTGGAATAAAGGCTTTTCAGGAAAACAGCTTTGCAACTGACATATAAATCTTGCCTAGTGAAACCATTCTGGATGAGTTTATATGAAGTTCTGGGGAGGTTTTCTTCTAAATTACAGACAATTAACTTTCAATATATGAATCTGAAAATTACATTGAGAATTTTGGAAGTGAAAACAACTATTATGTTGTCCAGTCTGATTAATCTATTAATAAATATTTAAGCAATAAGAATAAGAATCAGAATCAGAATTAGCTTTATTGCCAAGTATGCTTACACATACAAGGAATTTGTCTTGGTGACAGAGGCCATGCTATATTGTAAATATAGTCACGGTTTAAGGGCGTTGTTAGGCATGATGCAAAGTGGAGTACCTGCAACCCCTTCGCTGTGACTATATTCACAATATGGCACAGCCTCTAGTTACTTTTCTAAAACGGTCACCACATAATAAAAATATTTAGGACACTATTGTTCATTAAAATTTTATATTTTGTAAGAAAAGTCTTTGGGTGTTTCTCAATTCTAAGAATGCAGAGAATGGACTTATGTTCTTATGAAGACCAGTCTTGCCAAGCTACCTTGGAAGAACGAAAACAGAAGGACAGGAAGAACGTAGAACACATCTAATGCAAGCTTTGAGATGTGCTGCGATCTTCTTGTTGGGGAATTTACCGTCACAGCACATTTGAATCCAGTGAGATAATTACTGGCATTATCACACCAGTGACAGCATTAATATCATCACACCAGTGAGGTTTTGCAGGACTAGTGACACATTAAAAGAATAAAGTCCGTAAACACTCGTCTCCATGTTTATAACTGTATTAAAATTATATCCAAAAAAATAACAAATGTTGACGGAGTATAATGATACATATATATTAACTTAAACATATTGGTACATTACTACAACCTTCAGAATCTTAAAATGTATTTTCAAATTTGTTATATATATATTACTTACTTCTATATAAAAGGCATAAGTCAGTTGATTGGATGCTTGGACACCGCCGATGTTTTAGCGCAGTGGGTGGAACTTTCTGACGGTCCCTTACATGCGCCAGGCACTGAAAGCACATACGAGTGTTTGCAGGCTTCTGAAGCTATAACTAACATTGACTGTAAAATGTTTTATGCCTGTATAGTATGGTTATATATTTTTTAACTTAATTGTGCTAATGATAGGCCTATATTTGCGAGAGAATGCGACACAATGCTGAGAAATATCCTATGCCACTGCAAATGCAAGTCGCAATTAGTTGATATACACAATTGCGTGATAAAAACTCACAATTGCTACTTTATATCTTGCAACTGCGAGTTATAGTCGAAATTGTGAGATTTTATCATGCAATTACGAGTTTATGTCACGCAATTGCGAGTTATAAAGTCTAAATTGTGAAAAAATAAAGTTGCAATTCCGAGTTTTTAATCACGCAGCTGCGAGTTTCTATCACGCAATCTCTTTTATTTTTATTTTTTTATTACGTGGTGGGATACATCTTCCATAATTTTGAGATTAACGGGACTGATGCAGATTGACAAATGTGTTAAAATTCCCTAACACTTTTTGTGTGTTAGTGGTTGAGTAAATATTTGTTTAAATAGTTTCAGAAATGTTGTATACATCTTATTTGCAATTATTGTATTCGGTACCAGCCATTTAAAAAAAAAAAAAACCTGTATCAGTAAACCACTATTGACAACCGAATTTTAATATGAGTGTGAATCCCCTAACTTGTGATGGTTGTCATAGTAATATAATAATGTTGTAGCATCTCCCAGCTATAAATAATGTTGTAGCATCTCCCAGCTATAAATAAGAAACATGGATGCCAGTTTAACAAGTTTGTTGTTAGCTATTTTTGACCAAAGAACTATTATTGACTGTAGACATGATGACATGATTTTGAATTTTGGGGTGGAGTTTTCCTTTAAATGGAGCTGAGTACTACACTCTTTTGGGAAGCTATAAAGAAAATTCTGAAATACAAATTTGAAAATAAGCGAACACACAAGTGCCCTGGGAATTGTGTCATTTTATGAATGACAGGTGTTCCCATTCTGCAGACATCTGCTCTTCTGATCTGTTCTGATTCCATATGGGCCTCCCTATGAGTAACATATACTCTAGTTCAAAAGTTTCTATTATTCCAGTAGTATGTGTGGGAATGTGAATGGCTGCAGATCCTCTCCAAACCTGTGTGTTCACAGGCTCATTTCCCAGGTGACGGCAGGGAAATTGCGCAAGGACTTTGGATTTCCATAAAAGCACAGCAAGAGCTTCCAATACCCCCCCACCCCCCTTACTTTTTTTCCAAGTAAACCAGTGACTTTGTCCTTGGTTAGATGTTTGTGTATGTCTCTAAGAAACATGCTGCATTCTTCAGAAATGCAGAGCCTGTATGTAAAAACAGTTTGAAACCAGGAAAATAAAAATAGTATGTTTACAAAATGATGAGCCAGTGTACTTATATTGATAGTCATAGAGTAAGTTCACTAGAGAAGATATGTTCAGAGAAGAAATAGTCAAAATCATCCATCAATGGAGATTTCATTGTTTTCCCTATTTGCTTTATCAAAATTTTTTACTTCTCATCTGTTTCTCTGGATTCCATTGTTTTTTTGTTTTTTTTTTTCACAAAATGCATCCACGATTAGATTCTGCAACATATGAGTTCTGTCAGTCGCTCAGAATTATTCATCGGCCACGGTATATTGTCATGTGTGTTTTGTTGGTTCATGTTTTTCATGTCTTTTATTTTGAAATTTCTAGTTCCTGTTTCATGTCATGTGGTTCCCTTGTCATGTGATTTCATGTTTCCCTCCATGTTCATGTGTCTTGTTTTCATCGGTTGATTGTCTTGTTATCTTGTTTAGAGTTCTTTGTGTTTATTGGTTATCTTTGTCATGTGTTCTCCCATGTCATGTATGTAACCCTCATGTTTTCCATGGTCCATTGTCAGGTATTGTTTGTGAATGTAACTTTGTTGGATTATTCAAGTTTATGTCTAGTCTAGTTATGCCAAGCCAAGTTTATGTTAAGTCAAGTTTATGTTTATTTATGATTGTAGTTAGGGTTTTGGATACACTGTTGGAATAAATTTGCACTTGGGTTTTTTACTTCTTTGTCATCGTCTTTGTCTTTTGCCAGTGCCAGCAAACGATACATATATTCATCGCTCCCCAAAGGTTCATTTGACTTCACATCTTCCTGCTCCAAGTGCCATCCCCTCGATAAACTGGATCTCCAAAATTATACTGCAAGTTCGGTCAACAACAGCGCCCTGAGATATTTACAGTAAATAAAGACAAATAGTACCGTGGTAATGAGTATATCTCTGGCTGTCCTTGCAACAAGTGTGCTATGCTTAACTGCCTCTCACTGACAGACAAAAAGTCTCTGTTCAGTGAAATAATCATGGATAAGAACCTGGATATGTTGCTACTTACTAAAAACCTGGCAAATACCTAATGATTATTTACTTCTAAATCTTATTACTCCAGATGGTTATAGGTACTTGTCAAAACCCTGACTTTAAAGCAGGGGCGGTGGGCTAGCTTTTGTTTATCGTACCAGTTTAAACATTTTTATTACTGATCTCCATACGCCATCATTTTAATATCCAGCCTTCAGGACTGTTGGCCCAACCCCACTTCATGTAATACTTATTTATCGACCTCCAAAGTTTTACTCCGATTTGTTCTCAGAACTTTGCAAATTACTCACCCTTTTGTCGTGTATTTCTGCTTGTTGACTTTAATATCCATGTAAATACAGTCTGTGCTAAAACCAAAGAACTTAAGTCAATACTAAGGCTGGGCGATATGGCTAAAAAAAAAAAATAAAATAAAATATAGGAACCATAATTTGATCCAAACAGCTATTGTAGCCAAGTAGATTCAATTTATTAAAGGCACTGAATATAAATCTATTTTAAAATAATGAAGGCATGTTTCCTTGGTTTTTCACTAAATTAACACAAGGGAGAATTAGATCTAATCATTTATATTGATATGCACATTAATATTTTATTAACAATGATACATAGTAGCTTAATAAAAATCATTTTTTACTCAAACTTTTTTTTTTTTTTTAATGAACAAGGTGGAGCTTTTATTTTGACACGTCACTTTCACCTGGAGCTTTTATTTTGACACAGAAAGTGTTGCGTGTGAAATGATTTAATCTCCTCCTTTTCTGTTATACAGTACCACCTTTATAGATTTGTATAATAACATGCAGCGATTACTAATGTTTTGAATTGTGAATGCTTAAGTGGACTGCTCTAAAAGGGCAAAAAACATGAGCCCATGAACCCCACGTGTACACAGAACAGCGAATCATCACGATATACACGATGATGCATAATTTTATATTGTCAGCAAAATCACTGATATTGTTAATATTCGATATATCGCCCAGCACTAGTCAGCACTAGACTGTTTGAATTTTAAGCAGCATATCAACTTTCCCACTCATTCTCATGATCACACACTTGCAGTGATGGGCAGTAGCTTCGCTATTTGTAGCTTATTAGCTTAACTACATTTATGAGTATCAAGGTGGTACCTTCGCTAGTTTTTAAATCAAGTAGATTTTCAGTAGCGACGCTATATTTTTGACAAGCTAGCGGTGTAGCATTGACGAAAGCTACACCGCTACATTATTGTACCCTGTGTTTACTATCACCAGTTTTGAATCAGAGCCAAAGATATCTGATTCACAAATAAATCGCTCATTTGAGTCAGATTTGTTTTAATTAATTGATCACATGTGATAGCAAAGCAGTCTTAATCATTTTGCAATTCAACCTGAATGACTCAGAAAGCTAACGCACGCTGCTGAATCATTTGGTGTGCACTTTCACTTACCAACAACCAAACAGATTAATTTATAACCAGAGGTGGGTAGTAACGCACAACATTTTCTCTGTTACATTTACTTGAGTAACTTTTTGGGGAAAAATTTTACTCTTAAAGTAGGTTTAAAATTAGGTACTTTTTTTACTTTTGTTTTGTACTTTTACTTCTTTACAATGGGCGGCGCTCAAGTCGTTACTTTACTGGGTTTAATTTTAATTAATGCGTAATTTATTGAGAGATTATTGAATGGGACTTTAACGACAGTGGAAGTTCACACAGCTGCGGCCGCTTTCACAGACTGTCACTCAAGCCGAGTCCATCACTGCTGCAGCATCATGCTCTTCAAAGTGAAACACTTTCTTCTCTCCGCACAGTGAAAAAAATAATAGTTTTGTCATACAATGCCTTCAATTAACACCAAGGCAAGTGGATATTTCAAGACTAAAATTGAAGCTCCAATTTATGGCAGCACTCTGAGGTAAGTTGTGGCTCTAATGCTAACGCTGGCTTTTCTGTGTAATGTGATGGTAAATTTCAGGGTGATTCTGTAACTGGGCTTTTATGAAATCAGTTTTTAAGTGTAAATTTTTTAATCTGCAGCTATATATCAGTGTTATAACCGAATATTTAAATCATCCACTGAATTATAATTTCCACTCTGTGCAGTCTCCTGAGTTAAAATAATATCACCTCAGTAAATTATTTTGTATGTAAAGAATTCTTCAGTTTAATGGCAAAATTCTGTATAAATATAAATAAAGAGTACATTTTAAAATGTATCTGTATGTTTTGCCTCTCTATATGTTATTATGTTATTTTAATCAAGTAATGATTTGTCAAAAAGTAATTTAATACATTCAGCGTGACATAAAACATTGCAGGAGTGAAGGAAGCAGTGAACTCCCAGCTCGTAAGTCTTCCCTGCGGTGGATTATGGGCAATTAACCGTCGTTGAGTGTACATCAAATGTACACTCCAAATTAGAGTGCATTGTGGGTAAGAATGAGTGAACAAAAGTATGGAACGAGTGGCTCACTCAGAATTCAGACACTCCTACAAAATGGTGGACACCCAGAATAGTGCACTATATAGTGGATAGAGGACGGTTTCAGACTCAGCGAGTGTTCCGTGACCGGGGTGGGTGGCCTACCCAGGCTGCATACTCTGCATTTAGAGAGCGGTGGTACAGAACTAATGATCTTAATACTTTTGACACTGAAAACTGTAACTACACTGAAATAAGAATCCACGCAGGACTTTATAAGCTATGAAATAGCGAAAGTAGGCATTAATAAAGCATGATCTTGCTTTGGTTTATATTTCAGCATTATATATAATGTCCCTGTGGGACATTTTCATGTTTTCACCTTAATAGTTACTAGAAAGGTTTCCAAACCTCTCTTTTTATTGACAAATTCATCCAGATCTGACAAGAGCCCTTAAAGTCCTTAGTTCACCCAAAATTTTTTTTACCCTTTTTACCATTTACTCACCCTCATGCCATCCCAGATGTGTATGGCTTTCTTTCTTCTGCTTACAAATTAATATTTTTAGAAGAATATTTGAGCTTTTGGTCCATAAAATGCAAGTGAATGGGTGCCAACATTTAATATATATATATATATATATATATATATATTAAATAAGGCAGCATAAAAGTAATCCCTAAGACTCCAGTAGTTAAATCCATATCTTCAGAAGTAAAATATTGATTTGTTTCTCACCCATATCTCTCATATCACTTCTGAAGATATGGATTTAACTACTGGAGTTATGGATTACTTTTATGCTGCCTTTATGTGGTTTTTGGAGCATCAAAATGTTGGCACCCATTTACTTGCATTGTACTGACCTACAGAGCTGAAATATTCTTCTAAAAATCTTAATTTGTGTTCTGCAGAAGAAAGGAAGTCATACACATCTGGGATGGTTTGAGGGTGAGTAAATGATGAGAGAATTTACATTCTTGGGTGAACTATCCCTTTAAAGTGATTGCTCAGCCATAATGTAATATTCTGTCATCATTTCCCAACCCTCATGTTGTTCCAAACCCATGTGACCTTCTGTATTCTGTGGAACACAAAAGATGTTAGACAGAATGTTAGGGACAGTCACAATTTACTTTCAAAGTATGGAGCAAAAAGAAACACATTCGCTGAAAGTAAAAGGTGACTCAGGCAAACGTTCTGTCTAATATCTCCTTATTGTGTTGCATGGAAGAAAGAAAGTCATATGGGTTTGGAACAACATAATGGTGAATGATGACATAATTTCCATTAATAATAATAATTCTGTAATACATGTTAAAAGTTGTATTATGTGATGGAATATAGAGGACTTAACGTCCATTATGTCATTTGTGAAAGTAACGAGTTACTCACTACTTGAGTACTCTTTTAATTGGATAATTTCTTACTCTTACTCAAGTAATTATTTATGTTAGTACTTCTACTTGAGTAATTATTTTTGTAAAGTAATTGTACATTTACCTGAGTACAGTTTTTGGCTACTCTACCCACCTCTGTTTATAACACGGAAAATAAAAATAACACTAGTTGCAGTAGATTTACACTCAATGGAAACCAAACCTGGAAATGCGTCCTCTCGTTTGCCAGTGATGAAGAAGGTTTGTATTAAGGTATTATTAAGCAGCTTGCAAATGACTTCTGCAGGTAAAGAAATTTTCCAACCAAAAGAGTATCAAAACACTATGTAGCCTACACGAAAACACATAAAAAATACCATGGCATTACCATGATTTTTGGACATGTGTCATTACCTGGGAGCACCATGTTAGAATATAAATGTGGTAATCATATAGCGAAGTACCATGGTATTCTTTGAATTACCTTGAAGCATCTTGTAAGTACAATGGTATGTTAATCATATATCTATGTTAATCATATATCAAAATATCATGGTAATACCATGGTATTCTTTGAATTACCTTGAAGCACATGTATGTATAATAGTATATTAATATGGTAATCATATATCAAATTACCACAGTAGAAATGGTATTCTCTGAAGTGCTTCGAAGCATCATGCAAATACAGAATAGAACATAAATACAGTAATTGTATATCAAAGTGCCATGGTATTACCATCTGATACCATCAGAAATCACGTTGTTATTGCCCAAATGTGCACACGCACACACACACACACACACACACACACAAAGAATTTGGCCTCTGATCAAAAGTTTCCAGTACATACAGAAAAACAACAACAAGACACAGAATTACAGGACAGTATGAACAATATATGTACGCAGAGTTTTTATACATGAATGTGCAAAGAAATTATGTTCAAATGGGTATGGGTTTGTAGATGTAGTAGTATAAATATGAAAAATAAAATGTAAAAATAGTGATTTTTCATATTGAACACATTGGTATTGTATAGGTAGCATGTATAAATACAGTGCATCCGGAAAGTATTCACAGCGCTTCGCTTTTTCCATTATTTTGTTATGTTACAGCCTTATTCCAAAATGGATTAAATTCATTATTTTCCTCAAAATTCTATAATCAATACCCCATAATGACAATGTGAAAGAATTTAGTTTGAAATCTTTGCAAATTTATTAAAAATTAAAAACGAAAAAAAAAAAAAAAAAAAAAAAGAAAATCACATGTACATAAGTATTCACAACTTTTGCTCAATACTTTGTTGAAGCACCTTTGGCACCAATTACAGCCTCAATTATTTTTGAGTATGATGCTACAAGCATGGCACACCTATTTTTGGGCAGTTTCTCCCATTCTTCTTTGCAGGACCTCTCAAGCTCCATCAGGTTTGATGGGGAGTGTCGGTGCACAGCCATTTTCAGATCTCTCCAGTGATGTTCAATCGGGTTCAAGTCTGGGCTCTGGCTGGGCCACTCAAGGACATTCACAGAGTTGTCCCGGAGCCACTCCTTTGTTATCTTGGCTGTGTGCTTAGGGTCGTTGTCCTGTTGGAAGATGAACCTTCGCCCCAGTCTGAGGTCCAGAGCGCTCTGGAGCAGGTTTTCATCAAGGATGTCTCTGTACATTGCTGCATTCATCTTTCCCTCGATCCTGACTAGTCTCTCAGTTCCTGCCGCTGAAAAACATCCCCACAGCATGATGCTGCCACCACCATGCTTCACTGTAGGGATGGTATTGGCCAGGTGATGAGCAGTGCCTGGTTTGCCAGACATGACGCTTGCCATTCAGGCCAAAGAATTCAGTCTTTGTTTCTCATGGTCTGAGAGTCCTTCAGGTGCCTTTTGGCAAACGCCAGGCGGGCTGTCATGTGCCTTTTACTGAGGAGTGTCTTCCATCTGGCCACTCTACCATACAGGCCTGATTGGTGGAGTGCTGCAGAGATGGTTGTTCTACTGGAAGGTTCTCCTCTCTCCACAGAGAAATGCTGGAGCCCTGTCAGAGTGACCATCGGGTTCTTGGTCACCTCCCTGACTAAGGCCCTTCTTTCCTGATCACTCAGTTTGGCCGGGCGGCCAGCTCTATGAAGAGTCCTGGTGGTTCCAAACTTCTTCCATTTACGGATGATGGAGGCCACTGTGCTCATTGGGACCTTCAATGCTGCAGAAATTTTTCTGTAACCTTCCCCAGATCTGTGCCTCGATGCAATCCTGTCTCGGAGGTCTACAGACAATTCCTCGGACTTCATGGCTTGGTTTGTGCTCTGACATGCACTGTTAACTGTGGGACCTTATATAGACAGGTGTGTGCCCTTCCAAATCATGTCCAATCAACTGAATTTACCACAGGTGGACTCCAATCAAGTTGTAGAAACATCTCAAGGATGATCAGTGGAAACAGGATGCACCTGAACTCAATTTTGAGTGTCATGGCAAAGGCTGTGAATACATATGTACATGTGATTTATTTATTTTTTCTCGTTTTTTATTTTTAATACATTTGCAAAGATTTCAAACAAACTTCTTTCACGTTGTCATTATGGGGTATTGTTTGTAGAATTTTGAGGAAAATTATGAATTTAATCCATTTTGGAATAAGGCTGTAACATAACAAAATGTGGAAAAAGTGAAGCGCTGTGAATACTTTCCGGATGCCCTGTATGAATTTACATGTTTTTTACATGCACATACATTTTATATTGCACCATACTGTACACTTGTATACTGTATTGCACTAAACTGTACTGTGCTATCCCATGACTTTGATTTACATCATGTGAATAACTCTTTTAGATGCTCTGTCTGTGACAGTATACTCCGTACATCTGTACAAGTAGCTTAAACGTAGCAAGCTACTTTTGGCATGTAGCTTGTAGTGTTCTTGCTACTTTCTCTGAAGTGTGGCTTATTATTGAGTAGTTGGTAGCTTATTAGCTAAATTTTTTTGACTAGCTTGCCCAACACTGCACATTTGACCTAATCTGTTCTTCTAATCTCTGAAATGTCCAAACTTAAAGTATGGCTCTCTGACCATAAGCTCATTCATTTCAGCCTCACTCTTCCTTTATACAAAACAAATACGAAAACCAACATTACTAATTGTAACCTAAATAGGATTGATCCTATATATTTCTCTTCTACAATTCATGCTTCTATCTTTAACTCGGCTGTACTCACCTGCCCATCTGACATCCTTTAGCTATAATCGTAGCCCCTACAAAAGCCCCTACCAAAAATAGGCTTGTTCATTCCTCTCACTCCTCTCCCTGTTATACCGCTGAGCTTATGTCCATGAAAGCTGCTGTATGGTGCCTTGAGTGCTTATACAGAAAAACTCGCCTGACTGTCCATACCATAGCATACGTGGAGCACCTGCTTAGATACAGGTTTTCTTTCAGAAAAAAAAAAAAAAACACTCACTTATACCATTTCTCCTCCATCATCAATAATGTTGTAAGCCAAAATCACTATTCGCCACTGTAAACACATTTCTTTCATGATAAAGTTATGTCTACAGTATTTAACATTTTTCATCTAACAACTCTGATACTTCTCTCTGGAATCCCCTGCCCACTCTCTTTCCAGCTTCACTTTGACCTCTCTATCCTCTGTTGAAAAATGTATTACAAAGTCTAACTCATCATCCTGTCTGCCTGACCCTGATCCTGCTGTTCTTTTCAAAACATGTTTATCTGCTCCCATCTAACACTTGATAAATGTTTCTTTTATTTCTGCCACTGTTCCTGTTGATTTAAAACTGCTGCTGCCACACCTATTCTTAAAGGAGCTCTCATTATTTTTTCCTCATTAACAAAGTTTAACTCCTAAAGACATGAATTGTAATTTTGCAATATATGTAGGAAATCATGACCACTCACATGAGATGAAGACTCCAGTCATCTCAGTAACCTTATAAAAGCTGTTTTATTCTACATGGAGAGGGTCTGCACAGGGGGGCTGCCATGTTAGAATCACATGACCAGACGAATACTACTGGCTTAAAGTAATCATGGCTGACTGTGAATATAAAATTTGCACAATGGCATCTGAAACTGAAAACTATTTATATTAAATGATACTGCATCCAAGCCACTAGGTGTCAGTGTAATTCCAATATGACACAAAGACAAAAGTTATAAAGTGCACCGTAAAAAAACAACAACAACAACAACAACAAAAAAAACAATTATATCCTTCTGAACTCACCAACTACAGGCCCTTATCAAATCTTTCTTTTCAAGGTAAACTCCTGGAAAGAGTAGTTGCCACACAAATACAGTCTCACCTTTCTAATAACCTTTATGATACCTTTCAGTCTTGTTTCCATCCTGTTCGCAGTACAGAAATAGCTTTCCATAATGTTCTTAATGACATTCTTCTTGCTGCTGACTCTAGTACTCTTAGTATTCTGATTCTCTTAGACCTCAGCCTTGCTTCTAATACAGTTTGTCATTCTTTACTCTTATCTAGATTTTCAGCTATTGGTATCTCTGACACAGCTCTCTCCAGGTTAGAATCCTACCTATCTTACATACAGTATTTCATCTACATACAGAATCATAAGTACTCCACTGCATCCCTCACACAAGATGTCCCTCAGGAATCTGTCCTTGACCCTCTTCTGTTCATAATTTACATGCTTCCTCTTGGTCATATTGTCCGTTACCATAGTCTCTACAATCATTGTTATGCTGCTCACTATACTGAATGAAACAATTTTATGGTGAAATAAATATAGCAGAAAAGATTATGTACTTTCTACATTGAATAAGTTGGTTTAAGCGTGAACTTGAAATTATTAAGTAAATTCCACATTTGTCCTAAATTCAAGCATGTAAAAATGAATGCTCTAGCTTAAACGTCAATATTATTTAGGATTGTTTGTTATCTTTACAATGCATCATCATGTATCAATTCTAAAGTAGAAAAGTTTGTCATATTTATTTGCTTATTTGAGTAAATTTCACTTGTAAATAAATAAGTAAATATGTACATTTTACTTTAGTTTTCGAAGCTGATGTTTTAAGTAAAATTTGAGTAATAAATGAGCTTGCATGGTTTCACTGTTTGCAAGATTATTTACAGTTTTAATTGTTGATTTTGTTGTTACGTTTGGTAATTTTTTGTTATGTGAAGTCTGAAGTTCATTTTCTTCTCAAAATGAACCGTTCATGATCAAAACAATTATTTGCTTATAACGTCATCGTGTTTTGTGCAAGTGTTGAGATCTGTGTGTGCAGCTCTGTATCTTGTTTCTATTGCTGGTAATCCAAGGTGATGTTGTCTTATAGACTACATAGCATGCAATAATTTCCCTGTGGAAGGCTTCCATACGTCATGTGGTACAGTACCTGATTAAACATGTTTAAAACAAAAGTTCAAAATGTGAATATTTATTTTATTTTTTTATTACACTGAATGTTACATTTTACTATACAGTAGTAATATATTTTCTGCAGTTTCATACGTCCAGTTAGTTCAAGCTTTTATTTTGGTGGAGTGAAGCCCTTTCATTTTCTGTGTGTTTTTGACACTTTTGCTTGTGTGATATTGTTTATCTTATCCAACTCTTACGCATCATAAAGAATTATTTTGTTTTCTTTTTTTCTCTCTGTTTTCCAAAGGAAAGGTTGCTTTCCCAGAATTACACTGGGGTGTATGGGCCAAAATCCTCCGATTTCATTTTAATGGTCCAGCATTATTTTCTTTTTCCCATTTGTATAGTTTGACTCACCAGTTAAATTCTGTCTCATCTATCTTATCTATCTCATCTTTCCACTTCTTATAATATACACTCATGTCCTGTCTGGCTTTAGCTACACTTTGGATTATGAGCAGTCAGTTATAAACCTCTAGGTTTATCTGACAGCAAGTGACTATTTAGTTACATTTACTGACAGAGACTCTTATTGATCCATTTAACATCTGGACCCATGCCAAATTCTCAGCCAAGCTGGGCCGCACAGCTCCTCTTCTCTCTGGTCATGTCACACCCCGCTTTCATATGTATATTTAGGTAAGTAATTACATATATTGCAAGGTTTAGAAGAAATGGCCGTGATTCTGTCCAAGCTCCTTTTGCATGAGAGCCCTGTGATTCTGGCACAGAAGACTGAAAACGAATGGCTGGCCAACATTCACTCTGCCAAAGGCATTTGTCCTTGTAGAAAATGTTACTTTATTTTTTTCTTCCTATGAAGTTAGTATGTAAGACATGAAAGGATCATGATAAATTAAGTAAAGCCTATCGTACCACTCCCAAAAAGAAAAGACGCCACATCTCTTTCTTTCTCTCTCTCCTTCTCTGACAATCATTATAAATTTTAACCTTCTTGTATGGGAAAAAGCATCACTTAGCTTCTGAATATATTACACTGACTATTAATGAATCTAAGGTTTTAGGGCCTTGTTTATAGAGGCAGCTAATATAATAATAATAATAATAATAATAAATGATTTTCACAAGCACGATCCAAATCTGAACTGAGAAAATCTGAGAAACGCATCTGAACAGTTAGATGTGTTTTTCTCGTAATTTGTTGAATAACGAGATGTTACGTCAGATGTTGCGACAAAAATACAGCATTATAACATGGATGAAAACCACTGGGAATGTGGTCAACAGAGGACAGCAGTTGTTTAGATTGAGACTGAGCTCATGAAAAAGAAAACCAATGACAAAACATCCATCGCTAAAGTCTCTAGCATGGTGTCTACGTAAGTTTGCATTGTTACTATGACAAACAATGTGGACGTGGTGTCAAAAGCAAATGTAATTTGAACAGAAAAGATCCAACAACCCTGGCATTGGCCACATCATGACAAATTACTGACAATCCACATCTCCTATTAGCGGTTTAGATGTGTTTACCTTCTCCTGTAGTGTGACCAGAAGTTTGTTGCGTCAGCAGGGCTTGCGTCCTGTGATTGAAACCAGGAAGTTTGCATAATGAGTACTGACTGTGAATCGGAGGTACCATTTTCCCCCTAACATTACATTATTACTCCACTGATGGCTAGGTTTAGGTTCAGGGGTATGGGTTTGGAGGTAGAGTTAATAAAATATGCATTCCTCTTTACTGTATTACATCGTTTACAGCTAAAAAAAATCACTTTACAACTCAGATTTGGTGCCCCTGTGTGGACATTTCACCCACTGCATCAAATTTCAGTAAGCACAGACCGACTGTAGCAAAAAGAAAAGTCAACTTACTGTTTCCGAATTCACAGTGAGATCAGTCTGAAAAATCAGGGCCTGGATTTGCAAAGCATTCATTAGAATAAAAATCTTCTTAACTCATATTTTCTTTCTACTTTCAAACTTCAGAAACACTTTAAGAATTTTTTTAATTTGTAACATTTTTACAAATTTCTTTTTATCTTTTGTATCATATCTTATCGTATTACATTGTCCTTAAACTTTTGTCTTTGTGTCATCTTGGACTTACATTGACACCTAGGGGCTTGGATGCAGCATCATTATAATCAATAGTTTTTAGTTTCAGATGCTATTGTACAAATTTTGTATTCACAGTCAGCCATGATTACTTTAATCAATGAATGAAAGTGGCAAATAACAGGATGGTTACTGCGATTAAGCGAGTAGTATTCGGCTGGATTGTAACATAGCAGTCCTCATGTGCAGACCCTCTCCATGTAGAATAAAACAGCTTTTATAAGGTTACTGATAATGTAAGAGTGGTCAGTGGTCAACATTATAATGTGAGTGGTCATGATTTCCTACATATATTGCAAAATTACAATTTATGTCTTAAGTTAAACTTTTGTGCATTTTTAAGAATATTGTCATGAATCCAGCCCCAGGTCTGGCCATACATAACTTGCCGTTTGAACAGTCTACCTAAAACAATGTAAGAAATGTAAGATTTAAGAAAAAAAATAAAAAATAAAAAATAAATATATATATATATATATATATATATATATATATATATATATATATATATATATATATATACCCTCTGTAGTGTGAACAAAGACTTAGAGCTATTAAACAATTGAGGAATGGAATTGGGTTACAATTAATGAGCATAGAAGTAATAACTCAAAATATTGTGAAAGTTTTCATTTGATGAGGTGAGTGATTCGAGCTGGCTGAGTCAAGTGTGTGAGATGTAGAGTTGCGAAGTGTGAGGTCTGGCAGGGATTCTGTAAGGAGGGGAAAATATGACCTAGCATGTTTGCCATCCTGTATGGATTTTGAACAAATATGCGGTAATTGTTGATGTTAGCAGAGCATAAACAGAAAAAGGTATAGCCATAATAACTGGCCAAGAACGTTTGCGTCTAAGCTTTGTCTGATCGTAGTTTTCCCCACAGCTTGATTGCTGGATATATCAGATGTAAATTGTGCAGTCCAAAAGGTCTCTTTTTAAAAGAATTGCATGCAAAAAATATCCCTCAGAATTTAACCGGGTTTTGGGGCAAAATGCCACCGAAAGTAAAAAAAAATTCCTCTGTGTGTGGGTTTATTTTAGTTATTTTGTTTGTTTTTCGGTCATATAACATTGCATATATTTTATAATGATGTTTTCTTTATTGTTTATTGTGTGATGATAAATCATACTTTAGTCACAGCTTCTTTTGTATTTTATGTTAATTAGATTTTATAGGCAACAGTCATAATTGTCAATTAATTCAAGGATTGATTAAAAACACTGTTGTGTTTAAATTAGGGCTGTCAATCAATGCATTTTTTTAATCTAATTAATTACATGGTAAGCTGATTAATTAATGGAATTAATCACACATAAATATTTGCTGAGAAAGCCCCTCAGATAAAAATAATTCAATATATGATTAAATAATCATAAATAGTTATATTTAAATTTTTATATATAAATGATTAAAAAAAATTATAACACTAATAATTAAAATGCATTACATTATTTTAGCACACAAGTGAAGCATTAAAAAAGACAATACAAAAAGTGGCTTTAGAATGCAATATATTGTTTATTTAATATATTATTGAACATTGGCCTATCATTGGCCTACAGTTCACAGCAATCCATTTTGCAATTGAATTTGTCAATCAGTCTGAGATTTATTATAAGGGCTTGTCTAAAAACGTGTCAATGTACACTTATGTCAGACAGATGCTTTTATAGCATCTCGGTTGCATTGTGTCAAAAACATATAGCTTTTTAGGTCGTTAAAGTTTTAAACTTAGCCTGCCATCCATGCCTTCGGATTTGCGCTCCATCAAGCTGTATTTGTAGGCAAGAACGTGTTCTAAAAGAGTATATTCTTAAAAAAAAAGAGAAAAAAGAGTATATTTTCTTTCTAAAAGAGCGACACACACAGGAAGTCTTTTTAAAGATGCGTTTCCATCTGTGTGTTATTCCTGGTTGTGGACAATATCTCTGACGGTGGACCCCCCGCCCCTGCGCACCCAGCTGTGGCACAAACACACCCACACGGGACTGGTTCCTTTGGACTACGGGGACGGGATTCCTCTTCCCCCTCCTCGGCCAATCTTATGGTGGGCGGCAGGAGCCAGGTAAGTGCTTCGATGTCCCTGGATTCAGCACGGCCATGGGCTCGAGTCCCCGCCGCGAGGCCCCACCCGCCGGTATGTCCGACATGATCATTCCCTTGGTCCCCCTTGCCCGGAGTTTGGGTGCATGGCTCGTGTTTTCCAACCCGTCATGATGGCTGACCTGAACCGTCCGACTCGGCTATGCGATTCAGTTCGCCAGGTGCCCGCCCAGGTTCAGCGGCGTCCGCTTCACCTCGGTGAAGGGCGAGAACGCCGCTACCTTGTGTGTGGAGATCGCTACCCTTCTGCGCAAGGGCGTGATGGAGCCTGTCCCTCCAGCCGAGATGAAGAAAGGGTTCTACAGCCCTTACTTCGTACCGAAGAAAGGCGGTGGGTTGCGGCAGTAGACCTGAAGGATGCTTACTTTCATGTCTCAGTCTTACCTCGACACAGACCCTTCCTGCGGTTTGCCTTCGAAGGCCAGTCGTACCAGTACAAGGTCCTCCGTCTTCACGAAGGTCGCAGAGGCTGCCCTTGCCCCGCTAAGGGAAGTGGGCGTCCGCATCCTCAACTATCTTGACGACTGGCTAATCCAAGCTCACTCTCAAGAGTTGCTTGCACACACAGAGACCTCGTGCTCCAGCACCTCAGCCGACTGGGGCTTCGGGTCAACTGGGAAAAGAGCAAGCTCTCCCCGGTTCAGAGCATCTCTTTTCTCGGTCAGGAGTTGGACTCAGTCTCGATGACAGCGAGCCTCACGAACGAGCGCGCACAGTCGGTGCTGAACTGTCTGAAGGTGTTCAGATGGAGAACAGCGGTACCATTGAAACTTTTTCAGAGGCTCCTGGGGCATATGGCATCCTCAGCGGTGGCCACACCACTTGGGTTGATGCATATGAGACCGCTTCAGCACTGGCTTCAGACTCGAGTCCTGAGATGGGCATGGCACCACAGGACACATCGTGTGGCCATCACGCTGATCTGTCGCTGCCTCTTCAGCCCTTGGACCGACCTTGCATTTCTACGGGCAGGGGTTCCCCTAGAGCAGGTTTCCAGGTGTGTCGTGGTTACAACAGACAACTCCAAGACGGGCTGGGGTGCCGTATGCAACGGGCACACAGCCGCTGGCTCCTGGACTGGCCTGTGGCTACGGTGGCACATCAACTGCCCGGCCGTTGATCCAGGGCAAGCACGTGTTGGTCCGGACGGACAACACAGCATCGGTAGCGTACATCAACCACCAAGGCGGTCTACACTCCCATTGCATGTCACAACTCGCCCACCGTCTCCTCCTCTGGAGTCAGCAGCGCCTCAAGTCGCTACGAGTCACTCACATCCTGGGTGACCTCAACACCGCAGTGGAAGCGCTGTCATGTCAGGTTACCCTCAGGGGAGAGTGGAGACTCCACCCTCAGGTGGTCCAGCTGATCTGGAGTTGATTCGGTCAAGCACAGGTAGACCTGTTTGCTTCCCGGGAATCCTCCCACTGCCCGCTTTGGTACGCCCTGACCGAGGCACCCCTCGGTATAGATGCGCTGGCACACAGCTGGCCCCCTGGACTACGCAAATATGCATTTACCCCAGTGAGCCTACTTGCACAGATCCTGTGCAGATCATCCTAGTAGCACCCTACTGGCCCAACCAGACGTGGTTCCCGGATCTCACGCTCCTTGCGACAGCCTACGCTAAGTGGTGTTCTTCCCGACGTGAAGACCCCCAGAGATGCGCAGTCGGATCAGTGCTTTCCTTCCTGCAGGAGAGGCTATTTCGGCGCATCACGATGCAGTAGATGGTAAGTATTTGGGGAAGCACGACTTGATCATTAGGTTCCTGAGAGGCACTCGGAGGTTGAATCCTTCCAGACCGCACCTCGTCCCCTCATGGGACCTCTTTGTAGTCCTTCGGGGTCTACAGGGAGCTCCCTTTGAGCCCTTGGAGTCAGCTGAGCTTAAGGCACTCTCTTTGAAGACTGCCCTCCTGACTGCGCTCACTTCCATCAAAAGGGTAGGGGACCTGCAGGCGTTCTCTGTCAGCGAATCGTGCCTGGAGTTCAGTCTGGTTTACTCTCACGTGATCCTGAGACCCCGACCGGGCTATGTGCCCAAGGTTCCCATGACTCCTTTTAGGGATCAGGTGGTAAACCTGCAAGCACTGCCCCAGGAGGAGGCAGACCCAGCCTTGGCGTTGCTGTGTCCGGTGCGAGCTTTACACATCTATTTGGATCGCACGCAGAGCCTTAGAAGCTTCGAGCAGCTCTTTGTTTGCTTTGGTGGACAGCGGAAAGGAAACAATTTCTCCAAACAGAGGATCACCCACTGGGTCATTGACGCCATCCCGATGGCATATCAGGCTCAGGAAGTGCCACCCCCTGCGGGGTTACGAGCCCACTCCACCAGGAGTGTGGCAGCCTCCTGGGCCCTGGCCAGTGGCACCTCTTTGGCAGACATCTGCAGAGCAGCAGGCTGGGCAACACCCAACACCTTTGCGAGGTCCTACAATCTCCCGGTTGAGCCGGTCTTGTCCCGTGTATTGGCAGGCACAAGCAGGTAAGTTCCAGGACAACTGGCCGGGTGTACCGCTTGTGCATTGCACCTTTCGCCTCCCTTGAGGTGAAGACGTGCGCTCTTGACTCCCAGTCATGTTCACAGACTGTGATCCCTGGATGACTTTCCTCCTTAGCCCTCTGGCAGCTGAGTTTGCGGCGAAACCAAAGGTGACCTCGTGTGATATCTTCTGCAAAATTGTTTCCCTGACGGCAAACTGTGTCTTCCTTGGGCAGAGGCCCCTCTGCCCCTGGTTTCCATGCTCTCTAGAAACTCCTCCACCTTCGGGTAGGACCTACCATGGGACCTCTCCACATGACATACTTCCGACAAGACTCGGTAAGACCATGTGACGTATTCCACTCAAAATACCCCACCCCCCCTTTTTGGACGGGGTGTGGTCTCCGCGGTGTCTTCCCCTTGGGAGGGACACCCCCTGATGCAGACACTTATGGCTCCCAGTCAGTTAACAAATTCCACTCTTTTGGGGGAGAAAAGAGAGGGAAAGAGGCCTCAGCTGGGCTAGCCTGTCTCTATAGTTGGGCAGTCGACTTGTTCCTGATGGACTGTTCAACGCTCATAAGAGTGTTGGGGTAGGTTACGTGACGGCCTGATGTGCTGGCTACGAGGCACACAGCAGTCTGCCCATCACGCACCGCCAGTTCACGCAACACAGTTCAGCTAGTTGTGGCGTTTTGTATAGGGACCCCTAGTGCCACTACATCGACACAATGTCGAGTGACTGACAGATAGGGAACGTCCTGGTTACTTTCGTAACCTCTTGCACTTTAAACGTTAGTTTTCAATCAGACTTAAACAACTATTTGTCTATTTGAAATGTCTTTTTGCGAAGTCAGACTAACATATCTACCTGTATATAATGTAATTGTCACTCATAATCTGTGGTAAATACTGTAATGCATGGCCTCTCGTGGCTAATTACTTTATTTACTTTCACCTGAGAAATTGATGATAACATCCCATTTAACATGCCAAAGTAAGATGACAAGGGCTAGTTGTCACACTTTTCACTCCAGTGAATATTTCTCAGGGCAGGTACATTTTCATTTAAATTTCTGTGTCAGCATAGGCTATACCTTAAAGTCTTGGCCTGAATGTATTCACAGTGTTCAGTTGTTTACCCAACAGATAAAACAAAGTTATGATGATAATTACTTTTAAGTTTGGAGGATATATTTCACTTAAATGATTCTAATGCAATATGGTTTAAAACAAGCATGCAAAAACACTGCTAGAGAAAACATACATTTGTGTAACTGGCCTTGATTCAAAAGTGTATAGTTACTGAGAACTTTCCAGTGTGACAACTTGCCCCAATCTCCCTTATTGACTTTTAAAAGATGTTTTGCACCTTTTGAGACTAAAATCACTCAACTAGTAGAGCATTGCGCAAACAACACAGATGTCTTGGGCTTGATTCCCATGGAGCAAATGAATGAACTGATATAATATAGGTCTATAACTTGATACAGTGGGAGTCGCTTTGGATAAAATTGTCTTCCAAATATGTGTAATGTGTAAAAATAGTAATAAAAACAACTTTTCATGGACTCCATCCTTGGTTTTCACTTAAGTACTTATTTATTTATATGAAGTGAAAACGGGAACCTGTGCAATGTGAGGTGAAAATCTAAACCCAGAACAGTATGTGCAGTAAGACAGATGAGTGCAAGCAGAGTTTCGGTGAGTGCTTCCAAATCCCCTCTGGCAGGAGACCACCTGTTCTGCTCTCCTCCACATGTTGATGGAGCGATCCCTTGCACTGGATCCGCATGATACCACAAAACTCACTCAGTCTGCGTTGCATTTCCTTTGTAAATGATTACAGTGTCTACAAGGCAGCTCTGTATTAATATTCCTCAGACATTCTGATAAGGGTTGTTCTAAACTACTATAAGTATTAAGCTTCTGCAATTAATTCAGTCCAAACCGCTGAACGGAACTTCGCTTTGTATATAATTTCAACCTTAGGAGTGCTATTTTTGTTTCTTTATAAACTTTAGAAGTGTAAACTTTATACTTTGAATGCTTGCAACCTCTTTCTTGCATACTGTACATTTAACCATTTAAAGCTGTCTTTAAACTTCAAAGAGGGTGTAATGTTGTGTTCATTTTCGTACACATCCGACTATCATTTTATTTATGTAGAACAGCATCCTAAAACCTAAACTTACCTAAAACTTTAACACTAGGCTATTTCTTTTGCTGCTTTACAAGCACTGGTATTTCCGTCAGAAATCGAAAGTTTCGTTTACATTATCACAATTATTTGTTATCTATTTTCTATACAATCAAAATGGTGACTGAGGCTCACATTTTGCCTAATACCTCTTTTTGTTTTCTACAGCAGAAAGAATGTCCTACGGGTTTGGAACAACCTGAGGGTAAATCAATGATGACAGAATTTTCATTTTTGGGGGATCTTTCCCTTTAAGGGGAAAAATATTAGTGTAAAAATATAAAAGTGTATGCTCTGTGGTAATTGCTGCTCTGGAGCTCACGCCACAACCCATAAAGCCAATGCTAAATCACTGACTCACCTGCCATAGAAACTGTATACGAATCCAGCACTTTCCTGTTTGGTCTCCAAACCTGTTTTCCTTGGAGTGCCATTAATGGGGCCATGGCTCTGCAAAGCAGGATCCAAAAGACAGAATCTTTGTGCCAGACATATTGAGATGAGGATGGTGCTAAGTGTAGTGCATTAAAAGTTTCCCTCCAGGTGTTATTTTGCTTGATAAGAGAGGTTAAGCTTCACAACCTGCCAGGAAATGTGGGCAAGCATACGGCCATGCAATAAACAGAAACACTAATCAGTAATGTGGTCAATGTGCTCCTTGTTACGCAATGAGCATGTTTCATACAGTGGTGAAGGAAATCATGGGATGGTTCACCTTGTACACCTGTTTTTAAACTCTAATTAAAAGAACAGATTACCCAAAGATAAAAAAATCTAAAAAATAAAGCAAGCTGAAAATGAAAAATTTGGGGTTATTATTTTGCTTAAAAGTGAGTCACAATCGCAACGCTTGTGGTGGAATGCTCAAAAAAAAAAAAAAAAACTGTCTGTGATGCAACGCCCTTACACATTACAATGTGCATGGCTGTAGCGTAGATCCTTTAATAGGGGATGAATTTAAAGCAATTTTAAACAATGGTAGAGTTTTCACTGTGCAGACTCTCTAACAACTAAAGCAAAGCACGCATTCGGCATGCTAATAAAAGAACTGATTCTAAAAATATTAAAACTAAGTAATATATTATAAAAAAAAAAAAAAAAAAAACTAGTAAAGATAAAATAAAATAGACAAACTCACTAATCGATTAGCCGTTCAAACATGCCAACTAAATTTGTTGACATTTTTGCTATAGATGCAGCAATGTATCGGCCAATAATTGGACAATGATCAAGGATGATTATTTTCTATAGATCAAAAGGGGGCAGAAAAACACATCAGACAGTTAGCCTACAACTCGTACTGTGTATGAAAAAAAATATCTGAATTGGGTGACAATGACAACAGAGTTGCAATCTGTGCAACCTAGTCTCATTCAGTAAACTTTACTATAACTACATTTTTGCAAACTGACTTTTACGTGCCACATTCTACGTTTCACTGCAGTTTCCAGGTGAAATTATCATTAGAGGTGCTACAACAGCTGTGCGTTTTATTCACTTTCACACAAACCAAGAGTACAATGGCTGATTATGAATTTCTAAACATTTATTTTTCACACTATTACTCACACACTGCATGTTATATAATACAACAGTTAGTTCCAGTCCTCGAATCTGATTGGACGAGAGGCATTCCAAGAGTGCTGATGTCTCAGAACAGCAGCACTCGGACACTTTACTGTTTGTATGACTCTGCTTGTGTTCGTGGCATTCAAAACTAAAGTGTAAGTGCAGATGTCTTTTCATTATTCCCTGTGACATAAAAAATTTTAGCCAGCAGGTGGTGACTTTTTTTTTTTTTGAATCCCCTTTTCTCCCAATTTGGAATTCCCAATTCTCACTACTTAGTAGGTCCTCCTGGTGGCGCAGTTACTCATCTCAGTCCGGTTGGTGGAGGACAAGTCTCAGTTGCCTCCAATTCTGAGAACGTCAATCCACGCATCTTATCACGTGGCTCGTCGTGCATGACACCACGGAAACTCTGCATGTGGAGGCTCATGCTACCCTCCGCAATCCACGCACAACTTACCAAGCACCCCATTGAGAGCGAGAACCACTAATCATGACCATGAGGAGGTTACCCCATGTGACTCTACCCTCCCTAGCAACCGGGTCAATTTGGTTGCTTAGGAGACCTGGCTGGAGTCACTCAGCACACCCTGGATTCAAACTCGCAACTCCAGGGGTGGTACTAAGTGTCAGTACTCGCTGAGCTACCCAGGCCCCCGACAAACAACCTTTTATTTTTCTCACCTTCTTCTCCCCAATTTGGAATGCCCAATTCACAATGCACTCTACGTCCTCGTGGTGGCATAGTGACTCGCCTCAATCCGGGTGGCGGAGGACAAATCTCAGTTGCCTCCTCGTCTGAGACCGTCAACCCACGCATCTTATCACATGGCTTGTTGAGGGCATTACCGCGGAGACATAGCGCATGTGGAGGCTTCACGGCATCCAAAGCGGCAACCACGCACAACTCACCACACGCCCCACCGAGAACTAACCACATTATAGCGACTATGAGGAGGTTATGTTACTCTACACTCCCTAGCAACCGGGCAAATTTGGTTGCTTAGGAGACCCGGCTGTAACAAACAACCATTTTTATGTGTTGTGACCCAGTTGAGTTGACGACCTTCATTTTGAGTCAGTGCTGCCAGTCAGTGAGCGGTTTCTTTGAAATAATCGGCATTGTCACTTGCTCCATGATTGTTCGGATTACTACAACACTACAGCTGGGAAATAGAGTTAAACTAACAGCTTCAGCATTAAGGCTTATCCCAGCCGAGAGACACAACAGACGAAGGATTCACACATACTCAAGGTGCTTACCTACCAGAGTTTCCGTGTAGGGAGCAGATGTAAACATTCAGCAAGGCGGAGGAGAGAACAGACAGGCTACTGCAAAATATTCAGGGAGGACTCTGCTGGGATGGCTATTTTTACACAGAGAAAAAAGGATGTATTTGACCAAAATTCCAGATTGTTCAGCAAGCTGACTAACACTAAAGATGAGGAATAGAGTTAAACAGCTATAGCTTTACTGTTCATCTCTGCTTGGGAGTCGACAGACGCAAGTAATCGCACATGCTCAATTGCTCTTTCTCTCAAACAAACACATATACGCACACACAAACTTGTTTCTCCAATAACTTGTTAGAAACAGCCGAAGCTGTCGTTACTAGTTCTAAAGTGACATTTTTGAATTAGTATCAGATGCTTGAGCGCATCTTTCGAACTAGCAACGACAGATCCTTATCCATGGCGTAAGAAAGTAGTTCCATGAACAAATGCGTTTTATTGTGAAAGTCCTTAGTTTTTCCTCATTTATTTATTTATTTACTTGTTCATTGAACAGTTTTATAAAAGCAATATCACACTCAGGGCCGCATTAATACATGGGCTTATACGGGCTGAAGCCCAGAGGTGTACAACTCCCATGGGGCCCGGCCTACAACCAGGGGCAGACTGGGAAGAGAAATCGGCCTGGGATTTTACATAGAAACTGGCCCAAAAGATGTTTTGCCATTTTGTGACCCGTTCTGCATAACGCAGCGGCCCATTTCAGCTTATCGCGGCCCATTCGGTCCCAGTTCTCCTGATGGCCAGTCCTCCCCTGCCTACTACTCCCATGTGGCCCAGCGGGAGGAGCGCGTTTAAACGCTTTCAGCGGTGGACGTGGTTGTTGATATGGAAAGAGTGCACAACAGTTAATGGTATCTGTGTAGTGCTTTTTCAATGCACAGCAATTCCACCACCCAGTGGACATCACATTTCACTAGAAAACTGTAGCGAAACGTGTAATAAAGCACGTAATTTCATTTTGCTAATATTTTGCCACGGTCACTCATGAGGTGGAAGTACCGTTAAAAATGTTAACACAACTAATTTGATTACTCACCTTAAAGCTCGACACAGCAAGCAAGATGAAAAATTTGTTAAAGCTAAAGTGGAAGCTGCTTCTGCTAAAAGGTGACAAGTTTCATCATTCAGAATTTCATTTAATTTGAGTGAAGAACATAAAAAATCTTGGTAAAATCTTGGTAAGAAATCTTATCAATTTAATGTGAGCCCAGAAAGAGGCTATTATATTTATAACTGAGACCAGTTACCCTGAAACATGAAATACACATGGTGACATAGAGAATAAAGTTATTATTTAAATTTCTTTAGAAGTTGTGCAATTAATTTTCAGTAATTTGAAACAAGGCAGCATTAAAAAAGCAGAACCAGCAAACTATTGGCATCGGTAGATGTTGTTCTAAATAATCAGTATCTGCACACAAATTTTGTGTCGGTGCATGTTTATTGTTAAGTAATGCCTTCTGTTTCACATACTCTTTTTTAAATAAAGAAAAATGTAGGCAGTATATAGTGTTCAGTAGTAAGCTATACCATTCCGAACATAGCCTCATACAGTACGTAAAACATAATCAGTTTTATCTGGGAAGTCCTGGAATGGGTCGGCAAGTACACCTGTATCAAATCTCTAATTAGGGAAGCAGAAAGATCTGGAAAAGTAGAATGAGAATGGATCACGCTTTGCCCTCATTAACATAACCAAAGAGGAGCAATACGACTAACGTGACCAGAGTGATAAATTGAGCACATGAAAGATTATAATCAACATAAAGAGTTCCAGAAAGTGCTTCTGCACTTTACTCTGGTAAACCACAGATGCATGCTTTAAATCATCATCAAAACCAACACCACTGACGTACTGTAGTCAAGTAACTGCCAAGAGGGAGAAGCCCTAGGCCAACTGAGGAAGCCAAACATATCACAGCACACTGTGATAACGATCATTTTGTTTCTGCATTTATTCTTTGTGACCCACAGTTAATATCGGATTGTATTTCAATGGTTGCATTGATTATGCAAAGGCAGTGCCGTTTGTTTGTGATTGCAGTGCAGTGTGGTGAAAATTGAATCAAACTTTGCTGCAAAGTCCAATAATTCTAATCTTTCTCTGTGCACAACTTTTACATTATGGAAGCAAAAACATCTCCCAACAATATAAGATGATTTGAACTCCTTTTCATGTGTTTTTTTGCTCTTTATATATATATATATATATATATATATATATATATATATATATATATATATATATATATATATATATATATATATATATATATATATATATATATATATATATATATATTAGGAATATAAGGAATGGCACCACATTAAACATTCAGACATAAATTGAAGCACTAACTTTTGGCTGGCCCTGAAAGCATCCCCACCTCTTGCTCTGATAATACAACACCACCCAGAAAAGTATTTTCACACAGCTTGACTTCGCTCAGGAGGAACAACTCCCTTTCTAATGGGCAGGGAGGGCCGGCACCCTGAGCAGCGCAGCACGATGACGGGGGAGGATGTGGGCAGCTGTCAGACAAACTTGTGAAGCACACAGTGACCGCGAACCCAACGCCTTCTCACAGATTGCAACTGGGTGTCACTGAGCCTGGTTACACTTATTGTTTAGTATGAACAAATAAAACAACATAGGTTCTTGGTTTTTCCAGTGTGGAGCATTTGGTACACTTCAAACAGCAGGCCAGAAAAAGGCTGCAAAAGGATAAAGTGATAGTTCACCCAAAAATGAAAATTCTGTCATTATTTACTCACTCTCATGTTGTATGACTTTCTGTTTTTCCATTAAACACAGAAGTTGTTAGATAGAATATTAGCATCAGTCACCCTTCACCTTAATTTTATGGAAAAAGGTGCTATGAAAGTGTATGGTGACTGAGGATAATATTCTGCCTAACATTTCCTTTTGTGTTCAATGGAGGAAAATAAGTCATATGGGTTTGGAACAATATATGGAGTAAATGATGAAAGAATTTTTATTTTTGGTCCACTGTTCTTTTAAAGCCCACACAGAAACTGTGCCCGCAGAACTACACAGAAAATCCCACGGAATTTGAAAGCCCATAATTTTCAAATATCAATGCATCCACTAACCCTTGCATGTCTGCTTGTTTGTTTGTTTGTTTGTTTTTTTTTTTTTTTTTTTTTTTGTTTTTTGTTTTTCGGCAAATTTTATTATGCTTTTAGTTATTAGCACACACAGACACAATAAACAGATTAATATATATATATATATATATATATATATATATATATATATATATATACACATTACAAAAAATCCTTTTTTGGCCTGATTTTGGGGGAAATTCTGTGGAACAATGCAGAATGAATTGAAACATGGTCAAATCTACACTTTTATTGAGCACTGACATTTTCAATCAAGAAAACACAAAAAAGTTTTCAAAGCATGTCTGGGTCGTATTTCACTCCTGAAATCAAAAGACAAAAAAACAGGAAATTATATTTTGTAATGCAAAATATCTCTTCAATGTAATGTGAAAAAGATATAGTATTCAAATGATTTAGTCAGATCAGTTTTTATACATCATGGTAGAATTTTTTGTCTTGCGTTTAATTTATTCTAAATGTAATAATAATAAAAAAATAAAAAAAAAATGTTTTTTTTTAAAAAACTTTTTATGTGTATATACGGATACAACATTTTGAGATGACAACTGTTATGAATCTAAAGATGGTATTAAACCTGAATGATCTGCTTCAACTACCACACTATGAAAACGTGCAAAATGATTGAAAGGCAGAAAGCACATTAAAGTCTTCTGATTGGCTATCCACGGCCCTCTGTCACATTTTTGTTTGCTGTTTGCACAGTCTAGTGCTGTCAAAGATACCGGTGACATATCTCAGGACACTTATTTCCGTGTTTTCTTTCAGGAAGAAGGAATATGTTCTGCACACCATTCTATATATATATATATATATATATAAATTGCTTACACTACCTTTAGTAGTGAGTAATCAAATTAGTGTTTGACGTTTTAATGGTAGTTCCACCTCATGAAATTTGAGCAATGCAAAGCTTAAAAAACGGCAACTCTCATTGTCACCCAATTCAAAGTAATTTCACACAAGAGTCATTTTCTTTCAAGTTGTTGGTTTATGCATTTTTCCACCCCCTTTTGACAGGAAATAATCAGCCCTGATTATTGGCTGTTTTTAAATGAGCGGCCAAAAATAATTTTTATTGTCTTATACATCTAATTTGGCCAATAAATTGGTGCATTGCAATTTTTTATGTAATCCAATAAAAAATACTGTATTATAGTAATGATAATCTATAAGGATAAAAAATATATATATATACTGCATATATTTTAATTTTGGGGTGAAATGTAATCTTGGCATGTTTTTCATGGGATTTACCTAAGCACCATCATATCACACTGATTTTATTTTATTTTTATTTTATTATGGCATGTCCACACTAATAAGTTTTTGTTTAAAATGCAACTTTTTACTACGTTTTGGCATTCCGTCCACACTGAAACTGCGTTTATAACAGTGAAAACTGAGCTTGTAGAAAATGCTCTCCCAAGTGGGTAAATTTGAAAACGCCATCTTCACGTTATAGTGTGGACAACGAAATGAAGGAATCTAGCAAACGAGAGCAACAATAACGAGAGCACCAATAACAAGATCGCCGTGCAAGTTGCTAATACACCACCGCCTCCCTCTGTCAACAACAGCGATCTCACCTAGGGTGCTAAAATGGTCAGAAACGACACTGTCTTTACGCTTACTAATTACCAAAAGATCAATCCTACCTCATGTGCTGTATCCCCCGCACACCCAACTGTCATTCAATCCAGCGATGTGATCGGACGACTCAATTCCTCTGCTACGCTTTCTGTCCAGTGTGTAAATGCTATAGTGACCTTGTTTATTATGATGTTAAACGTTTATCACCTTTTATTTAGTATGGCTTTGTTATTCATAGGGAATCAGAGAGTGTGAAGGGGTGTGATGAGTCTAAGGGGTGTTGGCTAAGGTTGTTTGACATCATGCTTTATATTTGTAATTCCGTTTTTGTGCCACTTGTAGTGCAGAAATTATATATGTCACCTTTAAGTGTTTTCATACATTTCAGTATGGACGACAAACTTTTGAAAAAATGCTTGAAAACAGCAGTGTGGATGGAGAGCGTTTCGAAAAAGGAAACGCTGTTTTCAAATGTATCCCGATTTATGTGGATGTAGTCTAAAAAAATTAGTGTCTGTCAGCAAGGCCCACTCTTTCATGACAGAATTTAACTAAAACCAAGACTACATCTGTTACAAAATAAATATCTGAACAGTGATCAAATGACCCTGACAGGAATGTGAAAGTGAGAGGGTTAATGGAACCTCACAGTTTGCGGCTGAATAGCCAGTATACGGGTAAGATGAAAGGATGATGTGAAAACATGGTGTCATAAGCAAGAAGCACATCTTTTTTCTCTCCTTGTATTGATTTAATCTTTACATATGCACAGCTGTTGTCAAGGAATTTGGACAGCACAAAACACTGTGTGAGCTGATGTACTTTACGACAGTCGTGGCCCACCCTGTAAGAAGCACATACGGTAAGATGGTGCGGGGTAAATGGATTATCGTTGCTGGGTCTCAGATTTCAGACACTGCCAGCAGACAGAGGCAGCATTGAAATATTCATATTCCCGAAGTCCTCAGTATGGTACCTTCACTAACACAAGCAAACAGCCATCTGGAGTCAAACATTCCTATGTGATTGCCTGAAGTGAGAAATGCTTTAAAGGGATAGTTCAGGTAAAAAAAGAAAATTTGTGTCATCAGTTAATAACCCACATGTTGTTCCAAACCAGTATTTGTTTTTTAACCTTTTGTTGAGATGTTGGGCAGAATGCCCGAGCTTCTCTTTTCCATGCAATGAAACTGGATGATTTATACTACCCTGATCCAAAGAAGCACCATAAATCTATATTAAAAGTTGTTTGTATGACTTGTGCACTATATTCCAAGTCTTCTGAAGACATACGAAAGCTTTGTATGAGAAACAGCCTAAAAAATAACTCAATTTCTCATCCATAATCTTATCCTGAACCATTATTCTCAAATCTAATATGCAGTTCTTTATTCAAGTTTGCTGTGTTACGATTGGCCACGTGAAATGAGAGAACCAGAGGCTTATACATTAAAACATCTCTTTTTTGTGTTCTGCATAAGAAAGTCATACAGGTAAATTATGACAGAATTTACATTTTTGGGTGAACTATAAATTTAGCCACTAAGCCATGGGTCAGATCAAAACAGGTCTTTCAATAAAGTCCTATTTTTATTTTTTTGTACCTCAGATAAACACAAAGTCAACACAAAATTGAAATTACCCTCTTTTCTTTCTTAAAGGTGCACTCAGTAACTTTTGTCTTTGTGTCATCTTGGAATTACACTGACACCTAGTGGCTTGGATGCAGCATAATTTAAAATCAATAGATTTCAGTTTCAGATGCCATTGTAGAAATGTAGTATTCACAGTCAGCCATGATTACTTTATTCAGTGAGTGAAAGTGTCAAATAACAGGACGGTTACTGAGATTAAGCAAGTAGTATTCAGCTGGTCATGTCCAGCATGGCAGCCCCCATGTGCGGACCCTCTCCATGTAGAATAAAACAGCTTTTATAAGGTTACTGATATGACTGGAGTCTTCATTGTAATGTTAGTGGTCATGATTTCCTACATATTCTGCAAAATTAAAATTCATGTCTTTAGGAGTTAAACTTTTTGAATGAGGAAGCTTCTGAAGCAACTTACCTTCTTAATTAGGTTAACCAACAGGAATTCCTTTGTCAACAGTTCACTAGCTACATTTTGCTAGTAAACATCATGGCTATGCTAGTTCACCAGCTAGATCAGCCCCAAACCAGCACTAACCAGCAAAATACAGCCTAGACGAGCATGGGAATTCATGCTTTGTCTATAAGCTAGTCTTTTCACAGGGAAATTGCACTCTCTTGGGCCGTCTCTCTTCTGATCCATAGGGAATGATACCAGGCTTGTGTTTAGAGCTTCCAGTTGTAATCAAAAAAATCCAAACCCATAAAAAAAAAAAAAAAAAAAAAAAAAAACTTTAAATGTCACATGCCACAAAGTCTTGTGTATGCTGTTTCGCACTGTTTGTTAAACTAAGAGCTTGGCTGATGCTGTGTAACATCTAAAGAGCGGACAACTTTTCCAGGAAAGGGGATGAAGTGACATAAGATGTCAAACCTCATGTAATCTCAGGTTTGTTGTGATGGCTTCAGACGAAACAGGAGGTCTGTACTTTCAAGCAGTAAATCAAGACGTTAAATTCCCCCTTCGCGCTATCCAAAAAACTTTCAACATCTCGCAAGTAAACATAACAAAGAAAAATGCTACTTTACATAACCGCTCTGACAACATGGAAAGTTGAGGAAAATAAACAGGGGTGCTTATAACAATGGACGATTTGGGAAAATGGCTTTTTAAGGGGGAATGCCAGTCCTGAGTGAGCCACGAGGTCCCTCCCTCACTTGTGAAAGAACAGAGCTGAAGAGAGAGAGAATCAGTCATCAAGTCAGTGGTTCTCGAAGGTTTTAGGCCAAGTTCCACCTTTGATCAAACCAGAACGTCCAAGTACTACCTAGACACAATGTTCCCTCTATTTTTTTTATTTTTTTTTTCTCAGAATTGAGCAAACTGAATCTCTCTGGGCGCAAGTTTGAAGGAACAGTTCACTCAAAAGTGAAAATTCTGTCAGAATTTACTCACACTCATGTCGTTTCAAACCTGCATGAATTTCTTTCTTATGCGGAACACAAAAGGAAGAATATTAATGATTATTCCGGTCCACCTTTTCAATACAATATCAGTTGATAGGGACTCATTTTAAAGCTTAAAAAGGACCCAAAGATAACATAAAATAGGGAAATGCAACAAACGACAGCACACAACTTGAGAACAATCAACATGTTATCTATTCACATCCTGCATTACAGAAGAAAGTCTATACATTACAGATTTAAGGGCCCTTCAGACCGAACACATTCTTGTGACAAACTTCAATGAATGTTACATTAAGAAGCTGTCTCAAGGCAACTTTTTAAAAGATGAAATTCTTTAAAGCTGAAGCATGTAACTTTTTCTGTGTTAAAAAACTTTCTCCTATCCCAGCTTAATATGCAGAGACAACTATTAGTAAGCAATCCAAAGGTTATTTTCTCGAAAACTGTAGACACTGTGTTTCTGTTGCGCTATGAAAATTGCTCTGTTTGTTTTGAGTGAACCGCTTAGGCCCTCCCCAACAATGTTACTCAACCAATGGTGTGAGTTGGGGGCGGGACTATCTCTTTGTTTGAGCAACGTCAGATGGGGGGCGTATTTAGAAAGTATATATTCCGCAATTCCGTTTGGTGTCACTAGTGTTGCAAAATTACATACTTCAGCTTTAAATTGACACAGCATCAAAAAACATGGCCCTCCTGATGCTGAAAAACAGTGGACGTGGTGCAACAGTAAAAGACATGAAACAATTGAAAAACAGTGCAGACGGATGCAAAAATGCATTTCATGTAAACTGACTCTAGGAATACAAAGCTTAACAAATATGTCTATAGATCAGAGATTAGAAATAAAACATGGAACAATACAAATATCAATTTAAATGTCTTGATGAGTCATGTCACATACCACCAACAAAAGCCTTTTTTTTTTTCACTGTGAGAATGTGTACTGCATTCTGCATTCGGTTCCGATGCGATGAGAGAAGCCATCCAAATGTCAGCCCCCAGCCTGGGATTCCACCCTCACCAGGCCTTTCCATTCCAGGCAAGTTCAGCTCTTGGAAAAGGAAGACTTTCTCTATTTTCTCTCCTCCCGCCAGATGTGCTGTCATTGCTGTCCAAATGTTGCTTGTCCCAAGGCCCTGCTTATTGTCTAAAATGACATGTAAATCAGAGTGGTCTCGGCTGGTATAGGTGTGAGGGCCTTTTACTAAAAATTTACACCCGTATGTTTGTGAATTAGTGATCTTATTTGTATATGTATGAGGTAAACTACACTGATATAAAACAACTCGCGACTGGTACGCAACCTGTTTTGATAACTGCTTGTCTGTGAAAATGTTGCAACGTAAGTCCGTTCTGGTTGTTTTGTGTCTCCTTAAACCTGTAAAAACAAATAAAATGGTTTATTTTTCACTCCAACATGTTCGACATTTAAATTTTTCTCTCAAACGCAAAACTAATGCAGCACATTAGCAACTTGTACAGTTTTTTCGACTTTATATAGCGCATGAATATTTAATTAAGCAACTTTCAGCTTATGACTTGTGTATTGCTAAAGAACTCGCTATAACAGTCTAGCACCACTATATTTTACACTGTATACCTTTGGGACCAAAATGTGATGTTAGCACAACAGAAGCGATGCCAAAACAGCTCTGGGGCAGAGCGTCATAACCCAGGGTTAGAACAGACACTCTTTTTTAGTGCGAAATGTTGCTTTGCCCAGAGTTAAAACAAGGTTAGGGTGTAACAGAAAACATGTAACAGCATTATGCATTTAAAATACAAAAATATTAGTAATTCTATTCCATTACAGTTACAATTTAAACCTTTGGTAATCAGAATATAGTTACATTCTAAAAGTATTTTGATTACTGAAGAGATTATTTTGCATTACTTATTCATAGAAATTATGCAATCTGAGGAGCGTTTGAATAGCGGTGAAACACTTTCTTAAGATGTGTTACAATCATGAGAACAAACAGAGGGTGCTTTGATAATGAGTTAAAAGGGGAATATGAATTCAATGAGTAACTCTACAGCATGTTTCTACAGCTTAACAGAAAACAGAAACGCTTTGACAAATGAAACATGAATCCAATAAATACATAATTACTGAACAACTTGAAATGGCTTTTCAATATTTTTCATGCGGTTTGGGTATTTTTACAAGGTAAGAGGATATTAGAAACAATAACCAATGTAGCCTTTAGCATTGTATAGAAAGCTACAAATAATATATTGTCTGCCTTATTCTATGAACAGAATCCACATACGATCAGAAAAATATGTCATTGTATACACTCGGTGGGGTTTTGAAGTAAGTTTGGAGCAGCAGAAATAGTTGAGATTGAGTAAATTGTCATGTGAACATTTAGCTTTATGCTAAGCTAAAATGCCTTTTCTGTTTTATAAGTCTACCAAGAAAATCCATGTCAAATCTTAACCACTTAACCAATGGCATGAGTTTGAAGCGGGACTTCAGGGGTCTTTCAGTCTGGGCCAGTTTACATGGAATTAGGTATTTGTGCACAGCTGATATCTATATAGCAAAAAAAAAAAACAAGCGTCTTCCTTCTTGCCATCCCACAAGTGTGAGAGATATATTTGCATGAAAGAGTTGGATGGGATTGCTCCATTATTACTGTACCCATCATTCACCAGTCTCCTTTAATGCTCTACTGAGGCCCATATTTTGCTGTGGGGTTTTGCCAGCTATAGAGTGAAGGGCAGGATAACCTTCTGTACATCTGCTGAAGCTTCAGGATTCTGAGCAGACAGGATTGTTGGGGATGAACGCTCCCTTGATTTATGCTTGTGCTTCTCTGGGGTGCATCCAGGCCCTCTAATCCCCAGAATGTTTCAGTTACTTCTCTGAGTCGCTGGACTCTCCGTGGCTCTGACTAATCTCTGGCTCCATGACTCTGAGTCATCTCTGAAGGCCTGAGAACTGAGTATTGCATGCCTCTTTTAAATGGAGCCGAACCTTCCCAGATGGGGAACAACCCTTTGGCTTGGATTATAGTTTGCAGGTCTGTAGGTAGCAAGGGCCTAGCAATTCCTGATGAAATAAACAGCTTAGACCAGCATGGTCCAGGCTGTTTCATGCAGGTCTGGTAGTGGTCTAGCTGGTTGACCTACCCTGAAGTCATATTCACACCAAATGACCTTGTATCTTATTGGTTGGTGCGTTTTCAATGGCAGATAAAAAAATAAAAAAAAGCCACACTAAAATAGCCACACTTGCCGAAGAAAGACATTCGTCCTCTGTGAATAGCTCATTTTCTGTGCAAGTGCTGTAATATCAATTTATAGTATAGATTACTGATTGCACAAAGATACAAATATCCTCACTCATTGGATCCAATGCTGAAACTTTGTTTTATTTTATTTTAGACCAACTTGGTTGACTTTTCTTGAGCTAAACTCGGTCTGTGCTTAACGATATTTGAAGCACTGCCCCCAGTGGCTAAAGCGGGAAGTGTTGTTGAATCTATGGGTAAGAGGTCTGCACTGGCCTTAAAATAAAACCCGAACCCGACCCTTAGCTGAGACCGTGTGACTCGACCCTGCCCAGCCTGAACAATACTCTAACCAGAAATTGCTCACTGTCTTTACAATTTCTTCTACTATAAAGTACTGTTGCAATAGGCTGTAATTTATGTTAGCATCGCAGCCAACATTCATAACAGTATTATAGCGCTGAAACTTTGCTTGGTGCAGAACAATCTGGAATAATTTGAAACAATACAACAGCCTCCTCTATGCAGCCTGAACTTGTACAGAATGTTGAATCTTTGTGACACCCGCACTAAAAACAAGCTAAATGCAGCGCAACGAATGAAACAGAATGAAGGTGTCTCGACATGCGCATTTGAAAATTATGACACAGTGTCTAAAGACGCTGAAAAAACAGTGAGATGTGGTGCAACAGTCAAAGATATTCATCCAGTATTTTTACATAGGAAAACAATGTGAAAACAGAGCAGACACGTGCAATGGCCCCTAACACGTCCTTTCGCGCGTCTGTGAGTGAGAGCATGTGCGCGAAACAAGTTTGGTAGGCCTGTTTATTTTTTCATTAATTACAAATCTGACCTGAACCCAAAGTCCTGCTTGAAAAACTGACTCGAACCCAGCCAGAAACCCAACAGTTCAGGATGCAGACCTCTAGTATGGGCTCCAGTTTCAGGGTGAAATGCCCACAGAGTGGCACCAAAAGCCAGTTGTAAAGCAAGTTGTTTTTAGCTGTAAAGGATGCAATACATTAAAGAGGAATGGATATTTTCTTAACTCTACCCCCCCCCTCCCCCAAGCCAAACCCCAACCCTAATCCTAACTGTCAGTGGAGTAAACATTTAATCTTAGAGGGAAAATGCAACCTACGAAATGCACTCGTCAGTGATTAACACAATTACTTCCTGTATTCAACAAAGGACAAGAACCTGGGTATACCACATTGCTGATGCAACATGCTTCCTGTCGCACCACAGAAGAAGGTAAACACATTATATCTTTCTATCTATTGCTCTGTCTGTTCGTCCGTCTATCCATCCATCCATCTGAAGCACTGAATTACAGAAACATGTAAATGTTTGCATAGATTTAGAAACAGAAACAGGTTATATCTGGTACATAAATTGATAACAAGCCTGAGAGACATAATTGCCTACCACAATCACTTATTTTTCATGGTCCAAGAAGATATAAAGCCTGAAGGCCTAATCTAATGCCGAAACCAATGTTTCTTCTGGAAATGCATCTAGGCAGGTGTATTTGCTCTCACAGATGGGAGTAAAGAAAATTCATGTTACAATCCTTAATCCTTTTTTTATTTACAACATCCTGAAATGTTGAGACATTGAGAACATTCCCTGATTGTATATATATTTCACAAGCCAGGCTTCTAGAAGGGGAAGATTAATGCACATTTGGAGAGATTACAAGTTGTGTTCTGGAAGGTATATTATTTACCTTTTGTTTTTTTACTATTTATTTATTTATTTATATACTTATCAGTTTCTCATATGCCTTTGGCAAGCAACCGAATACTTTCCAGTTGTTTTGAAATATAATGCATACAAAAGAGTTCATGCCAAACTTGATACATTTATCCCCATCTTTTATGCAATTTTGAATAGAAAATTATTGTATAACTCTCTTCAGATAAAAACTTTTCAAATATGATTATCTTCCATAAGTTGCTAAATGGTTGTTTATAATGGTTGCTACACCCTTGCTTTTTACATTAGTAAAACTTTGCCATGCCAAAATCCACTGAAACTGATTTAGCAAGTTAATAAAGGCTGTAATCTACCATGATCAGGACACAACGCATCCAGGATTTAATGACTGTTTGAACTGTTTTCTTTTTCAGGCCATCGTTCTCCCACAACCACAGGAATAGCTGTATAATCTCATGGTCCGTAGCTCTGACCACGGTAAGACACACTCTGGAAAGCCATCCAAACCAAACATAGAAGAAAACACCATTTCCAAAGTGACCTGAGGAGCGATGTGTCCTCTTAAAATAAACCTTTGGGGGAAATAACCTTTTCTTGGCCCCCTTTTATACTTCCAAACATTATTGACTCTCTCCTTGTCATTTGTTGCTTTCACAGTCTTACTTTTCACTCTCTTTCTCTTTGGGTTGACCCTCAGTAGTGTGCTCCCGCTGGGAGACACCACGGTGACGTCACAGCGTGAAGCGGAGAACAAAACTGCATGCGACAGGAAGTGATTTAAGTCACTCCCAGGACTCCCAGGTCTTCCAGGCCACCGTCAGGCCAGCTTGTGATGTCAGCCTCTGAAATTTTGAAAAAAAAGCATCGGCTTGTCTTTGGGAGATGAACAGAGGTGTGGGTAGGGCTTGCTTTGTTAACCTTCTCTTGAACTCAACTCTAGTTACTCAATGCTCAGTCTCATCAAAGCAGTGGAGAGCAACACGGTATCATAGTTTCTGTTTTGTAAGCCTGTGCTGAACATAACTGTCTGACATGGAAATAAATATGGAAAGAAGCATACAACAGGCATGTATGGTTAAACATTCACTCAAAAAATTAAGCCATTACCCTTACTTAATTGAATTGTAGATTTAATTTTTACAAGTAATTTAATGTCTTTTATTCAGATTAAGTCAGTTTCACTGAGCCAACATAATTTAGTTGGATTAGGCCAAATTAATTATATTAGCTTTAGGTTCATCAAACTCAATATACTAAGGTTTATTTATTGCATTTTCTTATGTTGGACCAACTTAATTTATTTTATTAATCATTAATACATGCCAGGTGAGCATGTGTAAGGACCGTGAAATAGTTGCTCTGTCAATTTATTAGTAACTGCTTTTAGAGCTCTGCAACACTGGAATCAAGTATCACTTGAAATTGACAGTCATCCTCAACCTAAGCACAAGTGCCATTCTTCACCACAATGGTAATCGCCAAAACTCCATAACAGATACTCTTTTTGAATACCAATATAACAGAAAATGTTCTCAACTTGGTAAAAAATGCATAAATAACACTTAATTTCAACACTTTTACTTCCTATCCACTCCCACGCAAAGCATGCTGGGAATAAGAAAAAGCCCCAGTCCAGTTTCATCAATACTTCATTAACACCACATAAAGTATTCATGTAATCCTAACTCAAATGGATTAAGTAAACTTCCATTTAATGGATAGAGCACAATGAAATCAAGTTGTGACAAAATATTCTAGAATTGTGTTGCCTTAGTTCATTTTAATTAAGTAAATTGAACAAGCTGCACAAATCCTTTTTTAGTGTATCTATAAAAGTAAATTTTTCAGCCTAACTTTTTTTTTTTTTTTTATTTATCAGAGGAATAGTTTACCCCATTTACGCACCCTCATGTCATATTTGTTTCTTTCTTCCGTGAAAAACAGGTTAAAAGGATAGTTCACCTTTAAATTTTCTCATCATTTACTCACCCTCATGCCATCCCAGATGTATATGACTTTCTTTATTCTGCTGACACAAACAAAGATTTTTAAAAGAGTATCTCAGCTCTGTAGGTCCATACAATGCAAATGAATGGTGGCCAGAACTTTGAAGGTCCAAAAAGCACATAAAGGCAGCATAAAAGTAATCCATAAGACACCTGTGGTTAAATCCATATATTCAGAAGTGATATGATAGGTGTGGGTGAGAAACAGTTTAATATTTAAAGGTGTGGTAAGCGATTTTTGCCATTCTACTTCCACGAGGCTGAGGTGTTAAATTAGCCACGCCCCCTCTTTCCAAAACCCTGCACATCAAAGATAGCGTTGTGACTGATACCGAACAGAAAGGTGCATGTTCCCATGGTTGTCAAACACAACAGTAGCAAAATAGTGCCCTCAGCTGACAACTATCATGAATCTGAATATGACATTAAACCTAAATTATCCGCTTCAAATACTATGAGAACGTCCAAATTGATTGATAGGCAAAAGTGTCAAAAACTGCTGTCCGCGGTCACATTTTAGTTTGCTGTTTACAGAGTCTAGTGCTGTCAAAGAGATCGGTGAGATATCTCAGCACAATTATTTCAGTGATACCTTTCAGTGAGTAGGAACATTTTCTGCTTACCATTCCATAAAACGGCATCTTTAAGTCCTTTTTTTACTATAAGTTGCCCTGCGCAGTAGGTGGCAATATGCACGAAGAGTGTGAATCGCCAAAAACACGAGAAGAAGGATACGGAAGTGAAAGTGGAGATTTATATTACAAACCGACTTAAATATTGATCTGTTTCTCACCCACACCATATCACATCACTTCTGAAGACATGGATTTAACCACTGGAGATGTATGGATTACTTTTATGCTGCCTTTACAATATGTGCTTTTTGGAGTATCAAAATTCTGGCCATCATTCACTTGCATTGAACTACAGAGCTGAGATATTTCTAAAAATCTTTGTTTGTGTGAAGAGAGTAAGTCATACACATCAGAGATGGCATGATAATGAGTACATTTTTAGGTAAACTATCCCTTTAAGCTGAATGTCCAAGCTTCTATTTTCCATAAAAAGTGGATGCTGATTTATACTGCCCAAGTAAAAAAAAAAAAAACAAACAAAAAAACATCATAAGGTTTCATAAAGGTAGTCCATATGTTTTGTGTGCTATATTCCAAGTCTTTTGAAGCCATAAAATAGCTTTGTGTGTAGAGCGGGCCAAATTCAAATAGTCATTCACTGTTAATCGTCCCCTCTGCCAGAGGTCTCAAATTTCAACCACTCAAATTACTTCCAGTTCTTCAAAACAAAACTATTGTACTATATTGAAAATAGTGCACAAGTTGTATGGACAACTTTTATGATACTGTTAAGGTTCTTTTTTTGGAGGTTTGAAGTATAAATAACCACTCTCTTTTTTATGTATAGAAAATAGAAACTCTGACATTCTGCCTAACATCTCATTTTGTGTTTCACAGAAAAAAAAAAAAAAAAAAAAAAAAAAGAAAACAAATCAGGGTTGAAGCAACAGGTAGTGAGCATTGGGAGTAATTTTTGCTTTAACTATTTCTTTAAAACACTGCTGTTTCAGTAGAAGATGAATGTGAAGGTTGCATCTCCTTCTTTTGAATTATTCCTCTCTGGAAATTATGGAGTCTGGAGAAGCCATTTGAATTTGTGACAAGGTGTATTTTAGTCAGTGAGGAAGTGCTTTCTTTCCAAGTCTTTCTATCCAGATGGTTCAGTATGTCCTCACTAATATAGATGACATTTTCTTGTGGTCATTGCAATGATTTCAATCCCAATTAGATGAATTTTTTTCTTAACATTAAATAAAGAGCATCAAAGAAGAGGTTTGAACTACTAAATGAACCTCTTTTGAAATCTACTTACCCTTCTGACTATGCAAAAACATGCAGTACAGTATGCCAAAAACAGTATGCCAATGGAGCAGTATGTCCGAATTCTCAGTATTCATAAAAGCGTAAGCGAGAAATCAGATGACTTACTATTTGCTGCGAGTTTCGAAAGTGCACATCGACTGGACACATTACTGTCCCATACTTTCTGGAGCAAGACTTTCTTGGTCAACAACTTCACTACCTAAGTTTTGCTTAGCATCAGCTAGAATACCACCACAACAGCACTAACCAGCATAAACTAGCCTGGATCAGCATGGAAATTCAACCCTGTCTAAGTAGGCCTTTTCAGTAGGGGACGCAGTAAATGAAATGGATCTTTAAGTTGCATAAACTTTTTTTTTTTTTTTTTTTTTTTAAACGGTTGTCCAGAGAGAGATCATCTTTGATTTATTATCCTAGCCGGTCCTAGACAGTTGCCATTTCAGTAGGTTTAGTAGTTTGTTCCAAAACAATGCTACTTTTTCAACGAACATCACTTACTCTTGTGATATCCTCTGCAAAATGGCAAGAATTAAAAATCAAAAACACTTGGCTATGCTTTGCCATAATAAAATGTCATAGTAATCAAAACTGACTCTTGATTTATATGGATTAAGTTTGTGGGATTATCAGTCCATTCTAAAACACCACCACCCACCTGAAATGGGTGTTACCTACACAAATACTGCCCCAAGTTCAAAGCTAGAACACATTTTCTTCCTTTTTTTCCCCATTCCCTTTCTCAATGTCTCCATTTCTCTCTTCAGTTAAAACAGTCTTCCTAGCCAGATGTCCTTTCCATGTCTCAGGCCAAGTCTTATGTGTCAGACGAACAACAGAATGTGTGCGCTCCCATGTCCTCGAAGGATAACCATTGTGTTAATGGAATGCATAAACCAAACACACCCGTGGCACTCCAAGTTCAGCTCCCTGTCTTCATATTAGACAAACCCTGTCTGTGACCCTGGCAAAATCCGTTCGGCATCACTGGGAACCATAAAGCGTGACCTTTCCAACTCAAATCAGAGCATCTGATTGTGAGGTATCAGCCTGTAACCATGTTCCATGGCTCGTCCACACGAAATGAAATGAAGTGACGCCTTAAACGCTTCCTCTCAAATTAAATTCAATAAGGAAGAGCTGAGTCTTGCGTCCAGCCCGTTTATCCAGGGGAAAATACCATGTATTATGAATTACTGTAGCAAGAGCAAAACCCATTTACCTCATCTGCTCAGTGGTTTTGCCGTTTTGATATTCGGGTTGGGCAATATATTGAATTCACAATATTCACATGCATTTGCAATGATTATGCTGGCGAGATGAAAGCAAGCAATGTTGTAAAAATTGCAATGCTTTTTATTTGGTCATTAAAAGGAGAGTTCAGCCAAAAATGAAAATCGTGTCATCATTTATTCACCTTCATATTGTTCCAAACCCTTATGATTTTATTTTTTGGAACGCAAAAGGAGATGTTACAGTAGGCGGAATGTTAACCTCAGTCATCATTTACTTTCATTGCATCTTTTTTCCATAAAATGAAAGTGAGTGGTGTTTATACTGCAGAAAAATCTCCTTTGGTGTTCCACAGAAAAAAGTATGGGGTTAGAATAACATGATGGTAAATAAATAATGAAATATTTTTTGAGGGAACTGTCCCTTTAAGTTTCCAAAAGACTGTTAAGTTTTGCAATCCCTCTTTTTTTTTTTTTTTTTTTTTTTTTTTGACTTCAGAAGCAAAACAATGCAAGTTGATTGATTTCCTTGAATCAGTTTAAACTGTCCATTTCAATTACTCATAATCAATAAACTTTTTTCATGCGTAAAAATGATTTAGTAAAAAATCTATGTAGGTTCATAATGCTGTTTATTATGTATCGTTATACTGGTGCGTGTAAATGAAAATGATTAAATATAATTCTTATTTTTATTTAGAAAAAAACATATGCATGCCAATATTATTACCTGTAAATACATATTAAACTACTGTATATGTATATATGTTTAACCTCCTGAGACCCAAGCATGATTGCTTGAATAAAAAAATAAAATAAATCAAAAGTAAATAGTTGTCCTAAAAATTGATGGCAACATATGAGGACAGCGGGACTAAGTTGTGAAATTTTAAATAATACTAAACTATAGAAAGTGAATTTCATGTTTTTCAGACATTACAGACATTACATCAGCAATTAGCATAATTAATTCTGATTCAAAGTAATAGCCAGTATCATCCAATCACGGTCAACCACGTTAAAATAAAATTATACATTATAAATTCTGAATCTATGTACTGATTACCATTGTCCCATGTCTGCCAAACATGTTGAGTGGTCCAAACGTCATCTGCAGTTTGAAAATCGGTCGGATTTTAGGAGTGAATGCAATTAGTTGCATCAAGTGCTACAGTATAGGATGCTCCCTTGCTCCCTATTTATTGAATGACTTAACCTCCAGTGTGCTGTCTGTCTGCACTTGTCTCAGAACAGTTCGGAACGCACCTCATTTTCATCCTAACTCCATATAAAGCTTCTGAAAGCAACATTTTCAGCTTTTGGGTGAACCCATTGATTCTCAATGTGATAATGCACAGTGAATATGTTAATGCATAGAACCATATTGTACAGTGATTTTCAAGTGAAAAATGAATTGATTTTTTACAGCAGCATACCAAATAAAACTAGAGATGCTACTCTTTACACCTAAACAGGTTTAAATGAAAAAAAAAAAAAAAAAGAAAAACTTAAAGAGGTTTCTTACCAGAGGGACTTTTGTTGGCTCTGCGCCCATAGAAGGGCTTCATGGAAATCAATGTCATGTTATTGTGTCACGTGACTCGGTGTGGCAGAAGTTTAACCCTTAAATGACAGTCTAGAGACTTGAACAGTATTTAGTCGGTTTAAATTATTTTAAATTATGCGTTGCGTATAGTGAAGCCAAAATACAATGTACACGCATGTGGACGTGGGGTTGCACGAGGTTAACATATAACTTTATGTTATTAAACTATACATTTTGAATATATATTTGGAAATAATGGCTTTTTGGTTCTAAGCAATTTCAGAGCAAATACATACAGTACATATCGAGATACATATTGCATTTCGTCAAAAGGCTGAAAAATATAGAGCTGTAATAATCGCCCCATTGGCTTTTAGTTTCTTTGCTATAGCCAGCACTTACAGTTACAGTTCTTTACAGTCAGTGTTCATTGTATAAGTTATTGTCATGCTTGCATTTAGGACACCATGTCCTATTTTCAAAGAGGGTGTGCTTTTATGTGTTCAGCCACAGGACCATCCCCCTCTAAGGGCTTTAAAAGGCCCTGGATGACTTCCATGTGTGCTGTGTACTATGACAGCATATGAATTGCCTACCAAGATCAGGTCTTTAAAGTAAAGTTTCAAGACTGGAACTAGAAGTATTGCTCGATGTTGGCTGTTTCGACTTAACAGCATCAATCAGAGACATTCATAAAAAATAAAAATTAGAACACCTAGTGCAAAAACCTGGAATCAAAATAAAGGCCTGGAGGTAGAACTTTCACATATGTATGGATAAATTTACTGAGAAAAATCTGAGACACCAGATTATAAAGGTGTTGATTGTTCAGCAGACGAAACATTGACAACACTTCTTTCCAATACAATTCTAGTGGACGTAAAACTCTGGTTTGTGTAATGCAATAGGGTTGCAAGAGAAAATAAATCGCAATGAGGACATGAATCCCAAGCAAGATGACCTTTGAAGAGCTAAAGAGGAAACCTGTTGGTGATCCTCTGACGTAGCTAAAGAGATACAGGTACTGTTGAAATTTGAGTGATGAGGTCAATTGGAGAGCTTGTTATCTTGGCAGACACAGCTGCAGGGTAGCTCACTTTGGAAGGCATATGCTAATATTGCTTGGAGCAGTGGTGGAGAAATTGAACTGGTAAAATAAATAGTTTGTTAAAGTTAACTAGTTTTAAAAGTCTCCAAGTAACCCCAGTGGGACGAATAAAATAGAAAGTAAAATACCACCACTGCATTTACTCTTAAACTGAACACGATTTTCCATCTATTTGTTCCTGTTATTAAGTTTTAAAAATTGTTTCAATGTAAACAAGCACTAGATGGATGTCTTTGACTGTTGCAGCGCATCCCGCTGTTTTTCCGTCTCACAAATTAGCACAGTGCTTTTTAGATGCTGTGTCAAGTTTAAGAACTTCAACTTTCACAAATGTGTCTCAATAAACTTTCTGTTCTATTATTTATTTATTTTATGCAAGAACACAGTCCTTTACTGTTCAGGTTGTAGAACAGACTGATATCACTGTGAATTTGGCGAAAGTAGGTCGAATGTTTTTCAGCTGAAATCGGTCTGTGCTTACCAAAAATTTAACCACTGCCCCCAGTGGCCGAGCTGGAAGTGTTGTTTAATGTATGGCCACAAGTGAGCTCCAGTTTCTGGGTGAAATGTCCATAGAATGGCGCCAATAGCAAATTTTAAAGTGAGCTGTTTTCAGTTGTAAATTATATGATACAGTCAACAGGAAGGCATATTTTATTAACCATATGCCCTAACTCTAATCCTAAACCTAACCGTCAGTGGAGTAAAAATGTAATCTTAGAAGGAATATGATTATCTTTAATCTTGAAATGTATTATCTGAATGCAATTACTTCCTGGTTTTCATGGGACTAGAACCTGGGTTGCTCACACAACGTACGACCACAGGAAAAGGTAAACACATTTTAATTGCTCCAAAAATGTTTATGGGAGAAGGCGCTTGTCAGTAAATTGGCAGAATGGTGTCGATGTCAGGGATACTGGAACATTCGGTAGCAACATCACGAGTTTCAGTGTGATCTTGTTGTGTAGAATGCGGTTTTCACTTTTATGCACAGGGAAGCGTCTAATGTACTTTTACTCTTAGGGCACTATGTGGTCGCCATGGTAACATGGTACTTTCTCAGTTACCTTTGGTTTGATCTGCATTGCTCTTTTGGTTTCACCATCTTACTCTACAGGGGTAAAAAAAAGGATTATCCTTGAATGGCTTCTCGGTGAACTGTCTGCAGATGAAGTGAATTTAACACTCCCTATATCACAAAAAATAACAGACAGGTCTGAAGAAATATCAGTATCACAATTACTCTGTGGGCTGGAAAGGATTCCTTTGTATTGTAATGTACATTTGCTTAAATGCCTTCTCTACCCTGATCAAGAATTATGAAACTTTAAAATTAAACAGACACAACTAGAAAAGGAAAGTTTGTCGAGATAGACTTTCAATGTTGGCTTGACAAAGACTTGTCTGAAAGCTTAAAAAAAAAAAAAAAAAGATTTTGAAATTTGAAGGTTATATGGATGGACAATCAGACAGCTAGACAGACAGACAGACAGACAGCTAGACAGACATATAGACTGACAGATAGACATATATATTGATTGATTGAGTAATTAATTTTGTCCATCAGATATTGGCCATGTGCCACTTCCCTTTTACAGAAAGATCAAGTCATTCCTTGAACAGAGGAGATTGCCTTTTATCCTAAAAGTTTTTGCACATTTAAATGTAACTTAAAACAGGAAGCGTGTGATGCCATGTCCAATGACACCTCAGGTGCTTGATAATCTGTTTGATTAAGTTCCTCCACAAATAGAAGGATCTAAGAATAGAAAGTCTCTCACATTAGACCGGTTCAGGTTAACCTTTGTAAATCCTTAATGAACTCATCATTACATGGGCCTGTGCAAACCAACATACTGTGGCCCCAAAAAGTATTCATAAAATTAAGGGAGAGTTCATCCAAAAATGAAAATTCTGTCATAGTTTATTCTCCCTCATGTTTTCCCAAACCTGTATAAATAAAAAAGATGTTGAGCAGAACTTTAGCCTCAGTCACCATATACTTTCATTCATTTAAAAAAGATGCAATAAAAGTGAATGGTGACTGAGAGCTTTAGAATGTGGTGTGGATCAGGTTTATAAAAATCAGATTTTATTGCAGTTCAATCTACAAACAACTAAATGGATCTGAGTCACAAATCGGGTTCCCTATCTGTCACTCACTCGACGTTGGTGTCGATGTAGTGACACTAGGGGTCACTCTTGGGAGCCCGAGACACTTCTGGTCTTTGATAAAAGGCCAATGAAAATTGGCGAGTGGTATTTGCATGCCACTCCCCCGAACATACGGGTATAAAAGGAGCTGGTATGCAACCACTCATTCAGATTTTCTCTTCGGAGCCGAACGGTCATGCTCGCTGAGCTGAATACTACTGTTCATTCACCTGCTGGATCTGACGGCGCATTTCAGCGGCTTCTCCCTCCTCTGCACTGGTGCACTGCAGAGAATGCCCCTGGGTGCTTCGGCTGAAAAACTAGAGAGTATATTTTCTGAAAGAGCATTTTTCCCCTCTAAAAGAGTATATATTTCTCTAAAAGAGCGCACACATGGAACGTCTTTTTAAAGACGCATCTTTTTAAAGATGCTTTTCCGATTGTGTGTTATTCCTGGTTGTGCTCGTTATCTCTCGCCTTCTAACGGTCACGATCACTGTCTTTCGGGTCTGGGCACTGCTCACGCGGAGACAGTGTTCGTGGATGGTCACGTTCTCATTGCGAGAAGATGTCCATGGCAACGTTGCGGTCGCGGCTCGCCTTCGTAAGAAAGCGAGCCACCCCAGAGGCTCCCGCCTCGGTCCTTTTACCCACGGGTTTGAGGCCAGCGCGGCTAGCACTGGGGGCGATCTGGGGACCCCAATGGGACCGCCTCCGCCGGGTATCCCCCGCGGACCTCCCATTCCCCAGCACGCTCGTCTGCCCCGATCGGGCTTCCGGGTGAGTCCGCCGGCTCGTCTCACGGCGAGTTCGACCTCTTATTCGGAGCCCGCGAAAGTGATGAGCTCTCGAGCGCAGCATCAGAGAGCAGGCTCGTCCAGTCGGAAGCCTCAGCTGGGCTCCTCCCTGTGGGGTCGATCGCCCAGTCACAGGCTGACGCGGAGAAGGTGACATGCTTTCCCGGACAGCCGCGAGCGTCGGTTAGAGTGGATTTCACCGCTCTTCCCTGAACCCTCGCGACAAGGTCACGGGAGGCACATTTTACTGCCTGGTCCCGATCTTTTCAGCTTCCCCGCTCTCACTACCCTCGATGGTGGGGCGGCCAAGGGTTATTCTGCAATCCCCCGGTGGATAAAGGCGCTCGCGGTGCACCTATGCCCGCAGAGTGCCGCCACCTGGCACGGATGCCCAAAGCCCCCGTCCAAGGCCTGTAGGTTTACGTCGTCTCTGACGGCCAAGGCCTACGGTGCCGCTGGACAAGCCGCCTCCGCCCTGCACGCCATGGCTCTCCTGCAAGTCCGCCAAGGCGCTAAAGGAACTGCACGAGGGTAGTTCCGCCCCGGGATTGATGCAGGAACTGTGCTCGGCGACCGACCTCGCTCTCCGAGCGACGGAGGTCACGGCGCGGACTCTCGGGCGGACGATGGCCACACTAGTGGTCCAGGAGCGCCACCTTTGGCTCAACCTGGTCGAGATGGGTGAGGCCGACAGGACACGATTTCTTGCTGCCCCCATTTCCCAGGCGGGCCTATTTGGCGACACCATCGAGGACTTTGCCCAGCAGTTCTCGATGGTAGAGCAGTAGATGGATGCTAGCTGGCTTATCCTGCCCCGGCGCGGCTCAAGATCCCGCACCCCATCTACTCATCGCCGAGGGCGTCCCTTCGGCCTGGCCCCGGCGTAGAGCCCACCGCAGGAAGCAGATGCCACCTGTCTCTCGGCCGCCCAGAACCCGTGAAAGGCTTCAAAGCGCCCTTGAGACGGGCGACCCAGGGACAACGAAACCCGCTGCTCTGGACCTGGTAAGCAGATCTTCATCTTTTTGTTACCTTTTGCATTTAATTGTGCTGCATGCCCAAGTGGCTGCAGTACTCAAGAGCTCAGCAAGAGTGGTTTCCTTGTTCCCTGCGTCACATATCCGGTGTGTACGGCTGGCATCACGACCACCGTCCACCACTCCATTTGGAAGGTTGTCGCTCCAGCGGCAGTCTCCCGCCCTGAGCGCCCAGCTTTGGCACAAATCCACCCCCGATGTGACAGTCTCCACGGGTCACGAGGACAGGCCTCTTCCTCCTCCATCCCAGGCTGTTCCGGGGGTGGTAACAAGGAGCCAGGTAAGTGCTTCGATGTCCTCGGACTCAGCACGGCCACGATGTGGTGTGGCACCTCGAGCTCCGCCCCGCCGCGAGGCCCCACCTGCCGGTACATCCGATGACGTTGTCCCTTTGGTCCCCCTTGCGCGGAACTTGGATGCATGGCTTGCGCTTTCCAGTCTGTCACGAGGGCTGGTCCGGACCGTCCGACTCGGCTGCGCGATTCACTTCGCCGGGCATCCGCCCAGGTCCAGCGGTGTCCACTTCACCTTGGTGAAAGACAGAAACGCTGCTACCTTGCGCGGAGATCGCTACCCTCCTACGGAAGGATGCGATAGAACCTGTCCCTCCAGCCGAGATGAAGAAAGGGTTTTACAGCCCCTACTTCATTGTACCGAAAAAAGGCGGTGGGTTGCGGCCAATCTTGGACCTGTGAGTACTGAACCGGGCTTTACACAGTCTCCCGTTCAAGATGCTGACGCAAAGACGCATTCTAGCGAGCGTCCAGCATCAAGATTGGTTCGCGGCGGTAGACCCGAAGGATGCGTACTTTCACGTCTCGATCCTTCCTCGACACAGACCCTTCCTGCGGTTCGCGTTCGAGGGCCAGGCGTATCAGTACAAAGTCCTCCCTTTCGGCCTGTCCCTGTCTCCTCGCATCTTTACGAAGATCGCAGAGGCTGCCCTTGCCCCGTTAAGGGAGGTGGGCATTCGCATTCTCAACTGTCTCGATGACTGGCTAATCTTAGCTCACTCTCAAGACGTGTTATGCGCACACAGGGACCTGGTGCTCTCACACCTCAGCCGACTAGGGCTTCGGGTCAACTGGGAAAAGAGCAAGCTCCTCCCGGTTCAGAGCATCTCTTTTCTCGGTTTGGAGTTGGACTCAGTCTCCTTGACGGCGCACCTTACGAACGAGCGCGCCCAGTCGGTGCTGGCCTGTTTGAAGGCATTCAAACAGAAAACAGCGGTTCCACTGAAACTTTTTCAGAGGCTCCTGGGGCATATGGCATCCTCGGCGGTGGCCACCCCCGCTCGGGTTGATGCATATGAGGCCGCTTCAGCACTGGCTCCAGACTCGAGTCCCGAGACGGGCATGGCGCCACGGGACACACTGCGTGGCCATTACGTCGGTCTGTCACCGTCTTTTCAGCCCTTGGACCGACCTCTCGTTTCTACGAGCAGGTGTTCCCCTAGAACTGGTCTCCAGGCGCGTCGTGGCCACGACAGACGCCTCCAAAACGGGCTGGGGCGCTGTTGGCAATGGGCACGCAGCTGCCGGCCTCTGGACAGGTCCACGGCTGCGTTGGCACATCAACTGCCTTGAGTTACTGGCAATTCTGCTCACCCTGCGGAGGTTCTGGCCGTTGATCCAGGGCAAGCACGTGCTAGTTCGGACAGACAGCACGGCAGCTGTAGCATATGTCAACCGCCAAGGCGGTCTGCGCTCCCGCTGTATATCATAACTCACCCGCCGTCTCCTCCAACGGAGTCAGCAGCACCAAGTCACTGCAAGCCACTCACATCCCGGGCAACCTCAACACTTCGGCGGACATACTGTCACAACAGGTTACCCTCAAGGGAGAGTGGAGACTCCACCTTCAGGTGGTCCAGCTGATTTGGAGTCAATTCGGTCAGGCACAGGTGCACCTGTTCACCTCCCAAGAATCCTCCCCACTGCCCGCTCTGGTATGCCCTGACAGAGGCCTTCCTCGGCATAGACGCGCTGGCACACAGCTGGTCCCCTGGCATTCGCAAATATGCGTTTTCCCCCAGTGAGCTGGCTCACACAGACCCTGTGCAAGGTCAGGGAGGACAAGGTCACTGGCCCACCCAGACGTGGTGCTCGGACCTCACGCTCCTTGTGACAGCTCCCCCCGGGCAAATTCCCCTGAGGAAGGACCTTCTTTCTCAGGGAAGGGGCACCATCCGGCACCCGCGCCCAGACCTCTGGAATCTCCATGTCTGGCCCCTGGACGGGACGCGGAAGACCTAAGCTCTCTCCCACCTGCGGTGATAGACACGTTCACTCAGGCTAGGGCTCCCTCTACGAGGCGCCTGTATGCCTTTAAGTGGCGTCTATCCGCTAAGTGCAGATGTGCGCAGTCAGATCAGTGCTTTCCTTCCTGCAAGAGAGGTTGGAAGGGAGGCTGTCCCCTTCCACCTTGAAGGTGTACATTGCTGCCATAGCAGCACACCACGACGCAGTCGATGGTAAGTCCTTAGGGACGCATGATCTGATCATCAGGTTCCTAAGAGGCGCCAGGAGGCTGAATCCCTCCAGGCCATGCTTCGTTCCCTCATCGGACCTCTGTAGTTTTTCAGGGTCTACAGAGAGCCCCCTTTGAGCCTTGCAGTCAGCCGGGCTTAAGGCACTCTCCTTGAAGACTGCCTTCCTGACTGCGCTCACTTCCATCAAGAGGGTAGGTGACCTGCAAGCGTTATCTGTCAGCGAAACTATTCTCACGTGATCCTGAGACCCCCGACCGGGCTATGTGCCCAAGGTTCCCACCACTCCTTTTAGGGACCAGGTGGTGAACCTGCAAGCGCTGCCCCAGGAGGAGGCAGACCCAGCCCTGTCGTTGCTGTGTCCGGTGCATGCTTTACACATCTATTTGGATCGCACGCAGAGCTTTAGAATCTCTGAGCAGCTCTTTGTCTGCTTTGGTGCACAGCGGAAAGGGAGCACTGTCTCCAAGCAGAGGATCGCCCACTGGCTCATTGACGCCATAACTATGGCATATCTTGCCCAAAACATGCCACCCCCAGTAGGGCTACGAGCCCATTCTACCCGTGGTGTAGCGGCTTCTTGGGCCCTGGCCAGAGGTGCCTCTCTAACAGACATTTGAAGAGCAGCGGGCTGGGCAACACCCAACACCTTTGCAAGGTTCTACAACCTCCGGGTGGAACCGGTTTCATCCCAGGTAGTGGCACGCAACACAAGCGGATAAGCCCGGGATAGCCGGCCGGGTGTATCGCTTGCACATAGCGCCTTCCACCTCCTTTTGAGCTGAAGATGTGCGCTGTTAATTCCCAGTAGTGTTCACAAAAGTTGTTCCCTGGTTGACTTCCTCCGAGCCCTGTGGCAGTCGAGTTTTCGGAGAGACTCGCTGCCGGCCCAGTACACGCGCTAACTAAGAGCCCGGTTCTGGGGTAGGTGCTCCGCATATGGCGGTTCCCTGTAAGGCTAACCCCATGCGATCTAAATCTTCCGCTAGTTCGTTTCCCTACTGGCAAACTGCGTCTTCCTTGGGCAGAGCCCCTCTGCCCCAGTCTCCATGTTGTAGTAACTCCTCTCCCATTGGGCAGGATCTACCTTGAAGGCTCTCCACATGGTTGGAAAGACCATGTGATGTATTCTTCCACTTAAATATCCCCCCCCTCTTGGGGCGAGGTGTGGTCTCCGCGGTGTCCTCCCCTTGGGAGGGACACCCCCCGACTAGACCTGGCGGCCCAGTCGGATAATCCCCCTTCTTTTTTAGGGAGTGGAAAAAGAGAAGGGGAAAGAGGCCACAACTGGGTTAAGCCTGTCTCTATCTCTGGGTAGTCGACTTGTCCCCAAAAAGGGCCATTCGACACTCATAACTGTGTTGGGGGAGGTTACGTGTTGACCTGGTGTGCTGGCTATGAGGCACACAGCAAGTTTGCCCACCACACACCGCCAGTTCATGTAACACAGTTCAGCCTTGTGGCATTTTGTATAGGGACCCCTAGTGTCACTACATCGACACCAACGTCGAGTGAGTGACAGATAGGGAACGTCATGGTTACTGGTGTAACCTCCGTTCCCTGATGGAGGGAACGAGACGTTGGTCCCTCCTGCCACAACGCTGAACTACCCGCTGAAATGGTCGGACCTTATATCGGCTCCTCAGCGTAAAACCTGAATGAGTGGTTGCATACCAGCTCCTTTTATACCCGTATGTTCGGGGGAGTGGCATGCAAATACCACTCGCCAATTTTCATTGGCCTTTTATCAAAGACCAGAGGTGTCTCGGGCTCCCAAGAGTGACCCCTAGTGTCACTACATTGACACCAACATCTCGTTCCCTCCATCAGGGAACGGAGGTTACACCAGTAACCATGACGTTTTTGCTGCTTGTCTTAAAGCCTTATAAGCTGGGTTTCCATCCAAAAGTTTTTTTTTAGCGCATCTAAAAATTACCAAAATTTGACTTAAGAGAATGTGAATCATGGCGCGTTTCCATCCGCTATGTTGTACCCATTATCGTGAGGGAGCCATGCCTTTGTTACCCACCTTAGATCAGGCAGACCCGAGTGAGTAATTTAAATGTGGAATGTTTAAATAATCTGTAGAAAAAGAGATAAATGCAGCGAGACAAGGATGCAGGTGCAAGCTCTGGCAGTGTTTAATTGACTGTCTTTTACTTTCCTTCTTAAATTTATTTTAAAGTAAACAGGCTAATCATTCTTTTCTTTGTATTAACACTATTGACATATTAACTTCACATATTAGTTACAGAATCAACAGTCTGCATTCAACAGAAAACAATTAAATTCAAAGACAAAAACGATTTGTTTTCAATATACACATTCCAATAAAGTAATTTCAACAATATTCAATTGTGTCTGTGTTTTTGTTTGTGACTATTAGTTTCTATATAATTACATTTTCATTCCATTTTTGTAATAATCTGTTCAGCAATATACTTTCACACAGGATTCAAAATATCTTCCCTTTTTGAAATATTAGCAACTTTTTTCACATTAACATAAACATTATTAAAGCATAAATACACTTTCACACTCTCATATGAACATTCTGTTTAATACTGACCACCTTTTCAACATGTAAGCCGCCATTTTGGCTCTGACTCAAATTACAATGGCACCATTTGGCTCAACACCAATCAGACCGAAATATCCGTTTAACTAGATCACATCTTCTCATAAAAGACACATCAACGTGTAAAACTCTTTAGAAATGATTTTAAACCCATTTTGTTCAAGAATTCTCTAAGATTTACTTTTTAAAACATGTATTTGTTAGTCATTTCTTTCCAGGTATGTGAACTAATTATTAACTGAATATTCTCATTAAACAAGTATTTTTACACAGCGAAATGGCATTTTTTAAACACTCTTAACACATACTTAGAAACACAGTGCTTCAATTAAAGTGACTTTTAAACAGTTTTAAACAATTTGCTCTCCTGTAGAAAAAGATAAAAATGTAGTGAGACATGCGGGTGCAAGCTATGGCAGTGTATAATTGACTGTGGCAAGACCTGTGCAGCACATTTTTTCCCACCAGCGCTATGCGTCCTCTACAGGGGGCATTATTAACAGCGATTAAACTTATACTCAGGAACAAATCAGATACTTGTACCCAAAACTCTTATAAAAAGAAAGTAACCAATGAATGTATCAATGAAATAAATGAAATTTATTAATTAACAAACAAAAATATTTTGCCCTTTGCATTTAAATGTTCAACCCACTACACCTTGCCATTATGAAGCAGCTGAATAACTTCCTTGCTTCAGGGAGAGTTGAATTTGTGGTATCGGAGCAATTGTACATCGTTCTATTAAATGCTGCCAGGAGACGCTGCAGAATGAGTATAATATCTAATATAATGAGGGCTGAAATGGCTGCTATGTCCATACACCGCCAGCCTCTGTATACCTTGAAGCGCCAGCACTCAAAACTGTTTTTGCGGACCCACTTTAACGATCAGCTGGGTCATTATCCGAATATTGTAACAAACATGAAAAATATACATGTAAAAGTCATGAAAAATATTTCAAATAGTCAAGAAATCCCATTTAAACAGCATCATTCTATCACCTAACATTTTATTAAATACTATGAAATGGTTTGACTCTATATTGTTTTACACAAGAAAATATATTTGAATTTGCCTGAAAAAAATCCTTGTCCCCTTCATTTGTGAAACAAAATTAAATAATAAAATAACGAAAAAGAGTCAAGTTGCCCTTTATGAATAAAAACAATGTCATGTTAAAAATATGTTACCCTCAGCTTTTATGGCCAAAAACTGAACTGAACTGAACTGAATTAAAAATTTCAATATTTTGTAAGCTGGAAAGTGGGTTAAAGTGTTAGTTCACCCCAAAAATAAAAGTTACCTCATCATTTACTCACCCTCTTGAGTAAATGGTGATGAGAACTCCAAAAGCTCCAAAAAGGAGATAAAGTCAGCATAAAAGTAATCCATCAGACTCCAGTGGTTTAATCAATGTCTTCTCAAGTGATCCAGTATCTTTTTCTTCTTCTTTTTTTTTTTTTTTTTTTTTTTTTTTTTTTGTGAAAACAGACCAAAATGTAACTCCCTTTTCACTTTACATCTTGACAGCAGTCTCCTTGGCGATCATGATTTCAAGCTCGATTACACTTCCTACAGTGATATCTAGGGCACTGTGCATGCGTCAAGCACTAGGAAGTGTAATCGAGTTTGAAATCATGATCATGTCTAAATACTGCAATGTCAAGATGTACAGTGAAAAGAGTTCTATTTTGGTCTGTTCTCACCCAAAACAAATGAGATCACTTCAGAAGACATTTATTTAACCACTGGAGTCTTATGGATTAATTTTATGCAAATTTTATCTCCTTTTTGGAACTTTTGGAGTTCTGGTCACCATTCACTTGCATTGTTTGGACCTACAGAGCTGATATTCTTCTAAAAATCTTTGTTTGTATTCATTAGAAGAAAGAAAGTCATACACATCTGGGATGGCATGAGAGAATTTTACTTTTTGGGTGAACTATCCCTTTAAACACTGCCGGATGTCAATGGCTTTTTTCAAATAATTGTATGCCAAGGTCGGACCTTTGTTCACAAATGGAAAAAACACATCATTATTTTGTGAATAAACTATTTCCATCACCTTAATGCACATTTTGACTTATGCAAAACTCTAGAAAATCCACCTTTGCCTAGCGCATGCATATATCAAACGTTTCCAATTAGGTTTTCTTATGAGCGCAAATGTAAAATTTGCATAAAAAAATAGCTGGATGGAAACCCAGAAAATATCATAATGAACTCAAAATCCTTCAACGTGTTTGGTTTAGTATTCAGCTTTGGCTCTGAGACAGAGATTGTAAATAAGTTAGAGTTTAAAATAGGCATCAGCTGAGGATCGTTTTGGCACTAAATCCTGGGAATGGCTGCGTCTGTGTAGTGTGCTCACCCGCAGTGGGAAAGAGGTCCTGGTTTGTGTTTGGCTGAGTCAGGCTTCCAGCTCAAAGACAGGGTTACGAGCACAGGTGTGCCCCATTACCCTGCATCTGGAGGCCATAACATTGTACCCTTGTCCCAGCAGGGGCGGAACAACAGGGCCCAAACTCACAAAGCTTAAATTAGCACGAGGACGTTGTTCTGCAGGTCCTCTCATGACCCTGTCACCAATTAGACCGCCGGGATTTTATATTGTCCTCAGTCTCTGTGTTACTATTTCTGCTTTTGAACAGCCCGTATGAAGCTAAGTATGATTCTTGTAGGATTGCTCAGCCCAAGGGGAGTATGAATCCTGACCAGCATTTGGTTATAGTGTTGAAACGAATGCTGTGTCTCAAATTACTCAGCGTACGTTATGCACTTGCAGTATACACTATGCACTCAGCCATGTAGTGTATGAATTTTCAAAGTGTAGTACCGTCCCAAATAAAACACTTAATGTATTTTTACTAAACTTAAGCATTCACCATTTAACAGTTGATGGAAGTGATGTTTCAAACGCATGCAATGTGTTGCCGCTAGCTTTAGCTCATTAACAAGCCTCAGTTCAACAATTGTATCTCAAACAACGTACATATTCACACAGCGTTGGGTGATAGTAAAGCATTCAACTTATATTTGTAAGGTGCTGTCTTCCCTGTAGTTTTGCTTGTTGATACATTCTTCATTATTTTCAATTTCTTTGTCAGACCAGCAATGTAGCCTTTTTAACTCTGCCCCTTTCGCAACGTACGGCAAGCCGGGAGAAATGAGTGTATGAAGTGTCCAACAATCCATACTCTGTTTTGTCGGTTGTAGAAGTGCATCATCCGGGTACTCATAGTACACTAATTTTTGTTGCATTTTCATTGTTAACATACCACTCACACCTTCACTTCAAAATGGCATAGAATTGTGCAGGAGTGTGCGGTTTGCGGTGGTCTTCTTTAACTTACAACCTGGTCTCATAGAATCATGTTACTTTACCTACATTTTTGCTAAATTATTTTCACGTGGATAGCTGTATATATTGCAGCAATGTTCTGGTGAAATGAACACTAGAGGTGCTACAACAACAATGACTTTTATTAATTTTCACATAAATCACAAATGAAAGGGCAGATTATCAGTTCATCCCTGTTTTTGCCCTGTCCACACAATACTATCTTATGACATCAAAATACTTTTAATATAGCTATTTACTATAACATTTACTATGTTTTACTATATTTACTTGTAAGATGATACATTTTAACATTTGCATTACATTACCAATTACATTTACATATCATAGCTTGTTCAAGTGTGATGAAATTGCCGACTAGCTCAACTGATAGAATGATGCACTTGCGATGCAAAGGACCGCGGTACGAGTCCTGACGAGCATGCGAGTCGACACGTAAGTCGAAAGTGTCATAGAAGCATCACAAAATGTGGTTGCATCAGCAATTTAGTTTTTTATCTCACATTTGCTTTTTCTGACACTATCGGCAAGGTTTCGATTTTATGGTAGGGAAGTAGGTTTTGTTGATTTAAAACTAGAGCTGTCAGAATTAACGCGTTCGTTTTGTTTAATCGTGATTAATGCATTTACCATTAATACAGCATAAACACTGGTGTGAAGGGTGGAACTTTTGTAATGTGACCACCCAGAGTCATTACACTGATGCGCCCATTGACAAGTGATCAGTCACGTGACACCCTGTCCCGGAACTGAGTGCCCATGAGCAAAGATGGCAGCCTCCATTTTGCAAGTTTTCTGGGAACCCTGCGCTAGCTGAGCACAGCTATAGAGATGAATGGGGATGCTAACGGATAGCTCTCTCCAGGTATTTTAGAGCTCCATGGTTGTAACACGCTAGTTGACTGTTACGCTCTCTCCTATGATAGAGCCGTGAAGGTTGTTATCTCAGTAAATAAAATAATCTCTGACAGTGCTTCCCTGTCAGTGATAAAATGATGGAGAAATGAGATCTTAGCGCTATTTGATGTACAAAACAACCCCAGATGGGACTTGTGATAGAAATCAAGTATTTTTCAGCCTATGTAAGGCACATTTTAATTACCACAGAAGCACAGTAAACACTTAACTATCACCAAAATCCTCCAGAATGAGATGTTTTTGTCTGCAAGCGCTTTTCATGGCGCTCGACGCTGGCACTGACGCTCTGACGCTAATGAACACAGCTTCACAATTGCTGTAGGAAAGAAAATAGCCACAGTCTACTGGCAGATTAATATTGTAGAGGATGAGAGTTTAAGAGATTTAATGTCCATTGCAATGAATATGCAACCTATGAGGAAACTAGTTCTTTCAATTAGTCAAACTCCCAATTAGACTTTGAGAAACATTTAATGTCACTTGAACTGGTGCTATTTTAGTGCATTTCTATCTTTATTCTGTGGAAGGCTTTGTTTGGAAAATGTTAATAAAGCATTATATTGTTACATATTGTTTTGTTTTCTTTCCTAAGATTGAAATAAATGCATTTTGACAAGAAAAGAAGTATATACAGTATATAGTGTCAAATTTCAACACTTTCACTCAAAATCTGTGATTAATCGCGATTAACTACATAAAAATTATGCAATTAATCACAATTAAAACAATTAGTCGACTGACAGCACTATTTAAAATTCAATAGAGTATTAACCTTAAAAACCTCATCTGTTTTGAAGAACATTTAACTCGCTTTTAGCGCCACTCAGTGGACATTTTACATCGGAACTGATGTGATATTGTACGTTTAAGGAACAAGATAATGTCATTTTCTAAAAATATCACCAAAATCACATAATTTCATAAGATCAGGCTTATAGTCGTGCATAATTAGGATAGCAAGATAAATAGGCTCAGCAACAGGGAGGAGAAAACACATCCCATATCTTAAGTTGTTGACATCAAAGGTAATGCGTCCAATCAAACTTGTATCTAAACCAAACTACTGTATTGTGGAGCAAATTCACCTGTCACTTGATAATATGGCTAATACTTACACAATATGTGGCCCAGTGTTTGTTCCATGTGTTTCAGGCTGGTAAAACACACTTCTGCCGTTGTTTATGCATTTACAAAAAAATTAAATGTACCTTTTCAGCCTGTTATGTTAATAATTTTAAACATTGTTGGGCTTATGCAGGTCATTTTAATACATTCCAATGTTTAAAAAGCAGAATTGCTTACTATTTACAGAATACTGTGCAATACACATTGTATATTGACTATTGTTCAAAAATAGTGTGTGAAACGGTAGGAATTATGCATTGTTAAACATTTCAATACCACACTGTCATCACATGACATGCATTTGATTGGCATCCAGTTATTATCTTGGAAGTAAATATGGTTATTTTTTATTTTTATGCGTTATTTTGATCACATTTTGTGTACAATTTCTTACCTTTTGGCAGTCCAATCAAACAGGGTAAAAAGAGATGTTAAAAAAATTGTGGTTATAATTATTTTCATTCATCATACTGGAAATGGAAAGTGAAGATGAGCACATTGCATTGTGGGATACAGTATTTCACACAGTATGCTTTGTTGTATGCTGCTCACTTGTAGTAAGTCATTGGGGTATTCCAGAATATGTATATACTGTTCACAGCACTGTACTATATCCTGCAGAACTAGACAGAAATAGACATCTATTATCTGATAGGAAAGATCATTAGTTTTCTCATGCTGAGACGGCCTGCTCGCATTCAATCGCAATTATGTTTATTTCACACAAAAACACATAAAGGGACTTAATGATCCATGAGCTTGTAATAGGAGTATATTTTACATGTCATAATCATCTCCCAAAACTGGACCAAATCTACAATTATAAAACAAATAGTTCTGACTCTGACTAAATTATAATTGGAAGACCTGCATTAAAAGCTGTTGTAATATACTGAAATAGGCACACTTGTTACCACACATACTGTATTAAAGGGATACTTAACCCAAAAATTAAAATTCTGTCATCATTTACTCACCGTCATGTTGTCCCAATCCAGAATTACTTTTTTTCTTCTGTGGAACACAATATGAGATGTGATGAGATAGGTAGAATAGTTTCATTTACCATTTACTTTCATTGGATTTTTTCCCCATACAATGGAAATGAATGGCGACTGAGACTAACAATTTACATAACATCTCATTTTGTTTTCCTTTCTGAAAGAAAGAAAAAAGAAAGAAAGAAAGTCATATATTGGTTTGGAATGACATGAGGGTGAGTAAATGATGACATAATTTTGATTTTGTGTGAACTATCACTATAAATCCCTGTAATGCACAGCCTCTCGTGGCTTACTGTTTATTAAATAACCATTTTCATAATGACTGACGGAGACTGTGTACTTTGATAATGTATTAATGAACAGTTATGTAAACTAACAACCTTTAAGACTAAACAATACAATAAGGGTAAGATTCAGGATTCTCGGAAACAGTTACACTGGTTGAAATCTAACCAGACATAAGCATGCTTACAGGCATCAGGTTTCATTCATTGTTGTTTAAGCTGCCGTTGCCGTGGCACACACGTTAACACCCCCACGCCGAGAACAAGTGTCATTCTGTCCTGACATCTTTTTCAGGTGAGTGCACGAGAGCTATGCTGTTAGTCTAGACAGAATGTACCAGGTGGAAATACTGAGCTCTGAGACACTTTCTGCCTCCTCCCATCCGCAGGCTTTTTTAATCAAACCTTAAATTCCTCAGAGTTGAAAAACTTGGCAAAATGCATTCCACTTAAGCTGATGTTCCACAAACAGTGCGCCCAAGCCAATATGCCAGACATCATCACCCACTGTAAGTCAAACGCAGCTGTGTCGAACAGTCTGCGGTGTATACTGACATAGCATGCAACGGTATCCTGCTGTTTAAAGAGGTCAGGTCAAAAAAAAAATTTATTTTCTTCCCTGAGGTCCACTTATAATGTCAGTAAAGTTGTTTGTGCCAAAAAGTCATAATTTAATAAGTTCAATAAATTTTTATGACCATTTACACCCCCCCAGAAAACCAGTGCTCTGCTGCACTTGCAGTTTATGAACTGCTTTTAATTGCCCCATCCTTTATAACAACCTTTTTGCAAAGCATGTTTTACATTGGGACAGAATAACAAAAAATTTGCTCTGAAATGTGCCGCTTAAACTGTTAATGGAATAGTTCTTAAAAAAAAAAAAAAAAAATTCTGTCAACATTTACTCAATCTCATGTCACTTCAAACCAATATTACTTTTGTGGGACACTAAAAGAGATAATTTAATGATAATTAAATCCAGTCCTGTTGGCTAAATTCAAAACAATAGCAATAGAGGACTATAACGCTTAATAAAACAGCAAATGTTTTATAAAAGAAGTCCATGTGTCATAATTACAAGTCTTCTGAAGGCATACAATCACTTTGTGTGATTAACAGACCATAATTTAAGTTGTTTTTCACTCTGAAATCAAATTATTGATAAAGTTTGTAAATGGCGCTGAATCCAATATGGCGGCAACGCATAAAACATCAAACATCATTAGTTCTTTAGCGTCTCGTGACCGGATCCTAAAATGTTGGGTATTTTCAGATTTTCCATGTGGTTTCAGACTTTTGTTCACCAGAGTATATTTTTACATTTTAAATTATACTAAAAAAAAAAAAAAAAAAAAAATATATATATATATATTATATGAACGTCACATTCAAACTGACTTGTAAACATGTTTACTTTGCAAATACGATTACTGTATAGATTTGACAGTTTTAGTATTTAACTAGACCCAAACTTTCAATATTAAAAATAATATTACATGTTTAAAACCATTATAATCTAAACCAAGAGTGAAATAAACAAACCATTGTAATATTTATTGTGAAAATCATACATTTAAAAAAAAAAAAATATGACTGTTTCACAGCTGTGAGGTAATTCTTTTAACCTGCTGATGACACTGTGGTGGGAATTTTCATGACATTTACAAACAAATTACAAAAAGGACATACATCTCCTGTGATACATACACTGGACATTGTAATTAGACAAATGTAAAAAGGTAAAGTGCCTGAAGTTGAGGAAACACCATATATATATATATATATATATATATATATATATATATATATATATATATATATATATATAAATAAACATACTGTACATACAGTATACATTATGTATGAACGCACCAGTATATTATCTCATCATAGTCGAAACTCCTGATAGGACCACAGTATTGTCTGTGAAGACATTGCAGGCCATTCCAAATGAACACATTTTGTCCAGTGAAGTAAACTTCTACAGATGTTCCATGCTAAATGTGTAGGGAGCAGTGATCACTGTTTATGGACCCTGTGAAACCCATGAAGACAGTGGCAGCAAAAGTTGCCTGGATTGTAAGTTATTTCAGATGGGTTATGCCAGAAGAAAGCCTGATTAAATCTCACTGATAACTTCCAGAACAAAATTCCTCTAGACAAAAACTTATAGTGTTTGTGCTGTGCCCGTTCATCCAGGACAGTGTTTAAAGTGTGTTACATAACACCCTGACAGTGCTTTATAATAAAATGCCAACCCATATTCAGTGAATAAGACTATTATTTAAGAAACAAAAAATGTGCTTTGCATTTTAGAAACCTGGATTCCTAACTGTCTGGTGCACTGTTGTTTTTCCCAAATCCCCTTTAAAATAAGCGACAGAAAAAAGGCTTTCATGTATGCCACACCTTGTTAAATTTTCCAGAACCTGAGTATTTTAAAAACAGACTCCACATCCATACATGACTTAACATGTAATTTATAAGAGCAGTGGCACTTGAGTGCTACCCCACATCGGCGTGGGGGCGCTGGTAGCTGACAGCAGAGGGGTCCATGCCAGCAGGGGCATAGAATACGCGGGGGATGCGGGGGACATATCCCCCTCACTTTCAATAAACCAAAGTTCGTCCCCCGCACTTTTTCACAGGGCAAATGTGTTTACACTGTGTCTTTCATACAGAAAATGTCTAAATGTGTAAATGCAAAAGTTAAAATTCACTGGTCATTCATTTAATTAATTCAATTAAAATTTTTAATCGATTAAGAGTCCTAAAAATGTACATCTTATTTATGTTTGTCTTGTGCTAATCAGTCTGTCCCCCTCACTTTTGAAATGATTGCTATGCCCCTGCATGCCAGAACGGGTCTGCGACGTGCACACTATCTTTCAGTCACAGGATTTACACACGAAGATGCTGCTGTGGCCGGTGCACGGTCGATTTGCTCTGGAATAATGACACAGCAGTGAAGGAGCCTGCCAGCTTTGTGGTCGTAGAAAATGCTGAGATATAAATATCGTAGGTGATGATTACACCAATGCGCCTATATCTGCTTGCCTTTAAAAAGGGCTTGATGATAAAGGAAAAAAGTCCTTTCGATGGAGACCAGTGGAGATGCACTCTTTTGAGGGCCATATTTTCAATGTACACACAAAGCCAGTCAAAAATAGTTAAAAACACATCTGAACAGCACTCTGGAAATAAAATCTGACACTGTTCCAAAACCTAGTGAGCTGTCTGCATGGGCAGCATTTTAAGGCATCACTGACACAATCCAGCTTGAAGACCTTGCATGTGTTTTGGATTTGACAGTTGGAGTTTGAAATCATGAACATTCCGTGGGCCGTTTGAACATTCCATCAATGTACTGTGTTTACGTTGTGTTCTAGCAAGTCAGTCCACTGGCAGCCATCTTTGGAACGCTCCCGGGAAGCTATTTCCAGGCAGCTCCTATATACTTGAATGGGGAAAGGCAGAAATCTCCAAAACGGTTGGTCATGATTACGATCAAAGAACATTTCAAATCAACAGTAAAATCTGACAACACTGGTCTCATAAATTGTGCTTCTTTACCACAGATTACGCTAAAAACACAATTTTCCCGGCTTGTATAGCTAATGCGTATGCATACTTGAGTTGATTGACAAGCGATGTCTGTATTTAAAGGGTGATTGGCTCTTTTACCTGTAAGGCTGGACTTCCGTTCTACATCAGTTGACCATTGGCTGCTGTTTGGCATTCCAATTTCTCCCATTCATATTAATAGAAGTGGTCCATCTCTGCTAACTAGTCTCTAAATATTTCACTTTGTGTCGAAATTACTGTAATGTCGAGATGGCAACTTGGATATTCTACTTAGAGTTGTTCATGTTCCCAGACCTCTGAATAATTTGTTTCAGTGGCAACACTCATAAGGGCAAAACAGCTTTGTTGTTGATAACAGCAAAATATTTATCAATATATTAATTAATTCACCTCTATCCACCTTTTTTTCTCAATGCAGAAGTGTTCCAAGATTTTCCTGTTTTCAATTTCCAGTCTCCAGTGTTTTCACCCGCATCTGCATTTATTCTTAGTGGGTAAAGTATTACATTTGTAGAAATTGTCAAAAAAAAAAAAAAAAAAAAAAAAAACTTTGATATCATTGACTACTTTAAGTTGTTATGACAGACAACAACTGCACAAATTGAGCATGAAATTCATTTTTACTCCAAATAACACTTAAATGATTGTTGTTCTCCATCTGAATCGCTCATTTCAGTTAGTTTTACATTTAGTCTCGAGACCAGAAACAGAAAACAGGCAATTAGGATCATAATGGCACTGCCCAGTTGTTATGCATAATAAAATGGTATATCATACAGAAATATGTTGACTTTTACCACAAACTGTTGAGGCCTCTGCCATATTGGTTGTTTTTAACATGACGTCACGACTGTCAAATCTGACCTTTCATAGAATTCAAAGTTTACAAATTGTAATTACGAGTTCCACAAAGATTTTTTTACAAGTTTGAATCTCATAATTATGGTAATTCCGACATGAGGTGAACGCACCATTACAGCACCTTAAAAGATCTTGAGTGCATTAAAGGTGCTGTAAGCGATTTTAGCCATTCTACTATCACGAGACCAGCTGTTGAATTAGTCACTGCCCCTTTTTCCAAAACCCTGCACATTAAAAACACCATCGAGACCGACACCGAACAGAAAAGCAGCATTGGTGCATGTTTCCCTGGCTGTCAAACACAACAGTAGCAAAATAGCACCCTCAATTGACCACTATTATGGATCTGAATATGACATTAAGCCTTAATGATCCGCTTCAACTACAAAAGTATGAGAAAGTGCAAAATGATTGACAGGCAAAAGCATCCAAGACCGCGGCCCACAGACACATTTTTGTCTAGAATCTAGAGCTGTCACAGAGATCGGTGTGATATCTCAGGCCACTTATTTCAGTAATATCTTTCAGGGAGTAGGAACATTTGACTGTTGGAATTTGACAGTTGTTGTTTGAAATCACAGACATTCCGTGGGCCTTTAACATCCGTCAATGCAAGTCTGTGATTTTTTGGGATATTTGAGCATCAGGATGATGGTAAATCTAAACAGCTTGAAAATATAAAACTCAAATCAGAACAGTCTGAAGGTCTTTGCTGAGTTTGGTGGATGTTACTTGAAAGCACTAGCAGGAGTTACAACTGAAAATTTTGGTCTTGGTTTAGGGATTTAAACCAAGGAGCACTATTTGTTTGACGCATGAGTTATTACCTATGTAGAAGATTCCAAATGAGTCAATTATCAGATTATGTTTCAGTTAGAATGCTGCCTGACAAATGTTATGATTGTATAGCATCATATCCTATGCAATTTTAATGCTAGAAGACTTCTTTGTTGACAATCAAACACCTGAAAAGCTAACCGTAGAATTATTATAATTTTTTTTATTCTAATGTACATCAACTTCTGAGCATCGAGTAATGGACCTATACTGGTCGGAAGTAGGAGATAACAAGTAGGAATATACCACATCCAACTTTAAATGGAATGCAGAAATATTTATGACTTCCAAATTTTTAAGAAGGAACTTCCCCAGAGGACTTGAATTCAGCAATACAACGAAGTTAATGGATAGAGAGCATTGTGTAAGGAAGCATTTAGGTCAAACCCCAGCAGAGCCTGAAACCTGGAAGTCAGTACTTTTCCAGAGTATAAAAATTTGGCTCGTCTCCACAAGAGCTCCACACCACTGATTAAGGAAACCACACGCTCCGTGACATTAACTGCTGCTGCCATATTTTGGTCATGCCGAAATCTATCTGTAGCACTGTTTGTTAAAATAAGGCCAATGTGTTGAAGTGCTGCTTATTTTATTTTGTTCTCAACTCGTCCTCTCAGGGCTGTTGATTTTAATGGAACATAGTTTAGCACTGGAGTAAGGTCACGGGACAGAATTCCAGTAAGAGCGGGAAAGGGAAATAAGGTTTAGCTGGATAATGTGTAGAGGATTCACAACGGTAAAACGCAGAGATCCATGTTGGAAACAGAGGTTTGGCGGATCAAGAATGATGTAACTGAAATAATATGAACAAAGTGACTCATATTTTTGAGAATTCATCGATTGTTCAAATAATTGTACACAAACAGCTGTGTGGAACGGATTTTTATGGTCTTATGAGGGACTATGTAGCCCTAAACTACTAAACATCTTGATATGTTGCTGTTATATAAGTTTATATGAAGCAGACCTGTCATCTATAGGACTACTTACACGGCTCTCTGGAATACTTGATTCTGCTTGGTCAATTGTGTCATTCTAAGTCAACTATTTTGGTATAATGACAGCTAAACTGTATCTTTAAACTATTGTCTGTGGCACATTATCTCATTCACTGTTGTTTTCATGTCTTTCACTCTGCTGTCTCTTTCTTGTCACATAATAAAATAATTTAAACTCAAATCAACATTTCACGTCATTTAATTTTTGCATTCCCACTTGTTCCAGCAGCAAATAATAATAAAAAGATAGCCATGCTGGCTGAGGGCCATGGTGAACACTGAACTCCCCAGAAGAGGCTGGGGGACACTGTAGAAACATACATATACATTGATGTCACACATACTGATGTACTACATCCCCTTTCCTAAGTATAGTACCCAAATACACAAACAGGTTTAAACTCTTTTTTTTTTTTTTTTTTTTTTTTTTTGCTAAGGCAGCGTAGGTATATTCAATTTGAAACAATATCAATACAAGTAACTTTGCTTCAAGTGTATTGGGCAATCACAACACAAAAGTGGTACTTTAATCTAGATGAACAATTAAATAAAACAAGCATGTGTAACTCAACTGCATGTCAAGTCTTTTAGTCTTTGTATTTTGGGTTAGGACAGACTGTGCATCCAAACCGTGTCACATAAGGACCGTTACTCAAGTGTGTGTTTGTTTGAGAGGTCAACTGGCCTGGGAACTTTTGTGTGGGTTCCTTAGTTACCACTGGAACTTGACCATTTACTTTGGTCGGGACATGGACTGCCTGGTGACCGTCATTGTCATGCTGATTTGGCAAAGGTAAATTCACAGGTAGGAGGTGTCTGCGGTTTCTCCTATACTCTTTCCCTCCAGACAGGACTATGTAAGACCTTGGTTCTTGACAGACTTCCTTCACCATTCTTATCATACTATCTTGCGGGGTAATCATACCCTTGAGGGGTTTGCATCCTCACAACCTCCCCTTTAGAGAGAGCGCTCAGTTGTTTACTTGTTTTGTCATAGCTGTTCTTTTGGCATTGTCTTTTGTTAGCAAGCTGTGCGTAGATCTCCCTGGTGGCCAGAGGTGATGGTTCCAACAACGAATTATGGAATGGCAAGGTGGTGTGGGTTTACCTGGACATGAGTCTCTGAGCTGGTGAGCCGAGCTTAGGGTCTCGTGGAACATTTCAGAGATTCATCAGGTTGAAATAGATGTCAGTGTCATCTCGTTTGGACTTTTCCATGAGTTGCTTTTCGCTATGAACTGTGCGCTCTGCTAGGCCGTTAGATTGAGGGTAGTTCGGATTACTAGTTTTGTGAGTGAAGACCCAGGCTGTAGCGAAAGCTTTGAACTCATGGCTCACATACTGTCTCCTGTTGTCTGTGAAGAGGTTGTGGGATGATCTGTGAACTGAAAAGTGTCTCTTTAGTTTCTTTATGACACTTGCTGAGGTCAAGCTGTGAAGCTGATTGATCTCGTACCAGTCTGAATATGAGTAAACAAACACCAGGTAATGGTGACCATCCCACTCAAAGATATCAGCCGCTACTGTTGACCATGGTAAGCTTGGGACAGCATGCAGCTGAAGGGGTTCCTTCTGCTGATGGGTCTTGGTGCTGTTGCATACTGCACAAGATGTGATGTGAGCATCAATGTCTTTTGTCATGGTGGGCCAAAAGAATATGCCACATTCGCGTCATTTGTTAGACTCAGCTCCAGGGTGACCTCTATGTACAATTTGTGTGTATTCTGCCTGCAGTGTCTGTGGGATAACCACTTTATGGCCTTTCCACACAATTCCAACGTCTGTGACCAGTTCATGTCTCTGTGGTCTATGCAAATTCAAATGCTGTTTGAGTCTTTTTTGTGGGTAGCAGCCATGGAAGAGACCCACTCAGTCAGTTCTGAAATGGGAGTGATGACACCGAGATTGGTCATTCGCTGAAGCTCCATTTTATCCTTGCCCTGCATGGCAACTAGAATGCATCTTGCTGGTCAGACGACAGGAGGAATGGAGGGATTTTCATAGAGTATGTGACAGGCAGTCTACCAACCTCATCTTTGAAAAGGTCAGCATATTCTGTGAAAATGTTGTTTGTAAATTCTTCATGAAAGGACACATTCAGCTGGTGGACTTCCAGCTGGTGGACTTCCTTGTTGAGTGTTATAAGTCCCATGCGTAGGCAGTCTGGTAGACCCAGTAATGGCTGTGCAGTGCTCTCGATGACATAAAACAGCAAGTTGTAAGTCTGACTGGCTAGACTGCATGGCAGTGTGACTGATTCAAATGTGTGTTGCTTATTGCCACCATATGCTATCAGCTTTGTTGTGTTTGACTCATTAAGTTCTTCCCCTTTTCGCAGGTGCTGGAAATTGTCTAAAGCCATCACGTTACACTTGGCTTCAGTGTCCACTTTCAGTTCCACAGGCGTACCATGTACATGTATGGTGCTCTACAGTTCACTCTTTTGTGTCAGGTTAGCAATGGAATCAACGTTCTCTGTGGTTACTCCATCAATGAAGAACGATTCACTTTCATCACTGTTTGTCTGGTGTGGTTCAACATTGTGGACAATTTTGCTGTAGCGTCACTTGGGTTGGTTTTTTTGGGTGGACCTGCAGCATTTTTTTAAATGGTTCCACTTTTTTACAGCCGTTGCATTGTTGACCATATGCAGGACACTTATCTCTTTTAGATGGGTGGTCACTACCGCAAATTTCACAGATTATTTTTATTTTTTAAGCAGTCAGGGTCTTCCCTGGACTCAGCTGGCATGATGATGATGCTGTCATTCTCACTAGTAGCTCTCACCTCCTGTGCATAATCAAAGGACTGTTTGCATTCGATGGCTTCGGGACCCGCGAAGTTAAGGAGGATGAATGCTTGTGTTCAACGTGGTTTGTCCCAGTGAGCAGCAGCAGTGAAGATGTTGAACTCCTGCTCAAATATGCACCAGTTCTCCATTATATTTTCATTGAAAATGAGAGGATCCATACACATACAATGATGTCACACATACTGATGTACTACAATTATGTTTCCACAATCCACAATTTTTTAAAAAAGGGAAAAAGAGAGTGATGGATTACAACAGTCAGTGAAAGATGCCAAATTTACTATCAGTCAGCAGCACTAAGTGGTGACTAGTATTTTTAAATGAATGCTAGAGTAATATTACACCAAAATTTTATTGTACATTAAATATAAAAAAACAATAAAAATAAATAAAAAATAAATATGTTTGCTAGATTAACGCTGCTATAGGCTGTTAAAAAGTTCCATTCGCTGTAGTTTATGTCATAGCAATGAACCCTGAGGTGGGTAGGATAAGGGGGTGTGGATTCTCACTATAGAGAGTATTTTATTGGTTAAAAAATTACACACACTGTGAGTGCAAGATGAGTCATCAATATGTTTGGTCTGTTTTTGTTTTTGTTTTCAGGAGAGAAGGACTGTATGGTTGGGATGGTTACTTTTAAGATGTGTTTCACCAAAGATTACAGAATGCATGTTGTAAAATGTCATTTGTTTCACATTATGTTAGATTACTCAAGGTCATTAAAGTAACTTAAATACTTTGGATTACTGCTTTAGCACCGAATCTGCCAGCACAGTGAGACAAAATACACTTTTATTTAAAAATACATTGTCTGAAAAAAGCCTAAATATCTTATGCAGTGTTGCTTCTAAAACAAGATCAAGTAAATGTATCTTGTTTTGAGGATATTTTATTTATTTTTTTTACAAGAAAACAATAGACAGATTCTCATCATTTTTGCAGTATATCTTTGCCCTAATATCAAAGGTCTTACTAGAGAACAAAAGAATTATGATCTAACGTAGATTTTCTTGATAGAAAAATATAATCGTACGTGGTTACAGGTGCATGTAAAAAGGCTGAAAGAGCCTTTTAGCTTAGCATAAAGCAAACTGTTCATGTGACAATTTACACAAGGTTAACTATTTCTGCTGCTCAAAACTTACTTAAAAACCCCAACGACATCTTTTTCTGATCGAAAAACAGTATGCTAATGGAGTAGTATTTCTGAATCCACAGTATTAATGAAACAGTAAGCCAGAAATACCCGGATGACATACTATTTCTGGCAAAATTTTGAAGTGCGGACCGACTGGACACTTAAAGATCCCATAATCCCTTGGGAGCTGAAGCGACGTCACGTTCAAAACACTGGATTTAAAGGAACGCCGGTGAATCGCAAGGAGAACACCTCTTCTCAACTTTAAATGCTGTATATACCAAGATAATTGTTCTTTGTGCTTGAATGGTGCTTGTTTAACAAAACCAAAGCAGACAGTTTTCATGGTTGTTGTTTTAACGTCATATATTCGGGTCAGGAGACAATGCTATTCATCCTCAGATGAAGTATGTCCGAAATCTATTCATACTACTCACATGCATACCTAAAAGTACATACTGTTTTGCCAGCAGATAAGTGCATCCTTCATCAAATACAGTACATAATGTGACAATACGCGGTTTAGGACGTAGCAAAAGTGTGGCAATACTTGTAATATGTTACACCCCTACTATTTATGAGAAGTGCCCTGGGATTTTTAATGACCACAGAGAGTCAGGACCTCGGTTTAACATGTCATCCGAAGGATGGTACCTTTTTACAGTATAGTGTCCCCGTCACTATACTGGGGTGTTAGGACCCACACAGACCACAAGGTAAGCACCCCCTCCTGGCCTGCCTAATACCTCTTCCAGCAGCAACCTTAGTTTTCCCCAGGAGGTCTCCCATCCAGGTACTGACTGGGCTCAACCCTGCTTAGCTTCAGTGGGCAACTGGTCTTGAGCTACAGCATGATATGGCTGCTGATTATAATATAATTTATGTATTTCTTTAATTAATTCTGAATTTTGTACAGCATCTCCTAAGAGTCTTCTTTTTTTATGAGACCATTTTATTTTGAGTATGTCTTGTCAGGTTTGCGCTCAGAAAATGAGCCACCAGTTAAAAGAGTAGTTTACCTAAAAATGGAAAATGTACTTTTACTCACTCATTTACTCACCCTTATGTTGTTCAAAACCCATATGCTGTTACTTTTTCTTGGAACATAAAAATAGATATTTTAAGCAGCTCTATTCCATAGAATAACAGTTTATATTGAGCAGGAACTGTCAAGCTTCATAAAGGACTAATACTATAAAGCGCTATTAAAGGTTCAGTATAAAGACATCATAACAGTAGTCCATATGACTTGTGCACTATGTTCCAAGCTTTCTGGGGCAATAGAATTGCTTAGTGTTGTATGGACTACTTTTATGGTATTTTAATGATGATTCCCCCCCCCCCCCCTTTGGACCTTGACAGCAGTGGTCAAAATGAAATGTTTTTGTATGTAAAAGAGCATCATTAGGATTCTTGAAGAAAAGTTTGTTTTAAGATTCTAGTGGGGGAAAAAAAAACAATGAGTCACAACTTGAGGACAGTAAATAATTTTGTGTATTTTCTTTTTGGTAGCCAGCTGATGTCATGTCATTTTACATATACATCAGTGATGAAAATAAACTCAAATTATATTAGTCCTTCCTTTGATACAGCACAAAAAATAAAGAAAAGATGACTGAAACTGTCATATTGCTAGCAATGCAGACACAGTGTTTGTCTTGTACAGTGTGAAGAAAAAAAAAAACATATCTTTTAAAAAAAAAAAAAAAATCACATTTTGGTTGCATTTAAAAAAAACTTTAACAAATTTAAAGCCTTTATTCAGAAAATTATAATTTTATCCCCTTTACTACTTTAAAGGACCAAGTACCATTATATTTGTGACCTCAACACCCATGACCCCCCACCTCCAAAATGGTTTGCTCCCCCCCAGTATTCAAGACATGGTTACGGCCTTGTGTGTATGACTGTTTTTCTTCAGCAGAATGCAAATGAAGATTTTAGAAGAAGACAGAGCTCTGTCAGGTCCCTATAATGGAAGTACATGGGTGCCAGCACTTTGACGGCCCAAAAGTCACATTTAGGCAGCATAAAGGAATCCATGTGACTCCAATTGATCAATGAATGGACTGCTACCATCAGGCAGGTGGTATCGCAGCATCAGGACCTGCACCAGCCGACTTCATGACAGCTTCTTCCCCCAAGCAATCAGACTTTTGAACTCTTGATCTCTCATGATCAATATACATCAGCACTGCACTTTATTAATCTTATTATCTCACTGTCATAAATGATATTCTCTCTTAACAACACACTGGCAACTGACTATCAGCCGACAGCCTGAATGTCAATACAGTACAATACAACCTACCTCACATTCTATATATACTATATATACAATTTTGTATTGTATAATGTGTATTCTATATTGTGTGTATTGTATACTGTACATTGTATGTTATTATTTGTATATTGTGTTGTGTGTAATTATGTGTATATTAGATTTTAAATTGTGTTGTGTAAATCTGATGTTCATTGTAAATTGGTATATGTCTCATCACTGTCACGACTGCTATGTTGCTCAGAACTGCACCCGAGAATTTCACATACTATTGCACTTGTGTATATGGTTGTGTGACAATAAAAGTGATTTGAATTGATTTGATTTTGAATGTCTTCTGAAGCGAATCGATAGGTTTATGTAAAAAAACAAGTTGATAATTAAAACGTTTTTAACTTTAAATCTGCGCTTCCGTCCAGGGCTGTTTTCCTGTTTGAAATGGCTTAACTCTCGCGTGACATTCATTCTTCTGTTGTAAATAAGCGCCGCTTCTGAATTCTCGCATGAACTCACCGACACACTTACGTCACGCTTCGCATCAGCTGCTGGCAGGAAGTGCTTTTTAAAAGTTAATAATGTTTTAATTATCGATTGTTTTTTACACAGATGTATCAATTTGCTTCAGAAGACATTCATTGATCGAATGAAGTCTTGTGGATTACTTTCATGCTGCCTAAATATGACTTTTGGAGCATCAAAGTGCTGGCACCCGTGTACTTCCATAATAAGGACCTGACAGAGCTCTATCTTCTTGTAAACATCTTAATTTGTGTTCTGCTGAAGAAAGACAGTCATACACATCTGGGATGGCATCAGGGTAAGTGAATAATGAGAGAATTTTCATTTTTGGGTGAATTATTTCTTTAATTTACGAGTAATCGAGTACTTGTTTTTTGTGGGTTAGATTACTTGACTACAAAATTAATCGAAAATGCCCATCCCTGTTGCTCGTATGAATGTAACACATCATAAGAAAGTCTTTTGCCGCTGTTCAAATGCATCACAGATTGCATAATTTCTATTAATAAATGTTTTCCAACTAAATAGACTAAATATTAAATGAAACAAATGGCAACAAAATGTTAAGTAATCTCTTCAGTATTCAAAATGCTTTATGAATGTAAATATATTCTGATTACCAATGATTTCAACTGTATCTGTAGTGGAATGTAGTTACTAATGTTTTGCATTTTAAATATGTAATCCTGTTACATGTATTCCGTTACTCCCCAACCATGCATGCATATCTGATAAAAGTACATTTTGGGAGTACATTGTGGCCTCGAAGATAATATAAATGGACTAAATGCTACAACACTCCAATTTTGATTTAATTGGCTCTTTAAGTTATTTTCCACAGTCTTGTTGACCAGTCATTGCACCATGCTCTCAGCAGCTGAAACACATACCATAAATTTGGCATTAACTAGACAATGACAATTAATGAGACAGTCAATAAATAAATAAATGGATAGAGGTTCGACAGAGTAGTTGCCTGGACAGCCGATGTGGAGCGAAAGATGCTATGTAGCTTTTTTAGCACACTAGAAGCTCAGCCAGTACAATATGTGCCCGCTGCAAACAGCATGGTACTAAATCAACTCACGAGAAGCTAAAATGCATTTATTTAATAAAGAGAGCTCACGGTACATTAGAGTGGTTGTCTGCAAGCACTATAAATCATCCAACGTGGCTCTTTCTAGCTCATAACCTATTTCCAGAGGTATCCATTTACTGCATAAGCTGAGCAATAAACTACAGGCAATAAAGTGACACATAATGCAACGTGTAGTACAAATCCTAACTGCCACAATGTGGAACACGTTCCTGTGTGAAGACTGTCCAATCAGATGCCAGTTAGAGTTGGGTTTGAGTCCACCTTAGTCGAGTCCGAGTCAAGTCCGAGTCTTTAAACAATCAAGTCCGAGTCGAGTCCGTGTCCAAAAGGGGCCGAGTCGGACTCAAGACCGAATCCATAACAGGCCAAGTCAGAGTCGAGTCCGAATGAATCTGTTCATGAATCTGAATTAAAATTGTAACTGTAAACTCAACATCAATATTTTAAGCTTATTTGAACTTTCACAACTAAGAAAACACAATTGTCAATATAAATGTAACAACAACACCTCTACATTTTATGATTAGTTTCCTGCTGAACATACTGGTGGTTTCAGAATGAAAGCATATGCTTTAGGTGTATGAAGACAAAATTGTCCTTCAACACACTTCTTATTGAGTTCTGCTGACATTTCAGTTATTTGTTGGTTTTCTCCTCCACTCACACAAAGACTAAAGAAAGTGAAAGCTGCGTTAGTCATTAAAACCAGAGTTATTATTGTTTAGAATTTTTATTTCTACTTCATTTTAAATTTGTCCTTTCAATTAAGTTGTATCTAAAATGATCCCTGTCTAAAGAAATAATAGATACAAAGAAATTGTAAAAAAAAAAAAAATATGCTCAGTATTGTCACACAATGACAGTTTATGGTGATCATTTCTTCAAGCTTCAAAAGGACACAAAAGCATAATTCAGAAGTCTAACAAAATATTGTATGCGACTCATGTCTTGTTCTGAAGGAAATCGATAAGGTTTGGTGAGAAACAATCCAAAATCTGATGTATTATTAAGTGAAACTCTTCACCGACCATTGATCTCCTGTGCGCGTTCATGAGATCGACTGCATGCAAGCTTTAGAGCTACTGGCACGAGAGCAAACCCTTTGATATGGTGTGTTGCTTTCTCTATGATTAATGACTGTTTGTGTAATAATTGTTCATGAGTCCCTGCTTTGTCCTGAGCTGTGAAGCTGCACACATTTCTTAAGTAAAATACTGTACATTCTTTGGTTTCCCAGCATCTTCTGCACATTTGAGTTCTTCCCAACAGTGGCTAAATGATATAGACATCCAGCTTGACACTTAGGACAACTGATGGACACAAAAGGTACAAACATTCATTGATGCTCAAGAAGGCAACACAAGAACCAAGGGGATGCAAACTTTTGAACAGGATGATTTGTGTAAATTACAGTACATTTTGTGTAATGAAGCTTTTGAAGGGAAGTACTACATAAAATATATTTCTTATATTTGCATACATCCTGAAAGGGGTGTGAACATGTATAGGCCTGAAACAAAAGTCATGCCTTGGTAACCAGATACATTTCAGCTGATTTGCTGAAGACTAGAATGAAAGTATCGTCAAATCAACGTGTGACGCAACAAAATTGATACCAGAGACAATAGCGAGAAGGACAATGAGGATATTTAATTTAAGAAGAAAAAAATCAGTTACCCTATCAAAAACCGGGACTGTTCTGTGTAATAAACCGGGAGGTCTGGTCACCCGATCTATAATTAAATTATAAACAAAACATTTCGCTGCCCAAAATAACTTCATATTTCATTGCGCATTTTTTTGTGGAAAAAATCTGTAAAAGAACATATTTTAAGCAGCTTGTCAATGCTTTTAAAATATATATATAAAATAAATAAACAAAAAAAATAGGTGCTGTTTAGAGTTTCTGTCTGCTTTAGCAATAGTATCCCTATTATTATTATATGATATAATAATTATCCCTATTATTACTATATATTATTTATTTATTTTGTTCATTGCATCACAAATCAAATGCTATGGACTCGGAAAAAAATCCTGAGTCCCAAAGGCTCGAGTTCGAGTCAAGTCCAAGTAAAAATGCATCCGAGTTCGTGACAAGTCCATTAAAATTGGACTCGTGACTTGGTCCAATCCGAGTCCGAACTCGAGTACCCCAGCTCTAGTCCTTACAATGAAGCGTTCAAAGCCCAGTTGATGATCCCAGTACAGGGTCCAAAATTAACTTAACTTTCCACACCTGCCAATGTGTGTGTATACATAGAAGAGACCAAGGCTAGTCCTCTTTAATTTTTTTTAAGTCAATTTCTGTATATCCACATAAATTAAAGTCTTGGCTACAGAAATGTCTATTTAGCATATTGACTAATATTCGCCAGAAAAAAAAGCAACAGTCTGGATCCATAGTAAAAATACCATCCATATTTTCCATGTGGGAATTGCTTATTAACGATATCTTATAAACCTGTAAAGACATAGCTACTGTGAGCTCAGAGGTTGTTAATCAATGGTATATGATTCTGCTGAATCTATCAGTCTGCTTTATTTTAAGTTAGTTTAAAAAAAAATCTTGTTTAATAGCAGAATTACTGGTGGAGATCTACACTACCCATCACTGATGTGCACAGAACGGGGGCAGCAGGGGCACAAGCCCCTCTCGTTCACAAATCTAAAGGTGCCCTTTTGGTCATCCAGAAAAAGGGGAGAAATTTGAATAATTAAATTAGTAAAATAGAACTAAATAAAAATGTCATCATAATCTCACAATAACAGTAATAATGTGTTATTATGAGATTTCTTTGTAAATCGCGGGCGTATTAAAGAAAATTAAGCAGAGGTGCATTTAAGACCGTGCACTACAGCAGATCGGGGGCGGATTCCAATCGCAAGTGAACCTCCCTGTGCCCTACACTCTGAACTGCAGAGCCCTTGTGTATACTCTGAAGGAAATATGGCATTACTGTATGAATGTATCCTTCGCTAACAGTCTTGTGGAAGGGCCCTCTGAGAAAAGATTGATTTTCTCACTTTCGTTTTGAATGAGCTTTCGAGTGGCATCCCCTCCCACAGGAGTGCCCTTCAAGGAAGCAAAAAATGCAGTTTTGAATTTTCCCCGGAACATCGAAGTGCCGTTACCTCAGACGAGTAACAGGTCAGATAAAAAAGTCCACTCGATGTATTGTGTTGTAAATTCATCTAAAGAATAATACTCGATTGCTACCGCATTTCAGAAATTGTGTACCACTAGCAATGGAAGAAGGTCACCTGGTTCGATGTGTCACATTTTCTTTTACATCACGTGGACTGCCGTGTACATGTGTGCCATTTACCTGTGGAAGTGATGGCACCAGGATGCACTGTAGGAAGACGACAAGCCGATGGAGGGAGTGTGATGCTCTGGGCAATGTTCTGCTGGGAAACCCTGGGTCCAGCCATTCATATGGATGTCAATTTGACATATGACACCTACCTAAACATTGTTGCATACCAGGTACACCCCTTCATGACGATGGTATTCCCTGATGGAAGTTGCCTCTTTCAGCAGGATAATGTGCCACACTGCACATGTTGTTAGGGAATGGTTTGAGGAAAATTATGAAGGGTTCAAGGTGTTGCTCTGGCCTCCAAATTCCCCAGATCTCAATCCGATTGAGCGTCTGTGGGATGTGCTGGACCAACAAGTCCGATCCACGTTGGCTCCACTTCGCAACTTACAGGACTTGAGGGGGATCTGCTGCTAATGTCTTGGTTCCAGATACCACAGGACACCTTCAGAGGTCTTGTAGAGTCCATGCCTTGGCGGGTCGGGGCTGTTTTGGCAGTACACGGAGGACCAACAGCATATCAGGCAGGTGGTCATAATGTTTTGGCTCATCAGTGTATATTTATATTAGTGTTTAAGTCAGAGTTTAAGAGATTTAATAGCACCATTTAGGTGAACATTTGATTGAGTCTTATTCAATCAAATGCATTTATGTAAATTGCTTAGTTGTGTGGAGTGCGGTCAAATCTACAGATGTTAAAAATGACCACCGCAGTTATTACAGAAATGGTGTCAGCTTATATGCACATATCCTAGCAACAAAAGAGAAAGCGATAATGAAAATCAAATTTTCAAAGAAAATGTGTGTTTCAAAGAAATTATCATTCTTACACTTCAACTTGCAAATTGTATTATGTTTCAACTTCTAGTAAAGTTAACAGCCAACCTACGAGCAGCTCTGTTTTATTAACTTGCAGAAGCCGATTTTTACTTGCAGTTGGTGCTTGGCGCGTGTTCATTTTGGACCCTGCCGATTGTGTTTCCATTCAAATTCTGGTTAATGGTGGGGAAACTCTGGGAACAATGATTGACTTCCAGTGTGAACAACTTAGGCATTGCTTCAGACACCAGATGGCCCTTAAAGCCGGGATCTCCTCGTACAAAAAGATGGAGTCCGTTTTGAAGTGCTGTTACGTCCCAGGACCTGTTTCCTCTACGAGTCCCCTGGTAAGTTCTTAAAGTTTTGTTGAGCGTACTAATGATGAGTACTGTAGTTGGGTTTAAAGCTGCAGGCAGACCTTCTCTCTGTAGCATACTGTGCATGATTGCATGATTATAGAACCTTTGTTCTGAGAGGATAATGTGATCTTAAGAGGATTAGTCTGCTATGTCCATTGAAGATACATACTGTACTGTACTTTGTATATTACTATGTTCAGTATGTTAAGTTTTCGAGTTGGCTGCATAAAGCTCAGGATCCAGGAGCTGAAAGTGTTATGAAACCTCATAACAATATGTACAGAGCACAATGACTGTGGGTCATTCACTTCTATATAAAAAAAGTATATATATCTATATATATATATATATATATATATATATATATCTATCTATATATATATATATATATCTATCTATATATATATATATATACACACACATACACGATGAATGGATGGATGGATGGATGATTTACCCTGATAATATGTTCTTTTGTTTGCAAGTATTTGGACAAAATATTAAGCCATACAAAGCTTACATGGAAATTTTGGGCTTGACCGTTAAGATTCGCCATTGCACAGCAATACTCTTTACAGCTCTTAGAGAATATCTGTATCCATGCTGAGTCATAAATCTTAACCTAAAATTTCCCACACACCTCAGATGTCTGTTTCATATTTTTTATTTTCCTTTTAAATAAAGGGCAGATCTCTGTCACTTTCTATTATCTCATCATATAACAAGCGATGAGATAATAGAAAGCTCTCTAAGCTTGCCCTGTACTATTTATGAGTTCAGGAACAAGGTCAGGATGATGTTCAACACATAAAAGGTTCATCTCAGAACTCTCTGTATTAATTAAATAAATAGATAAATTCACTATCAATCAAGACACACCAACTCATACTTTATTTGTACAATTTTCCACATTTTAGAATATAATAAAAGTCATTAAAATTATGAAATAACACAAATAGAAGTATGGGAATAATGTTATGACCGAAGAAAAAAAAAAAAAAGATTTTAGGGCTTATCAGATTACAGGGTTTACTTGCGTTATGTCATCATGATAACGAAGTTATAATTGGACATAACTTTACACAGATAAGATTAGTAAGCAATTTTATTACACTAAAATCAACATAATAATGTTTGTCGAGTCGAAATAATTTTTTGTGGTACTCACTATTATGCCACAAATGCTGTCAATCGATTTTAACTTGTACTAATCCTGAAACATTCCATTTTAATATGCAGAGACAATAAAGTAAGCTATGTGTAGGTTGATTTCCCCTAAAAGTTTAAGCAGCACAGGAATTGCACACTTTAAGATCATTGAGTGTGTCCAAACTTTTGACTGGAGTTGTACATAAAACCAGTATCTTTAATCAAAAGTGTAGTGTAATGCATCCTGACAGGAAATTTCATGAAAACAAACTCTTAAATGTACACAGTCTGTGAGGTGACATTTCTGTGCAACTCCTTAGTTCACCTTTTGCTACACACATCCACCCTTCTCAGATCACATCTCTGGCATTCTCTGTAGCTTTTATGACTTTTTGGACATTTGAGAAGGACATTTCAACAGACCGTTATGTCTCTACGAGACTAAAAAAATGTATCTGAAAATTATTCTCACCCTTTTGTATGGCCGTTCGTGATACTGACATCTAAATCCACAGTGAATGCCCTTGGGAGAGGTGAAAGGCATCGTGATTGGTGAAGCCAGTAATTGGCTTTCACAGCTGTGAACTGAGAACACACTGGCAGGAATTCAGTGTCTCTTTCATCTTCTCAGTGTGTAATCTGCCAATTCCTTACACGTGGAATAACAGGCCATGTCGTCAGCCTGGTGCAGGAGAATCCAGAGATGGCCCGATTTGAGTGGCCCAGCGGAAGAACGCCACAGTGTCAGATAATGAACCCAGACCGCTGTCTGACTCCTTTAAAACACAACACAATCCTTGTTCACAATATCAGCTCTGATAAAACCACCTGTCTAGATTGTCTCTATCATTGCGACAGCTCTTAAAGGAATAGTTCAGCCAAAAATGAAAATTCTACCATTATTTACTCACCCTCATGTCATTCCAAACCCATATGACTTTCTTTCTTCTTTGTAACATAAAAGATAATGACTCTACACAAAGTTTAAAAAACCCAAAAGTTTCATAAAGTAGTCCATGCCACTTGTTCCAAGTCTTAGGGAGGCATATGATCACTTTGTATGATGAATAGACCAAAATAGAAGTTGTTATTAGCTCATCAAACATATAAAATCATTAATCACCTCATATATACAAATGCTGCCTTCAGGTGCTCACATGACATTTGCAGTGAAAACGTGAAATTTAACTTCACAAATAAAGTACCCATTACCAGTATATCAAACTATTTGTATAGTATAATCATAAACCCCTGCAGACCAAGTCTAGACATCAGAAAATTATCAGACTAAACAAGTTTTCTTCCAGTTTAGACTGGGAAATGAACTTTTGTTACAGACATGGCTAAAATGGACATATGTTTTTGGGAGACCACACACTTTGTAAAAATTATGTGAATTGAAATGCACAGTCCAGAAATAGTACTAGCCACATAATGTAGAAGGGTTGGCACTCCTAAAAACATGTAACATTTTATTTTTATTCATTGTCATTTTCATATTAATGAGGATTAATATTGTTATGGACGTGACATCTCTTAGTTACGGACATGACAGTTGTGAAAGCCACACTTACGTACATGATGAGGGAAAACCATCCAAAACCATCCAATACCTGATAGAGTGTTGGACTTTGGAATCGGAAGACTGAGGCTCGAGCCCAAACACACAAGCTAACACATGAGCCGAAAGTGTCATAGAAGCGACATAAAATGAAGTGGTTGCTTCAGAATGTTTTTTATTTTTTATTTTATTATGTTGCATTTTCTTTCACGACACTATCTGCCAGGTTTAGGAGTTGGTTTAGAGTAAGAATGTCTGTTTTATTTACCTCTCATTTGCTTTTAGGACACAATTTGTTAGGTTTAGGTTAAAGTATTAGGTTAGGGAGTTTACTCATGAATACGTCCATCTAACATTCACCTTAAAAACCTTGTCTGATTACAACACCATTTCACTCGCTTTTGGCACCCCCTGCTGGACATTTCACTGGGAAACTGCAGTGAAACATGTAATGAAGCACGCAATTTCGTTTTGCAAAAAAGTTGCTTTGGTCAGGTAAATTTCATGAGATTAGTCTGGATGAAACACAACAACATCATAAGTGTGGCTCTTATAATGTTAAAAAGAACCGCTGTTATGAGAAAGTACCCCTTTTTGCAACCATAAAATATTGCCATTTGAAAATGTTGTTTTAGAAGTGGTGCACCCCTCATAAGAGGTAGGTAAACAATACAATTCGCTTAAAAAAAAATCCATTAAGTAATTTTTGTTTGTATAGCACTGTAGGGCTTTACTGGTTGTTTAGATCAGTGTTACTATCAGAAATAATTAATAATTATTTCTTTAGTTATTAATTAATATTTCAATTAATTAATTGAATCTAACTCATTTAAACCTCATATGGGGCTCCAGTAAATGTAGTGTGCTACGTTTAGGAGCGGGTTTGGTTATTAGCAATAATTAATAATTATCAAAGATAATTATTATTTATTAAAATCAATAGAACATTGATGAGAATCAATGTTAGCTTTTTTAATCCTTTAAATCAACAATTATCAAAGATAATCATTAATTGTTAAATCGGTGAAACATTAATTAAAATTAACACTAGCTTATTGATCATTCAAATTCAACAATCATCAAAGATAATTTTCAATTATCAAAAATCAACAGAATATTAATAAGAATTAACATTGACGGGGCACTACCCTGGAATCAGGGACTAATAACCAGATAGTATAACAGTCTCAATATTAGAATGTTTTCTTAGGAAAATCAACATCCGAAGAATATCGATTTTCGGGGGAAAGAACAATGACTGAAGGCTTGAATCCGAGCACTGACATACCGTCAGCATGACACAGGTGTATGCAAATCAAACCAAAACACTTCTCTTTGTAATATAACAAAGTTTTTTTATGCAGTAATATCAATTAATAATTAATACAATGCAGTCAATAAACTTCCGACTTACAACTACAAACTAAACAGTGATATGATTAGATATGAAAATCAAAATAATCCTATAACACATGAGGGTGTGTGTGTGTGTGAGAGTGAGTGTGTGTGTGTGTGTGTGTGTGTGTGTGTGTGTGTGTGTGTGTGTAAGGAGGGACGTGCACAAAATGTTGGACCTGACTCTCGTGGAGAGTATGTCACGCGAGACTTCCGGCCAGGGAATATGGGCGTGAATGTGGGCGGAGAGAAACCAGTCAATGGCGTCTACCAGTTACCGCATGTATCCGCTTGTACGATAGCTTAGGGACAAAGCTGAGCTTTATCATGAAGCTATCTACGAGCCAAAAATGTGTGCCAGAATGTTTGTGAGGGGTCGCGTGTGTGTGTGTGTGTGTGTGAGTGGTTAGTACGAGAGAGAGAGAGAGAGAGAGAGAGAATTAAGTGACGGCCCCAAAGCCGATTTCGCGATCGTGGGAGAGAAAGCAGCTGTTAGTTTATCACTCAGAGACGCGGTGGACGGCTCGTAAACAGTCCAGCGTTCTTTGATTCTTTAATGGATAAACTCAGTTTGCCAGTCTCACCCGTGATGGCGGAAATGCAAAACAGCCCACTGTGGTTGGACCACAATACAGCAAATCAAATTTGTGATAATTAATGCCCTGAGTATTAAAAATGAGTGGACATGGTGGTCCGTAAACTGTACAAGCAAAAACCTTGAAACAAAAGAATAACACACTATAATATTCTATCTCTGCCCAGACGTAAACCTCTTACTTGAATCGCATGAGGATGCAGGTAGAATGTGTGTTCATCCGTCCTTTAACTCAGACTCGGTTCCTCGAGGCTTGGGTAATGACGGGAGGCCGTTTCCTCGCTCTGTCGGTGGGCAGTACGGCTGCTGATTCTCGGCGGGCTGGCGGAGAAATAAGAAACGTCAACTTGATTGAAGATGGAAGAGAAATCTTTAATCTCTTCACTTCTGCATGCAAACGGATGAAGATGCGGATTGCTCGGCGGTCTCCTTCGGATCCGTTAGAGTGTTCGGTTGAACACAGAGTAATCTCAACTTGTCCAGCGAGATGGAGGTTGTATGGCCACAGTTTCAAGTCAGACGTTACTTCCTTGTGCCACGAGGTTGCATCTGAGAGCAGCGATGAGCTGCGTCTATACACAGCGAGCAAAGTTGCTGGAAGCAAATCCCGGAAGCATTTCAGAGGTATTTCTACTCCTGATGATGTCATGGTTGAGGTGCTTTCTGTTGTGTGCCTCATCCAATAGGAGTTGAGAGTTCGATCCTTTAGTGAGCAAGGCTTCATGGGATTTGTAGTCTGTTTTTGACTCTCTTTGTTTGATTTTGGTTCGGTTTTTATCAGTAAGATTTACGACTTGTTATGTGGGGGCCTGAGTTAGGTTTTACGACTGTGTTAGGCCTGCCTTTGTCTTCTATCTGACTACATGAGGCCCAACAGCACTTTTCACAACACACATAATTTCAAAACAGCTTTACAGAAAATTATGCTTCAACAGAAAAAGCTGTAATATAGTAATGTCTTAATAGTCTTAATAGTCTTAAAAAAAAAAAAAGACATGTTTGTAAATTGTGCCTTAAAATAAATAATAGAAAATAATTTTATTTATATTTACACCCCCAGTAAGCATGCTTAAGGCGACTGTGGCAAGGAACACAAAACTCCATAAGATGTTGGTTAAAGGAGAATAATAACCTTTGGGAAACCAGGCTCACTGTGGGGGCCATGAATATAATGCCAATATTAGTTATTTATGTGCAGTGCAAGTCAAGATTTAAAATTAGTCAACTAAGTAAGCTTTAGGGGCCAATGTTTAAACAAAAAAGATATTGTATTAACTGTAGGATTAATGACTAAAGTCTTAGAATTTACATTCTGAATTAACTGCGGAAGTGCAAACAGATGCATTGTCTATTGTTATTTGGCTGATGAAGGCTGCAATTAATTTATTATCTACATATTCCATTTTAAGAGTGTAGTCCATCATCTGACCAAGGTGATGCAGGTAGAGGTCAGTAAGGTGCACTGCAGTTCAACTGAAGCTTCTGGCAGATTAATTTCCGGTAGAGTCCATTTTAAGTCCAAGTTTCAGGCAAGTATCCCATGTCTGATGGTTGGTGCTGGCATCAGTTCATCCTCAGTGAAGTCCATCATAATAGACTGAAGTGATATCTAGCTGGCACAGACTGCAGTTAGTCGTCATCACTCAGCAACACGTAGTAGTGGGAGTCAGACATCAGGCAGGACCAGAGCTGAATCTGGCAGGCTCTAGTAACCTCAGGATATGTATCCCAAGGTTAAGACAGGAAAACAAATAGAATAATAATTAGCATAGATGCTATTCACTTTAAAATTGGATTATAGAATATGAGATGTGTTTCCAGTTCCAGCAGACCTAACTAATGCAGTATAACTATGAGTTGATAGATAAATTAGTTGTATGCCTGTCTAGACTTAACCTGAGAGAGTGTGTCTGAGTCCTGAACAATCTTTGGAAGACTATCCCATAGTTTAGGAGCCAAATGGGAAAAGGATTTGTGGATTTTGATATTCTAGGTAATATTAACAGGCCAGAATTTTGCAAAACTAAGTGAGAGGCCCTAAAACTGATCCCTGTGGCATTCCATACTTAACTTTAGTTTGATCTGACAATTCCTCATTTACACAGACAAAGTGGTAGCGGTTGGATAAATAGGACCTACACTACTGTTCAAAAGTTTGGGGTCACTTGCCTGAAATGTTTCTCATTATCTTAAAAACCTTTTGATTTGAAGGCGTATGCTTAAATGTTTGAAATTAGTTTTGTAGATAAAAATATAATTGTGCCAACATTTTAATGTATTTAATTACAAAACTAAAATTGTATTTAAAAAAAAAAACTTTTTGAAATGGATGACTTGGACCGAATAATTAAGAAAAGCAGCCCCTAAGTGCCCAGCATATAGACGGGAACTCCTTCAATACTGTTTAAAAAGCAGCCCAGGGTGATACCTCAAGAAGTTGGTTGAGAAAATGCCAAGAGTACATTTCTGCAAAATCTAGGCAAAGTGTGGCCACTTTGAAGATGCTAAAATATAACACAGTTTTGATTTAATTTGGATTTTTTTAGTCACAACATAATTCCCATATTTCCATTTCTATTCCAACTATTCCATAGTTGTGATTACTTTACTATTATTCTAAAATGTGAAAATAAAAAAATAAAAAAATAAAGAATAAGTGACCCTAAACTTTTGAATGGTAGTGTAAACCAGTCTAATGCCTGTCCACAAATGGCAACATAATTCTCAAGCCTATCCAAGAGAATTTCATGATCTATGATGTTGAAGGCAGCAGTCAAATCTAAAAGCACTAGAAGAGAAATGCAGTCGCAATCAGATGATTAGAGCAAGTCATTTGTAACTCTGATAAGTACAGTCTCTATACTATGATGATGCCTAAATCCTGACTGAAATTCTTCATATATATAATAATAAAAAAAATTTTTAAATAGTTGGAGGACACTACCTTTTCTAGTATTTTCGACATAAATGGGAAATTTGAGATCAGTCTATCGTGCTATTGTAGACAGTTGCATAATTCCAATTTTCTGATGATTTCAATTTTATCAGTAAAGAAATTCACAAAGTCATTATTACTGTGCTACGATGGAATATCTTGTTCAATCGAAGCTTTATTCCTGGTCACACTTTATATTAGGTGGCCTTAACTACTAAGTACTAACATTAAATACAAACAAAACTATGTATTTACTGTGTAACTACATGTTGTTCTGCAAAATTCCCATATTTGCTGCTACTGAGGTTGAGGTACATGTAGGTTTCTGAGTAAGGATATGGTTAGGGTTAGGATTAGGGGTTAGAGTTAGGTTTTGGGGTAAGGGTTGGGTTTAAGGTCAGGGGTAAAGTTAACAGTATAACTACAAATGTAATTAAATGCAAGTACTTTAAATGTAATTACAATGCAACAACATGTATATACATACTAAGGACATTGTATCAAATGGTTAAGTACATAGTAGTTAAGGCCACCTAATATAAAGTGGGCCCTTATTCCTTACTAATTTATCCACAGTACTGAATAAACACCTAGGATTATTGTGGTTATTTTCTATGAGTTTGCTCAAATATGCAGACCTGGCAGCTTTTAGAGCCTTTCTGTAGCTAGAGACATTATCATTCCATGCACCACAAAAGATGTCTAATTTTGTACTCTTCCACTTGTGCTTCATTTTTTGAGCTGCTCTCTTGAGAACATGAGTGTGATCATTGTACCATGGTGCGGGGCTTTTCTCTTTAATTTTCTTTAATCAAAGGGGGGAGACACTATCAAGAGTGCTAGAGAAGACTATATCTATATTGTCTGTGATAACATCAAGTTCTTCTAAATATGTTTGGTATACTGAGTATTTGAGACAAATCTGGAAGGTTATTAGTGAAGCTATCTTTAGTGGTTGAAAGAATAGTTCAACCCGATCGATAACATGGCATAGATTGAGTGACCTTTGCTAAGCGCAGCATACAAGAGGCATGGTAATGATCTGAGATGTCACCGCACTGCAGCAGAATTGCTATATTATCAACATCAATTCCATATGATAGAATTAAATCTAGCGTATGATTATGGCGATGAGTTGATCCTGTATGAACAATTTAAAAGGGGTTTTGTTTCTTTACTTATTATTTCTTTTTTTTTTTTCATTGGTATGGTTAACATTTACTTGGAATTTTGTCCTACTTTGTCCTAAAACATTTGTTGTTATGACATGTTACACAATACCAAGTCAGAGACAAAATATGAAAGAAGCCAAACAAATATACAATGAACGACGGCAAAAGCTCTTTTTTCTGTAGAGCTTTTAATGTTTATCTATATTAATGCATGCTATCTAACAAATGATTAATTCATTTGCATAAATCAACCCACGAAGGGTGAGTCATTAGCCTTACATTAGTTGACTTTAAGCTCTCACACACACACATATATATATATATATATATATATATATATATATATATATATATATATATATATATATATATATATATACATATAAAATAATCCTACTAAAAAAAACACTGAAATTTTAATAATTTTGATACATTTTGCATCTTTCAATCATCTTTCAAGACACCACTCCTCTACCAACATCACAACTCGACAACTCTGGTATCATCTATAATTTCCCATTGTTAAATGTGACTTCGCTTGGTCATTCATGTGCTCGGAACTCATAATTATGATATGTCCGACTCCACCTGAAGGTGACAAGAGCCCAAATCAAATATAGCGACATCAAGATGTACAAGAACCAATGTTTGATGTTATTGACGTGTCGCCATAAATGATTTTGGAGTTGATTAATGATTTCATTTGATTTGGGAGTTAATGATGATGTGTTGCTCAAAGGTTATTCTTTCGTAATTATATGAGTTCCAAAAAGAGTTCTCAGTTCTCAGCAACTTTCTCTTAGATGTTCCTCCTAAAATTCCTTAGTAGCAAGTGAGGCAATTGTTGACATACAGTAAGAATATAGAGCTATAAAATGAACTTAGCATATAGCTCAGATGATTTGGTCTAAATTGGAATATTAAATTGGAAATTTGAGTTTATATTACGATTTGATTGCAAATGTTTGCTATCTTGGCAAATCTGAGCCTAGTTTGAGAGACATTGCTGAGAAAAAGCAAGAAAAAAAAAAAAAAAAACCTTTCAGAAAAACCACCAAGATATTAAAGAGATCACATTGTGATTCTTCGGTTCCTATGGGAGGATGTGCCCTGGCAGGCATATGACCCGAAATGCTTGCGGAGAAGTTATACATGTTGGTGAAAATGGCTTTGATAAATTTGAGTGGAGAGGAAATGTTAGCTGGGCTTGGAAGGGCTGTTGGGTTGGGCACTCCGGTCAGGAAAAGATCCAAATAAGAAAGGAAGAACAAGTGAGAGAGGGGCGAGTAACAAAGATGGTATTTATCCCAGCATTGGTAAAGCAGGCTCAGAATGTGGCCCTTAATCAGAATCCCAAATATCCTGGGATAATGACTAAGCAAATCGTTCCCAGGCACGCCTGCTCAGTTTAGGGAAGACAAGGTTCTGACGGGTAAAATAATCCGATTTCACTTCCTTTATCTTCATGGTGCAGTGGAAAGATGAAGGCCTTTCAGATGCCATGTCTTTTTGTCACGACCCTTTATACATCCTTTACAGCCCACAGACGAGTCTTTGAATGCATCCCGTTTCCAAAAGTTTACTGGCACTACTGCAGAGCCCCAAATAAGCCTGATGCTTACACATACTACCCCTGTTTTCCATTTTTACCACTGTTCATCCAGGGCTGGTCTGTTCTGGATCAGATATCAGGGATAGTTCACCTGAGTTAATGTGAAAATTCATGGAAAATACACCATATTTTTAAAGCCCTTAACTTGGAAAACATGGAAATGAAAATTAAAAAAGTAATGGGAAAGTAATGGAAATTTTAATGTACATTTTTCTAGTTATGCTCGTTTCAACATAGCTTTATTTAATACACTACAATGACATTGTATTGGCAATATTAAAAGTGTGAATGTATTCCTTATTTGTTAGTGCATGCCATTATTTACTTACATACATACTGTACATATACATACAGTGTCAAGAAAAAGTATGTGAACCCTTTGGAATTAGCTGGTTTTCTGCATTAAAGAGCACCTATTATGGTTTATAAAGGTGCCTGATTTTGTTTTAAAGGTCTCATACAATAGATTTACATGCATCCAAGGTCATAAAACACTTTAATTTGCTCATAATTTAAATTGCAGCATTACCTTTTTTTTTTTCAGTGTCAGAAACGACTCATTCAATGATCCGTTCTAAAGGATTCATTCTAAACTCCTCCTTTCAGAGAGCCTACTCTGCTCTGATTGGTCAGATGTCCCAGTCTGTTGTGATTGGTCTACCGCTTAGTGTAGTGTTTGAGGGCAGGTCAAAGCTGTTCGCGAGCAGCCAATGAAGACCAGAGGCAGGTTTTTTCTTACCAAATTACATAGGTTAGTACAGGAAGTAAGTCTGGAATTACTAACGACTCGTTTCAGGTGTTCAGAATCGGTTCTTTCTTTTGGGAGTCAATAATTCCATTTGTCATGCACTTTGAATTTTGAAACTTTGCAGACTTTTTTACATTTACAAACAGCTATATAACACACTACATGAAAGGTAATATTTGAAAAACCATAATAGGTGCTCTTTAATTGTTAATAAAATGTGATCTCATCACAAGTATAGACAAAGTACAATGTGTTTGAGCTAAAAACACACAAACAATTATAATATTTTGTCTTTATTGAACACATCCCACTATACATTCACTGTGCTGTAGAAAAAAGTAAGTGAACCTTTGGATATAACTGGTTGATCCTCCTTTGGCAGCAATAACCTCAACCAAGCATTTCTGGTAGCTGTGTATTAGACCTGCACAACGTTAAGAAGGAATTTTGGACCATTCTTCCTTATAGAACTGTTTCAGTTTAGCCATATTATTTGAATGTCTGGTGTGAATGGCTCTCTTTAGGTCATTCCACAGCATCTCTATTGGATTAAAGTCTAGGCGCTGACTGGGTCACTCCAAAAGTTGGATTTTTTTTTTTTTTGAAGCCATTTTATAGTGGATTTACTTCAATGTTTAGGGTCATTGTCCTGCTGCATCATCCAACTTCTACTGAGCTTCAGCTGGTGGACAGCCACCCTGACATTATCCCATAGGATATCTTGATGAACTTGGGAATTCATTTTTCCCTTGATGATAGCAAGGGTCACATGCCCCGAAGCAGCAAAGTAGACCCAAATCATGATGCTCCCTCCACCATTGGGAAGATGTTTTCATGTTGGTACTGGTGCCCTTTTTACACCATAGGTAGTGCTGCGTGTTCTTCCCAAACAATTCAACCTTAGTTTCATCAGTTCACAAAACCTTTCCCAGTAGCGTTGTGGAGTGTCACTCAAAATGTTTAAGTGCATTTAATAAGTCAAAGTAGCTCTAACCCACACCTCCAATCTCTATTCATTTATTGGATTCCAGGTTTGCCAACTCCTGACTCTAATTAGCTTTTGTTGATGTCTTTAGCCAAAGCACTGTGAATGTTTAATGGGATGTGTTCTATAAAGACATGAAAGATTATAATTGTTTTTGTGTTGTTAGTTTAAACATATTGTGCTTTGTAAGTACTTGTGACTGTAATGAAGATATCACATTGTATGACCAATTAATTCCAAAGGGTTGACATACCTTTTCTTGCCACAGTATACACACACACACACACACACACACACACATATATATATATATATATATATATATATATATATATATATATATATATATATAGTGTGTGTGTGTGTGTGTGTGTATATATATATACGGGGAGATGACATTTTTTAGTGCAGTTTCTAAAAACATCCTTATCCTTAGTAAACTAGAAAAGTCAATGAATATTTTTTTTATTTTTCTGCTCATTTATTTGAAGTATTTCATCATCTATAAAACACAATTTGTGAGTATGATCTTTATGAAATTATTTTAAAAATTTATAAATGACAAGAAAAGTAATGGAAACTGGTAACACTTTTCAATATGGTTTCATTCATTAACATTAGTTAATGCATAAGGTATCATGAACTAACAATTAACTATATATTTTTTTACAGCATTAATTAATCTTTGCTAATTCTATTTTACAAAAAATACACAGTAATTGTTCATTGTTAGTTCATAATGCATTAAGCAATGTTAAGATATACAATTTTTGATTTTTAACAATGTATTAGTATATAGTATGTTGACATTAACATTAACATTAACCAAGATTAATAAATCCTGTTAAAGTATTGTTCATTGTCATTTCATTTTAACTAATGTAGTTAACTAATCTTAACAAATGGAACCTTGGTCAAAATGTAGGTATATGAACAGTGAAATAATGTTTGTAAAGTTTGGGATGCTACCTCAACTTGGCTATTAAGCAACACTTATATTTTATGTTTTATCTGTGTGTGTTTTCAGTGTCTTTACCTTAAAGTCTCTGCCAGATCTTTCTACAAAGACAAATAGTTGAACTGGAATGTTGTGGACTGTATGATCAGACACACTCATTGTTCAGTGTTCTCTGTGTGAGATAGTTGATCCTGTGCCCTAAAAATGTCCAGGAATACCTATTGACAGAGCAAGGCCACTTAGCTTGCCAGTTCTACAGGTATGTGATGCAATTCGGGCAAACATCTAGAGAAATGCCATATAAACCTCTAAGTCATGAGAAGCATATCTCTCCCAGCATTGAGTATTGTCTCCACTGATGTCTAGTGATAGTGATTGCTCTGAGCTAGGGGTTCTTGTGGAATTCACAAGACAAACACTGGGCTTGCTTTCCGAAGAATCCACTGCACTGTCTGTGGTATTCTTAGGTTTGCTATCACTCATACTATTGTCAGGTCATTTGTCAACATCTGAAAAAGATTTGTTGTCTTGGCATGACATGGCTGCTCATTATTAAAATGTGTATTATTTTTTTTGATGGGAATTAATTTAAGTAATTTAATGATTTCGATTCCACATAACAATTCCAGTTCCTTAAAAGGGAAGTGTATAATATCTGTGCCACTAATGTCACCAAATTAAACTGCAAAAATAATGACTAAAGAGGTTTCACAAACGGCAGTCTCGGTCACAATTCACGGTCACTGCATCTTTTTCCATACAATGAAAGTGAATGGTGAGTCATTCTGCCTAACCTCTTCTTTTGTGTTCCACGGAAGAAAGAAAGAACGTAATATGGGCTTGAAATAACATGAGGGAAAGTAAATAATGACAGAATTTTCATTTTGGGGTAAACAATCCTTTTAAATGAGGTCTTATACTCACCCTGATCCCAATTCTTCAGCTTTTTCTCACTTTGTGCCTCTGCGAGAGATGCAGTCTGCAGCCTGCTGCTGCACTGACCTCATGACCTTGTGAGTCATAAGGCCGTGCAGAAGCCTTCCAGCTGCTGCTGGCTTCCATTTCAGTGCCATGTTGACCTCAGATCCATTTACACCTGCTGTGACCCACTACAATTTTCCACTGCATCTGTGACTTCTTTGTTTACACACACACACACACACACACGCACACACACGCACACACACACACAAATGCACGTGTAAAAATAGACATACATGTGCATGCACACACAGACACATTTACAACATGTGCAGGCACACACATTGACACATTTAAAAGCTATTTGTTTTATTCCAATCAACTCAGGATTTTACCATTCATCATATATCTGAGTTGTAGAGAAAGGTAATTGACCCTTTGCTAAGTCCCGCCTTAAAAATTGTACTGTTATGTAATGTTGTACTTAAAGGAAGAGTTTACCCAAAAATGGAAATTCTCTCATCATTTACTCACCCTCATGCCATTCCAGATGTGTATGACTTTCTTTCTTCTGCAGAACACAAATGAAGATTTTTAGAAGAATATCTCAGAACATCTCAATGTAACTCCTTTTTCACGATAAATCATGACATCTGCAGTCTCCTTGGCGATCATGATTTCAAGCTCGATTACACTTCTAGAGCCCCCACAGCTGGGCGTTTGGGTGACGTCTCGGCAGCATACTCAGCATAGCGACACCACTCTACCATTCCTGTTAGGGTTTCCAATCGATTCCCCCCACTCAGTGATACACCCACTGAGAATCATGTTGAAAGATCCTTAATAATTGGTGATTCTATTGTAAGAAACGTGGAAATAGAGACTCCAACCACCAGTGTTAAATGCATTTCCGGAGCTCGAGCATCTGACATCAGATCAAATTTACAAGTGCTGGCTAATGCTAAACGTAGATTTTCTAAAATTGTTATTCATGATGGCACTAACGATGTCCGGCTTCGCCAGATGGAGATCACTAGAGATAATGTTAAAGAGGTGTGTGAACTTGCAAAAACGATGTCAGGCGCTGTAATATGCTCTGGCCCCGTCCCTGCTCATCGTAGTGACGAGGTTTATAGTAGATTAGTGTCACTGAACGGCATAGGATTTATAGACAACTGGAAGAGTTTTTGGGGTAGACCTGACCTGCTAAAGAGAGACGAACGCCATCCCTCCAGGGAAGGTGCCATTCTCCGCTCTAGTAATTTGGCTCATATTCTTAAAAGTGATAGTATTTGACTAATTGGGCCCAGGTCAGGAAGCAGACAAACTGGTTAATCCGAATGTCTGCTACCTGCATTGAGACGTCACACAGGTCACATAAACTACAACACATAGAGACTGTATGATCTACGTAGATATCATATAGAGACTGTGTCTGTTCCCTGAACCACCAAACACAATCCCCTTACTAAATAATTTAGAAAAAATTTGATTAAGGTCAAACTTGAAAAACAAAACAAAATAATTGAAGATAAATATCATATAATGGTAGGGCTACTAAACATTAGATCTCTTTCTACCAAAACATTAATTGTAAATTAAATTATTACAGATCATAGTTTGGATGTGCTCTGTTTGACTGAGCCTGGCTTAAACCTGGCTTAAACCGGATGAATATATTTGTTTAAATGAATCTTCTCCCTCAGGTTATTGTTATGAACATGAGCCTTGTCTGAAGTGTCGAGGAGGTGTTGCTACAATTTACCGTGAAGTTTTTGGTGTTACTCAGAGGACAGGATATAAGTTTAAGTCTTTTGAACTAATAATGCTTAATGTGACATCGTCAGATATAAATACAAAATCTCTGTTGTCTTTTTCCCTTGCTACAGTATATAGATCACCCAGGCTGTACTCAGATTTCCTTGGTGAATTTGCAAATTTTCTATCAGATCTAGTAGTTAATGTAGATAGAGCTTTAATTGTTGGTGACTTCAACATTCACATAGATAATAAAAATGACACATTGGGATCTCAACCTCAACTCTCTTGTAGACAGACAAAATGTGACAGGACCAACTCATTGCCATAACCATACACTAGATTTTATTCTGTCATATGGAGTTGATGTTGATACTATAGAAATCCTAACGCAGAGCAATGACATCTCAGATCATTACCTCGTATCTTGTTTGCTGCGATCAGCTAATGCCACTCAATCTACACCACGCTCTCATTCAGGAAGAATTATTCTTTTGACCACTAAAGATAGCTTCACTAATAATCATCCAGAATTGTCTCACTTACTCAGTAAGGAAAAAAAGTCTAGAAGAACTTGATGTACTAACTGAAAATATAAATACAGTCTTCTCTAGCACTCTTGATAGTATCGCCCCCCTTCAATTAAAGAAAATTCAAGAAAAAAGCCCCACACCATGGTAAAATGATCACACTCATACTCTCAAGAGATCTGCTCGGAAAATGGAGCGTAAGTGGAAAATACAAAATTAAAGGTACTTCGCGGTGCATTGAAGGATAGTGTCTGTATCTACAGACAGGCACTAAAAGCTGCCAGGTCAGCATATTTTAGAAAACTCATAGAAAATAACCACAACAATCCTAGGTGTTTATTCAGTACTTTGTCTAAATTGGTTAGGAATAAAGCATTGACTGAACTAGATATTCCATCGCAGCACAATAGTAATGACTTCATAAATTTATTTACTGATAAAATTGAAATAATCAGAAATAAAATTGGAACTATGTAATCAAATGTCACAGCTCCTCAGAAAACAGTGTCTCATAATTTTCCTCACGAGCAACTTCAATCCTTCGCTGTCATAGGTCATGAAAAGCTAACAAAACTTAGCAAAAAATCAAAAGCCACAACATGTATGTTAGATCCAATACCAACTAAGCTCTTAAAAGAGGTATTCCCTGTAATCTCAGAACCTCTTCTTAATATTATTAACTCCTCGCACTGTTCGGGACGCAGACACACTCACTCAGTTTAAGTCTAGACTAAAAACTCCTCTCTTTAGCCAGGCATACACCTAATGTATTCATCAACTCACAATTAGGCTGCTTTAGTTAGGTCTGCCGGAACCAGAAACATCTATTATGATCTATAAATCTGCATAAAATTGAATGACATCTACGCTAAAATTATTCTGTTTGTTTCCATATCTCAACCTGGGGTTTCATATCCCAAGGTTACCAGAGCTGGCCAGATCCATATCTGTTCCTGCTTGGTGTCGGACTCCACTGCTATGTGTCTCTGAGTGATGACGACTAAATTCAGCCGGTGCTAGGCAGACATCACTTCAGTCTTTTATGATGGACTTCAGAGGATGAACTGATGCCAACTCCAACTGTAAGACATTGGATACTTCATGTGCCACTGCCTGAACCTTGGACTTAGGATGGACCCCACTGAACCTCATCGAAATGACCTGCCGGTTGAACTGTGATGTACCTCATTGATCTCTGCCTGCATCACCTTTGTCTATTGATGGACTACACTCTTGAAATGGAATACATAGACTATAATTTAATTGCCAACAAAAGCCTTCATCAGCCAACTAACATAGGACAATGCATCTATGTGAACTTCTGCAGTTAATCCAGGATGAACTTCAAAGGCATTAGTCATTGATCTTACAGTTCATAAAAAATATTTTTTTTTTAAACATTGGACCTTAACACTTACTTAGTTGACTTATCTTAAACCAACATCTTACGGAGTTTTGTGTTCCTTGCCTCAGTCGCCTTCAGCTTGCTCACAGGGGTTCTAAATAGAATTATTATTTAATTATTTATTTTTTATTCACAATTTACAATCATATTTAATCAAACTACACAATGATCACTCTTTATAGATATTACAGTTTCAGTGTTTGTTAATGCATGATTTTCTGTAAAGCTGCTTTGAAATGATGTGTGTTGTGAAAAGCGCTATACAAATAAAAATGACATGACTTGACTTCCTACATGCGTCTAGCTCTAGGAAGTTTAATTGAGCTTAAAATCATGATCCTGCCTTGAGACTGCAATGGTAAGATGTACAGTGAAAAGGGAGTTACATTTTGGTCTGTTCTCACCCAAAACCAGTTGGATCCCTTCTGAAGATATGGATTTAACCACTGGAGTCTTATGGATTACTTTTATGATGCATTTATGTGATTTTTGGAGATTCAAAGTTTTGCTCACAAATCACTTGCATTGTATGGACTTACAGAGCTGAGATATTCTTTTAAAAATCGTCATTTCTGTTCTGCAGAAGGGGATGGCATGAGGCTGAGTAAATTATGCGAGAATTTAAATTTTTGGGTGAACTATTCATTTAAAGGAATAGTTCAACCAAAAATGAAAATTTGCTGATGATTTACTCAACCTCAGGCCGTCCAAGATGTATCTGAGTTTCTTTCAACAGAATTTAAGACTTTTAGGATTTCATTTCAGGCCTCCTCCTCTAAACAATGCAAATAAATGTCCTCCATTTTTTGACGGTCCAAAATGCATATTCAGGGTGCATCAAAATAATCCACACGACTCCAGTCAACAAATAAAGTTCTTCTGAATGCAAACGATTGATAATTTTTAGAAATAAAACAATACTTATATACTTTTTAACTACAAATGTTCACTTCCATACATCTCTGTGACATGCGCTCATGAGTGGGATGGCATAAGCTCGTTGGTAAGGTGACGCATCACGTGGAGGAGGAGTCAGGAAGCACGTCATTGTTTACATCGTTTGTAAACAATGACGCACTTCCTGACTTCTCCACGTGACGCGTGACCTTACCAACGAGCTTACGTCATCCCTCTGGAGCGCACATTCCACATAGCTACACTTGTGCACAGTTTTCAAGGTTGTTGGCAGGTTGTTCCAAGAATCTTTGAGAACTTTCCACAGTTCTATGTATTTAGGTTCTCAAAATTGCTAGTAGCTCCACTGGTAGAACACAGTGCTAGTAATGCCACGTTCAAGGATTCAATTCCCAAGGAAAAATGGACTGATATATATATATATATACTTTTATACAAAGCAGTTCAATCAAGGTATGTATTTATATATATGCTTTGTATAAAATGTCTGCAAAATGCATACTTGAAATTTAAATGTATTTAAATGAAAATTATTTCATCCTGTTATCAGCTTAGTACCTGAAATCAAGGAGAGAAACAATTTGTCGGGGTCCTTCAATCTCTTAACTAAACAACCTCTGTAAAATCTGTGACACTAACATGCTTTGCACAGTGTAAATAAAGCACTAGGTAAATTCTTCAGACATGATGAATGTGATTCCTATTACATATAAGTCAAAATGGCAAGCAAGAAGTTCACAGATGATTCAAATAAACCCGGTGTTGGTTCCAGGAAGATATTTAATGTCTTTTGGCATGGGGAAGTAAGAAATATGATTATATTGTAATAAAACGTCTGTTTCACAGACACCAACAAAACATAGAAAAGGTTCTGTGTGAAAATGCAGAATAAAGGATTTAGGGGGCTTCCAAAAGCACTGGAATAGCTGAATAACCCATGAGACACACCTTAAAAGGATAGTTCACCCTAAAATGAAAATTCTGTCATTTTTTACTCAACCATCATGTTGTTCCAATTTTCTCATCATGAAATGTTAGACCGAATGTTTATGAATGGTGACTGAGGCTAACATTCTGCCTAACATCTCCTTTGGTGTTCCAAGGAAGAAAGAAAGTTATACCAATTTGGAACAACATAAAGGTAAATAAATGATTACACAATTTTCATTTTTGGCTGAACTATTCCTTATAACACTGAGAAATTCAGTGATGTACAAGAAGCTTTGATCAGGAATGTTTGAGAAGAAAAAGCAAGCAGAACTGACCTGGGAATGTAGCAAACGACCTATAAATCATCGACCACAAATTGCTCCAAAAGTCTATTGTTTCTGTCCCTGAGTGGGACAACAGATTCTGTGTTTTGGCTCTGCTTGAATGAGAACATTTAGTTTGATAGATAATAAGGACTTTATTTCCAGTAGTGTGGTCTAGGGTATATGAAGGCATATGCCGTATGCCCATCTTTCTTATATTTATCTAACACATTCAACCTTTTCTGCCATTTCATTCCTTTAAAAAAAAAAACATTTGCACTGTACATAACAGATTGTATTAGATTTGCACTACCCATGTGTATGTATGTGTGTGTCTGTACGTATGTGTATAATTATTTTTTATTTTTTTATTATTATCTATGTCTTGCTGCTGTTTTTGTATTGTTTTTGTATTGTTGTACACCGGAAGCTCCGGTCACCAAGACAAATTCCTTGTATGTGTAAGCATACTTAGCAATAAAGCTCATTCTGATTCTGATTCTGATATCTTTCTCAGGATTTTGCGTATGCCCACCTGAAATAAGTGATGATACGTATAGCCACCAGAACAACAAGTAGTCTTTTGACTCGGAACTTTTTCAATCTACTAACATGATGCCGCAGCACCATTGAGTGAATTGTGTATATACAGTATATTAATTTTTTAAAGTGTACATATTCTCTCTAAATGTGCATGGAGCTGCAGAAGTGCAACTGATGGCACTGTCAAGACAGACAGTCCGACTAAGCTGATATCATAAGATCATGAAGCACAGATTTTATTCACACCACCAATGTAAAAATATTGGTCTTATACACTAATATGCCTCGGTTGCATTCTGTGTATTCTTCATGAGTTAAAAGCAGCTCTAACATTCATACAGACAGATCATCACAAACGTTTTGTAACATTGTGACCAAATCAGAGCTGAAAACAACACAAACTTCTGAATGAGAGATGTTCATGGTAATGTACCGGTAGGTGTGTGCACTTGCCGGTCACACATCAGACTCGCCGCCATACAGAGTTAAATCGTGGATTAAATACAGTATATTTAAAAGTCCACTTGGCAATATTTGTGCTGACTTCAGACCTATATACACCTTTCCTGGGACTTTGCATGGATCAAAAGCATTTTTTGAGTTTTTTCTTGATATTGTTATACTGGTGTTCTTCCATTCACTGCCATTGTTTCCTCCCGCTGATGGTCACAAATATGGCGGCTGCGGGGGAAAAAGTGACATCACTGAAACAGGTCAATAGTCCAGCATGAACTTCCATGAATCTTCAGGCTGGTTTATGCTGGTCAGTGATAGTAAAGCTGGTTGGCCAACATAGTCTTTTTGGTTTAGCAGGTTGTAATGTATTTTGAGCATGGGATTTTCTTTGGGTATCTAGATACTTTATGAAGGTTTAAATCATTATCCAATCTTCATACATTTCTTAGTATGTGGTTAAACTTCATAGTGCATAGCTTGCCCATATTCAAATTTAGATTTAACCTCCCATAGGAAAGAAAAATCTTCTAGACAGCAATGAGATTACATGGAGAGCAAAATGAAGATTTTTGCTCTTGTATACTAAATCTCAGACCCCAGTAATCTCACATGCATCTCCTGTATAGTTTCAGAAAAGATCTCATCATTTTCCCAAACTGTGCTCTGATTTGCCATATTCTGCAATGAAAAGTCAAAGATCTTAATATCAAACATTTCTCATCCAATTTTTTCAAGGCCAAATTATCTGAGCTACGCCATCCACATAAATTGTATAGCTCTATACTCATTCTGTGTCCAATATTTGTTTTATTATTTCACAAGTATTTTATCAATTATATATTCATACATTTCTTAAGACACAGTCATATTTACTTTTGCACGGCAACATTCTGCCGGCACATAAAAGTTATTTCAATGGGAATCCACATTCTGCCTGATGGACTTCCGAAGGCAATTGATTTCCCTGGGTGAATTTCATGGTGTATTCAAGTTTGGTAAACTTTGACACGTGAATTTGCAGCGTTGACCAATAGGAAGTTGCTTGGTTTGGCAGTGATCTCTGGGTGGGTAGTGTTTTGTATATAGCTACACTGAATATTCACAATGGATGAGGAAATTGTTTTAGCAGTGAATTTCTTTATAACTTCACTCTCCCAGAGAATAAAGTGTAGCATTAAAAAAAAGTTGCTGCTTGGCAAATAGTTTTTGCCGGTTTCACACTCGCTTCAAATCCGCCCATGGCTTCTTCGCCTTCTAAATTTCACTGTGCAAAGGTAAATGTGACTGGGCCTTTAGTACTTTAACATTATAGTGTTGTTATAAGGTATATAATACGGTCCTAATAAAGTGTCCGACATGGTCTTCTGCTGTTGTAGGCCATCTGCCTCAAGATTCGACGTGTTGTGCATTCTGAGATGCTATTTTGCTTACTTTGACGGTACAGAGTGGTTATCTGAGTTACCGTAGCCTTTCTGTCAGCTCGAACCAGTCTGGCCATTCTCCGTTGACCTCTCTCATCAAGAAGGCATTTCCGTCTGCAGAACTGCCTCTCACTGGATGATTTTTGCTTTTGGCACCATTCTCAGTAAACTCTAGAGACTGTTGTGCGTGAAAATCCCAGGAGATCAGCAGTTACAGAAATACTCAAACCAGCCCGTCTGGCACCGACAATCATGCCAAGGTCGAAATCAATGAGATCACATTTTTTTCCCCATTCTGATGGTTGATGACCATTAACTGAAGTTCCTGACCCATATCTGCACTATTTTATGCATTGCACTGCTGCCACACAATTGCCTGATTAGATAATCGCATGAATAAGTAGGTGTACAGGTGTTCCTAATAAAGTGCTCAGTGAGTGTACACCTGCTTGCCCAGATTAAAATTTCCATGTTACCTCTTTTGTTGGTGACTAAAACATTTTATTTTCTCACCCATCATGTAACTACATAAACAATGATCAAGCCCTTACTGTATTCAGTAGTGATTCACTTGTTGTTACAGTGAGAAAGAGGAAGCACACAACCTGAGCATGGCCTTTACAGTAAGAGTTAGGAAATACCATCAGTCCCGGTCTGTTACTCAGAGCAAATGACCCACATGTGGATGGAAGTTGTACAGTGTGTAGGATGATCAAAAGACACGTCATTTTCCCCTGTCCTGTTGTTATTGCTTAGAGGTTGCTCTTTCATAGCGCAGGAGATTCAATGAATAGTTTTATTTAAGTATCAACTTTGTCTCAGATGTTTCTCTTAAAATTCCTTAGGAAAAATAATAAATGGATTTAAGAATGATTCATGCAGAAATGTGTTTGCGTTTCATTTTAAAGACCCGATGAGAGTATGGAGCTATAAAATAATGTGGATAGCATAGCTCAGAAAATTTGGTCTTGGATTAATTTGATGAGAAATATTCAAGTTCATAATGAAATCTCTGACTGGTATATTGGCAAACCTAAATACAGTGAGACGTTGTTGAGATTTCTTCTGAAACTCGAAAGGAGACATGAGATCAGGCATTTTGCCTCAGACGAAAGATCTGAAAAAAGGAAGAGAAAACGTCTCCATTTGCCCTCCATTTAGTCTCACTGTTGTCTAGAATAAACTTTTGAGATTTAGAGATGTCATTTCAGACATAAGGCTTAATATAAGCATCGGAGGGGTGTTTCCAATAACAAATCCACAATCCTGGGTTCAGTGCAAGGTTGCAGCATTGCAGGGACCACAGTTAGAATATCTTTACAATTTCCTAGTGCTCCCTGAGAAAACAAGACATGAAACAGGCGAGAGATAGAGAGATAGATCCGAAGACAGCCTGAGAGAGGTTCTCGTCAGACCACAAAGTTATGGAAAGAGATAACTCTGTCTCTCCTTGTCTATTTAGCACCAGAGATTAGCAGTTCATAGAGTTCAAATATCATAGATGGAATGCATAACGATAATTAGCAAGATTTTCTAAGTGGCTAAAACCCTTTTGCTGATGGAAAAACAGGACATTGTACCAAGGCACAAGACAAAGTCACGTTTTAGCGTGTGAAAAAGACATTATCTTTACTACGAGGAACACCAAATGACATGTTAGGCAGAATGATAGACTAATAGACCGTTCACACAGAACACATTTTTTGATTGTTTTTCTATGTAAACATGCGCAATACTGACTTTTTTACCCTTGCTGTAAAAAAAAGAAGAAATAAATTGTCTTACTAAATTACAAATTAAGTTCAGTTAGGAAACTCTGTGGCACAGGCTAATAGGTCACCCTGGCACACCTTGCTAGTTAACCAATCAGAACCCCTTTTTTCCTCATCAAATTATATATAACCTGCCTATGCATCGTAGCAGCACGGTAACACGCAGCATTTCTCAAGACTCCTGCTGTCATCATTTTTGCTATTTTCTCCTTGTTTTCCCACCTCCATGCCTCATCTCAAGCTTCAGACCCAGAAAGACCATTTTCCTAGAAGATCAGGGAGCTGATCGAGTATCGTACGAGATTCAGGAATCCCTATCTGCAAACACACCGAAGGAAACATCATCTTCCGGGCATGCCAGAGCCTACTAGGCCAAATGGTAACATCTCAATGGTGATGCCGATCTACCCACACTGCTGCTAAACACAACATGTAAACTGCTGCTAACGAAGCGATTATGTTATCGAAAAACCTCAGAGACGAGCAAGAAAGCATTATTTTAGAATGTTATTACAGGCAGCTGTCACCAGATTCCTTATAAAGGGAGCCTACTAATTCAGCTAACGCAGCAGTCTACCGTCAATTATGGGTGCTACGCTAGAGAGGAGATAAAGATCATTCTTCCGATATGTCGTCGAAGAGTATATAAAAGATCTCCGGCATCACCTTTAGGGACCGCTGGGGTCCTTCAGCTGATCGTGACATCACACCGTTCGTTCGGCAGCAGCAAATCCTTTATCTACTGCTGTATGATTCCTTCTGCAGTAGCATACCACCATCCTTCGTAGGAGATTTTAGCAGGTAACGTTTTTTTTCTAGAAGAGAATTCAAGCTCTTAAAGGCATCTTTACATACAGTGGCTGTGTTAAGCCTGCCCTGTACCTGCACAATTCAGTTTAAGTGAACAGAACTGCTTTTATTATTTGTTTTAAAACGCTTTGGAATAGTATTTCAGCAGAAGTTATCTGTCTAGCTTGAACGCAGTGTCGCATTGAAACCAAACTAGCACTGGGAATTGCACACTACCGTACTTCTCATGCTATTTCTGCCACTGACACATGTGGCGGGCGGAGGTAGTGGAGGTGGTGTGCCATTCCGAACTCTGCTTAAATCTCCCTACTCTACAAACTCATCCTTGGTGTAAGTTTTGTACGCTGGTTTTGCATAAATGATGGCAGCTTCAGAGCAGCTTTAAACTTGTCATACAGTATAAGCATATTTGATTTGATATTGTAAAGCATAATGGCCATCTCAGTTGTTGCAACGTAATTGATGTATAAATGCATGCATGCCCACTGAATACCATTAATCTGTTTGAAAATGTACCTGAATGTATTTTGATCAGTGATTCTCCACACTTTGACTTCAAGGCCCCCCAAGAAAATATTCGAAGGCCTTCCATGTAGGGTATTTTTCATTATTAGAAGATATTCCTCTATTTCTACTGTAATGATGACAAATGATGACAAAGCCTGCTTTCAAGTTTTAATGAAAGAAACTACTATCGACAATAGATTAAAACTATTAATCATTATAAATGTATAACTGCTCAGGTGGTTGCTGGGGTATGCTGACAGCTTGCACCATGCAAGTCATTGTCTCAAGCTGTCACTTGACTCAAGCCAAGGGAGAAGAAAAAACAAAACAAAAGAATAAAAAGCACTGCAATCAGCGCAAATGATGTCTAGGTGACGCAACTGTGGCATCTTAGGGCCAAGCAACTAAACCTAACGACTCTGCAAGCAGCGCAAATGTGCTGTCCAGGTGCCGCAACTGCAGAATCTACGGGATGACACTGCAGCGCAAATGTGTGTTGTGCAAAAATGTAAAAAAAAAAAAAATAAAAAAAAAATAAGTGGATTATTTAACAATCACACATAGTTATTCAGGTCACTAGATAAACCCCAGTGGGAATACATTTTTAACACACGCTAGGGATACACTGCTAGCTACATGCATCTGAAATCCACCTCACTGCAGCCCACATGTGTGGCAGTCAGATCAAGCAAGCTTGTCTTGTCTATTTATTTCTTTTAACACAGTTTTGGGGGATTTTATGTTTGTTCAGTTAAGTTAGGAAACTCTGTGGGGCAGGCTGATAGGTCTCCCTGGCACATCTTGCTATGTTAACCACTCAGAACCCCTTTTTCTTCTTCAAATTATATATAACCCGCCTATGCATCATAGCGGCACAGCTGCAGCAGTACGGTAACACGCAGCGTTTCTCCCTCCACCTCCCCAGCACCACTTGTCTAGATCGGCTCTATGGGGATGGGTATTATTTTTTTGTTCAGTAGAAGCAGCACGCTTCTCTGTCAGCAGCAGCAGCGCATGGGTTCCGTGCAACTGCAGCAGCATTTTTACTCATGTCAAGTAGCAGCAGCAGCATGCATAGAGCAGATCTAGTCCGCCAAGACCAAGCCCATACCATGTCATATATATATATATATATATATATATATATATATATATATATATATATATATATATATACAGAATAAAAATATATATGTTATACTACTCCGAGAGTTGTCCTAACTGAACTAAAAAGTAGTTTCAACTTTTGAAAACATGTCTTAAAGGAATGTTCTGGGTTTAATAGAAAAAAAGCTGAACTGACAGCATTTGTGGTATTATGTTGATTACTACAAAAAAACAATTATTTCATCTCGTCCCTCATTTATTTGAAAAAAAAAAGAAAAGAAACGTGATTACAGTAAGGCACTTACAATGGAAGTGAATGGGTCTATTCAATTAACATTAATATACACACTTTCAAAAATATAGTCACAAGATGTAAACATTATATACTTGTTAACATGATTTTAGTGTGAAAGAATTGCTTACTAACCTCATTTGTCTAAAGTTATATCCAATATTACAACCTCGTTGTCATGACGATGTAATGCCAGTAATCCCTGTAATCTGTACTGTATTTTAACGTTTATGGACTGGCCCCATCCACTTCCATCATAAGTGCCATACTGTAACAGCAATTTTCGCTTTTAGACACCTGTGTTCTGTTTCATTGTGTTGCGCTACATCGAGCTTTTTTTAACATCATTATTAACTTTCACTGCATATTATTTCCATACAATGAAAGTGAATGGTGACTGAGCCTTCATTCCCTAAGATTCTGCATCTCTTTTGTGTTCCATGGACAAAAGAAATTAATGTGGATTTGGAACAATATGAGGGGGAGTAAATTATGACAGAATGTTCATTTTTGGGTGAACTATCCCTTTAAAATGCTGCTTACCTAGAAAATTTGGAACAGAGCCATTGAGTTGCTACCAAGTGTACACCATCTGCAGATGGCTTCAGATCGTGGGAGAACCATAACCATTACATCACGGGGTATGAAGTTACCCTTTAATTGCTTTCACTGCTAAGCAAGCAAACTATACTGTACATACATATCTCTGTCTGTCTTCCTCTATACCCCTCCACAGAGCTGTGAAACAATATGTCCTTTGGGGTTGCTCCTATGACTCAGCCCCTATGCAGGTAAATGAAAGCCACTCGAGAAGGGCTCCGAGAGAGATCGCTTCCAATCAAGTCCCGCATCACCCGCATGGCTCCTAAGATTCGGCTCGGGGTGAAATTAAATGGCCGGTGTCATAAAGCATCAAACAATGGAGCCATTCATCCACTGGAGTTTCCTTCGAGCGAATGCAAATACGATACTTCTGATTCAGCACTTTCAACTCAATGTGCTCCATTCTTGCTCGTCTCCCACTACGTTTGCCTGCTCAAAAGAGTAAATCACCTGCCATCTCTCTCAAACACAGCCATTGTGTCGTATTTTACTAGTGACGGTGCTCCTAAAAGTAGGAGATTTAAAACAGGAATGGAGGGACCTGCAAACTAGAATTGATTTAAAAGTCAGCCACAGAGCTAAAACATTGGCAAAAGTATTTTTATAATAGTTAAAATATAAATATAGTTGTATTATTTAGAATTAAAATACAATGGCCCGACACTTTTTCATTTAGAGGTGTTTCTTCAACTTCGGGCACTTTTAGCCCTGTGGACTTCTTGAAAGTAAAGTAACACTCCAACAGTGGATGTTCTTGCATCATAGGAGATGTATGTCAGTTTTCAATATTTTTTTTTTTTTTTTTTTTAATTCTTGTAAATTCCAACAGTGTCATTTCCACCACATTTTAAATTCTGAATTGTGTTTAATAGAATTCTGGGTTGGAAATGATGCTGATGGAAATTACATTTTTTTTTTTTTTTTTTTTAAATAAAATGGCGATCTCATTTGTCTTGCTTAGGCTAATTTTATTTTATGTATCCTAAAATCACACAAATACAATAATATTTTTGCATAATTAGGCAAAATTACGATGCAGCGCAATTAATAGAACAGAATGCATGTGTCTTGATACACGTTTTTAAAAGTTGAAGTTCTTTTTAACTTGACAAGCCATCTAAAAAAATTGCTGCTTCTGCATGAGATGTTAAAAAAGCTGTGAGATGCAGCACAACAGTCAAGGACATTTGTGTAGCCTAGTATATTTTTCTGTAGAAAAACTTGAAACCTGATTTAAAACAATCTACATACACTCTTAGAAGAAAAGGTTCCATATGACCATAAAGGGTTCTATCACTTGCTTCATATTTGGAACCCCTGAAAGGCTCTATATAGAACCCTTTTTCTAACAAAAGATAGAACCTTAAACGGTACTTTGAGCTAGGTGGAAAGGTTCTATGTAGAACCTTTTAGGGGTTCCCACATGCAACCATAACTTTTGGTTTTTGTTTAGTTTTTACATTTATTTTTTGTTTTATTACCAGGAGAACGTTTAATGGATATGCAAATTAATTAGTTAATATACTATATCACTAAGAAAGTGAAATAACCATATAAAAGACATTTATGTATTATTAAGTAAAGCATTTTTAATAGTTTGTAATTACAAAAACACAAGCAATAATTAACACAATTCATTATGCAATATTTAATAATAGACTTAGTCAATCCACAGGTTTGTAATAATAAGCTAAAAGTTAATTAGTAGTAATATTATTTATATAAAAATCATAAACATTAAATCATTTAACATGAACTATAAGTTAACATTATAACCATAAGTAAGATTAATAAACAAGTAAAAAACTAAGTAAAAATAAATAAAAACAAATTACCATTGAAAAGCTGTTAAACAATTTTAGCACTGAGGCAGATACAGAATCATTTTGCTGCCACTGGTCTGACAAACTGAGTGAGGATTTTGGATACAACAAATTAAACAAAACTTCACTTCACTTCAGCCATCTCCATGTAATCAGTTTTATGCCGACTCTCTGCACTCTCTGAGAGGTCTTGACACCATATGAAAGATCAGGTTTAGGATGGATGTGCTGATCCTTGTAAGTAAGAGAAACATGCAATAGACATGGTGTCAGTATGCAGAATAATTATAAACAAAGAAATTGGAATCTCTCTAAATTGGTTAATATTAAAATTTACATGACAAGGAGTGTTGTGTTTTATCTGTATGATGATGGTCAAACTAGTAATGCTGCAATCCAGAGCCACATGCAAACAGAAATTAACCATTATTTAGTATCATAAAAACCTTGATGCAATGCAAAATAATGATAAATAATAGAAACAAATTTGTACCTTTTATGACATTGTTTATGTCATTATTTTGAAGTCAAATGTCCACTTTTGACTTCCACTTGTCATGGCTCTGATGATATTGATGTCCAGAACTTCAGAAGTGCTCTGAGTTAGGTGAAGGTCTTTGCTAAATAACCATGTTAAATTAATATGGCATCTTCAATAAAATAATAATAATAATAATAATAATAATAATAATAATAATAATAATAATAATTTAAAAAAACAACAACATAATAATCATATTTTTGTACATGACAACACCAAATACAAATTTAGAAATTGAAACATTTCCATCACTTCCTCTCTTTGACTTAGGACATTTTACATATTCACATTCTTGAATAGAGCTTAATTAATTTCTTTATATCAGTGTATTCGGCTTAATTCAATGCTGTGATGTGCTTCTGGCAACTTGTTTAGTTTTTCCCATGTTTTATAGATGCAAAGAAAATTACATTATTAGCCTACATAACCTGGTATCAGGATTACTAGTCAATCCACAACAGAGATTTTTGTGATTCAAGTATGAAATTACTAACCTCCTGGTGGATGATATCGTAGGCCCGGATGAAACAGTTTTGTCGACATTTATTCTTTGTGCTAACTGAAATAAATGTGTAAGTCATAAATGACAAGGAGATAGGTAAAAATAAATAAAAATAACTTAAAATTAATCAACAAATTAACTTATATTTCTTATTTACCAATATAATGTCGCCCTCAAGCTTTCAGCTCAAACGACTTTCCGTAACGGTTAAAATTTGAAATATGATGCTTGCACATTTTGATCACTTTTGGTTCGGGCTTATTGTAAATGTGCCTTTGCGCTATGTAGATAGGAGGGGGGAAAAACGCGCTACACGCTCAAGTCATTTGCTGTTTATGATAAACACAATTTTTTGCATCTTTTGTTGAATTATGAGTCAAGAATAGACTATACCTGTCACAATTAAGTAGCACTCAGTAGATAGTTGAACCCAAATGCAGAGATATTTATTAACTGAAGTTCAAAACATGTCAGGAACAGAAGAAAACAATGAAAAATAGCACTGAAAAAACTAGCACACATGAAACAAAATTCTCAGCAAAGGCTGGTGAGGTCTTGAGCTTGTCAATGACGAGACTAGACAATGAAGTGAGGACTGTATATATAGCATCCTGGTGATGAGATGATTGAAAGCAGATGTAAATAATGAGTGATGAGGCTCAGAAGACCAGGGAGTTAGATCGTGTGACAGCAGAGGTGGGAGAGACTGATGGGGGCGTGACAGGACCCCATCTCCATGGGCCGCTCCAGAGGCCCGGAACCCCCAACACCAAGGTCGAGCCCGTCCACGAGGAGCAGGACAGTCCGGGTGGTCCTGATGGAAATCTGTGAGAAGACTTGGGTCGAGCATGTCACCTCGAGGGACCCATGATTGTTCCTCCGGACTTCACCCCTCCCAGTCAATGAGGTACGAAGTTGAGAGTCCATGATAGTCTGAACCATGTAGGCTGGACCATCCTCTAGGAGCAGCAGTGGAGGCAGAGCATGATCCTCATCAGTCACTGGGGAAGAAGAAGAGGGCAGGTAAGGCCTGAGTAAGGAAACATAAAATGTAGGTGCAATGCGGTACTGTGGGGGAAGTTGAAGGTGGTAGGTAACTGGGTTCATTTTTTGTGTAATGGTGAAGGGCCCAATGTATTATGGTCTTGGCTTTTTTGAAGGGAGTCATAGCCGAATGTCCCTGGTGGAGAGCCACATCTTCTGGCCAGGTTGGTAAGCAGGTGAATCATAACATCGAGTGTCAGCCTGCTCCTTTTGCTGATGAACTGCTTGCTGAAGATGTGTGTGAGCAGCATTCCACATCAGTTCGCTAGTTCTGAACCAATGGTTGACTGCGGGGACCTCTGAGGGCTCTCCAGACCAAGGGAACAAAGGGGGTTGAAAACCAAGAATACAATGAAAGGAGGTGAGTCCAGTAGAAGGATGGTGCTGGGAATTAGTGCATATTCTGCCCAGGGGAGAAAATGACTCCACTCCTACTGATTCTTACTACAACAGGATCTGAGGAACCGACCTATCTCCTGGATCTTATGTTCCGTCTACCCATTTGTCTGGGGGTGGTAACCTGAGGAGAGGCTGATGAAGATGCCCAAGAGGTTGAAGAAAGCCTTCCACTGGGGATCTCTGTCTGACACTATGTCCTCCAGGAGACCATAGTTATGGAAGACATGTTGAAAAAGTGTCTCTGCAGTTTCTAGTGCAGTGGGGAGCCCTTTAAGAGGAACCAGACAACAGGCCTTGAATAATCGATCCACTGCCAATAGAACGCAAGTATGGCCCCCGGAAGGGGGAAGGTCGGTGATAAAGTCCACCCCCAGGCAGGACTATGGTCTTTGGGGCACCAGTAAGGGCTAAAGTTTCCTGGCTGGGAGACGGCGAGGCATTTTAGACTTTGCGCAGTCTGGGCAAGCACGCACAAAGGTGTTGACATCAAGAATGATCATCTGTGATGTGCCTGGGTGCCCTGACACAAGAGTGAAGTGTAGCCAGTCAAGGAGTTTGTGGCATAGGGAAGCAGAAACATAGGTGCGTCCTAGTGGGCAGGTGACAGGAGCAAGTTCAGTGACGGTAGCTTGGGCAGTTTGCTAGTCCAGATCCCACTGTATGGAACTCACCAGGATTGAGGGAGGGAGGATGAGCTCAGGTGATGAGATGGAGTTGTGATCTTGTGCATGGAGTTGGGAAAGGGTGTCGGCTTTATGGTTGTGTGTGCCAGGTTGATAGGTGACCGTGAACTGGAAACGGGTGAAGAACAGGGACCAACGTGCTTGACAGGGGTTCAGACGTTTAGCTGAGTGTAGATATTCCAAGTTTCGATGGTCAGTAATAACCTGGAATGGGTATCGCGCTCCCTCTAGCCAGTGCCAGCATTCTTCTAATGCCATCTTGATCACCAGCAGTTCCCTGTTCCCTATATCATAATTTTGCTCGGCTGGACACAGTTTCTTTGAAAAGAAGGCACAAGGGTGCAGCTTGGGAGGACTGCCTTGTCTCTGGAACAACAAGGCCCCGACACCAGTGGTGGAAGAATCTACTTCCACTAAAAAGGGAAGTTCAGGATCAGGGTGCTTCAGGATGGGGGCACTGGTGAAAGCTGTCTTGAGCCAATGGAAGGCCTTTGTGGCTTCAGGAGACCAGAGTTTTGGGCTTGTCTTTGAGGAGGCTAGTAAGGAGAGCGACCACCATGCTAAAATTCATGATGAACCTCCGATAGAAGTTAGCAAAGCCAAGGAAGCATTGTAACTCCTTGATGATAGTCGGTTGTGGCCAGGATGTGATGGCCTGTACCTTGGCATTATCCATCTACATGCCATGGGAACTGATGTCATACCCTAGAAAGTGAATGGAGGTCTGATGGAAAAGACACTTTTCTGCCTTAAGGTACAGATGTTGTTCCTGTATCAAATCAAATTAAATCACTTTCAAATCAAATCACGTTTATTGTCACACAACCATATACGCAAGTGCAATAGTGTGTGAAATTCTTGGGTGCAGTTCCGAGCAACATAGCAGTCATGACAGTGATGAAACATATACCAATTTACAATAAACAACAGATTAACACAACACAATTAAAGTCTAATATACACATATTTACACACAACACAATATACAAATAATAACATACACTGTACAGTATACAATACACACAATATAGAATACACATTATACAATAAAAAGTATATATAGTATATATAATGTACAGTAGGTTGTATTGTACTGTATTGACATTCAGGCTGTCGGTTGATAGTAAGTTGTTAAGAGAGAATCCAATATAATAATAATATAATTTATGACAGTCCGGTGTGAGATATAACAGTAAGAGTAATAAAGTGCAGTGCTGATGTATTTTGATCGTGGGAGATCAAGAGTTCAAAAGTCTGATTGCTTGGGGGAAGAAGCTATCATGAAGTCGGCTGGTGTGGGTCCTGATGCTGCAATAATGCCTGCCTGATGGTAGCAGTGAGAACAGCCCATGGCTTGGGTGGCTGGAGTCTCTGATGATCCTCCGAGCTTTTTTCACGCACCGCCTGTTATATATGTCCTGGAGGGAGGGAAGCTCACCTCCGATGATGTGTCTGGCAGTTTGCACCACCCTTTGCAGTGCTTTGCGGTTGTGGGTGGTGCTATTGCCGTACCAGGCGGAGATGCAGCCAGTCAGGATGCTCTCTACAGTGCAGGTGTAGAACCGTGTGAGGATGTGGGGGTTCATTCCAAACTTCCTCAGCCATCTCAGGAAGAAGAGGCACTGATGAGCCTTCTTCACAATGGCTTCAGTGTGGATGGACCATGTGAGTTCCTCAGTGATGTGGACACCCAGGAACTTGAAGCTGCTGACTCTCTCCACTGGTGCTCCATTGATGGTGATGGGACTGTGTTCTCTGTCTTTTTTCTGAAGTCCACCACAAGCTCCTTTGTCTTACTGACGTTGAGGGAGAGGTTGTGCTCCTGACACCAGTGTGTCAGAGTGTGCACCTCCTTTCTGTAGGCACTGTAGTACTAGTCTTACATGATGGATGTGATCTTGAAGAGAGGAGGAATAAATGAGAATTTCATCAATATATACAATGACATAACGGTATAAATACTCATGCAGAATTTCATTCATGTAAGACTGGAAGATGGAGGGGGCGTTGACCAGACCATACGGCATAACGCAGTACTTAAAGGCGGTCTTCCATTCATCACCCTCACAAATGCGAATGAGACTGTATGCGCTGCATAGGTCCAGTTTCAAGAAGATGGTGGTGCCTCTCAGGAGTTTGAGTGTGGATGGTACAAGGGGTAGAGGATATTTGAATTTCACAGTAATCTCGTTTAAAGCCCGGTATTCAATACACAGTCGAAGTCCCCCGTCCTTCTTGGCTACAAAGAAGAAGCTGGAGGCCATTGGGGAAGTGGATGGATGAATGTAACCCTGATTAAGGGCCTCTCTGATGTAATTATCTATAGTTCATTGTTTGGAAAGTGATAGAGGATACACTCATCCATGAGGAAGTGGAGTACCAGGCAGCAACTCGATAGCACAGTCCCAGGGCCTATGTGGAGGTAATTGGGATGCCCTCTGGGAACTGAAAATGTTAATAAAATCCTGGTATTCAGGCAATATGGAGGTGTACTGAGCAATGGTAGGGCTCTCAATGGAGGTGATATTACTTAAAAGTAACAACTCATTGACAGCAGGTTTATTGAGTACGGTGAGGAAGGGTGAGACAGTCAGTAAAGCATCATTCGCTCTAGGCACATACCTCTACGCTGGACCAAAAGATGATGGGGTTGTGATGCACCAGCCAGGGTAATTCCATGATAATGTCCACAGTGTAGTCATCAAGGATGAGTAGAGTAACTGATTCGGAGTGAAGGGCACCAACTTGAAGAGTAATGGGTTCAGTCTGCTGGGTGATGAATCCAGAGCCGATGGGTTTTGCCACTACGGAGTGGATCGGGAGAGGTGCAGGCATGGTTTTCCTTGGATGTGGAGTTTGGGGAGGAGCGAATGAGCGATGAAGTTCCCGGCTGATCCAGAATCCAGTAAGGCATTGGCAGAAATTGAATGGTGAGCATTGGAGATTATAATTTTCAGCAGGAGAGTTTTATTGTATACAGTTGTACAATGGACTGAGCTTACTGCTAAACGAGGTGGGTGGACTGGGCAGGAGGATAGGTGTTCAGCCACTCCACCATACAGCCAGAGGTGTATCCGCTTCCGCTCCGCCAGTGACAGCCAAGTGGAGCTGAGCTGCATGGGTTCTTCGTTAGTCAGAGAGAACGGGGAAATAAATCTGTAGGATGGCAACTCTCCTCGAGAGTCTGCACGTGCATGGGGGAATTGTTCCGTGAGGCAGGAGTGTAGACGATGATTGACCCGAATAGACAGTTGTATGATTGTTCGAGCCCCATGGAATCATCTCTCCCTGCAAGCTGTGACTGAAGTGATCTATTCAGTCCCTGGCAGTAAGATGTGATGAGTGCTGGTTCGTTCCAGTTACTGGCAGCAGCTAATGTGTGGAATCAGAGAGCATAATCCGACACAGATTGATTGCCTTGTCGGAGATATGACAGTTGTTCGCTGGCATGGGAGCCTCCTGCTGGATGTTCAAACATCTCTTTGAAGTGTGACATGAAGGCACTGGCGGATTAAAGAACAGCTCTACTCTGGCTCCAAATGGTAGATCCCCACTGTAGCGCCTTCCCAGACAGGAGAGAAATTATTTAAAAAACTTTAGATTTCTCTGTGGGGAATCGATCTGGTTGCAACTTGAATGCAAGCGAGCACTGGAGCAGAAAGCCGCTGCATTGTTCCGGGAAGCCAGAGTAGCAAGCTGGAGTAGCTACTGGGATGGATTGTAACAGAACATGTGATGAATGGGGCGGGGGAGCTGGAGTGGAACCTGTTTGTGGAGCAGCACTTACTCCGTCAGACAAAGAGGAAGTTGAAGCGGGCAGCACCCATAACAGAATATCCAACTAGGTTTTGATCTGAAGTAGCACATCCTCGTGTCATTGAATCATTTGCCCTGTGCCGCAAGGGTGTGCTTGATGGAATCGGATCCCGCTGGGTTCATGTTAAAGTCTAGTCCTCTGTCACAATTAAGTAGCACACAGAAAATAGTTGAACCCAAATGCAGGGATATTTATTAGCTGAAGTTCAAAAAATGTCAGGAACAGAAGAAAACAATGGTAAATAGCACTGACAAAACTAGCACGCATGAAACAAAGTCTCTAGCAAAGGCTGGTGAGGTCTTGAGCTTGTCAACGAAGAGACTAGGCAATGAAGTGAGGAGTAGAGGAGTATATATAGCATCCTGGTGTTGAGATGATTGAGAACTGGTGTAACTAATGAGAGATGAGGCTCAGAAGACCGGGGAGTTAGATTGTGTGACAGCAGAGGAAAGAGAGACTGATGGGGGTGTGACAATACCATAGACTGTATATTAATATAACTCAGACATTGGATCTGATCATCTGTCATTAATCCTATTATAATAAAAACCAACGTTGTAGAAGTACATTATAAAAGTTTTATGTTTCTGCAGTATGAAATGCAAATGCAAAAGTAATGTAGTGCAGTGTTCAAAACTATTTATAAACAAAACTTTCAATAGGGTAATTTATGCATACACATAGACCTACAAGCATGCATACTCACATTAAGCAATTGTACACACATAGAACCATTTAATGCAAAAAGGGTTCTTTTTTCTGTAAATCTTTGCAAATAGAACCTTTTTGGCATAAAGTGTTCTTTGGAGCTGAGTAAAGAACCCTAGGGTTCTATTCAGAACCCCAAAAAACCTTTTTTACTAAGAGTGTAGGCTGCAACTCCACTCGCCCAAACAATTATTGCAAATAGTCAGCATAATTATTGATCGCTTCCATACTTTGAACTGTTTTTAACTTGACATGGCATCATCAAAATGTAGCGCTCATGAAACGAGATGCTGAAAAAGACAGCGAGACACACCTTGACACCCAAAGACATCTTTTCAACACACTCTCATGGAAAAATTGTCAGGATTCAAATGACTTTTCTAAATTTGGCTAATTTGTATGATATTGTGCAACTGCACTCATTTTAATTCCCATGACTTTCAATACAGCCAATGATGTCGCTGGACATCGTTTACATCTAATACGCGACAATTACTTGCTTCTGTCACACACAAGAGCTTCCTATCATGTTTACACACTCTACTGAATGGTTAAATTTAGATAAGGGGTTAATATTAGGTAAGGGCATAATATTAATAAGCATGTCCTTAAGGCCTCGTGCGCGAAACTCGCGCTTCCACATTAGACATCTGGGAATTTGCACGTGATAAAATTGTACGAGTTTATGCAAACAAAATCATGCGAAATAGCCACCTCGTAAATTATGTATGACTTTTCATGAGATCTGGTTGGTCTTTTGCATGTTAACATAGACCAACAATAAAAAAATTAAAAAAATAGCACGGATATGGTAGTGTATACCATCTAAATTTAGCAAATTTAAGGAGTCCAATTGAGTACACTGTTTAGAGTGGAACTGATTAGGTAGTTAGGCTGTTACAGTTCAGTTTATTTTTATTTTTTTTATGTGTATTTGGAAATACTGGAAGTTTCCTTACCACACAGTCACACCTCTTAACAGTTAATAGATTTATCTTCGCTAGGTTTTCAAATGTGAATTTCTATGTGAAGTGCCTGCCAAGCACTTTGACAAATAACTCACCCTTACAAGTAATAAACCAGGTGAGCGGTTGGGGGGGGGGGGGGGAGCTTGTACTGTGTTGCAATACTTTCAGCAAAGATATATGGCTGCACTGGATAGGACATTACTTGCTCAATATATTTCAGCATGGCTACCTCATAATTCCAGTCCAATGCACAACACATAATTCAAGTAGGCTGTTTGACATGCAAAACACTCATTCCTGAAAATCTTACAAGGAGAATGCTTACTTTAGAGACTATGTAAATATTATTAATTCCATTAATAATATAATTGACTTATTAAAACAATTATTAATTAAATATATTAATACATTTGAGTAATATAGATTATTAATAACAACAACAATAGTAACAATAATAATAAAAAATACAAATAATTTATATAATTCTGTTCCCTTGCTCAAGCGCTTTACAAAATAGTAACACAAATCAAAATACTAACCCCCCCAAAAAAATCATTATTATGTATATTATATATATAAATAATTCATTAAAATTGTATTAATATTTTAATGGTAGTAACATATCACTATTATTATTATTGTTATCATTAACATTATTAAAAATAATAATAATAATAAAATTTTTAATTATATTGTTCCGTTTCTGTGCTCAAGGTGTTTTGTAAAATATGAACACAAAAGGTCATGAAAACCAAAACAGAAAAGCAAACCAATACAACTATTGCCTATGACTTTTATTTGATTATTATAATATAATTTAAATGACAGCATATTATATGTAGACAACATTGCTGGAATGATGGAGTATCTTATTTTAAATCTAATTTTGAACAAATTATCTATTGGCAAGACTGTCAGAAGTAGTGCTGTCAGTCGAATATTTTTTTTTTTATCGCGATAAATCACATATTTTTTCATAGTTACTTACAATAAAATGTTGAAAGTGCTGAAATGTTACTCTATATATACATCTTTTCCTAACAAAATGCACTTATTTCCTTCTGAAGAAAGAAAACAAACAATATGTAACAATAATATTTTATTAACATTTCCAAACAAAGCCTTCTAAAGTATAAAGATAGAAATGCACTAAAATATCAACAATTTAAGTAACGTTAAACATTTCAAGTCTATTTGGGAGTTTGACTAATTGAAATTAGAAGTCGACCGATAGTGGATTTTGCCTATACGATAACTAAGGTGGTGAGAAAGGCCGATAACCGATTAATTGGCCGATACTTTTTAAAATAGATTCATAGAATGTTAGAAACCTTTCTTATTCTTTCTTAACTATGATGGGCAAAGACAAAGAGTCTAAAATGAATAAAATCCCATGCAGTTTATTTTCAAACAAAATCCCAATAATAACCTGAAAAAATTAAGATTTGGTGCATAACGCGGGACTTTTAAGTATAAACAAGCCTGAAACACACCGGTGACTCTTATTTTGTAATATGAAATTTTATATATATATATATATATATATATATAAAAAATTTAAAAAAACTATCGGCAACTATTGCCATAGAATTTTGCAGATAACCAGTAGTTCCAAAAATTAATCTGTAAAACCGATATATTTGTTTACCTCTAATTACAATAGTAATCCCCCCTTATGGTTGCATATGGTTAAATCTCTTAAACTCTCATCCTCCACAATATTAATCAGCCGGCAGACTGTGGCCATCCGTTTTGCTACAGAAATCGTGCAGCCGCATTCACAATTTGCGTCAGGGCATCAATGCCAGTGCCAAGCATCGCTTTGAACTCCACATTAAAAGCGCTGGCAAACAGCATCTAGTTATGCATTTTTGTGATAATTAAGGCTTGATGTGCTTCTGTGGTAATTCAATTGTAATGAAATTAATATCCGATTAAGCCTATCTCTATTCTATTTATACAAAGGTGTAGAGAAAATGTTAAAAGCCACTAAATCTAAAGGTCTGTACATATTCTACGCAAGTAATGAACGCAGATGCCTCTAGCCTCGCAACTTCGATTTTGTGCATTGTTGCTTTACAAAATGGAATCATGCTGTAAGTCGTAACACACAGAAAATATAATTTGCATTCTCAATGTTGTCACAAGGAGTGTTGTTGTGGATATTAGTGTGAACTGTACACTTCTATGGTGAGTGTTCTATTTCAAGTCAACTACAGTCATGGCAGAGCAACAGTTTTAAAAGAATAATGTTGAGCAAGTAAGGTGAAGTTTATATACTCTTTTTATACAACTTACCCGAATAATAAAACCAGTTTAATGACGCAGATTTTGAAAGTTACTGTACTGAGGTTTGTTATCGCCACAGTAACACAAGAATGCACGTTAATCATTTTCAACCGAACCAGGCATTAACAATGGGTTGGCCAGGGGGGCCTGGGTAGCTCAGCGAGTAAAGATGCTGACTACCACCCCTGGAGTCGCGAGTTAGAATCCAGGGCATGCTGAGTGACTCCAGCCAGGTCTCTTAAGCAACCAAATTGGCCCGGTTGCTAGGGAGGGTAGAGTCACATGGGGTAACCTTCTCATGGTTGCTATAATGTGGTTCTCGCTCTCAGTGGGGCGCGTAGTAAGTTGTGCGTGGATGCTGCGGAGAATAGTGTGAAGCCTCCACACGCGCTACGTCTCCGCGGTAATGCGCTCAACAAGCATGTGATAAGATGCGTGGATTGACGGTCTCAGACGCGGAGGCAACTGAGATTCGTCCTCTGGCACCCAGATTGAGGTAAGTCACTACGCCACCACGAGGACTTAGAGCGCATTGGGAATTGGGCATTCCAAATTGGGGAGAAAAAAAAACAAAACAATGGGTTGGCCAAGTGCTCGCATCCGTGTACGCGTACTTGCATAAAGTATGTTTATGTCCTAAATCTACATGTGTATGGGTCTCTAAACAAATGGTTTTCCCAGACATCGGTCATTTTCTCCTCCATTTGTCTTCTATGTCTGCAACAACTGTAACTTGATTTCCAGCTTCTGTACTCCCCTGTTGAGTCTCTAAGCCAAAGCTCCTATTTTTTTTCTCCTTGATGCAACTTCTGTTTTTTTCCTGCTCCATGTACATTTGCAGGTCCCCAGGAAATGGATGTAGCGTCTGTTTAAGATTGGGATTGCTGTCTTCGGCTGCCTACTCTACAATGGTCCAGTGAATGTTAAGCCACAAGTTCTGATGTATACAAAAACAAGTCTTGCTACTTGAACTCTACATCCACAAATAACTTGTAAACAGGATTTATTTCAAACTAAACATATCCCTGTGGAGCTCTGCTTCTGAATACAGCAGATTGTCTCTGTGGCCAGGCAGCAACCTTTTGAAGCTTTGGGGAAAGTCCATGGCAAAGGCCACCTGACAGTGATTGACTCCCTGTTATAATCCTCCAAGTTCTAAAAAGAGAAACTCAACAACATGCAATTCCCATTTCTGGAGTGCATTTTGGAGTTTAGGATTCCTTAAAAACACACAGCAGGTCCCACAATTTAAAAAAGCAGTGGCTGAAGTCGATTATCACCTTGTCAACTGGACAGGCAAATCTACGGATATTCAGTGCCAACTGACATGTCCCAGTCTAAGAGCGTGCGGCATCTGTACCCCACAATTATGTGTCATTCTGCACTGTTTCTGCTCTTAGAAGAACCACTCTCTGTTTGTTTTGAAGCTTATCAAATGGTTGCATTCCATGGAAAGTTCACTCAGATCTGTAATTTAGGATGCTAGTTTTGTCCAAACAACTAATTGATGAGAGTCCACTCATGTAAACAAGACGTCTGCTAATCATGTCATATGGTATCATAAACTAAATTTACTGCTTACTTTACAAAAATAAACCTAGAACGTTCAGACTACTTGGCTCAACATAAATATCCTTCAAATACACAAAGTACAACTATTATCTTATAACTATTTTTAGATAAGAATGTAACACAAAATGAACATTCCCAATAATTATAATAATAATCATAAACAAAAATAAAGGACGAATGCCTGGTAAAAACATAAGATTGTTAAAGAATTTAGAATAAATATAGTTCCCACACCTTTTGACCAAGAAATTTCCATGACTTTTCAATGATCTTTTCAGTCATTTATGAATAAGGATTTTTTTTAAATAATTCAGACAGACTCACTAATGAATCATTCAGACTGATTTTTGAACAGATTATTTGCAAAGACCTCGCTTAAAAGAACGGTTTGCTCACAAATCAGACATCAATATGGCTTGCAATCACCAAGTTTTACTTCACCCAAGAACAATATTTAACTTAAAAGAATATTCCGGGTTCAATACAAGTTAAGCTCAGTCAGCAAGATTTGTGGCAAACTGTCTATCACTACAAAAAATAATTTAGACTCGTCCGTCCTTTTCTTTAAAAAGGGCAAAAATTTAGGTTACAGTGAGGTACATGCAATGGAAGTGAATGGGGCCAATTTTTGGAAGGTTTAAAGGCAGAAATGTGAAGCTTATAATTTTATAAAAACACTTCTTCTGTTAAAACTCATGTATTAGTTGTTTAAATCATCATTTTTACAGTCATTTAGGGTTATAATGTTTGTTGATATTACATCATCATGGCAACAAAGTTGCAATATTGGACATAACTTTACACAGAAAAGCTTAGTAAGTGATTTTATCACACTGAAATCATGTTAACATGCATATTGTTTATGTCTTTTGGCTATACTTTTGAAATAGTGAGTATTCTAAAGTTTACGGATTGACCCCATTCACTTCCATTGTAAGTGCCTCACTGAAACCATCTTAACATTCCATCCCCCTCACTTTTATGATGGCTATGACCCTGCCTAATTATATGACGAAACAATATAGAATATTGAGAAGAATATAACTCAAATACATTTTATTTTGTCTGACAAATAAACAGATAAAACAAAGTAAGGGAAGAATACCTGGTAAAACATGCCAATAATGTGTAATGACTATTGTAATTTAAGTAGGTCAGCACAGCTATTCATTTCTAGGCTAAATTAAAGACATTAATGAAGCCTGGGCCTTCAAATATACCAAAGTCACTTATTCCTGTTTTTTTTCTTCTTCTTTTAGGGTTTGTGATGCCAAGCAAAAGTAAAGACTCCATGATTAAAGTGGGGTCAATTCTGCCCCTGTCCATGTCCAGGTCTGACCTTTGACATGACCTCTGACCCTGTTCTGCGCTTTCTGCAACCTTACAATGTTATCTTGTAGCAAATGTTGTAAAAGCACAGCACAGTCCTGCTTTGTCTATTGTGTGGGTGTGCGTTTCCTTGAAAATGGTTTCGAACTGTTTAACTCAAAGGTACAAAGATGGTATTCATTGACATTACCATACCACAGCTTCCTTGTAGCAATGATAGAACAATTAAACAAATGGATTCATTTCATCATTGAACATTCCATCATTGAATTTAAAGTTTTTCAATTTCCTGGCTCTGTTTTTCCATATAAATCATTTTTGGGATCAATTATTAAAGGAAACGTGTTTTTTTTTTTTCTTTTTTTTTTTTTAAAACAACAACATTCTTAATAAAACTTTACAGAACCTTGGAGAGGATAGATCTAATTCCAAAAACTCTCAGACTAAATGGTCTTTTACAACAGGGAGTGTCACAGGGCATAAAGCAAGTACCCACTTCCATATCTTGTAAATGTCAGGTTAATCCATTTCCTCTTTCTGCTCATTTTTACGGGAGTTATTATAGTATTATTAGGTCTGTCAAATTCAGTAAAATAAATGTTCTGTCAATTTATCATGTGCCTCTATTGAAAGGACAAGCAAAAGACATGGGAACAAAGAAAATAAACTAAAAAATTAAGGCTAAGATGTTTCATAAGACAAAATAACAACAATATCTAAGTCCTCTGTCCACCGATCAAAAACTCTTCTCGCAGCTGGATGAAAATACAGTATTGTAATTAAAAAAAAATTATTGTGTTATTGTACTTTACCCTAACTTATAAATCAATGTTACAGAGACCATTATAACATTTTAAGGAATTGTTCACCTGAAAAGGAAAATTCTGTCATAATTTACCCTCATGTCATTCCCAACCCTTATGACTTTCTTTCTTATGTGGAACACAAAAGGAGATGTTTTAACGAATAGCTCAGTCTATTGTACCTCAGTTCAATACAATGGCAGTGCATAGTGAATGTAAAGCATAGAAATGGACCCATCATACAAGTAGCCATGCGATTTGTGCATAATATTGCAAGTTATCTGAAGGCATATGATACAATTAGGCGAGAAACAACCCGAAATGTAAGTACTTTTTCAGTGAAAAATCTTGCCGTACGTTGCTCCTTAATGAGTGCTTAAGAGAAGCTTTTTCACAGTGGCACGTTCATGTGAGAATTTACTTTATTATTTTTTTGTGCGTTTTTTAAGTTTACAATTCCTTTAACCTCTTCAACTCTGTGGACCCGCCGGCAGGTCCAAAAGGGGGCGCTATATCGCGAAAAAGTTGACCCTTAAAATGCTCAAGTCTGAGTATACATAAGTCAGGCATATGTGGTATCGTTTGAAAGCTTAGAATCTGAACATTTCATAGATAACCATTACTTCTGCATTTATGTTACTTAAAATAAAAAATAAGGCCTTAAAACATCTGCATTGCAAATAAGCGCCAACTAGTGGTTATGTGGTGGAAATTTTAATATAAATATAAAAGTCTTTAACATAGCACTTAAATAGACAAATGAACATCAAATGAAAGCTCTCATTCTCAGGAATGTGACTGTACAAAATAAAATATCACAATGTGAAATATGATGTTTGTAAGATATCTTGGTAACACTTTATAATAATTGTCCGTCATTAATAGGTAATCATGCAGGAATTAATGCAGGACAAATGAGTAGTACTACATTAACACTTTAGTTACTACTAGTAACTAATATGGAAACACAATTAACTAATCAGTAAGTAATAGTGAACTCATGACTGAGGTAGTTCACTGTTAGGTAATCAATAATTACTGAATTTGATTTGCCTAATTGAGAACTATTATCTAATAATGGCTAATTTGAAATAACTACTAATTAATTACTAATAAAAACATTAACATGTGCCTAAAATGTGAATGATTATGTTTTTATTATGAACAAGTTCATGAAATGCACCTTCAGAGAAGCATGCTCCTCACGTACGTTCTTTGTGGAAATTAATTTATGAACGTAACAACTCTCTAAATCAAGGCTACAGTGTCTGGTGGAGTATCGTAGTCAGTGTACCTTACAGCAATATAGGGATGTATGTGCCCAACCTGTGTATTCCTTTGGATATATTTTCTGTTCATTAAAAATGATTAACTTTGGCATGTTAGATATTTCTGGAGGTCTTTTTTAAATAATTTTAGTAACCCAAAAGAAATGAGTCAAGTGTTACCACACAAATATGAAGGAATTACTAATGATTTTGACCATTATTTTAAAGTGAGGGTTGTGGTAACGCATTATTAATTATGAAAAAACACTTGAATATACACAACCTTTTATTTTTTTTTTTTTTTTTTTTTACAAAATATTTTTACAATGAATTTTTTAGTCATAGATATTGTAGGTTAATCTTACAAAAAGAGTTTAATTTTATGTGACGTGCATTTTTTTTCTGAGTAACAATGGATCCAGTGAAAAAAAAAAGTATGAGTGTCTCGTCCATCAATCTTCTAATCCAATCAGTGTTTGCCATATTCGATGCTCACACTGAAACTGAAAGAAGACTGAGTGCGATTTTGCTTCACCCTCCCGTCACTCCACCTGCATGCGGTAAATTTTACATAAGTTCTGATCTGTTCAGACCGAACATAAGCAAATGGGGAAACATGTAAAATAAATTTTATAAAAACTGTACGTGTTTACCGAGTGGACTGTCTAGGGTGGACGTACACAGATAGGTGGAATCGGCCTCATAGCTGCACGATGGTTTTCTCTGGTTCCCTATCTGTCACTCAATAGACGTTGTGTCGATGTAGTGACACTAGGGGTCACTCTTGGGAGCCCGAGACACCTCTGGTCTTTGATAAAAGGCCAATAAAAATTGGCGAGTGGTATTTGCATACCACTCCCCCGGACATACGGGTATAAAAGGAGCTGGTATGCAACCACTCATTCAGATTTTCTCTTCGGAGCCGAACGGTCGATGTTTACTGAGCTGACTGTTCATTCACCTCTGCTGGATCTGATGGCACATTTCAGCGGCTTCTCCCTTCTCTGCACTGGTGCACTGTAGAGAACGCCCCTGGGCACTTCGGCAGAAAAAAGAGAGTAAATTTTTCTAAAAGAGTATATTTCTCTAAAAGAGCGGCACACACGGAACATCTTTTTAAAGATGCATCTTTTTAAAGATGCCTTTCCGTTTGTGTGTTATTCCTGGTTGTGGTCATTACCTCTCAACTTCCGACAGTCACAATCATGTCTGATCTTTCGTGTCTGGGCGCGACCCACGCAGAGACAGCGTTCGTGGATGGATCATGTACTCACTGCGAGAACATGACCATGGCAACGTTCGTAAGAAAGCAAGCCACCCCAACGGCTCCCCACCCCGGTCCTTCTACCTACGGGTATGAGGCCAGCGCGGCTAGCACTGGGGGCGATTTGGGGACCCCAATGGGACCACCTCTGCCGGGTATCCCCCCACGGACCCGATCGGGCTTCCGGATGAGTCCGCCGGCTCGTCTCACAGCATGTTCGACCTCTTGTTCGGAGCCTGCAAAGCTGATGAGCTCTCGAGCGCAGCATCAGAGAGCGGGCTCGTCCAGTCGGACGCAGAAGCCTCAGCTGGGCTCCCCCCCTCGGGTATGGTTGCCCAGTCACAGGCTGATGCGGAAATGACGGACATGCTTTCCCGGGTAGCCGCTAACGTCGGGCTAGAGTAGAACCCTCCGCTCACCCCTGAACCTTCGTGGCTCGATGATTGGTTCCTGGGCTCGCGGCACCGCTCAAAGCAGCCACGCCCCGCTCCAGTCCCTTTCTTTCCGGAAGTGCATGAGGAGCTGACAAGATCGTGGGAGGCACCTTTTACTGCCTGGTCCCAATCTTTCAGCTCCCCCACCCTCACTACCCTTGATGGTGGGGTGGCCAGGGGCTATTCGGCAATTCCCCTGTGGATAAGGCGCTCGTGGTGCACCTATGCCCGCAGAGTACCGCCACCTGGCGTGGACGCCCAAGCTCCCGTCCAAGGCCTGTAGGTTTATGTCGTCCCTGACGGCCAAAGCCTACAGTGCCACTGGACAAGCCGCTTCCGCCCTGCACGCCATGGCTCTCCTGCAAGTCCACCAAACCAAGGCGCTAATGAAACTGCATGAGGGTAGTTCTGCCCCAGATTTGATGTAGGAGCTGCGCTCGGTGACTGTCCTCGCTCTCTGGGCGATGAAGGTCATGGTGTGGTCTCTCGGGTGGCAATGTCCACCTTAGTGGTCCAGGAGCACCACCTTTGGCTCAACCTGGTCGAGATGGGTGAGGCCGACAAGGCACGGTTCCTTGCTGCCCCCATTTCCCAGGCTGGCCTATTCGACGACACCATCGAGGACTTTGCCCAGCAGTTCTCGATGGTGAAGCAGCAGATGGAGGCTATCTGGCACATCCTGCCCCGGCGCGGCTCAAGATCCTGCACCCCGCCTGCTCATCGCCAAGGGCATCCCCCTGCAGTGACTGCACTGGTTCTGCCGCAGCTCACCCCCAGCGTGGATTCCACCGCAGGAAGCACACACCACCCGTCTCACAGCCGGCACCCAAGAACCCACGGAAGGCTTCGAAGCGCCCCTGAGACGGGCGACCCAGGGACGATGAAACCCACCTTGGAGCTGGTAAGCAGACCACTCCATCCCCCAGTGGAGAGCAGGGAGCAGAATCTTTTGTTGCCTTTTCATTTAATTTTGCCACATACCTAAGTGGCTGCGGTACCCAACAGTTCAGCAAAAGAGCGGTTTCCTCGTTCCCTGGGTCACGTACCCGGTGTGTATGGTCGTCACCATGACTACCGTCCACGCTTTTTCTTGCAGGATTGGCGCTCCAGCGGTGGCCTTTCCACCCCTGAGCGCCCAGCTATGGCACAAATCTGCCCCCGATGTGACAGTCTCCACGGGTCATGAGAACAGGCCTCTTCCTCCCCCGTCCCAGGCTGTTCCGGGGGTGGTCACAAGGAGCCAGATAAGTGCTTCAATGTCCTTGAACTCAGCATGGCCACAACATGGCGTGGCACCTCAGGCTCCACCCCACCGTGAGGCCCCACCTGCTGGTACATCCGATGAGATTGTCCCCTTGGTCCCCCTCACCCGGAGCTTGGATGCGTGGCTTGCGCTTTCCAATCCGTCACGATGGCTGATCCGGACCGTCCGACTCGGCTACGTGATTCAGTTCACCAGGCGTCTGCCCAGGTTCAGCGGCATCCACTTCACCTCGGTGAAGGGCGAGAATGCTGCTACCTTGCGTGCGGAGATCGCTACCCTCCTACAGAAGGATGCGATAGAGCCTGTCCCTCCAGCCAAGATGAAGAAGGGGTTTTACAGCCCCTTCTTCATTGTACCAAAAAAAGGTGGTGGGTTGCAGCCAATATTGGACCTGCAAGTACTGAACCGGGCTTTACACAGACTCCCGTTCAAGATGCTGATGCAAAAACGCATTCTGGTGAGCGTCCGGCATCAAGATTGGTTCGCGGTGGTAGACCTAAAGGACGTGTACTCCCACGTCTCGATTCTAACTCGACACAGACCCTTCCTGTGGTTTGCATTCGAGGGTCGGGCGTATCAGTACATGGTCCTCCCTTTCGGTCTGTCCTTGTCCCCTCGTGTCTTCACGAAGGTCGCAGAGGCAGCTCTTGCCCCGTTAAGGGAAGTGGGCATTTGCATTCTCAACTATCTCGACAATTGGCTAATCCTAGCTCACTCTCGGGATATGTTGTGTGCACACAGGGACCTGGTGCTCTCGCACCTCAGCCGACTAGGGCTTTGGGTCAACTGGGAAAAGAGCAAGCTCCTCCTGGTTCAGAGCATCTCTTTTCTCGGTTTGGAGCTGGACTCAGTCTCACTGATGGCGCGCCTCACGAACGAGCGCGCACAGTCGGTGCTGTCCTGTTTGAAGGCGTTCAAACAGATAACAGTGGTTCCTCTCCCCCCCCCCCCTTCTGGTGGGGTGTGGTCTCTGCAGTGTCTTCCCCTTGGGAGGGACACCCCCCGACTAGACCTGGTTGCCCCAGTCGGTTAATTCACTTTTTTTGGGGAGAGGAAAAAAAAGAGGATTTGAGGCCACGACTGGGCTAGCCCATCTCTATCTTTTGGGTAGTCGACTTGTCCCCAAAGGGTCGTTCAACACTCATAACAGTGTTGGGGGAGGTTACGTGTCGGCCTGGTGCGCTGGCTACGAGGCACACAGTGGTCTGCCCGTCACACACCGCCAGTTCACGTAACACAGTTCAGCCAGTTGCGGCGTTTTGTATAGGGACCCCTAATGTCACTACATCGACAAAACATCGAGTGAGTGACAGATAGGGAATGTCCTGGTTACTGGCGTAACCTCCATTCCCTGATGGAGGGAATGAGACGTTGTGTCCTTCCTGCCACAATGCTGAACTACCCGCTGAAATGTCCGGGACCTTGTCTTGGATCCTCAGCACAAAACCTGAATGAGTGGTTGCATACCAGCTCCTTTTATACCCGTATGTCCGGGGGAGTGGTATGCAAATACCACTCACCAATTTTCATTGGCCTTTTATCAAAGACCAGAGGTGTCTCGGGCTCCCAAGAGTGACCCCTAGTGTCACTACATCGACACAACATCTCGTTCTCTCCATCAGGGAACGGAGGTTATGCAAGTAACCAGGACGCTTTCTGTTGAAGTCTTGTGGAGATCAACGCACTTGTACTTTAAACATATCATTTTAATATTTATCTTGATTTATTATTTTACTTTATGTTAAGAGATAAGACTTATTACAAATATTATTATTTATTATTATTGCAGTATTATTACAAATGACAGTATTGTATTGTTATCTGGACAACACAGGCGCAGAAACATAGATATAGAGTTGCAGCCTATGAGTGTTCCAAATCGTTCACTTATGAGGTTCAATTTCAGTCAGGCTACTGCCATAGAAGATAGCTGCCTATGTAGTCAATAGACAGCAAGACAGTTCCATAGGTTTTGGGACAGAGTCATAGGGTAGTGTGAGGATGGATCAGTGTCCAGGTGTCAACTTCTTTTAAGAGACTGCTCGCCTGTAGAGCAGATGAGCACAACATAGGAGGCTTTGTGCACCTGTACATGCATACCTGACAATTAACCAGAGCTGCTTTCACTAACTGTATGTGTGTGTGTGTGTGTGTGTGTGTGTGTGTGTGTGTGGGCGTTTTTTGGTGGTTTACGAGGACATTTTTTTAGGTTACAAACTGGTAATTACAAGGGTACTATGCTATAAATGTGGTTTATGAGGACAGTTCTAGTGTCCCCATAATTCAAATTGCTTAAAAAACATACTAAACGATGTTTTTTGAAAATTTAAAAATGCAGAAAGTTGTTGTGTGAGGATTAGGTTTAGGGGTAGGGGATAGAATCTATATTTTGTAAAGTATAAAAATCATTATGTCTATGGAGAGTCCTCATAAGGATAGCTGCACCAATGTGTGTGTGTGTGTGTGTGTGTGTGTGTGTGTGTGTGTGTGTGAGTGTGTGTGAGATAGAGTCATCTCATTATGTTTTTACTACGCCTAAAGAGGTATCTTCTACATTCGCTGAAAAGTTCCATGGCCCGTGGATTTAATTACATTAGCACCTAAACATTCTGAAATTAAAGGCTTGTGCCATGTCACATAGCATAATCTCAGAAGAGATTTTCCTCTGTGAGAGTCGCATGCAATGGAATAGCCTGACTCATTGAGATGTCACTCTGTTTAAAGTGAAATCTTTAAAGAAAAATGTGTTTTATGAATTAGACTTGTTCTCAATTTTTAATAATAACAAAAACAGATTTTTAAAACTATCGGCCAATTAATCGGATATAGCTGTCTTTCTTGTCTTTGGCTTTCTATCTTGCTTCTGAACAACCATCTAAATCGAGTAATTCTGTAATTTGGCAACTAAAAACAGCCATTTGGCTCCTAAATGTTTAGTTTAAGAGCCATAGGCACTGTAGTAATTTATTTTATTTTATTTTTTGTCTGGAGCCTTGTCCAATGTAAAATATGGGTCCTAAAGCAAAACCAGTTGAGAACCACTGCAATAAGACATTGAATGGATCTGCTGCTTATAAGACAATGACTATGCTTTTGGTATTTAATTTTCAGCACATGTGTTTCAGGTTGAAAATATAGCGAAACTGACCAGCTGAGAAAACACAGATGGGAGCAACTGTTCATTTAAAACGCTATAGTTATTACGTTCACTCTCTGCACCTGGAGTACAACCAGCTTTAAGGGCTCTGTCATTATTCACATGACTACCGATAGGAAAGAAAAATCCCAAATACAATCTTATTAAAGTCTCAGTTGTTTGTCTTAGACATTAATAGGAAAAAAAGGCAAGGGAATTGAAACTTTTGTTGCAGTTTCCTCCTGTGTCTCAGATGTTTCTCCTGAGAAAAAGACCCTAGAAATCTCACATGTCTATGGAGTCTCTAGAGTTTCAGAAGATAACTCAAAAACTTCTAAACTGTGGTTTAGATTTGCCAAAATACCATGCAAATATTGGGTAAAGTTGGGAAAAGTTGATTTTTAATTAGTTGGAACCATTTAAAAAAAAAAAAAAAAAAAAAAAGTGATGTATCTTCTGTTGCAGTATCCAAAATAATTTTGCTTTAGCTTTTTTGCTTTAGTGCATTTTGTCATTGCATTCTTTCCAAAGGATGTGATGCTGCCTTAGAATTTGGTCAAAATTAGGTATCTTAGAAGGTAGCATAATTTTGGAAATGTTGACAATGCACATATGATGCATTAAAATTCTGCCTTTGTAGGCAGCTCAAAAGTTTGCGAACAGAGCCTTAATGTACAGTATGTCAACAATCAGTCTTATTTGTGTCTATTTTTTAATCTCCCAACGATTTTTAGGAGAACCATCTGAGACAAAGTTGATACCTCAACGAAACATAATTGAGAACGCTTATGTCTCATGAGCTCTGAAAAAGCAACCTCTGAGCAGTAAAAATTTCCTCTGGGTGACTTATGAACTGTCAACAGAGGGAGTATTGCTCTTTAGAAAGTAGAAAAAGAGGTCAAAACTTCTTCTTCAAAGTACTAGGATGCTACACTGCATGCGTGCATCAATATGCAACCTTAATCAACCGGTAAGACATTTAAATTTTTCCATTTGTGGTAGTTTAAAGAGAGTCTCTGCCGAATTAGAGCAATTATGTAGGTCAGTGACATCAACGCAAGTTTTGACTTCAGAACCAACCACCAATGAACTAATTATTGTCAAGAGAATTGAAAAGATTCCAAGGTACCAGATGCCTACTCAAGTAAACCCTCTAGAGATTGTGATCATAACAAAACTCTAAGACAATACCTTCAGTCATCATATAAACAATCTGTCGAAGATCTCTCCGCCCATTGAACTCGCAGGACCTCAGTGAAACACACAAAATAAACATTAGTGACATTAAAGCTAAAAAGTGTGTAGGCACTATCGATGACATGCAAAACATTCTGTGCAAACATAAGACTAAAGAGAGATTTGTAGACATTTGACAAACACAAAAAAAAGGGAAAGGGCAGAGCGACGCAGAACTGCTCTTGTCAAACAACACCTGCAGCCTGCACGTCGCACGTTTGCACACACACTGCAGAAAAGTCAAGACTAAACAAACATTTAGTAAACACAAAATAAGCTGTGCTTCTCTCACTAATCTATTAGATAGCTTCACTAATCCTTTAGAAAGGTCTCAAACTGTTACTTAAAGCTGACTTGTATTTTCTGTGCATCTAGCGACACCAAACGGAACTGTAAAAATAATCACTGTTTTCAACAGATTCCAGAAAACTCCTGCTGTCCTCCATTGCTTGTACAAACAGATGGTCTTTCCCAAAATACACACCATTGGTTGGCTGCACTGTCGGATTGGACGGGCCCTCATTTGCGTTATTATTAATTAATACAGTGACATGAAAATGTGATGACATCGTGAAACACTGTTTCATATTGACTTTAGGGCTAAAAATGTGTCAGGTCTGATGGGTATACAAAACACATAACCCTGCTATAAATTCTCATTGTGTACATGACAAAAGTGGTTTCTGATTTCTGACATGCAACGCAATATTGTTTTAGTGGGCTCTCCACAGCCTGCACTGATGATGAAACTGGGATCTCTGCCAAACTTTATCTGGCAGCATATTGGAGCTTGACACATGCCGATAGCATGCTATATGACAAGACTAACGTTTGCAACAATGTGCTCATCACTACCTCAAGGTGTAAAGAATGACTAGATTTTAACCGCTCCCTAGACTTATTCTTAGACTCATTCTAAGTTTGAAGCAAAGGCCTGCTGTTTCACCTTTTAAAAACATTATGTTCACATTGGCAAGAAATAGGCTTTCTTGAAGGTGAAGTGTAAATTTTCTACACAACTAGGTTTTTACCCTAAGAAACAAATCTGTATGTCAGCACTTCGCTGCACATTTGAAATCCCTCTTGACAAGGCAAAAACACAGTGAGTAGGGATTTAAGTATGAAATATGAGAGACATGACAAACAGCTATAGAGAAACTAACACCCAGATATAAGCATAGAGTGCTAAGGGGCATTTTAAGAGCAACGTTGTACATGTCTCATCTCAGCAACCTGCCGGGACTAAGGCCTCTTGATTGGAGGGTATAAATAGAAATGCCTGTGGTATATGGGCCATTTCTTTTCTCTTTCTTTGTCAGGCAGAACCACTTTGTAGCGTTAGAGCATACCTTGTCTATCGCAGCTGCTAATAGTATGGTAAACATCTGTGCTTGGAAGAGAATGGAGTACATTGTTGTGCTTGTCTTCCGTTTTGCTTTCGTTCAATGACTATCTCTCTTCTATTGAAAGAAGGAGATAACTACAATCTTAGTCACCAGGAGAGTTAAAAGTAAAACCAGCATGTTTGAGAATGATAACAACCCATCTGCTGGTATCGCTATTACTTCAAGTTGCTTACCTCATACTAATCTTTCATGCCATCTTCAAGTGATCATTGAAAATGTTTAGTCCACTTCAACTCTGGTGTGACTTCAGTGTTGAACAAGCTACTCAACATATGTAGCTAGCTAAGCTATCAACTATTCTTGAAAAATTTGCTAAGCTACAAGTTAGCTTATGCTGCATTCCATTCGATGTCAGAACTGCAATGCTCCCGTCAGCTTAGCAGGTATACAGAGGTGTACACGATAATAGTTATCATTAGTGGTGTGTATCTCCCTGGGTGCCGACATATTTGCGTAACATCACACACATGCATCTCAGTGAGTTCTACATTTCCATTTCGAAAGTCTGACTTCAAGTGGTGTTTCACTGCATTTTTCCAAATAGGAAGGTGGAAATTCCGATTTTTTTAATCGAATGGAATGCAGCATTAGTAGCTACTTACACCCCAAGTATAACCAGTCCTGCTCGACCCGCTCTGAGCGGGATTCGAACCGGTAGAAGGCTAGTAGGCCAGAGGAGTGAGGTTTACACACTGCACAGCTACCTACCAGCTGGCTACTGTTACACTCACCCCCCTAAACCTCACCCCCATCCGGGTCACGGCACCACTGTAACCGGTCCTACTCACGGGATTTGAACCGCCGTCTCCGGCATGGGAGGCAGGCGTGCACATTTAGCCTCCCATTCAGCTCATGAAAACATGCTGCATGATCATGAGGAAGGATTACATCAAGATGTAGATTGGAATGCAGGTGCAGAATTTATATAAATATAATAATCCACTCTCGCTGTTGCTGGCGTGCCACTGATTACCCTTCCGCTTGCCAATGCTGGCACGCATGCAATAGGTTGCCGACCCGTGATTTATGACTTTATTGACTGTGTTTTAAAAGGAATTAATTTAAAGCTGCCCTATGCAAGATTTTTTTGGTTAAAATGAATAAATTGCCATTATTGATTAAGTACATATACAATCAGTGTTCAAAACAATGTCCTTACCTTACCCCAATTCATTTCAGAAAGCCTATAAAAATATTTTGTATTTTGAGCTGTCGGGTCGAGTTTGGTGCGAAATCACTGGTTTATGTCATCCTCATTGCGTCATGACGTCATGTCTGTAAACACAGGAAAAAAGTGCCAGCTGTCAGGTGTTCCTGCTGAGGACGCTGTTCAGTTCAGTCAGTCACAATCACACAGTTCAGGATGGCATCGCTGCAGTCTGGATAGATGTTTATCTGTTATCCGTTTGGCAAAGTTGTTATAATGCTTGGAATTGGATACAGTATGTTGGGTAATGCTTTTATGAATCGAACATTACTCGTGTGTTTACCGATCGTGATACGTTGTCAAGGGAAGTTTCTGTGCATAATTACTAATATGTATGACTTCTGAAATTGACTTCTTGTACATATTATTTTCATGTTTAATAAAGTTCATTTTATCCCCATTATTGCTCATTTTATGTTTTTAATTTACAGTGTTATTAGGCCTGCAGTTTCACTTGCTTTATCAACTGCCATGTTCTTGTTTTAATTTTTTTTTTTTTTTGTTTTAGTCAGTTTTAGTATTCAAATATTTAGAAAGAAAATTATAAACATTTTCTAATGTAAACATGTATCAAACATACAGTATAAATGTACATAGGCCTACTGTCTTTGTTGTGAAAAACCTGAGCTCCTGAAATAATAATGTATAGACAGAAGTATTAAGCTACTTTTTAGAAGTTAGCCTGTATTCTGAATTCATGCTTTTCATTTTCTGTTTTCACAATGCAGGTTACACAGCGCAAATTATGATTATTCTGACTAGCGTGTCATTTAGTTCAAATTCACATTTGTTTCATTGTGCAGATTAAAGTTGTTCCATAAATGTTGTGGATACATTGATGAATCTCATGTATAAATAGGATATGTTGAGGTGAATGAACACATATAAATGGTTAATTTAGCCGGTGTTAACAAGTCCAACTCACACAGCTCAAGTGGAGAAATGCCCAACACACTGGATTAATGGATTAAATTAATCCATATCTAATATCTTCTTCTATTTACAGATTATCAAGATGTTTCTCCTTCTGTTTTTATCTTGCACTGTTAATATCTTGCAGTATAATTTTCATCAACAGTATGCATTAATAAAATAATTTAATTATCTTCATGATATGCCTTTTTCGCCTCGCCTTCGTTATCGTTGACGGAATCAAAAAAACCTTTCGTCAGCAAATGTTTTCATCACTGATTTCGTTAAAAAGATTAATAATGTAAAAATAACGAAGTCTTACATTGAACTCGAATCAGCAGTATCACAAGTTTCACCTCTTAAATTGATAATACAATACAATACAATACAAACATTTATGGTCAATAAAACACTTGAATAATCATATTAAAATATACTTGTAACTGGTGGTGATTCAGGAGAGTCCCCTGTTCTCTATGTAAAGCGCTTTGAGTGTAGTCAGAAAAGTGTACAATTCATTCATTCAAAATATATACATAAATAATGTTGTTTATCTTCATCAAAGCGAGTAATATTTCATTTTTAAATGTTTAATCATATAACATAATTATATCAAAATGAAAATAGCACGCTATGACTCCGGCTCTGAATATCTTCCAGTCATGATCACACAGGCGATGTCCAGGTAACCTCAAATCATGAGATTCATCTGCCAGAGCAGTAGTGTCGAAACACGATGGACGTAATGTATTCTTCCGTAAATTGCTTGCAATTTTAAATTTCAACCACAAATGTAAACTTTTCCGAAAGGATTTCACTGCATGAACTGTCTAACAACTAACACACAGGACACCACCAACACGCTTATTAAAGCAACACCACTAAAAGCATAAAAAGAACACATTTTAGATAAATTAATCTACTAAAAACAATAAACTAATAAACTAATAATTTAGTGGTTTTCAACCACCATGAAACCATGGCCCATTTGGGGCCTCAGCAAACTTCCAAAGGGTGCATAAGATAAGATGACTTAAAATGTATTAAAATAAGTTCAATTAAAATAATCCAACTAACTAAACAGATCTAATTACAGTAAAATGCTAGAACTGCCAAAAATCAAGACATGCAATTTGACATCATATTTCTTATTTTAATCTCCTCAACAACGGTTGTTTTCACTGGCGATCATACAGTTCTTACAACACAAAATTAAAGGAAATATCTTAGCCTACTGGGGGAAGGCCTTTGAATATTTTTTTGGACAATGGGGTGCCTTGGAGTCAAAAAAGGTTAAGAACCACTGGACTAGTTGGTTGTTGGACAATTGGTTGATAAACCGACCATTGTGACCCATCCCCATCTTGAACCAGCTAAAAAACAACTACCATGTTCCAAAATGCATCTACTATCTTAATTCGAATTTTTCAGTAAGGGAGTGTCTCTGTAGTGTTTTTGACATGTCTGCTTAAAACCATCAGCAGATTTGCAATAGCACAGAATATGTAGAACTGCTGTTGAAATAAGCTGATGGGTTATAAATAATTTCAAGATGCTGAAAGATTATTGATATTGGCTTCTGACTACTATATACACACATTTGACCAGTTGCAGTCAACAGAGGCTAGTTTTATTATCATTTTCATCTGACATTGCAGTAATTCAGGAGATTTGTGTGGAAAATTGTGTAATTTGGTGTATAAACACCCAAGAAAAACTATGCTTCCGCTGAGGCTTTTTAATTAAATGAATCTCACAGGACTAATTTGGATAACTGAACGGGTCAAGGAACAAAACTCTGCAACAGGGATGCTCTGGGCCATTCCTGCTCAGAAAAAAATATCTTTCTATGCTTGAGAGAGCACAACGTGACAACGTAACTCAGGCATGATACACGTGATCATGTTGATTGATGGATAATTTTTCCTCTCCCACACAACACAATCAGTCAGAGAGCAATTCCAAACACACTCTTTTCCTGTGTGCTCCTTTGCCCAAAATCCCAACCTCTACATCACTGAACTGCCATGACTTCATCACAGCCTGGGGACAGTCGAGCCTCCTCCTTCTTGGGTCTGTCGCTGTTAGGGATGAGAATCATAATTAATTCTGATTCTACTTTCAGTTCTGGTTCTGATTCTTCTAGGACTAACTATGTACAGTACTTAAAACTGAAGTGTGTAATATTTTCAACATTAAAAAGCTTTCTTCTATCCCAGCTAATTATGGAGAAAAAACTATAAGTAATCCATTCGTAGGTTGAGTCCCTTTAAAATATGTAAACACTGTTGTACAGAAATTACATTACAGTCATTAGACTGATTCAAACCAGATTGCAAACTCACACAATTTTTGTTGTGACGCTGTACACTCAGTTGTGGCACAGCGCAGCCAATTAATAGTGGTTTGGTAACACTGTAGGGGGCCATTCACAACAAACACATTTTAGAGTCCATTCCTATGTAAACATGCGCTAGACAGATGTCTTTGACATCGTAGGACTGCCACACTTTTTACACATCGTGACAGGTCAAAAATAACTGTTAAATATGTTTCTCGAGACACCTGCGTTCATGGTGCTGTGTCGAGCTTTTTTAGTGCAAGGAAACGATCAGTGTGAACGGCCCCTAAGAGTATTTTAGTTCAGAGTTCTATCCACAACAGTGGAATAATGTGCGTTCAGACGTTCAGTAATCGTTAACAGAACTGAGTATCATGATTCATTTAGTTCCTGTATTTTGGAAATGGAAATAGAACCGGTTCTGAATAAAAACCAAGAATCAGGGGCAGGAGAAATAAAACATTCTTCAGAATAAAATTCCTCTTATCTAATATTTTCTTATTATTTTCTAACTTAAGAAAAAATTTCATGTTGAATATTTTGTGTTCCCGAAAAGGGGGAAAAATTCTTACGTTTTGTTGCGTCTTCTTTATATTTTCTTACATCTTTATTTTTTAATGAAGCTGTTCACTGGGGGCTTTAAAGGAATAGTTCATCCAAAAATAAAACATTCTCTCATCATCTACTCACCCTCATGCCATCCCAGATGTGTATGACTTTTTTTTTCTTTTTCTGCAGAGCACAAAGGATTTTAGATTAATATTTCAGCTCAGTAATGCAAGTGAATGGTGACCAAAATTCTGAAGCTCCAAAAAGCAGGCAACATAAAAGAACTCAGCAAAAAGAAATCCATATGACTCCAGTGGTTTAATCCACATCTTCTGAAGCAATCAAATTGGTTTTGGGTGAGAACACACCAATATACAGTACAAATCCTTTATCACTATGAATCTTGGCATCAGCAGTCTACTTGGCGGTCATGATTTCAAGCCCGATTACGAGAATTTTCATTTTTAAGTGAACTATTCATCTGAGACATTACAGTATGATTTTCTGTTATGTTGCTTTGAAACAATGTGTATTGTGAAATAAAAATGACTTGACTCACAAAAACTTATGAAGACTTTCCTAAATCCTGCCTGGTTCTTGGTTCCCAACCCAAGTCATTGTGCTCCTCACCCTTCTGATCACAGACAGCCTCAGCCAGGGCATTGGTAGGGCCTGACCCAGGTCATGCTCCCTGGTTTAGGGGCGGACACAGTTTAAAGATAGTAGATACAAGGGTGAACTAAGTGATGGAAAGCTGATGGAGAAACTAGTTTTTGTAGGAGGGAGGTACAGACCTTGAATTCCCTCCCAAACCACCAAAAAGATGGACATCTGGAGTTACGCAAATCCATTGCACTGCCCTGGGAACTTGGCCCCCTGCCTAAAGAGCTGTTCCTCTGCTTCTAAAAGAGCCAGAGGGGACATAAGGCCGGCTCTGCAGCCGGGGGGAAAGCGGATCACTGGGCCATAGGTCTTTCAGCTCCTCATAAAGTCACCCTGGGAGACCTGGCCATGCTCTCCAAACACAGTGGCCAAACACAGTTTGACTGTGCTGTTCTCACATTTTGATGTACAAAGTTCAAACACCCACCCAGGAAGAAACATGCTTGACATTATAAGAAAGAGACTGTCAACGCATACAAATATGTTACTTTTGGTGCTCTGGACTGTTTGTTTTCCCAATTGTCATTGAGTCTTTTAAAAGGATAGTTCAACCAAAAATGAACGTTCTCCCTCATGTTTTTCTAAACCCGTCTGACTTATTTTCTTCTGTGGAACACAAAAGGAAATGTTAGGCAGAATGGCAGCCTCAGTCACTGTTCACTTTCATTGTATGGAAAAAGATGCAATGGTAACACTTTACAATAAGGTTCTATTTGTTAAGATTAGTAAATATTAACACTCACTCAGCACTTTATGAGGAACACCTGTACACCTACTTATTCCTGAACTTATCTAATAATATCGTATGGCTGCAATGCAATGCATAAAATCATGCAGATACAGGTTAGGAACTTCAGTCAATGTTCACATCAACCATCAAAATGGTGAAAAAATATAATCTCAGTGATTTCGACTGTGGCATAATTGTTTCTGCTAGATGGGCTGGTTTGAGTATTTCAGTAACTGTAACTGTATTTAAATGTATTTGTAGTCAAATCAAAATTGTCACAAAATTATGATTTTTATTACCATAATTTTAGTTTTTTCTGTATTATTACAATGGTTTTACTATGAATATCAACGTTAAAATATGTTTATTTAAGTAAAACCATGGTAAATGTATTGCGAGGGAACGCAAAACTATTTCGAGAGCACGCAAAACTTATTGAGAGGGAACGCAAACTATTGCGAGTGCACGCAAAACTATTTCAGAAAAAATAAATCCCATCCTGTCCTCTCAGGGGCTCCGTGATCTACTCATGCATCTTTTTTTCGCCAGCCCAGGATACTGCTAGGTTACATAGCTAAGTGATAGCTTATATAATAGATACTTTGCTGTTTTACCAGACTCACACTTGTCAGCCGTCTACAATTTTAGTTTCTTTTTATCGCACTTCGAAACGTAATTTGGATTTAAGGTGAGATGAACTTTCCCATGGGAGCTAAATAGAGTATCTACATTGTGTTTCTACAGCTTAACAGAAAACGGTTAGAAACTATTTGACAGATAAAACATAAATACAGTAATAAGCGATTACATGCCTTGTCAATGTTTTTTATAAGGTTAATGTTTTTATTTTTATTTATTTATTTTTTTTACAAGAAATGCTAACCAATGTAGCCTTTAATATCATATAGAAAGCTACAAATTATATATTTTCTCCCTTATTCTATTAACAGAATCCACATACGATCAGAAAAGGATGTCAATGTGTACACTCTGTGGGGTTTTGAATTTTGGAGCAGAAAAAATTGTAAACCTTGTGTAAAATTACGTGAACATTTAGCTTTGTGCTAAGCTAAAATGCTATTTCTTGCCTTTATGTGAATTATATGAAGAAAAATCATGTTAGAGCAGGGGTTTTCAAAGTCTTTAACAGTAAGCCCCTCTACTGACAAAATGTACAAAAAAATATTTTCTTTTTTTTTTTTTTGTGCAGATTTATATACATATTATAATGTTGTATAAAGGCCTATACAAAAGCCAAGTAAATAATAAATAAGAGCCTATGCTAAATGTCAAAAATATATTTCTTCCACTTAAAACAGCAGTACATTCTGACCACTTATTTGATGTTTTATCAGGTATTTTCCTCTAGTGTTTTATTATCAAAATGTATCATATTTCTGGCATTAGAGCAATTCACCAATGATGATCAATAACATTAAATTCAGTCCGACAGACTCATTCAGCAACACGTCATACAGTGGTGCGTGATTAACAGCTATAAATATTTCTATTAATAATATGAAACTGTATTCTGCATTATTTTTTATTAAAAGTACGTTTGCCCTTATGACAGTGGAATTACTTAACTGTTTTTTAGCCTATATTTGTGATAAACTGCACTTGTCACAAACACACGAAGACACATCAACCCGACATCATGTTGAAATCGTAACAATGGACATGTCATGACGGATGAACAGAGGCAGAGCTATATGGCTTTATAATAGATTTGCAAGGGCACGGGACACGTTATGAGTGCGCACACTCACTTTATGTTGGAGAGCAGGGAGATTTCATAGTGCAGTGTATATTTGAGAGCGCACATTCAGTTTTGTGCGAGAACGAAGGAAAACTGCGTGCAAGCGGAGAGTTTCGTGTTTGTGCAACCGGTACACTCTCGCATGATATGCATTTGTTCACGACATTAAATAGTATTATAACACCATAAAGCTACGGCCTATTAAGCTGGACTATGGTCCATTAAGCTATTCATTTTAATTTTTCTTGGCAATACTTTTTTATTGGATTTATGTATCTTTTGATTTTACTTGGTGAATTTATTATCAAACTTCGCACCTCCCGTAACATGCTCTGCCACTTCCCTGGGGAGGCGTGCCTCCCAGTTTGAAAACTGTGGCATTAGAGCATATTTTTTTTTCTCTAGTAAGACATTTGTTATTAGGGAAAAGATGTACTGCAAAAAAATAAATAAAAAAAATATAATAATAATTCAAAATTCTTAATGAGAATTTCAATATTTTTTCCTGTAAAATATCTAAAAATCCTTAAATCAAGAAAAATGTATTTGTGTAGCAAAACTGCATAAGATGTTTAGGCTTTTTTTCAGAGAATGTATTTTTACAATGAAGTGTATTTTCTTACTTTATTTACTTTATAGTTAAAACAAGTGAAAAAAATTTGCCAGTGCTGAAGAAGTAATCCAAAGGATTTACAGTACCTTACTGACCTAATCAAACAGAATATGTTACATATAACATTGTCACGTTTATGTGTTTAGTTCTTGTTTTCATGTCTTTTATTTTAAGGTCTAGTTTCTGTTCAGGTCATGTGGTGTCATGTCAAGTCAAGTCTGTTTTGTTCACGTTTATAGTTAGGGTTTCTGGTTATCACGATTGGAAATAAACTGCACTTGGGTTTCTCACTTCATCATCATCTTCGTCTGCCTGTCATTGCCTGCTGAGCTTTGTTACAGAATACCTGACCGACACAAGATGAACCCAGCAGTTCAGCTTCTTCGTCTTCTTCAGGGGAATCGTACCCTGGAGGATTATGTAGAGGAATTCTGCGCTCTGGCCTGCAGGGTGGATTTTAATGAGGTGGCCCTCAAGGACTTTTTCCGTTTAGGGCTAAATGAGCTGGTTTCCTCTCTGATGCCTAACGGTTGGTTTACTGACAGCATTACTCAGTATATCGACCTTGCCCTACTGATAAGTGGTTCACCATTCACTGTAGGGGAGACAGTTAATGAGCCAGCGCCCATGCCGGCCACGGTTAACGAGCCAGCGCCCATGCCTGTAGCCTCGACCGTTCCACAGCCAATGCCTGTAGCCTCGACCATCCCACAGCCAATGCCTGTAGCCTTGACTGTCCCCGTAACCACACGCCCAGCTGTCCGGAAAAGGAGAAGGAAAAGGACATCTTTTCCCCAGTCTCTGCCAGTGTTCACGAGCACAGAGGTTGTTCTCAAGTCTCTACCCATGTTCACGACCACGGAGGTCGTTTTCCAGTCATCCATAGCTTCGCCCTTCGAGCCTCCCATGGCTCTGCCTCCCACGGCTATGCCTTCCACGGCTTCGCCCCTCGAGCCTCCCACAGCTCTGCCTTCCATGATTTTGCCCCACGTCAAGGCCTCCAAGCAAGAGTTCCACGTCAAGGCCGTGAGCTTGCACCACCTTCTGCCCCGATCCTCAGTGTGCTCCAGGCCATGTCACGGCCATGCCAGAGTCAGCTCCAGGCCATGTCACGGCCACGCCAGAGTCAGCTCCAGGCCATGTTTCCATTTCATGCCATGTAGCGCCCCCCCCCCCCATTTTTTCATCAAATGAGCTCAACCTTGCTGACAGTGTCAAATGAGAAAAAATAAAAAGCAGCTTGAGCTGACCGCACAATTGCACAGATACCCGCAATGCTCAAAGTTGTACCTGTAATGCTGCCCAATTCCGGATCTGGATCAGCAGCTTCTCTTGTACACCGTCAGCTCTTATACATTTGTGCTCAAATGTTTGCATACCCTTGGAGAATTGGTAATATATGTACCATTTTTAAAGAAAACATGAGTAAGCAGGCAAAACACATTTCTTTTATTTCTTATGGGATTCATATTCAACTGTAGGTTATAACAGCATGGCACAATCATAAAACAAAACATGGCAACAATGAAAAAAATGAAATGACCCCTGTTCAAAAGTCTGCATGCCCTTAGTTCTTAGTACTGTGTATTGCCCCTTTAGCATCAATGACAGCGTGCAGTCTTTTGTAATAGTTGTCTATGAGGCCCCAAATTCTTGCAGGTGGTATAGCTGCCCATTCATCTTGGCAAAATGCCTCCAGGTCATGCAAAGTCTTTGGTCGTCTTGCATGAACCGCACGTTTGAGATCTCCCCAGAGTGGCTCGATGATATTAAGGTCAGGAGACTGTGATGGCCACTCCAGAACCTTCACCTTTTTCTGCTGTAACCACTGGAGGGTCAACTTGGCCTTGTGTTTAGGGTCATTGTCATGCTGGAAAGTCCAAGAGCGTCCCATGCGCAGCTTTCGTGCAGAAGAATGCACGAAATTGTCTGCCAGTATTTTCTGATAACATGCTGCATTCATCTTGCCATCAATTTTCACAAGATTCCCCGTGTCTTTAGGGCTCACACCCCCCCAAAACATCAGTGAGCCACCACCATGCTACACAGTGGGGATGGTATTCTTTTCACAATAGGACTTGTTGACCCCTCGCCAAACATAGCGCTTATGGTTGTGAACATAAAGCTCTATTTTGGTCTCGTCACTCCAAATTACAGTGTGCCAGAAGCTGTGAGGCATGTCAAGGTGTTGTCGGGCATATTGTAACCAGGCTTTTTTGTGGCACTGGTGCAGTAAAGGCTTCTTTCTGGCAACTCGACCATGCAGCTCATTTTTGTTCAAGTATCGTCATATTGTGCTCCTTGAAACAACCACACCATCTTTTTCCAGAGCAGCCTGTATTTCTCCTGAGGTTACCTGTGGGTTTTTCTTTGTATCCCGAACAATTCTTCTGGCAGTTGTGGTTGAAATCTTTCTTGGTCTACCAGACCTTGGCTTGATATCAAGAGATCCCCGAATTTTCCACTAATTAATAAGTGATTGAACAGGCTGACTGGCATTTTCAATGCTTTGGATATCTTTTTATATCCTTTTCCATCTTTATAAAGTTCCATTACCTTGTTATGCAGGTCTTTTGACAGTTCTTTTCTGCTCCCCATGACTCAGTATCTAGCCTGCTCAGTACATCCACGTGAGAGCTAACAAACTCATTGACTACTTATACACAGACACTAATTGCAATTTAAAAAGCCACAGGTGTGGGAAATTAAGCTTTAATTGCCATTTAAACCTGTGTGTGTCACCTTGTGTGTCTGTAACAAGGCCAAACATTCAAGGGTATGTAAACTTTTGATCAGGGCCATTTGGGTGATTTCTGTTATCATTATGATTTAAAAAGGAGCCAAACAACTATGTGATGGTAAATGGCTTCATATGATCACTATCCTTAAATAAAAGACATAATTCATATTTTCAAAATCAATTCCAAAATTTCACAATTTCTGCCAGGGTATGCAAACTTTTGAGCACAACTGTAAAGTGCTGGTACTGTCCTGCTCCCACAACGCGTTGAGGGGGGAGTTTGCAAGTTCATATCTAGCACACCCATCTCATTAATCGATAAGCCATTTATTCAATATGTATATGATAAAAATAACACGTACAAAACATGTACAAATATAAGATGTTTGATATACAAAAGTTGTTTTACAAAGTTAATTTTGTTCAAAATAGCCTACATATTTTCAAATACCTTTTATGAATGTTATCTATGCGTTAGGGAGGAGGTACGCAAAAGAATGTTGAATGTTTGGAGGGGTACGCGTACGCCACTGTAAAAAGTTTGGGAACCACTGTGCTATTAGATATACTTTACACAGATAAGATTAGTAGGTGGTTTTTTCACACTAAAATCAAATTAATATGTATAATGTTTATATCTTGTAGCTATACTTTATCATAGCAGTAGCCTATTTTTTGAAGGACAATTGGATTTATTTATTTATCTTTTCGTGGAAATCAACATTATGCCACAAATGCTGTTAATTGAGCTTAATTTGTATTGAAACCGGAATATTCCTTTAGGATCAGACTGGATTGATTGGGGATCTTGTTAAAAATAAAATTCAACTGCTCGTTTCTAATGTTGGGATTCATCAGAAAGATCTACAGAGTGGCCAGTGCTATACAAAGCCAGAAACAGCACAAGACAGACTTTGACAGACTTTTACTCTTTTTGTCTGTTCTTGAGATGTTTAGGTCTAGAACTCGAAACAGAAACATTCATCTCTGCAGCCCTGTACTCATCTTCAATGAATCTTTACTCTAAACAAAACTGAAACTGAAAACAAAGAATACTGTTTTGGACCAGAGTAAGCTGTTTTTCTTTCTAGGATAGAAATGTGTCACTTGTAGGGTGTCCAAGCTTCACCATTGTACAGGAGTGTAGAGACACAGACTGCTTGGTAAACAGCTACCTTGGTGTTAATATGTAGCCTCTTATTGTCAAACACCCATGTACGGAGCCAATCAAAGACAGTGGAGGCAAGATTGATATGGATGTCCACATGGATAAGGCAGGAAGGTGACAGGATGCTTCCAAGATAGCAAAAATGTTTGACGACCTTCAGGCAGATGCCTTCTATATTAAATGCTGGAGTTAGGGGTGTAGGAACAGTACAATGGGTGATAATATCAGTTTTCTCTGTGCTCACTTTGTCCAGTGTGCGTTGCATTGCAGCAGGGATGTGGGCAAGGAGAGCACAATCATCAGCATACTGGAGCTCATGAATCCTGCAAATGGTAGTCTTTTGTATTTGCTTGAAGGTGGTGGATGTTAAAGAGACTGCCATCCAGTCTGAATTGGAGATGGACACCATCATCAGGGCTAATAGATTTGTGAACTACCATAGTTACAGCTGTCAGAAAAAGACTGAAGATCATAGGAGCCAGTACACAACCCCTACCTGAACGGGGAAGGAGGATGACTGAGTCCCACCCATGACCACATGAGCCTGCATGCCGTCATGGAATTGCTGCAGGATGTTAAGAAATTTTGAAGGTACTCCAAACCTCTTCATCACAACCCAGAGAGCATCAGGATCGATGGTGTCAAAGGCTTTAGCCATGTCTATGAAAGAAATATACAGGTCTTTGTTTTGCTCCCTGGCCTTTTCCTTTAGATGGCGTAAGACAAAAATCATGTCAGAGGTGGAACAATCATACAATGAATGTGAAAGGTGACTGAGGCTAACATAGTGCCTAACATCTAATTTTGTGTTTAATGCAAAAAAAAGTATGTGATATGGATTTGGAAAAACATGATTAAAAAATAAAAGTATATTCTTTTTTGGTGAACTATCCCTTTAAGAGATTATATCTACAATTGTAATTTTTAGAATGTTTTATACATAAATCAGTTTAGTTTTGATTATGCTTTAACCAAGACTATTAGCCAGTGGGGTCAGAAAAATAAACATAATTCAAGATAAAAAAAAAAAAAAAATTTGCTTCTCATTTTAATAAATTTTGTTTTAAGGATGTTTACTTATTTTCAATGGAAAGCATGACAAACATACAGATTAATATATATATATATATATATATATATATATATATATATATATATATATATATATATATATATATATATATATATTGTACTATGAGATAAACCCCATTTCTGTGGCCGATCACAGTTTGTTGATGCTTGTTGCCTGGCAACTATCTAATAACTTCTACAAGCAAACAGGCCAATGAAAACTCGATTTACCTTTACTCAGGAGGCTAACCCAACCTCCCTGAACCTGGTCTCATATAAATAAACTCTTAACATAAGGACATGTTCACACTCTTAATTCTTCGCCAAGAGGCCACAGCAGTCTGCGGTCTGTGACACTCCAAGCCTGTAAATATTTAATGTTTCTTGATAAAGTTAAGGCCAGTGTTTTGTTAACTACTTGGAGTCATATTGTGTGTGATTGTATTGGATATGTTTGCTGTATTATGTTTCTTTCACTCTGTAATTATGACTGCAGTTTTAAAGGAGATGTATGGCAGGAATTTGTTTGCTCTTGTAAGTCCATTTCTTAATACTGTACTTGATCTGGTCAGTTTTTTGCTGATAGTAAACGTCTAATCACAAACTGAAGCTCTAAACCTTTTTTTATTCTTAAACGTAAACATGAAATCAAAATGGAGTCTGTTTACTTTTTTTTTTTTTTAATACACGTTCCTGGTCATATACTGTGGTCCATTCAACTCGAATTTCCAAAAGTCCCATACTACATATTTCTCATTTAATATTGTGTTTCATTCAGAAATTCATTAAATTACGGAAGTAAAATGGGTTGTGAATGCTATTTACATTACCTTTAAACAGAGAAGCCAAGGCTTTGTACAGAGCTAACCTGAGTAGCTCTGTCCTAATATCTACTTTGATGGGAAGCCTACGATTTAGATTTCCAGTCAACATTAAATGTTTCATGAGTTACTTTCAAACATAAGGTTTAAGCATTTGCCCAACATAGATTACACATTTTACAAGCACAAAAGAGAGAATGTAAGTAAAAAAGTAAGAAATACAATACATTTGTATCTTAAGTCCTATATGAGGTGGAGACGTGAGACTGTCATACTCTGTAGGTTGGTGATAAATGTATCAGGGTACACCTAAAAGTTCAAATAATCATAAGCCATGCTGTGGGATTTCTGTGCACAGAGTCATCATAAATAACAGTCTAAGAATACAAATACTTGTACACACGCACATACACACTCTTCTCATATATGGGCTTTGACAGTGATGTCATCATCTGGTACTATGAAAACACTTCAAGGAAACCACCCAGAATTCTTATTTATAATGCGAATGCAGTCTGATTCTAAATGGTAGAACTAGAAACATATGAATTTTGGAAGTAACACATACACTCGAAGCGAGCAATGATGCATCGCAACGTCATACTGTAGTGTAACAAGCAGCTAGAGGCTGTTGCATCAAAGTTGCATGTCACCTCAGAATGTTCACTTGGACCAATCAGATATAAGCTCGCAGTTAGACATCCACAACAGTAGACTGAAAATAAGATCCACTGTAAATCATACAAATTAAATGCACTGGTATATCATTAATTTGGCATGGATTATTTTAACATAGCAAAACACAGTTCCCTATACATATGATTAGAAACAAAAGATGCTACCTGGTCTCATTATAACAAAAAATTTGCTTCATTTTCCTGGTGAAATGAACACTAGGGTGCAACAACAACAATGACTTCTCTCTCACACAAATTATAAGTAAAAGTGCAGATTTTCTATTCATAAACACTCAGTTTTCACCCTGCTATCTTCTGACATCGAAATATTTTTAATATAGTTCATGACTTGTAATACGATACATTTTACAATTTGCATTACAAAACCAACTACATTTACACACTTGTTTGGGTGCAATCAAACTGTGCAGTAGCTCAATTGATAGAGTGTTGCACTTGGGACACAAAAGATTGGGGTACGAGTTCTGAAGAGCACGCAAGTCAACACATGAGTCAAAAGTGTCATAGAAACTTCATAAAAGCTTCAGAAATTGCATTTTAATGGCATACTAGCTTTTTATGACACTATCGATTAGGTTTAGGGTAGGGAGGAAGCTTTTGTTGATTTTAATCTCGATAAGAGCAATTACCTTAAAAACGTTGTCTTTTTGGGAAAACATTTAACTTGCCTTTAGTGCCACTTAGAGGACATTTCACCTCAGAACTGCCACAATACGTGTAATATAATTTTGCAAAAATGTCGCCACAGTCACATAATTTTCAGAAATCACAAGCTTACTTAGCTTTGCCATCTATATGCTAGTGTTCTCCAAAAAGATGACAAAATCAGTTTATTAGATTATTAGATATATGCATTTAAATTGCAGTTTTTCTCTTCCAGGGAAAACTGATCAAACATTTTGGTGACTCACCTTGCACTACAAAGATTTTTGTCCAGTCAAATGATCCCTAGAATGAGGATGCCCCTTCCCCTGATATCACCAGCAACTGACTAGCAAGTAGCAAGTCATGTTTCATGGCTATGATGTCACATAATAATAGCCTATTGGCTATTATAAAAAGGGCTTTTTGTCCCCATCAAACTTCCTGTTCCAAGTTGAAATGTCAACACATGAAAGAAAACTGTGCTTTCATAAGGTCTTTAAAGGTTTCCAAGGTGCCTTTCTATACAAAGCCTGTCCAATTGTATTTGCAGGCAATTTCTGATAGGAGAGAATTTGCTTCATGATATATAAAAGAATTCAAGAGATTATCTGATGTTTTCTTTGTCATGTACCCAAAGGACTTTACAACCTATATGCCAAGACCGACCTGAAATATATGTCAAATTTAATTTGAGAGATGTCGCAAAGGTGAAATATTTACAGATTTTAAAGGGGTCATGACACGAAGAATCACATTCCCCTTGATCTTTTGACAAATTAGAGGCCATTGTACTATAAAAACATACTGTAAGTTTCAGAACTCAAAACTTCCAACTCACTGCAAAAAGAGCATTTTTGAAACCAAAACAAGAAGTTGTTTACTTCCTCCATCTTGTGATGAAACACTGAGGAAGATATTTGCATCTGACCACCTTCACAACAACAAATCAACACCTACTTTACCTTATCACTTCCGCAGCCAGCCCAGATGTGGTGAGCAGTGAGATGGCAAGTAGAGAGAGCAGGTCAGTCAAGAACAGAGAGACAATCATGACAGTGGGCGTTTACTGTCAAGTTTAAAGGAGAAACAGCACCAAAATGGAGCGTTTCTGACAGAGGGTCATAATGAGGGTTGAAAATGATCAGGTTTTACAAAAATATAAATATTTTTAGTCCATAAATAAGCAAAAAACTGTCATCTGGAGTGTCAAAGTAAGTTTGTCACTCTGATGTATGACCAAACAGGACTTCATAAATTCAGCAAAAGGTGTCATTGGGAAAGCAGCCCAGGATCCACTTTAAGGTCGCTATGAGGTGAGTAGTTGAAACTTTGGCAGGTAAGACTAGCAGATGAACCCAGGCTTGTCTTTCTTTCACTCCCTTCTATCTTGCTTTTTCTGTATCTATTCTTAAAGGGATGGTTCACCCAAAGAGGAAAATTATGTCATCATTCTCTTTCTCTCATATCATTCCAAAACCTAAATGTCTCCCTCTGTGGTACAGAAAAGGAGACATTTTAAATAATAATGTACTGGTCGCTCTTTTCCGTGCAATTACAATGGACTATACCAGTCTGCATGCCGCTCCACCATCTTCCCTGCTGCACTGAAAAAAATAAAAAAATAAAAAAAGTAGTAAATAATAACATTTGTAAATTGTACGTTATCAAATTTAGGTCTTTTGAAGAATATTACATTTTCGTTTTTCAATTTACTAAATAATAATTCATCATTTTCAAATGCATTCTCAGTTTAGAAAAAACTTAAGTCCATTATGTAAAGTCAAATATAAAATATAGTTTCACCTGAGCTGTATTTATGGGAGTGGCAAGAGGCTCTTGCTCCTCAATATTTAATTATGTAGGACCAGGAAAGGTATGTGAGCTTATGTGGAGCATAAATAGTTGCTTTTGGTAATTCATAAATGTTGTAGTTGTGTTTACAGCTCTGTTTAGTGTTACCCATTAAGTATCATCATAGAGATTAGTGTTCCTTTTATGCAAAACCTTATGGAAGTAAAAAAAAAAAAAAAAAAAGATATTATGGCTCTACCAATATTTAAGAGTAAGTATTGAGGTTAACCGTCTTTCAATTAATGTTGGAGTTGTGTCTTGAAGTAAAATGCACTATCACTCAAAAAATATCTCTTTGGCTGATCTTGATTCAGTTATGGACAGTGGTTGCACATGTTTGTAAGAAGTTTTCTTAACTTAAAACTATTATGTAATCTCAACACTTTGTGTAGAATGAACTTTGTTTAATTTAGAAAACCAAACAAAGTTAGACATGTCAGCGTACGTAACTCGAACAAATCTATTTTTTCTTTACATACTAACTAGTGAAAGTGAATGTTAGCTAAATACATGCTGGAATGCTATAGTTAGCACAGCATTTGCTTAACAAATCAAACAAACAATTTAATGTGTGACATCTACCTGTCCTCATCGTAAATTCAAGCTCCACTCTTCACCATAATGTTAACCCCTAAAACTCCAACATAACAGAAAGTCTTCTAAATCTCAACACAACAAAACATTAAACACTAAAAAGTACCCCCCTTTATATTCATCTTGCACAAAAGCACATAAAATAACACTTAATTGTAACATTTGCAGTTACAATTACATTACAGTATGCTGGGATATGGAAATCCCTTGGGCTGCATTTCTCAAAAGCATCGCAAGCTTAAGTTGATCGTAGAGACCACTGGTGCCAGTGGTTTGTATGATCTACTTCAGGCCAAAGTATACTTTGTGTGTCTGCATTGCATTGTCTCCACGCACAATATGTGTGACGCAAATTGCATCATCATCATCAACTAGATTTTCTTGACTCGCACACAAGGTCCTCATCTGTGCACGTCGTCTGCTCATGCACTAGCCATTGAGTGTACTAAAAGAGTGGCACAAAGCAGTTGTAGTGCACACGCGTCAAACGTGTTCCTATTCGTCCGTGATCAGAAAAGTATACTCAGAAAGGCATCGCGGAAAAACAATGTATACCCGGGCTTTTATGCTCACTATGCTTTTTTATCATTGCTACATTAACACCACAAAACGTATTCATGTAGTTCCAACTCAAACTGATTAAGTAAACATTCATTTTACAAATTTACATGGATAGAACACAATGAAATCAAGTTGTGACAAAATGTTATAAAATTGTGTTGCTTTAGTTTATTTTAATTAAGTAAATTAAACAAGCAGGTTAGCGTGGTTAGAGATTACTGAGTTTACTTTTAAAAATTAAATTGGAACCTTTTGTGTATTTTAATTAAGCAGAATGACCATGAATTAAATCTGGTTGGATTTACTCACTTTACTTAATATAATTAAGCAGCTAACTAAAAATAATTAGTATTTTCAACTCATAATATATATCTTGTATGTAGATAAATCAATTTCATTCAACCACTTGCCTTAAAAATTATGTAAACCTCAAAAAAAATTAGTAATAGTATTTTTTTATATTGTGGTGTCCAGTAGAGAAGAAGCTCGCCCTGCAGGATCACAAATCAGGAATGCATTCATATGCCAGGGAAAGATTCTTCTAATTAATGGAGCATTTAATGACCTTGCTTTTCTTTTCTTGTCTCGTTTTTGTTTCTTTTTGCAGTTATGCTTGCCAGGGCAAATGGAAACAGAAAGGAACAAATTGAGTCGAACGAATGCAAAACTGAAACTGCTGTCGACTCCTAATGAGTCGTTACCTAGGTATGGTGTTAAACAGCTGCTGCTAGTATTTAAGGTAGCAGTACTCATACTGATGACGCAAACACACCACAGTTTGGATCCAAAAGTACAATGTGAAAAGAGACCCGTGGGGGCAGGTTGAGGGGTGTGGAATTGAACTTGAGTTTAGAACAAGTAATCAAACCAAGTCTGAAAACATCCTCATTGAGTCATGCAGTTGTCTGTAATTAGAAATAAAACTGTAAATTGCAACACACAGCACAAAGTTAGACATCCATAATTGGATGTTAAAATGTTGTCTTCTATAAAATGTGGTTATGGATGCAATCTCTTTAACTTTCAGGAATCTGGCTTTGTGGTGTCAGACTAAGTTCAGGTGTTCAAATTGTGTATTAGAATGTGCAAGGCAATCCTGTACTGATCTTCAAACACATTTCCTCCCCCCAAACACGTAAGCTGTGTTACAAAGCCAGGATGCTTTAACGCAAAAGTCATCAAAAATGTGCATGTGATTGATCAGATGAAGAGAATGATCTATAGTGCCTTGTATCTGACCCTTTTTTGCCCTGTGGGCGTTCTCTCCTAGGCTTCTCACACCTCTTTCCAAAAGCTGGTGCTGGGACAGGCAAAATAACTACAATTGGGGAGCTATTTAAAAGACAGGTGTGCACGATGTGACACATTACACAACACTACAGATTACTGTAGGCAATAGGGAGCTCAGATACAGTTAATTGTCAAACAACAAAGGCATTCACTTGAGCTTTGACTGTCTCATTATATCCATAAATGCAACTTTGTCACGAAGAACCATGTAATTAACCGGCCTAATTATTTCTAACAGTAACTTGACTCTCTGATCTCTGTGTGCCAGAGATCAGAGGTGTGGAGTGAGGTGAAAACTGAAATTGGAGACGATTCCTCTGGAATATAAACTGGAATAAGTCAGAGAGATGTCAACATTTTCACTCAGTTTTTCCAACTCAGTAAATCTGGCACATCGAACTCTCCCCCATGTGGAACAGAGTCATTTTGAGGTACTTTGCAATACATAAGCAATTTCTCCACTGGAAATCTTCCATAAACAGTGCCACCACAGATGTTGTGTGGTAAGATATGAACTGTTACAGTGTCACAAAATATTCATTAATGGAAAGGACGTGGCATGAAGATGAAAAAAATATGGATAATCACACTTCATTATTTATATATATATATATATATATATATATATATATATATATATATATATATATATATATATATATATACAATACTGTGCAAAAGTTTTAGGCACTTGGGAAAAATGTTGCATAGTGAGGATGTCTTCAAAAATAATGCCATAAATAGTTTTAATTTATCAATTAATGTCATACAATGTCCAGTAAAGATAAAAACAGCTAAATCAATATTTGGTGTGACCACCTTTGCCTTCAAAACAGCACCAATTCTCCAAGTACACCTGGATACAGTTTTTCTTGGTTATTGGCAGATAGGATGTTCCAAGCTTCTCGGAGAATTTGCCACAGTTCTTCTATCTATTTCAACTGTCTCAATTGCTTCTGTCTCTTCTTGTAATCCCAGACTCAGTATTCTGTGGGGGGCTCTGTGAGGACCATGTCATCTGTTGCAGGGCTCCTTGTTCTTCTATTCTAATCTTTTCTATTTGCAAAAGAAATGTTTGGGAGTCTAAAATGTATATTTCCTATTGACACACTAAAGCTGAAAATATAGATAACCATCTGAAGACAAATGTTTTTGTGAAGCATCTTATGTGCCTAAGACTTTTGCACAGTACTGTATATATGAGAATAGATACAATAAATCCTAGATTTATGCAAGGCAAGTCAGTTCACTTGGCAGCCATCTTGGCAACATCCTAGGGCAGCTAGTCTCTATCAACACAACAGGCATGCATGAATAGGGAAAGACTAAAATCTCCAAAACTGTTTGTCAAGAGATTTTGTTTCAATGGCACGTAAAATCACCAGTTAAATCAACTTTAGCTCAAATCACATGCACAACATCCACACTAATTAATTTTCATTTGAAAACTCTGCTTTCAGTTTGCTGATGTCATCGTTTTCCAAAGTATGCAGTAATGTAGAACGTTTTCGAAATGCTCCCTTTTTGGTGGAGTAAAACACTGTTTTAGAGTGGATGAGAGGTGTAAAGGTTGCAAAGTCAATGGAATTTCTAACAAAAACATGTTAGTGTGGACATGAATGTGGCCATAGAAACATGTTACTTCATTAAAATTTTTGCAAAATGATTTTTACATGGCTCAATGTACGTATCATGGCAGTTTCCTGCTGAAATGAACACTAGAGGCACTTTAACAATAACTTTTCTTGCCTTTCACCCATTATCAGTTCATAAACACTTAAGGCCCCAGAATAATTCATACTAAATCGAAGAATGGATGTGACAAAATCTTTGAACAAAATCTGGCCAAAATGAAGGTGTTTTTGAGTTGTTTCGGTGGTTCGTAACAGCTCGCCAGCACAAACTTTCAGAAAAACTTTGTACTGGCTGCTAAACACCTTCATACTGCCATTCGTCCACATCATCTGTAGGTGTGACCTGGAGCTCATCCTACTTCTGACAGCTAATTCTGTTACATGCTTCTGTCAGTCAAGATCAGTCAACATGAACAAACTGCTGTGCAGAGTTATTAGCGAGCTGGTGCAAACCTACATCTGTAAGAGCGTTTGCGTAGAAAAATGTTCCAAGAACATGTCATGTGCTAAATGGCTAGAAATAGCATTTTAGCTTAGCGTAAAGCTGACAATTTACACAAGGTTTATTTCTATTTCTTCTGCTCCAAACTTACTTCAAACTTACTTCTCTGTCTGCTTATGTGAATGTATTACATCATAAGAAAGTTTTTCACCACTTTTCAAATGCACTTTGGATTGCATCATTTATATGTATAAATGTTTTCCATCTGAAAAGACTAAATATTAAATGCAACAAATGACAATAAAATGCAAAGTAATCCCTTCAGTAATCAAAATTATTTTTGAATGTAACTGTATTCTAATTACCAATGATTTAAATTGTAACTGTAGTGGAATACAGTTACTTATATTTTGTATTTTAAATACGTAATCCTGTTACATATTTTCTGTTACTCCCCAACCCTGACTGCCACGTATAGCATTAGCGCATTAGCGCCATGAATGCAGAATGTAAACATTACAAATTACATATTACCTTCTGCATATATATGTAACTGGTCCTGCTTGACCCACTCCAAGTGGGATTTGATCCTCTGGGGTCTCCGGCATGGGAGGTGGGCATGCTAACAAGGAGGCTAAAGGCTACAGCCCCTAGTGTCAGTCGCTAATGCACCTCTTGAAGCCAGGGGAGTGAGGTTTACACACTGCACAGCTACCTACTGTTACACTCACCCCCCTAAACCTCACTCCCATCCAGGTCACGGTACCACTGTAACTGGTCCTCTTCAAATCGCTCCAAGCAGGATTTGAACCAAGGTCTCCAGCATGGGAGGTGGGTGCGCTAACAAGGAGGCTAAAGCCCCTAATGTCAGTTGGGTGAGGTTTACACACGGCACAGCTACATACCAGCTGGCTACCGTTACATATATATATACGCTACTTAAAACATCTTCAAGTGGTTAAAGCAGCATCTTTTCCCAATCTCATGTGAATTCTACTCATAAAATGAAGCATGAAGTCACTGATGACGCATTTTAATGTTACATTAGTTAAGGTTTTACATGTAGTCTTGTACATCCTCATATTTAAATGCTATTCTAAATGCCTCCCTCAGTGGCGTGGCCAGTGTCTGAACATTCAAAAACAGTATACCATTACTCAGTAAGGCTACTTTTTGCCCTGTTCTTCATACAGTTCTATCTTATAACATATAAACACTTACTATAACATTTGACTCTTGAGTCAAATCATTTAAAGTTTGCATTACATTACCAACTACATTTATAAGTTTGAGTGCGATCAAATTTGCAGTTGCTCAACTGATAGAATGTTGTACTTGCGATGCAAAGGGCAGCGATATATGTCTTGAAGAGCACGTTAGTCAACACATGGTTCAACAATGTCATGGAAGCATCACGAAATTACAAGGTTGCTTCAGCAATTGTGTTTTTAATCTCACATTTGCTTTTTCTTTTACACTATCGTGTATGTCTACTATTCTGTGGATACCTTGGTATGCTTTGAAGCATCTTTGATGTAATGTAAATACCACTGAAACATTCAGTAGCATGGTATGTATCAAAGTACCATGGTATTGCATTTGACTTCGATGTACCATTGTACAGTCTCTGTACTGTAAACCTTGTAAAAAATGGGGGGTGGGCCAAGTTCATAATTGAGTCGGCCAGATCACTTGGCCCAACCTGTGGAACCAGGCCTGTACCTCTTATGGTTTAAAATAAATTTATCTGATGCACAGGCATAGATTTAGGGCGTGAGGCCCCCAATGTTCTAATGAAACCTATGTCACTGCATGCATCTGATTGATATTACAGAGAAATAAGTTGAGCAACAGGACATTAACTGACACTAGGGGAATCTCAATGTGAAGACAGGCAACAATCAAAAAACAGGAAGAATGAAGAGACCGATAGGCAAGGAAAGCCCCTGGGGTCATGGGTAAGCCCAACAGCTTGGCAACAACATCTATTGATTGAGCCGTCCAACCCTGACTGATCCCAGCCAGATCACTCCCACTGACGAAGGCCATTGTCTCATGCTGAGCCTCTAATTAAAGCAATGTGGAGCCATGATTTATACACACTTACACACACACAGATGCGGTCCCCAAGTCGCCTGAGAAGATCGGCGTCAGGTCCTCCTTTGTGTTGACCCCTAGAAAAGAAGAATCACAAATTAGATCTCCTTAATATCTCAAATGTTTCTTCATGGCCAGAAGTTTTCCCCAGAAAAAGAAAGAGAAAAAAATGTTTTGACATCGGTAACTTACATTAAGTACCTCTCATTATGAAATTGGAGAGGACATCAAAATCTGTGCATGTCTGCACGTGCCTGTGAGGTGTATAGATCAGGCTGGCTTTTTTATTTAAAGCAGCGCTTCAGGCGTAGAGCTCTAATGAGTGCTGTAATCTTACAATCATATGCTCAGCTGAAGCTCTGCTAACATCACACTGCACACATATGCTCTGTTTGTTACCCACAGAGCTTTTTTTTTTTTTTTTGACAGATTAATTTTAACGTGATGGATGAAATGACAATTTCAGAGAATAAAGCAGGTATAAATTTTAATTATTGTGTAAGGATGAAGTCATATTGCATAGTCCAATAAAACACTCTGGCTTTTCACTGATGTTATAGCATCATTGTATTTATGATACTATTTGTTCTAGAAAACTAAACAGTAGAAAAAATAATGTGCTAAATCATACTGGATGCATATGAAAAGGCGCTTTCACAAGCTTTTGGTGCAGACCAGAGTGGTTTGTGGATCCAAAACTATGCCACCTACCTACAAAGGCCCTCCAAGGACAGGGTGGTTATTGATTTTCTGAAATAGTTTTGCATTACATTTTTTTAATTTGTTTTATTTTTTTGAGTTCCCATGCAAACGTTTTGTGTTTCCTAGCAATTATTTTGGGTTTCCTCACAATTATTTTGGATTCCTTCACAATAGAGCTTTATCCATCCCTTATGAAATTTAAAGGTGCAGTATGTAACAATTTTCATGTAATATTTGCCATATTTTTTGGGCAATGTGTGAACGGCTTGTAACACAACTTAAAAAATGAGCCCTTCCCGAACTTCCTAGGTTGCCTATTAAAGCCTGTAGACTGATTTTCATGCGAAGGGAACGGGTCGGTTTTGCTGGGAAAATCCAAAGGATGTGACATTTATGAAGGCTCCCGAGAGCCTTGCCTCAGTGCTTCTCTTCTGCTATTCAACAGCGTCAACAAACTGCAACACTAGGTAATGTTATCTTAGAGGTGGAATCCAGCAAACGTCCAGCTCCCAGCACAACACCGACTCCTACACAAACTCAGAGTAAGTCAAAAAACAAAACAAAAAAAACATTTATCTACTTAATCCCGTCTGGCTAAGCGGGAACGTGATCGTTGTCGAGCGAAAACTAGAGTGAACATCGGCAGGGCATTTGATTCCTGAAGGGACCTTCGTTCGGTTTTGGGGATCAAAAACGACCCTGAATTGGCGTTCTTCTTATTGGACAGGTAAGCTTACATAACTGCAAAGCACGTGAAATATAGTGCCATAAGGATTTATCTGTGTAATTTTAGCTAACTTGATCTTGCCTGCTAACGCTGACGAATTGCAAGCTACCTTGCTTTGTAACTTTCAAATAATTTCAAAGATATTCTCTTTATACTAAAAGTCAGGTATACAGGATAAATTTATTTTAAAGTACCATGGTTTTTAAGCAATGGTTCCTACCAAAAACACATGATGTTACAGAAATTAACCATGGTTTCACTATAGTAAAACTGCAGTAACCATTTTTGTGTTGGGAACCACGGTTTAAAAAACAAACAAACAAAAAAACATATTGTACATGTACTACAAATTAACAATGGTGTAACTACTGTTTTTTTTTTTTTTTTGGCTGAATGATTATGATTTTTATTAGCATAGTTTTGGTTTTCCTGGATTATTACTGTGGTTTTACTATACATTAATAAACCACATTTACTACAAATACCATAGTTGGACTGGTTACTGAAGTATAACCATGGTTAATTTTGTCAGGGAGGGATAAAGCTATTTCAAGGGAATGCAAAACATATGCAAAATGAATACACTTGAAAAGGTGGTCTGGGGATCCCTTTTTGGAGAACTCTTCAAGTGAATCGATATTGATGATGTACTTTATACAGTAATTTTCCCTCATGGGCCCTTTTCACAATCTGTGATGATGAATTTCTGCCTTAATTTAGCAACGTATGTCTAGCTAGCTTTTTTCATTTTAAAATTTTTAATCATTTAATACTGATGAGCCAAAACATTATGACCACCTGCCTAATACACTGTTGGTCCTCCGCATGCTGCCAAAACAGCGCCGACCCGCCGAGGCATGGACTCTACAAGACCCTTGAAGTTGTCATGTTGTATCTTGCACCAAGACATTAGCAGCAGATCCTTCAAGTTCTGTAAGTTGTGAGTTGGAGTTGCTGTGGATCAGAATTATTGGTCCAGCACATCCCACAGATGCCCAATCAGATTGAGATCTGTGGAATTAGGAGGCCAGGGCAACACCTTGAACTCCTCATAATGTTCCACAACCCATTCCCGAACAATGTGTGCAGTGTGGCAGGTCACATTATCCTGCTGAAAGATGCCACTGCCAACATGGAATACCATTGCTATGAAGGGGTGTACCTGGCCTGCAACGATGTTTAGGTAGGTGGCACGTGTCAAATTGATGTCCACATAAACGGCTGGACCCAGGGTTTCCCAGCAGAATATTGCCCAGAGCATCACACTCCCTCCACCGGCTTGTCATCTTCACACAGTGCATCCTGATGCCATCACTTCCCCAGGTAACCGGCGCACATGTACACGGCTGTCCACATGATGTAAAAGAAAACGGGATTCATTGGACCAGGCGACCTTCTTCCACTGCTCCAAAGTCCAGTTCCGATGCCTGCGTGCCATTGTAGGCGCTTTCGATGGTGGACAGTGGTCATCATAGCACACTGACCGGTCTGCGGCTACGCAGCAGGGTATGATGCACTGTGTGTTATCACACATTCCTTCCGTAACCATCATTACAATTTTCTGTGACTTGTGCCACATTAGCATCATGCATCAATGAGCCTTCGGCACCCAACTCCTTGTCGCCGGTTTGTGGTTTGTCCCTCCTTGGACCACTGTCGGTATGTACTCACCACTGCTGACCGGGAGCACCTCACAAGCCTTGCTGTTTCAGAGATGCTCTGACCCAGTCGTCTGGGCATAACAATTTGGCCCTTGTCAAAGTCGCTCAGGTCTTTACTCTTGCCCATTTCTCCTGCATTCAACATGTTGACTATGAAAATTGATTTGTCCACTTACCATCTAATCTACCCAGACCTTGACACCACCTTGTTAGGAGATGATCAACGTTATTCGCGTCACCAATGAGTGGTCATAATGTTTTGGCTCATCAGTGTATATATAAAATTTTATTCTTTGTTTTATTACCCTGAATGCTAGTCAACACTGCAGAAATGTGAAATGACTCCACTATAGTCAGAGTTGGGGAGTAGCGAAACACAAGTAATTGGAATACGTATTTAAAATATAAGTAACTGTATTACACTACAGTTACAATTTAAATCATTGGTATTTAGAATACAGTTGTTATGAAGCTGAGACGAGGAGTTGAACCCAGATGCAGTTTTATTACAGAGCTCAAGGAGAAACCACAGATTAAATCGGAATTAAAGTTAACTAAGATAAATGATGACTGGTAAATAACTCACTACACTAAGAATCAAGGGAGAGTAGATCACTTTAGAAGTTGGTCCAAACAAGCCTAGACAAAGAATGAGAGGAAATAGTGAGGTTTTATAGTGTCCTGGCTGATGGTTTGATGGGAAGCAGGTGGATGTAATTAATAATCAGGGGAGTGAGAGGAGTTTGGAGGAGCAGAGGCTGACGAGGGCATGACAAAAGTATTTTGATTACTGAAGAGGTTACTTTGCATTTTATTGTCATTTGTTTCATTTAATATTTAGTCCTTTCAGATGGAAAAATTTATACATATAAATTATGAGATCCAAAGTGCATTTGAACAGCGGTGAAACACTTTCTTATGATGTGTTACATTCATATGAGCAGACAGAGATGTAAGTTTGAAGTAAGTTTGGAGCACAAGAAATAGAAATAAACCTTGTGTTAATTGTCAGCTTTACGCTAAGCTAAAATGCTATTTCTAGCCATTTTACATGCACATGTTACCAGGCACGATCATATTTTTTTATCAAGAAAATTCACGTTGGATCATAATTTCTTTTTCTAGTAAGACTTTTGACATTAGGGCAAAAAATCATATTCTTGATAATAATTTTTGTATAGTTTTCCTGTAAAAATATCTAAAAATCCTTACAACAGATCAATTAGATTAATCTTGTTTTAGAAACAACACTGCATAAGATATTTAGGTTTTTCAGAGAATGTATTTTTAACATGTGTATTTTGTCTTACTGTACTGGCAGAGTTTTTATAGTCAAAACAAGTGAAAATATCTACCAGTGCTGAAGAAGTAATCCAAAGTATTTAGAATACGTTACTGACTTTGAGTAATCCAATGGAATACATTACAAATTACATTTTACAGCATGTATTCTGTAATCTGTAGTGGAATACATTTCAGAAGTAACCCTCCCAACCCTGACTATAGTATAATGCATTTCTCATAACTGCTTGTCTCTTTCAATGCTTTCACGGCAGATAAACGCAAGTGACGCTTTGATCATGTGATGTTTTGGCGGTAAATCCAGATGCAAAATGGATAAATACTTCAGCAATACTGCAATACCGTTTTCTTAATCAGTATTTTTGTTGGGTTTTCTATTAACATTTCTAAACATCCTTAAAACAAGATACATTAACTTTATGCTTAAAATAAATAAATCATATATAAACTTTCTTTGATATTTTCTTAGAACAAGTCTTATCTTACACACATTTTCTTTCAAGTCAATCAGTTTTGTTTAAAGGATGATTATACATTTTGTTCTGGAAAACAAGATGAAAATACTGATTAAGAAAATTAATTTTTTAAATGAAACTAGTGTCTTCTCCTGAATCGTTACCTAGCTACAGTGGTGAACAGCTGGCACTTTTGTCCATGAAGCAAACGTACTGCAATTCACACCTAAAAGTCCAATGTGAAAAGAGATCTACGAGGGCACGGGGTGGAATTGAATTCAACATTGGAAAAAGTGTGAAAGTCAAACACACACACACACACACACACACACACATACACACAGGTCAGGAAGCAGACACACTGGTTAATCCGAACGTCTGCTAGCTGCCTTGAGACATAACAGGTCACATAAACTATAATACAAAGAGACTGTATCACCTAGATATCATATTGAGACTGTGTCTGTTCCCTGAACTACCAAACACAAAACTCTCAGTAAATCATTTAGAAAAAAATTGATCAAGTTCAAACTTGAGAAAAAAAAAAAAACAAAAAAAAAAAGAAATTGAAGATAAACATATAAAGGTAGGGCTACTAAACATTAGATCTCTTTCTACCAAAGCACTAATTGTAAATTAAATTATTACAGATCATAGTTTGGATGCACTCTGTTTGTCTGAAACCTGGCTTAAACCAGATTAATATATTAGTTTAAGTGAATCTACTCCCCCGGTTTATTGTTATAAACATGAGCCTCGTCTGAAGGGTCAAGGAGGAGGTGTTGCTACAATTTATAGTGAAGTTTTTGGTGTTACTCAGAGGACAAGATTCTACCACAGAGCGATGACATCTCAGATCATTACCTCGTCTCTTGTTTGTTGCGATCAGCTAATGTCACTCAATCTACACCACGCTATCCTTCAGGTAGAACTATTCTTTCATCCACTAAAGATAGCTTCACTAATAATCTTCCAGAATTGTCTCACATACTTAGTAAGCCTAGAAGAACTTGATGAAATAACAGAAAATATAAATACAGTCTTCTCTAGCACTCTTGATAGTGTCGCCCCCTTTGATTAAAGCAAATGAAAGAAAAAAGCCTCACACCGTGGTACAATGATCATACTCATGCTCTCAAGAGAGCAGCTCGGAAAATGGAGAGCAAGTGGAAGAATACAAAATTAGAGGTATTTCGCGATGCATGGAAGGATAGTGTCTGTAGCTAAAGACAGGCACTAAAAGCTGCCAGGTCAACATATTTTAGCAAACTCATAGAAATTAACCACAATAATCCAAGGTGTTTATTCAGTACTGAGGCTAAATTGGTTAGGAATAAAGCATCGACTGAACCAGATATTCCGTCGCAGCACAATAGTAATGACTTCATGAATTTCTTTACTGATAAAATTTAAATAATTAGAAATAAAACTGGAACTATGCAATCAACTGTCACAGCGTCTCAGGAAACAGTGTCTCATAATTTTGTTCACGAGCAACTTCAATCCTTTGCTGTCATAGTTCATGAAGAGCTAACAAAACTTATCAAAAAATCAAAAGCCACAACATGTATGTTAGATCCAATACCAACTAAGCTCTTAAAAGATTTATTCCCAGTAATCTCAGAACCTCTTCTTTATATTATTAACTCCTCGCTATCCTTAGGGCATGTCCCAAGAAACTTTAAAATAGCAGTTATCAAACTGTTTATTAAGAAGCCACAGCTTAGGGGCCTGGGTAGATCAGTGGTAAAAGACACTGGCTACCACCCCTGGAGTTCACTAGTTCAAATCCAGGGCATGCTGAGTGACTCCAGCCAGGTCTCCAAAGCAACCAAATTGGCCCGGTTGCTAGGGAGGGTAGAGTCACAAGGGGTAACCTCCTCATGGTCGCTATAATGTGGTTCGTTCTCGGTGGGGCGCGTGGTGAGTTGAGTGTGGATGCCGCGGCAGATGGCGTGAATCCTCCACATGCGCTATGTCTTCGTGGCAACGCGCTCAACAAGCCACATGATAAGATGCGCGGGTTGACGGTCTCAGACGCGGAGGCAGCTGGGATTCGTCCTCCGACACGAGGACTTATAAGCGCATTGGGAATTGGGCATTCCAAAAAAAAGAAAAAAAGAAACCACAGCTTGATCCTAGAGAATTGGCTAATTACAGACCGATTTCAATTCTACCATTTATGTCAGAAATACTAGAAAAGGTAGTGTCCTCCCAACTATGTTAATTTCTATAGAGAAATGGAATATATGAACAATTTCAGTCAGGATTTAGGCCCCATCACAGTACAGAGACTCCACTTATCAGAGTTACAAATTACTTTCTCTTATCATCTGATCGCGGCTGCATTTCTTTTCTAGTGCTTTTAGATCTTAGTATCTTAGTGCTGCTTTTGACACGATAGATCACAACATTCTCTTGAATAGGCTGGAGAATTATGTCGGCATTAGTGGACTTGCATTAGCATGGTTTAGGTCCTATTTATCAGACCGCTACCACTTATTTGCGTTAACGAGGAATGGTCAAATCAACAAAAGTTAAGTATAGAGTGCCACAGGGATCAGTTTTAAGACCTCTGCTTTTCTCCTTATACATGCTTCCCCTGGGAGATATTATCAGGAATCATGTAATAAGTTTCCACTGTTATGCTGACGATACCACACTTTATATTTCTTCTTAACCCAATGAAAATACACAGTTCTCCAAATTAGCAGATTGTATCAATGAAATCAAAGTTTGGATCACATTTCCTTGTACTCAATTCCAATAAACAGAGGTACTAATGATTGGACCAAAAATAAGCCACTAAAATATAATTTGACTCTCGATGGATGTACATTTATGTCATCTTCTTCTGTAAAGAACTTAGGTGTTATATTTGATACCAGCCTGTCCTTTGAAAATCAAATATCCAATGTTTGTAGAACAGCGTTCTTCCACCTGAGAAATATTGCTAAATTACGACACATGCTCTCTGTTGCTGATCCCGAAAAATTTAATCATGCGTTCATGACCTCAAGACTAGATTATTGTAATGCATTACTGGGAGGATGTCAAGCAAGTTCAATAAATAAACTTTAATTGGTTCAAAATGCAGCTGTCAGAATGCTGACTAGAACCAAGAAATATGATCATATTAGCCCAATTTTATCATCGTTACATTTACTACCTGTTAAATTGCATATTAATTTTAAAATTATGTTAACTACATACAAAGCTTTGAATGGTCTAGCTCCACAGTACTTAAGTGACCTTCTGGCATGCTATATTCCATCACATTCATTACGATCACAAATTATCGCTTGTTAATAATTCCAAGAATATCAGAATCCACAAAAGGAGGTAGATACTTTTCATATTTGGCTTCTAAACTATGGAATAGTCTCCCTAACAATGTTCGGGATGCAGACACAATCATTGAGTTTAAGTCTAGACTAAAGACTCATGCAGCCAGGCATACACCTAATTTATCCATCAACTCACAATTAGGCTGCTTTAGTCAAGTCTGCAGGAACCAGAAACATCCATCATGATCTATAAAATGGAATGGCATCTACGCTAATTTTATTCTATTTGATTCATATCCCGAGGTTACCAGAGCCTGCCAGATCCAGCTCTGTTTCTGCTTGGTGTCAGACTCCACTGCTACATGTCGCTGACAGATGACGACAAACTATAGCTGGTGCTAGCCAGACATCACTTCAGTTTTTTTTTTACTTCAGAGGATGAACTGATGCCAACTCCAACTGTAAGACATCGGATACTTCATATGCCAATGCCTGAACCTTGGACTTAGTATGGACCCCACCGAACCTCAACGAAATGCCCTGCAGGTTGAACTGCGATGCACCTCATCATTTATCTCTGCCTGTATCACCTTTGTCTATTGATGGACTACACTCTTGAAATGGAATACATAGACTATAATTTAATTGCCAGCAAAAGCCTTCATCAGCCAACTAACAAAGGACAATGCATCTACTGTATGTGAACTTCTGCAGTCAACCCAGGATTGACTTCAAAGACATTAGTAAAAAAAATATTTAATTTTTATTTTTAAAACATTGGACCTTAACTCTTACTTAATTTACAAATTTAAAACCATGACTTGCACTGCACACAAATAACTAATATTGGCATTATATTCATGTTGTTTAGCCAGAGGGGAACTGGCCCCCACAGTGAGCCTGATTTCTCCCAAGGTTATTTTTCTCCGTTAACCAACATCTTTTGGAGTTTTGTGTTCCTTGCCACAGTTGCCTTCAGCTTGCTCACAAGGGTTCTAAATACAATTATTATTTAATTATTTAATATCTATACACATTTTACAATCATATTTAATCAAACTACACAATGATCACTGTAAGACATTATAGATAATACAGTTTAATGTAATTTTATTTTATTTTTTTTTAATGCATGATTTCCTGTAAAGCTGCTTTGAAAAATTGTGTGTTGTGAAAAGTGCTATACAAATAAAAATGACTTGAACTGACGACACACACCCACACACACACAGGCAGACATCATCAAAATCAAGACTTTCCATTTAAATGTCTTTCTCTGTGCTATCTGGGCACTTAATCTCAAGGGGAGAGAGTTAAAAACAGAGGGTGCACACAAGCCCTCAGCCATTACCGAGACGGGGTGGCTGTAAGAGCTTGGAGCCCTGAGCAGATTGTAACCAAGTCCATACAGGTGATGAAACACGAGAGGCTTTTTTTCTAAATTCAGGCCGAGGTGCTTCTTCCACCTGTCTGAGGTGATGAGAACCGACGGGGCGCTTTTGAACGCACGCCTTTGTTTTAGAAGAGCTGCTGTTGCTGAGGTGTGACCCGGGGCGGTGGAGCTGATGGGCCCTGCATCAGGGCTCCATTACGTTAGCTTCACTTTACTGTCTCTTTCTCTCACCACGAGAAGATAGAGGATAACTTTCTCATCAGGTATTCAGCCCTAACAACAGACACTTATCCCAGCATATCTATAAGTTACACTATCCCAGTTTAAAGAGATTGATGTGGTATCTTCGTAAAGTGATGCAATGTTTTTTTTTTTTTTTTTTTGTAACACCCTGTGAAAGACGAATGCCTTGTTTTCATATGGAATTTGTTCATCTTTTCAGTGAATGATGACCTAAATTCAAATCTGTGGTCACTATGAGCTTTCATTGTATGGAAATGAGCTGCATAAATATTTCACAAAAAAATATTGTGTTCATGCAAATAAATAAATAAGCATCTTTTTACTGAGTGCAAAGTGTTAGATGCTATTTGCACTCCTAATTAAATACTAACATACAGTATAGGGGCATCAATGCAGTGTGTTTATTGTGTTAATTTAGAGTCACACAGACACCCTACATCAACCCCTAAACCTAACCCTAACCTTACCTTACAAAAATGAACCATGGTTTTACAACCGTAACCATAGTATCACCATGTTATTTTGTAGTAAAAACGTAGTAAACCGCAAAATAAAACATGGTAACTATATTAAGACCGTATTAATGTAGTAAACCTATGTTTAATTGCATTAATACTATGGCCAAAAAGCATGGTTACTACAATATTACTATAGTAAAAGCATGGTTAATTTGAGGAAGAGTTTACAATGAGGTAATTTTCTCTTTTGAGCGAACTTTTCCTTTCAAGCTGAAAGTGTGTGGCACAGGACTCCAGACTAAAAAAAATTACTTAGGAGCCATTGGCTTCTAAACTGAAACATTAAGGAGCCAAATAGCTGTTTTTTGTCAGTAAATCACAGAATTGCTCGATTTAGATTGCTGTTCAGAAACAAGATATAAGCCGAAGGAAGACAGCTGATAACCCATTAATCGGAGGTTTAATAAACAGTATACATAGGTGAGAAGAAAAGTTTGCATTCCCTTTTGTCTCATAAATGTTCCCACCCTTTTCATAATTTATACAAATATAAGAGATATATATATATTTTTATTTAGTACTGCTCTTCAGAATCTACATTACAGATAATGACATAAAGTATAGTATGCTTATAGTGTGTTGTCTTCCTAAGCATCAATGAATGTTTGCACCTTGCATGTGTGTGTGTGTGTGTGTGTGTGTGTGTGTGTGTATATATATATATATATATATATATATATATATATATATATATATATATATATATATATTACTGATGTAAAAAACAGCACCATCACTATTTGCAAAAAGTCATTTTTGACATTCTAGACAGGCCCCATTTCCAGCAGCCATCACTCCAAAACCTTATCCTTGAGTAATCTTGCTAATTTGTTACTAGTAAATCACTTGCCATAATATCAAACACAGCTGAAAGCTATTAGGTTTGTTAAATGAAGCTTAACATTGTCTTTGTGTTTGTTTTTGAGTTGCCACAGTATGCAGTAGACATGTTATGTCTTAAGGTCAATATTAGGTCAAAAATGGCAAAAAAAGAAACAGCTTTCTCTAGAAACTCATCAGTCAATCATTGTTTTGAGGAATGAAGGCTATACAGTGCTTGAAATTGGCAAAAAACTGAAGATTTCATACAAAGGTGTACACTACAGTCTTCAAAGACAAAGGACAACTGGCTCTAACAAGGACAGAAAGAGATGTGGAACGCCAGATGTAAAACTAAATAAGAGCCTCACATTTGCTCAGCTGACAGCTTCATTGAATTCTACCTGCTCAACACCAGTTTCATGACAACAGTAAAGAGAAGACGCAGGGGTGCAGGCCTTATGGGTAGAATTGCAAAGAAAAAGCCACTTTTGAAACTTCTGAAAAACAAAAAGTAAAGGTTAGAGTGGGCAAAGAAACACAGACACTGGACAACAGATAATTGGAAAAGAGTGTTATGGATCTTAACCCCATTGAGCTTTTGTGGGATCAGCTAGACTGTAAGGTGCGTGAGAAGTGCCCGACAAGACAGCCACATCTATGGCAAGTGCTACAGGAAGTGTGGGTTGAAATGTCACCTGAGTATCTGGACATACTGACAGCTAGAATGCCAAGGATCTGCAAAGCTGTCATTGCTGCACATGGAGGATTTTTTGATGAGAGCTCTTTGAAGTAGTTTAAGTTTTATTTTTTTTTTTTCAAATTGTAATAGTAATTTTTCACGTTATTAATGTCCTGACTATACATTATGATCAGTTGAATGCCACTTTGGTGAATAAAAGTACCAATTTCTTTCCATAAGACCAAGATCTGTACATTATTTCAAAATTTTGGCCACCAGTGTGTGT